>NC_067479.1:119670096-120362596 GCF_947179515.1 Apodemus sylvaticus | reverse complement strand
CACCTAGGTAAGTCTCCACCACTTTGATTGCTACATAGGTCCTTTGAATTATACTTCCTGCTTACTCAGGTAAAATCTATTCTTCTCAGGTCTCTGAGAAGACTAGACTAGTGAAAGAAGTAACTTTTTATTATTCCTTTATCTAAAGAAACTCACTTTCCAGTAAGTGATCCCAGTTACAGCAACCTGTGTCTCATGATGAATAACTGGATAGGAAAAAAGTGTAAAATTTAAAGTTTATGTAAGGACTGAGGATTCAAAAGTTCTGAGAAAATGTTTGAGGGTCTAAGAAGGTGTTTTAAGGTTGGTAAGTGCAAATTATGAGTGTTAGAAGATGTAACAAAAAAGTATGGAAAAGAATGAAAGAAATCCTTCCAGTTTCTTTCCTTCACTATGGTACTGGTATAGTAAGACTTCCAGAGTGGTATTGTTTTTAACTAAAATCATTTTACTGTAGCTTTTGTTGGGGATTAGTTCTAATGCTTTGAATTAATCCAGCCCCAAATCAGGAATCTTCTTATCCACACATTGAAGGTCCTTGTCTCCATTGGTTTTTGATCGACCAATAAAGAGTCAACGGCCAATGGCTAGGCAGGTAGAGATTCCTTGCGAATAGTACATGTTGTTTAGCAGTTCGGAATTAAGTAAAGGATTAATTGCTGGTGTTCCTTTCTCTGGAAAGCCAGCCAGAAGGCCCTCACTGCCCAGGCGAGAGGCTCAGAGCTCGTTAACTCTTATTGAACCAGAGAGAAAATGTTCTCTGTATAAGAAATAATTACCTCACAGATAAAATGTTACAAAGAAGGAGAAAAATTAAAATCCTTCACACAGGCAAATGTGCACAGATGCACATACATTTATACACACACACTTATACACACACATTCATACACACACATTCATACACACCACACATTCATACATAAGCATTCATACACACACATTCATGCATACACATCATACACACACATTCATACACACACATTCTGCTTGGGCCTAACCACGTGTTTCATCTCCTCCACAAGTGTTCATGCATACCTACACACAGACAAACAGACATACATATCTATATTCAATGGCTGGACCTGAGCCCCAAATCCCACACACATACATTTGAATGGTTGTATAGGACAGAGCCCCCCAAGCCAACACCTTATTTCTATTCTCTTGCCTTTTTAAAGACAAAAATTCTTAGAAAATCACCTCATAGATAAAGTGTTAGATAAAAGGGGAGTTACAAAAGGATACTGATATTAAGTTCAAATCAGTGTTCATTATGAGTTCAAAAGTTTCATTGCATTCCTTATAATCCATCCTTTAGTACTATTTTGTGAGGAGTCTGTACATTCTATTCTTGATTCTAACTTTATTAGATCTTTCTGGCAAAACAACTAAAACCATTTCTTAAAACTTTCTTCCTAAAATTTTTTGAATCAAGTCAGGAATTCTATAAGATAATTAATTCATCTGAACAGTATAAATTCACGACAGTTCATCTTTATGTTAATTTGCAGGAAATCTGCTCAATGGTGTGAGCCAATGTCCAGGAACCCTTAGGTGATATAATAGTGACAGGGAAAGTATATTGGCAGCAAGAAGCCATCCTGGGATGAAGTCTCTCGGAACATGGCCTCCCAGTATGACAGTTCACCTATGTTAGGCCATGCAAAAAGGCAGGTCACCTTCAGCAAAATCACCGCTGGCCTTAGCCTCTCCTACATGGCTCCTGACAGACACTTAGGCTCATTCTTTAGCCTAAAATCTTTTTCAAATAGGACTGCTTAGTAGTGACAATTTGATCATAATATGTGTCGATCTCTTTGGTTAATCTCTAAGCTATTTTATAGTCTGAATGTAATGTGTTACTAGTATAAAGTTTCAGGAACTATTTTTCTTTTATTTATTATTATTTTAAACAGTAGGGGTGTAGTGTGCATGCAATGGTGCAGATGAATAAGTTCTTTTCTTCCCCTTTTGCGTGGGTTCTAGGATTGAACCCTGACCATCAAGCTTGTATCTTCTGACAATGGCAGTTTCTACCTTTTGAGCCATTTCACAGGCCAAGTTTCAGTGAATCAACAACAACTCTTAGAGATTAAATCTTTACTTTGTGAAGCTCAGAAGCAAGTCTGGTCTTATTGTTGTTTTTATTTGTTTGTTTTGTTTTGTTTTTGAGTGTGTGCAGCTTTGGCTTTTGAGAAGATGACATTTTTAGAAGCAGGGCCTCTTGAGGGTTACTAGACCTTAAATAAAATTCTCATCAGTGTGTGATGACAACACTCAGCAACAATCAATTCTTGAAGGAAATTTGTCATGTGAAGCTCTTCCAGAGGCACAGATGCAAGGCAGCGCTTCCCCCCCCCCCTGCAGGGGACACTTTGACAATATCTAGAGAAGATTCTTACTTTCTCTCATGTGCATGTGTGATGTACATGCATGTGTATTGGAGGCTCAAGGTTGGTGTTATGTGTCTTCTTTTCTTACCTTATTTGTTGAAGCAGTCTTTAAGTTGAATTCATAGCCCTCAGGTATGGCCAGTCTAGCTAGCCAGCTTTCCCAGGCAAGCCATGTCTGCCTTCCCTGCATTAGAAACATAGGCAGGCTGCCACACCTACCTGGCATTTATGTGGATGATGGGGGTATGACCTATGGTTCTCATGCTTCTGTGTGTGGCAAGATCTTTAGCCATCAGCCTATTTTTCCAACCCCAAGATACAGTTTTTGATTGTGTGGCAAAGGAGGGGATGTTGCAGACTCCAGTGGCTGGAGTCATAGAAATGGGTTATGTTCTGCTCTTCCATTCCTGGCCCCATCCAGTGAAAAATCACTTGGATCACAATGTCCTTAGTGCTGCTACTGAAATACTGGCCAAGACACAAGATGGCAGAAGACTGTTTTCCTCAGAGATGGCACAGAACTTTTGGGTCAGGTTGGACACAGCCTCTTGAGGAAACATAAGAACTAGGACATAACTGAACAAGGGCTGAGTGTGAAGCATGGCCTTTCCAGTTCTTTCTCAAATGCAAGCCTCACTACAATTATTCTGAGCTTGAGTTTCATTAAAACTCAACTGTTTCCAGGTTCCTTCTAAAGGTGTGCATGTGCATGTGTGTGTGCATGGGTGTGCGTGTGTGCGTGCATGTGTGCCTGCGTGCGTGCGTGCGTGCATGTATGTGTGTGTGTTTGAAGCATTTGGGCTTCACATTTTTCCCTTTGGCTGTCTACAAAACTTCCTTGGTTTCCCTTTTCAAAAACTGCTCCTGTAGTTTGACATTTGTGTATAGAGATGAAGAAAGAAAGTAGACTGAAAGGTAGATCATTTCCAGGTAATCTTTAATCAGAATAACTCATCAAAGAAAGCAACAACCATTTAACAATTTGTATCCTAAAGAGCAAAGAGACCTGTGAAAATACTGCACTGTGTGAAGTGTTTCAGATCCTTATTTGCTAAGGAAACCATGTGCAACATCTTTTTTGCTGCACCAAGGCTTCTCTAAGTAGGAGCACACCAGATCCTCTCTGCCACATCCCCGGAGCTTCCTTTCCTCAATGGAAGCAACTCTACTTTCAGCCAGGAATTTCCTAACTTTGCCTCTTGCGTTGACACCCTGCTAATGGCCTGTCACAACCCCAGTTACTTTTTTACGGAAGTCTCCTGTTCTCCGAGCAGGTCGATACCATGCGAAGGGCTGCCCTTCAGTTACTCTGATCTCTGAAGTCCTTTTCTTCCTACTTTTAGGATGATCTACCACCATTTACAGTGCTGATAGAAATCCCAGGATAACTGTTTTTGGAAATTACAAATAGATTTCTGGAGTGTGTCAAAATAGTGAAGGGATTCTGATCTGATAAAGTCTGAGAAATAATACAGGTTCAAAAGATGATTTTGCCATCTGTTTAATTTAAGGAAAGAGGATTTCGCAGCTTGCTTGAGGTCTAGCTAAAGCAGCTGAGCTGACCTGCCTGGCATCACCACTGGGAAAGGAGAATTCCTGCTCTAAAGCTGACATATGCAGAGGAAGACTCTGTCTGATCTGAATAGAGAAAAGTATTCTTTTCTGAGCTAACTTGCAAAACTCTCTGGGCCCCACAGTTCCCTTTTAGCAACACTGTTTTGTTTTTTTTGTTTTTGTTTTTTTGTTCTTTTTTATTCGATATAATTTATTTACATTTCAAATGATTTCCCCTTTTCTAGCCCCCCCACTCCCCGAAAGTCCCGCAAACCCCCTTCTCTTCCCCTGTCCTCCCACCCACCCCTTCCCACTTCCCCGTTCTGGTTTTGCTGAATACTGTTTCACTGAGTCTTTCCAGAACCAGGGGCCACTCCTCCTTTCTTCTTGTACCTCATTTGATGTGTGGATTATGTTTTGGGTATTCCAGTTTTCTAGGTTAATATCCACTTATTAGTGAGTGCATACCATGATTCACCTTTTGAGTCTGGGTTACCTCACTTAGTATGATATTCTCTAGCTCCATCCATTTGCCTAAGAATTTCATTAATTCATTGTTTCTAATGGCTGAATAGTACTCCATTGTGTAGATATACCACATTTTTTGCATCCACTCTTCTGTTGAGGGATACCTGGGTTCTTTCCAGCATCTGGCAATTACAAATAGGGCTGCTATGAACATAGTAGAACATGTATCCTTATTACATGGTGGGGAGTCTTCTGGGTATATGCCCAGGAGTGGTATAGCAGGATCTTCTGGAAGTAAGGTGCCCAGTTTTCGGAGGAAACACCAGACTGATTTCCAGAGTGGTTGTACCAATTTGCAACCCCACCAGCAGTGGAGGAGTGTTCCTCTTTCTCCACACCCTCTCCAACACCTGCTGTCTCCTGAATTTTTAATCTTAGCCATTCTGACTGGTGTATAGCGTATGCTCTAAGAGCAAGAATTGACAAATGGGACCTCATAAAATTACAAAGTTTCTGTAAGGCAAAGGACACCATCAAGAGGACAAATCGGCAACCAACAAATTGGGAAAAGATCTTCACCAATCCTACATCAGATAGAGGGCTAATATCCAATATATACAAAGAACTCAAGAAGTTAGACTCCAGAAAACCAAACAACCCTATTAAAAATGGGGTACAGAGTTAAACAAAGAATTCTCACCTGAAGAACTTCGGATGGCGGAGAAACATCTTAAAAAATGCTCAACTTCATTAGTCATTAGGGAAATGCAAATCAAAACAACCCTAAGATTTCATCTTAGCAACACTGTTATCCCCACCCCACCTCCACCCTCCATGTTTGTTGTGATTTCTCTTACCTTTAGATTGCTAATTAAGGACATAGCTCCTTGCCTCTGTCCTGACTCTTAGCACAGTATATGAGACAGAGAAACCTCTTCAAGTGTTTTAGTCCTCTGTCTTGCCCTGTGTCCCCCTTGGGTGCAGTGGGTGAGAAGGCATGGAGCTCAGACTCTGGGAGCAAGTGAAAATGGTGCGGCAAGCTCGTTTATTCTCGGGGAGCACTCTTTTTGCCCTCCACTGGTGTTCCATCGGTCCCAAGCAACCATGTCCTCCAAGCGTAGCTCCCGACAGGCTGTCACTGTCTGCGGCACCAATCCCTAAGCTCTCATGCAGGCTTCAGTTGGTCCCTCATATGGAAGTTACCTCCACAGCAGCGCGGCCCCACCCACTGTTTATGTGGAAGTGGCCACAGCCTTGTCAGTGAAGCCTGCTGCTTCTCCGACATTCAGGAATGCTGGCCGGATGCCTGTTTTCTTCATAGGGTGGCTCAGATTATTTTGAAAAGCACGCATGTTTTTCCAGTTTGAAACTTAAGCATGTTGACATGCTTCCTCAGTGTAAAGCAAGAGCTCTGCATACCCACGTTAGTGAATTCAGGAGAAGAAACTGTGAATGATTTTTCTAAGAAATGCTGTTTGCAGCTTGCCATTACATATCAAACTTTCATCCAGCCTACAACCAAGTTAGTAATGTGCTTTGAGATCTTTATGATTGTTCTGCTTACTTACAGTGTAGTCAACCTATTCAGAATTAATTGTCCCTTAAGAAAAACAATGTATTCAATCTTACTATGCTTTGGCCTCCCTAATGTATGATTTACTCTATTTCTCCTTAATGATTCATTGATTCCTCACTCAGAGCAATGTATTTGTGCAAAAGATGTAGGGGCTAGAACTATGACCATTTGCTGAAGCAGTAAGGTTTGAACATTTCCCTCCAATGTTGAAAGCAGTATGTGGGCATACACTAATAATAATACCTGGTTTTTGTCCTTGGGTGGTATTCTGAGTCAATAGGGTCAGAGAAACAATTTTTCCCTTCATGAGACCTCTGTGAAAACTTAAGACAAAAGTTCCTCATTCCTTTCCACACCATATTTGCTCTGCTGTTTAATAAATAGATTGGACAGAATGGCCTTTGTTCAAGAGATCGGGTCAAAGGTATTCAGACAAACCGATCAGACTCACTCTTGGGTAAATGACAACAAGGGTCAGCTTCCTTTCTTAGCATATGTGATGTTCCCTCCAAGATGAATTGGCCAAATAACCAAGTCCCCACACTTTGGAGGGGTGTAGGGATTCGAGGTACTGCCTTTCATGGAAGCATTTCCTGTTCACCCACTAATCAAAGATTGAGCAATGGCCTATTATAATGTTTGAGCAACTCTGCTGGCTCCCAGAAACAGCTGTTAGATATCTTCCTTCTTCCATATGGTGTGTGTTTGGGGGCAGGATTAATTATTTTAAAAATACTGGAAGGAGCTCACAAGTTGATTTGTAATTAGATAAGCTAAAAATTATTTTTAGAATTTTATCCCAAGACAGAGTGTTTTGGACTTACGATAGTATGAACACAGGACAGAATCAGCAGAAACACACTTTGCATGTTGAATTTTCATCTTTTCTTGATCTGGTGCTGTGTCTCTTTGGGGTTCTTTACACTTTGCTCATGATTCTTTTGTTTTCCTTTAATGTGGAATCTGTGTTTTATATTACTTTGAAATATTTCAGCATCTGAGAATGATTTGTGTCTAGTAGTTCTGTAAAAACTTGAATCTATGGTATTTTATCTTCCCTTCTTTTGCTTTGTTTGATCTTGAGGAAGAGAGAAGTTTGCAAGCTGATGTGGCCAGCTGTGGGGGTCTCACCTCCTGTTGAATGGATTTCCTTTTCATCAACAGTTATTCATATTCATTTCTCCCTGCATCTGCTTCATTTCTCCCTGCATTCATTCATTTCTCCCTGCATTCATTTATTTCTCCCTGCATCTGCTTCATTTCTCCCTGCATTCATTCATTTCTCCCTGCATTCATTCATTTCTCCCTGCATCTGCTTCATTTCTCCCTGCATCTGCTTTGTTTCTCCCTGCATTCATTCATTTCTCCCTGCAATATTCATTTCTCCCTGCATCTGCTTTGTCAAATTGTTTTTCTAAGATTTATACATAACACTGTATTAGGCTTCTTTTTTGCCACTGGGACAAAATGCCTTAGAGAAACTCTTTAAAAGGAAGTAAGTTTTATTCAGACTGGTACTTTTAGAGATTCAGCCTGTGGTGAGGTGTAGCATCATGGCTGAAGGCTGAGGCAGAATAAGGTCCCTGAAGGTCAGGAAGCAGAAAGTCAGCAAGCCCCAGAGACAGAATATACTTCCCAAAGGCCTGTCCGCAGTGAACTGCTTTCTCCAGCAGCCCCACCTTCTAATATGCCCTGTGGGCTGTATTGTTATCAATTACTCATTGATGAAGTCAGGGATTTCATGAATCAATTATAGAAACCACTAAACAGGCATCCAAGATTTCAGCAAGTGGAAATTTGGAGACATTTCATATCTAAGCCGCAGCAGTGGGCTGGACTCATTTTCCTGTCTTCTGGTTTTTGTACTCCTGATGAGAAGACTATGTTCAGTTTTGTTGCAATTTCCAGTGACCGGATGCCTTTTCTCTGGCTCTCTTGAGAAGCTCTCCTGTGTCCATTTCTTTTCACATTCACTCACTAGGTCTTTGTATATTTTTTACTAATTGTTATATAAATCCTACCTACTCTACAATCATAGTTAGTTTGAGAGTCTATTTAATGGTATCTTTTCCTAGACCAAAACAAATCTCATTTGGTTTTTTGGACAGTGCATTACTTAGTATGGCGGTAGAGTGAGGTGATTGCAGCTTGCTCCCATGATGGGGTCCTCCCATTTCTGGCACCACTGAGTTGCAGCTCTTCTGAGGTCTAAACTGGAAACATGACTATTTTCTAGATTTTTGATGAAGGAAAATGGCTTCTGTTGTTTCCTTTCAGTCCCCTGGACTCTTGTGGTGCTATGCATTCTTTTCTGCTGCCACTCTTCACTCTGGCATGTGCTTCTCAGGGTCTGTGGTCTCATTGGCAAACTTCCTGAAAAAAAAAAGATCAAATGGTGGACACACTCCTGATCCTCCCAATTCTTACAGCTATTTACTTAATAGATATTTTATGTTTGTCTGGCATCTCTAGTTACATACAGTGAGAAAACTTACCTGAGGCAGTTTACTACACTGTCCAAGGTGAGCATCACACTGTTGGGCTCATGTGAATGAAGAACAGCTTTTCATATGTAGGCACAGCTGTTCTCTGAACTTTGTACACGAGAAGACACAGAATCTCCCCAAGCTTCCTGTCATCCTAGTTTAGTATACACAGAGCTAGCTGTGTCCCTTTGAGAGGCTGGGCTAGCTGGACACTGGATGTTCTCACCCAGAATTAAGAGAAAAGTTCCTCATGCACAGCAATAATCCAAGGAAACAGCTTCATCCAAAATCTCAAGTACAGGTTTTTTGGCTGTTGCTTTTAATAATTTTATAAGCTTGAAACATTAGTCAGACCGACTTTTGAAATCAGAGGACCATTTTGTACTTTTATTTACTTATTAGTACCAAGCCTTGAATCACAGAAAAAGATAAGATTTAAATTTCCAAATTTCAATTTCCTTTGTGGGTAACACAATCCTAAATAATAAATTATTACTCAGTTTAATTCATTCATAAAAATTAGAGACCAGTTGTGTCAAAGATGACGCATGATATACAGGCATAGTATGCTGCAATATCTAAGAAATAAATTGGGGAATTTTGGATAATAGTTATCAAAAGAGATGGGAAATGTCTGGGCATATTTAATAGTAAAGTAAAATAGGAATGTTTACAAAAATAGAACCGTATTAAAAAAAAAAGTACAGTTGGTCCCAGAGTGGCTGTGGGCCTGGGAGGTTTCTCAGAAAGGAGATAGATAGATGAATAGACAGACAGACAGACCCTGGCAAAGACAGAAAGCCACAGAAATGCAGCAGTATACTATCATCAAACAGTCATTTTAAGAGAAACAAGGTGTAGGAGGGAGGAGGCTAAAAATGCACACAGCAGTGATGGGTACGGGAGAAGTTGAGGCCTCTCCTCTCAGGGACTGAGCATCAGCAAGGCATCTTTTTAAAGAGATCGCTGATATGACAATAGTTCTCCCTCCCTCCCTCCCTGCCCTCTCCTTCCCTCTCTCCTTCCCTCCTTCCCTCCCTCCCTTCCTGCTTCTCTCTCTGTCTCTGTCTGTCTCTCTCTCTCCCTGCTCTTTCTCTCTCCTGTTATTCTCTCTTGCTCTCCTTCTCCCAATCCAACTGACATGCCAAATGCTTCATGAAGAGATAGGAGCAAGTATGAAGGCACTTCATGCTGGAGACTGGCCAGTAAGAGCCTCTAGAGCAGGGGTTCTCAAGCAGGGGTCATGGCTCCTTTGTGCAGAGGTTCTCAATCTTCCTAACTTTGTAGCCCTTTAATACAGTTCCTCATGTTGCAGTGACCATGAACCATACAATGTATTTTGTTGCTACTTCATAAGTATAATTTTGCTACTGTTATGGATCATAATGTAAAACCTGTGTTTTCCAATAATCTTAGAGAACTCCTGTGAAGGGATCATTGGACCCACAAAAGGGTCACAGCCACTGCCTTTGGGGTGTCCCCAGAGTCAAACTGGTCACCTATCTTTATCTTTCCCTGGCAAATCTTAAACGTCCATCAGGAAGAGATTCATTTAAAATACCATTCTCTAGGTGAACAGAACCCAGACAACTCCAACAGCCTGATCGGTGAATGTTTGTGATTTCCTACAACCAGAACTATTCCCCTTTTCTTGATTCCTTTTCTTCCAATGAATACTTTTTCTGAGTGTTTGAAGTCTGAGAAAACAAGACATTGTTTTACATATTTGAAAGAAACATGAAAAAACAAAACCACACTGTATGTCAACAGAGGCCATAGAGCTGCATGAAATAATTCTAAGACATTTCTTCTCTCATGTTTCATATTAAATGTTTCAAACTTCTGTGCATATTTGCATTTATTGTAGGTTTAACATACTTTACAAATGTTTATCTTCTTAAATCATTTGCTTTTCCCAAGTAAGGCCATCTCTTCTTCTAATGAATTGATAGAGTAGTGTATATTAAGCCCTCTGGGTGTCTTAATTTCTGGTAACATCTTTCCTTGCCATTTTCTGAAACCTGTCTGCTATCATTCTGCTCTGTCCTTTGTGGTTTTCTTTAACCCAGTCAATACCACAGAAATAATGAAGTTTCATTAGTTCTGGTCTCCAGTCCACCCTCAGAGTACCAAGCACCAAAGTACCAAACTGGCAATGAAGTTCTGCTATTTTAATCTTTCCTTGGTGACAAAAAAAAAACAAAAACAAAAACAAAAACAACAACAACAACAAAAAAAAACAAAACAAAAAAACCAAAAAACCAAAAAAAAAAACAAAAAAAAACAAAAAACAAATTCCCGAATCCACCTCAGTGCTAAGGAAGAGAACCTCACCTTCCAGAGTGGAACGTTTGACGTTAGGGTCTCACTCTAGTTATTTATTTTACTGTCACAGAGAAGAGTAGAACTTGTAATACAGACAGCTCATGTGCATGCACAACATGGTAGTAGTAGTTTGAAATAAAATTGTGTGATTGTTGTGCCATTGGACAGAAAGTTTTTTTTGGGGGGGGGTTGGTTTTGTTTTTGTCTGTCCTCCCACCTTTTAAAAATTCTTTGCACCAATGCTGAACTGTTTTTGCAGAACAGATTTGGTCTTCTTGAAAGTTTCTGTCTCTATTGTTGATTGATTTAGTTGTTTCCCTGTGCAATAGGCATCTATGGCTTTATTCATTGATTATTATCCCCAAATCTTTATTGTCAACTGCTTCTCCTCTTTCTTAGAAGCTACTGAATTCATATAATCATGTCTGTAGCTGTTTGGCCCACTGAATAGAATTGTGTTCTACTGCTTGTGGTCTTAAGCCTATCTAAGATATGCTATTAAAAATAATGTATTGTCTTTCCCCTTGAGGTGATTCATGAGGATGAAAATCCTGTAATCATGAAAAATTTAAAAATTAGTTAAGCTTAATTTATGTAAATGTGGTAAAAATCCTACAGGATACTTTTAAGAAATCATTTTCTTTCATTTATATATATATAATTAAGATAGTAATGAGTTAAGGGTAATTTCCTCTGCTTTTAGGCAATGTATGTCATGTGTTGGAAGAGATCCCTGTGCATCCTTGTCTGCTGTGCCACACAGAGACTCCAGCCCACAGCACCCCAGGCTTGGCCATGCTCCGCACGGCCCACCCCAGCCAATGACCTCCTCAAGCTTAAGTGAAGAAAGTAGTGCATAACAAGTATAACAAGTGTGCCTTCAAGAAAGATGAGTAGATTTCTTACATAATAAAAGTATAAAAAAGTAATGATAAAGAACTCTATAGGATTTACAGTTGAGTGAAAGGAACTAATATGCTTTCTATGTAAATAACATCAGAAGCCAAATACAATGACATGAAAATTGGATCTTAGACATGTACCTAAGCCTCATAGAGCAAAGAGCTATGGTTCCCATGATTAAAAGATAGAATCATGTGACTTTAAGAATAGTGTATGACTTTAAAGGAAAGTCTTGCATCACTAGCTGAGTGGCTCTTCTGGCTTTTCTGTCTTTGGTGCTCTTATTTAAATATTTCAGAAATCTGTATAAGCTTGCATTTTTAAGTATAAGTTGTATTTACAAATTTTTTATTTTTAATATTTTTTATTTATTTTATTTTTTACAGTACTTATTTATTTTTTACAGTAATTATTATTACAGTCCACTGTAGCTGTCTTCAGACACACCAGAAGAGGGCATCGGTCACATTACAGATGGTTCTGAGCCACCATATGGTTGCTGGGAATTGAACTCAGGACCTCTGGAAGTGCAGTCAGTGCTCTTAACTGCTCCAGCCTCGTATTTACAAATTTTTATCTTCTTGAATTCATGAGCTTTTTCACAAGACCATGTGCTTCTTACTTATCCATGAGGTTGTGCCTTCTGAGGCCTCTGGGCACCTAAATTTCATGTTACAAGCTGAAAATGTCCTTTATCATTTGCTATATCTTGCTGACCATTGTCCTGTTTCCATGCTGGTAAATAGCAGGTTGTGAGCTGCATTGAGACACTGATGTAGGGAAGGACTCTAGCCCTCTTTCAAAGCACTGACATGCCTGTCCTTAACATGTGTCTCTTTCTGGAGAACACAGATTCATTTAATGACATTAGTATTCATACAATAGCATTTTACTTATTGTACTGTGGAAAACCAGTAAAGGTCACTATCTCATGTGGACATTAGATCATGTTATAATCTAACTTGGTGCAGATAGTCTACATAGATGCAAGACACTGTCATGAGGTGTAATCTAAAGTACAATTTAGACTTTGTTGTGTCTGCCAGTTGGTGTCCCTTAAAAAAGATGGTCTTGTGTGTTTCTCTTCCCCTTTTCACCTTTTAAAAGTGATTTGTTCCTACCCTGAGCTTTTTATTAGGTTATTTTCTTTCCAATTCTGTCTCCATGGTCATCTAACTTACAGCTTTCTTTTTTTTTTCCCCTGAGACAGGGTTTGTCTGTATAGTCCCGGCTGTCCTGGAACTCACTCTTGTAGACCAGGCTGGCCTTGAACTCAAAAATTCCCCTGCCCCTGCCTCCCAGAGTGCTGGGATTACAGGCGTGCGCCACGACCACCCGGCTAACTTACAGCTTTCTATGTGGTCATTTTCAGTGGCCTTTTTCCTCAACCATTTCCCAAGATTACTGCTGTTTCTTTTAGAAGAAGCAGAATCATTTTTATAGTTTATGATTTGTTAATATCATTTAGCATTATGCCATATGATTATAAACTGCCCTATATAATGTGAAGTAAAATTAAGCATTTTTTCCATTTGATCATGTTTGATAATTAAGGTTCTTAATAACTTAGGTTTGCCTACTAGCTATTTACTGACGAACAAAACAAAAAAGGGCTTAAATGTAGTGTTTGGGCTAAAAATTTTTAGGTAGGGTAAGGTAATTTCTTTTGCATGAGGCATCCTTTCTGATGGATTTATTATTATTATTTTTATTCATATGAGTACACTGCAACTGTCATCAGACACACCAGAAGAAAGTGTCATTATGGATGGCACCTTTATAGGTAAGCCACCATGTGCTTGCTGGGAATTGAACTCAGGACCTCTAGAAGAGCAATCAGTGCTCTTAACCACTGAGCCATCTCTCCAGCTCCATCCTTTGTGATATTAAAAGTCACATAATTCTCTCTTTTTTTAAATTTAACAAATATATGCTGGTTGTAATCAGCACTGTAACCAATACTAAGTTAAGGATGTTGGTTCACAATCTTCTACTCTAGACAAAAGTAAAATCTTTTTATTTCTTATCTATAGCTAATAATGGTGTGAGTAGCAGAGTATGCATGTAGATATGTATTATTTTAATTGGCAAATATTAAGTAGTTGTTCCTTTTTCTTCATCTGTATGCTGAAATATGTAAAGACAGAGTCATTTTGCAAACAAGCATTCCAAACATGAAACATTCCACATTCTCATCTTCAAAAATATCTAAAGAACAAAACTAAAGAAAAAGTATGACGGAAGTTCCTATACCCGGAGCAGCCTGCTGCCAAGACAGCGAAGGAAGTAGACCATGGACACAGTGGACCCAGAACATGCTGTCTTAAGGAAATCATTAAAGATCACAAAATGAGAATTTGCATAGTTCTTAGAAAACATAAAAACAATGTTAGTTCTAAGGAAGAACGACTACCTCATATCTCTAAGGGAAAAGAAAGATTGAATGTAACTCCATTTTACAAAACAGTACATTTTCTTTGAGAGAAAAGATGTGCTAGCCCATGTCTGCAGTACTATAGAGTGGCCAGATAAGGAGATCTTATCAGGACAGCTTTGTTCATGTCCTGGGCCTCATACACAACCTCAGTCCAAACTGAATCCTTCTCTACTGACCATTAAAGATGTAAGTGAAAATAAACTACACTATGAATATAACAAACCAGAAATTAATAAGCCTTGTAAACAAATGAAAATTCTTATAAAATAAACAATAACTATAATAATAAAATGGGATCATGGTAAAAGACTAGCTACAGCTGAAATAAAAGGAACTGCTTGTTATGCAAATGAGTACAACATAAAACACAACATAATTAACTATACATTTGATATTAGACGTTTGCCAATGTGTGGTAAATCATAAACGCAGTGGCTCCCATATACAAAGAAATAAATCCTGTGACTATAAAACACCTTGTGATCATACTTGCCAGCATTGGGATCCATGGGTCTTCTGCCTCTGATGTTTAAAATGAAATATCTCACAATTGTGTAGGTTTGCATTTTAAAGTATGTCTTCAAAAATGTTCATATTCTTGAATCCATGCACCTTTTCCTGGTAAGCCCACCTCCCACTACTCTATTTATTCTGATCTGTCTTTCAAGTCCTGTAAATCCTCAGATTTCATATGAGAAACTGAAGAAAATGTCCTGACATGTGTCTGGCTATTATTTCACTCTGTCAGGAGTGGGGGACTAATTTTAGGAAAGATTCCTGCTATTTATATGTTTTTCCTGTTATCATTATGCATTTATAATAATCAATAAGTAACAGCACACCCCTTTGGAGCAGATCTCTGCAGATCCACGAAGTCTTATAATGATGCTATATAGACAAATAGATGACTTTAGTTTTAATGATGATCCTATAAGAGTTCCTAAAATTATATCTGTGATTATTAAGCTCTTTAATAGTGGAACTTCTATTAGGTCCTTTTCTGATAGTTACAACTAAAATGAGAACTCTGCCAGTCTCCCAAGAGTCACCAGTTAATTGCTCTTAGATGGCAATCAGACTTTCTCCTACTCAGCACATTCCAAGAGGTTGTAAAACAGTTAACCTGCCTGCTGGTGGTGGTGTACACATGCCTGAAATCCCAGCACTTGGGAGGCAGAGGCAGGCAGATTTCTGAGTTCGAGGCCAGCCTGGTCTACAAAGTGAGTCCAGGACAGCCAGGTCTACACAGAGAAACCCGGTCTCGAAAAAACAAACAAAACAAAACAAAAGAAAACAAAAAACAGTTAACCAAAGGTCATGAAAAGGGAAGTTGGATATATAATAGGTGTTAGAAGATAAAATATTGACTGGGTTTATCTATACAAAACTTCACTTATAATGTAGAGAAGACAAATAACAGATGTCTAGCTAGATAATTACTCCTAATGGATATGCATGTAAATATTCTCTGTTGTAAACTTCTATTTCAATTTATGACGGTATTTTGAGTGAACTTGTGATGAACTTTATAACATGTGTTCATGTATTCTGAAAGATGTTTAAGGGCTGAGGACAAGAGAAGTCAGGGCAGAAGAGTTTAGGAGAGGAACAGAGCTGAGAGAAGAACTGAACTAAGGAGAAGTTTTTAGTCAGAAGAGAACAAGATTAGGTGAATCCAGAGTGGAATAACTTAGAAACTATAGGTAACGTAAATAACTAAGAGAACAATGTGTAGGATGCAGAGGGAAAGAGGAAAAAAGATGTTGCGGAAAGCAGAAGGAACAGGCAGTCTTCTTACCGTGGGACAGGACAGGTCCCATTAAGAGAAACAAAGCCTTTTTCTTACAAATATGGATCTGATTCCTTTAGCATTGAAAAGGTGGAAACTTTTTCTCGATGTAATAAATACTGGAGTCCATTTTTCATCCAGAATGAGTGAGTTCTTTCTGCACTGGTGCTGGTCTTTTGCTCCATATGCATATGTAAGTATGGATGTGTGTGTAAGTATGTAATTGTGAGAATGTATGCATGTATGTGTATAAGTATGAATTGTGAGAATGCATGCAAGCTGGGCCCAGATTACTTCATGAAAATATGTATGGAGCTGTATGTATGAATTTCTGTGAGATTATGCATATTCACTTATGTAAAAGTTTTTCTTTCTGCAAGTGTTATTCTCTTCTCCTGGCTCAATAGAAGTTTACTGCTCCTCACTTCACCCTAGACTGACAAGCAAAAGGCATCTGGACAATGGGGAAAAGGCTCTAGCTACTAATCCTTTAATCTCCTGCTGTTTTTGGGTGAAGTGCTAAGTGCCTGAGACTGCAGTCTCTGGCTTCAGAGGAACACAAAGGGCAGATCTACATTAGCATAGTAACTTAGACTTAGATAAATAAACCTTTTATTATACAGCACCCCTAAATTTTTGATGCTCTTCCCCCCTCCACTACCTCAAAAAAAAAAAAAAAAAAAAAAAAAAAAAAAAAAAAAAAAAAAAAAACCAAGAAGAAAAAAAACACCTCTGCTGGGACTGACTCCAGGCTCTCTCTCTCTCTCTCTCTCTCTCTCTCTCTCTCTCTCTCTCTCTCTCTCTCTCTCTCTTCCTCTCTCCCTCTCTCCCTCCCTCCCTCTCTCCCTCCTTAAATTCCAGATGCTTGTTTGATCCCCTGTCTTGAGAGCATGAGAAACCAAAATGACACTGGGTGGTGTGCAGGTGAGCAGAGAACCAGAGCCCTCCCCACTAGAGTAGCACACTGTCTCACAAGTTCTAAGCTATTTGTTTATCTGACACTTCTAGACTCTTGGAATCATTTCAGGACCTCTCCTCCTCTTATTACTGCTCCCCTGCACATTGATCTCTCCAAGCCAGGAACAAAGGGTCTACAAGGGCAGAAAGAATGTATGTACTCCCATCACCAATGACATCCCAGCAGTTCCTTTCACACCACTAGACTGTCTACCTGTTTGCTTTATTCCAAGGGGCCAGAGAGACCTCAATTGAGAATCTCCACGAGGTTCCCAATTTTCTCTCTGACTGCATCTGATGCCTGGCTGACCCTTGGGAGGACCAAAGGAAGAAGGCTGGCTTGCAGATGATGGCATGAGCCTTTGAAGGCAGAGAAGACAAGGTCAGTCCCTCTAACCACTCTGATTATCATCATCACTTCTCTCTAGCTCCCTCTGCCCCCTTCCTCTCCCTCTCTCTCTCCAAACCAGGCCACCCAGTATTGCCTTACTTTGTTTCTTTACTTGTTTCCTTAATTCAAGGTTAATTATATCTATTTATTTTTCTCTTCATTTCATTAGTTGAGGGTGCTTAGCCCTTGAGACCAGTACCTATATCAGGCCTGCCTCCAGGTCATAGAGCTCTGCCTGTCTCCATCTACTGTGTCATGTGATTAAAGACACACAGCACCACACTTTTTTCATTGTACATGTAGTTTAATTTCAAATTTTATTCATGAGAGAGAGAGAGAGAGAGAGAGAGAGAGAGAGAAAGAGAGAGAATAAGAATTGTAGGTTACACTTCAATTCTTCAGTAACTGTGTGATCACAGGCCATGTTTAACTTTCTGTAAGATAAAGCACAATGGTACTGATTATATAACACTGTGGACTTCCACTAAGCAAGCTGATTTTCACAACTCCTCTCTGTCTTTTAAAAATTTGACTCGACGACAACACCAGGGCTCCAAAGATGATTGTTTCTTTCATTTTCTTCTTCTTGATGTTCTCTTTTTGTTAGAAGTCAGAGTCAAGGTAAAACAGGAAAAAAATGACCCAAAGTGATTAGTGTGTCACCCTCTGAGTTCTTTGTCCTTTCTTTTTTGTCTTTGCTGTTCTCTGTGCTTGCTATCCTCTAGATGATAGGGATGTAAATCCAATTTACATGTGGTGACTTGTAAGGAGGCTCTACTGATCTAGAGAGTACCCTTGAAATAAAATGAGAATCAAAACAAGAACTTGTAATAAAATATATAGACAAAATACAATTTCTATTATTAACCCCCCCCCCCAAAAAAACACAGCAACACTTTACTGACTAGACAAGTTCCTTTTCTGCACATCAATTATCTCCCCAATAGCTAGGTAGTGTGCAAGTCTGTCCTAGTTTGACTATCGAGGTTAAGAAAAGTGAACCATCATCAATACTAGTTAGTCTTACATATATTAAAGGGCAATGAGTTGTAAAACATTCACACTAAAATTATGACTGATTTCATGCTGAAAACTGTCCACTGGAAAGACATAGGTCAGAATTTAAGAGCACTGGCTGCTCTTCCATTCCCAGGCCAACTGACACCCTTCTCATAGCCTCTGTGGCCACCAAGCTTTCTCAAATAGTTTGCAGACCAACAGACATGGCAACCCCCCTCACACATACAGGGAGATGTAGTTAGGTGTGTGTGGCAGGTATAGGTGTTGAGGGTGAATTTAACTAGCTTGAACAAATATATAACTGGGAAGTTCATTCTTTAATTTACTTAATTTTATTAAGTGTACAGTGCAAGAAGGAAAATGGGCTGTACCATATTTAGGGTATGACCTGTAGATCAAGAGGAAGGACCATCTTCTCTGAGATTGATCTATCCCTTGGGAAGAAGGACAGTCAGCCCAGATGTGCTGGTATGTATTCCTGGTTCTTTATCAAAAAGACTTTGACTCTGACCTTGCTTCTGATTCCCCTGTGCAGGTTAGGAATCCAGCACAGATAGAAAGCGAAACCACACCAAGGAAACCAGCATGCAGGAAAAAACAAACCAGAAAACATGTTATGTTGGATGCAACAAAGCAAGCTCACATTCACAAATCTGTGAGCCTAAGACTCATCCCTGGCTGGAAGGAGAGAACTGAGTATAGCACACACACAGAGTTGGTCATCTCTGAGTCCATACTCACCCAGGCCCGATGTTCACGTCACTAGGCCACAGGCTCTAACACCTCACTTTATTACAGATAATCATGGTGGCTCAAGCCTTTAATCTCAGCAATCAGATCTCCACTTTCTGGGTCAGCATGATCTCTGGAGTGAAAAGAAACAGATGCAGAAAAAACTCAATATTTCTTTGTTAAAACAGCTATTGTAAGTTTTAAGGAACATAATAGTTTGACATTAAAAATCTCTAGTTCACTATCACCTTTCTCACATGTCTAAGCCAATGCTTCCTAATGAGTTCTTCCTTCTCCATGACTGTCCCCCATCCCTGGGTGTTGTGTTGTATAGTGAATGTGTGTGTGTGTGTGTGTGTGTGTGTTCGCACATGCACACAGGACTACCATCACTGGAGGATTAAATATAAACAAACAAGACAGGAAAGCTGGAGGAACTATAGAAATAGCTGAATATTTTCTTTTTTTCTTTTCATAGAAAGAAAAAAGAAAAAAAGAGCTGCCACTGCAGCAACATCTGCCACCATCATCTTCACCACCACCACCAACAAAAGATACTTGTCAATCTCCTTTTATTATAATAATTAAAATTTAAAATTGTGTGTGCTTGTGGGTGATCTATAGCACAACCCTCATAGGAGGATTAAATAAAATTAACTAAGAGATCCAAGGCTATATAATAAAAATGCTAAAACATAGATGATAGACAGACAGACATATAAACAGAGACAGACAGAGATATAGAAGAGCATAAGAAGCCTTCCCCTCGAAAACAAGGAAGGCTGGAGAGAGAGGTCAACCTCCTTATGTTTATTAAGGCAAAATCAAAAGAAAAAGTGAAATGAAACAAAACAAACCTAGCCGAATATTTTATTTTTCTTCAGATATTAAAAATATTTTTAAAAAGCACACAATCATCCAAAAGGAAGAGAGAGAGAGAGACAGAGACAGAGAGACATAGTGAGAGAGAGAGATGAAAAGATCTATTTTTTTACCACTTTTTATTGTAATAAGAAAGTAATGACTTTAAAAATTAAAGCTGGCCCATCTTACTTTAACACTCATTAATACAATTTATTCTGTTGAGTAAGACAGGGATACCTGGTCAACACCCCCATAATTTAATAAGGAATTTTAAAAAAACAAGAAAACAGCCAGTAAACTGCTTGAACTCATTATGGATTTTATTATTAAAAAAGAAGGAACAAAATAAAGGTTAATGGTTGTATTTTCTAATTGTTAATAAATAATCATTAAATATTAAAAATCGGTCCACTTTTCTAAAAAAAAAAATTAGTCCATCTTATTCACTGTTGTATCATGAGTACTGTACTAAAAACAAATTTTGGTTTTAATAAAAAGGACAACTTGTCAACTAGGAATCAAGGTGACATGGAGAACAGAATACCAACTTCACCATTGCCCTAATACTAGAGACCAAGAGTGATATACACAACAACCAGGCAACTAGCTGACAATCCTCTTAGGAAAAGAAAAGTTAAGGAAAATGGCCAACTTAAACCTCATTTAAATAAAGGAAAAAAAAAAGTCCAGATCTGACATCTGGTAGATCTGGGGTGGAGGAAATTATGATCCAGATGGGCAAAAATCTGGCCAACATAGCAACATACTGGGCTGGAGAGATGGCTCAAAGGTTAAGAGCACTGACTGTTCTTCTGAAGGTCCTGAGTTCAAATCCCAGGAACCACATAATGGCTCACAACCATCTGTAATGAGATCTGACACCCTCTTCTGGAGCATCTGAGGATAGCTACAGTGTACTTACATATAATAAATAAATGAATCTTTTAAAAAAATAAAATAAAATTAAATAAATAAATAAATAAAAAACCATAGCAAAATACAAGACAGAAGGAGGCAGGGGTGGGGGTGGGTTGCCTTTCCCCTACCCAACATGTACCATATTGTCATCATGCTTTGAGGGAATATAGAGAGTGGAGAAAGTGCCTACTGCCAGAGATCTGCACATCCCATCTAGATGGACACCAAGCCTAGGAAGCTAAGGTTCCCACAATTCTCCAGTGCCCCAGGATGAAACACGGAGATGGGTTGGGGCACAAGAAACATGAGGATCAGGTCCTTCCATGAGCAGACTAGCACCTCTGCCCACAAGACACTGTGTTATTCCCAGCTAGAAGGAACTAGCTATCCATCCCTCCAGGACAAAGAGAAACCTCAAGCGAGGTGTGAGGGCTGGAGACCAGAGAGACATAGGTTTTATCCCTCACCTTCTCCCTTGCCTGCACCTCTGAAAGGATGCTCTTGGCTATGGTAGGATAGGAGTGATAAACGACACTCAGCTCCACCTACAACTCCCCTACCACCGCTAAACTTAAACATGCTTGTACAAGACCAGTGGATAGCAGAAGTGGCAGCCACAGGAAACAGTCCACATGGTTCCTCTGAAGGAGGAGCAGGGGAAGCAGTATTGGTAGCTAGAGAAGACCAGAAAGGGAGACCCCATTGCCACCTTGTACAAAGGTATGCTTAAGAAACTAACCATAAACAATGAAGCAAGGCCTAAACAAGTTCAGAAAGTTACCCCATGATCTACTGACAAAAATCACTAAATCTCAAAATATTCTGAAAACAGATAACAGCTAATAAAAGCCTTAGAAAACTTGAAAAACTCATTTTATATATATAATAAAGTATAAATGTGTGCCTACAATTATGCTTCCCAATACACTGTGTAAGGAGATGATTACAATCAAGAAAGACTAATTCCAGAAAAGAAATCCAGATACCCAGACTCTGTTTTGCCTCATCTGGGTCTTTTATAAAATAATCCCAGTGTTTTATATCTGACAAAACAGGGAACCAAAGTAACTTGGATAAAACCCAACTCTAGATCCTTTCTACTATGCTATATATCTGTCTTCTGGTAAATCCTTCTCTAAAAGAATGATTTTTTTTTAAAGATTTGTGGTTTTAACAATTTATTCCACAAGGAAACCAATGAGAAAGGATTCCCAATTTCTTTCAAATTATAATGCAAGGTAATAAAAACACATAAAGGTCTTATGAATGTAAAGAGACTAGTTTTCTAAGACAGCTATGAAAATATTTCTTCTAAAAAACAAGTTCACTCAAATGAGGCATTTAGATTCTGGTTCCAAAAGAGGTTGTGTCCTTTCTTAAATCAGGGTTTCCCTAGTCTGTAGCCTTCCCTTGAAAATACTGTTCTCCTGGTGCTATCTCCCAAAGGCTGGGATTAGGTACCACCGTGTCTACCTTTAAATTCTTAAAAATACTGAAGAACACAAACTTCAGTGTCTTCACTGTGACATAAGCCAAATGGCTAATAACTTATTTAGTTAATACGAAAACAATTCACACCATGCTTTACAATCCCAATCTAAATTTATACACAGTAGATTGGATTTCAGGAAAACACCATCATCCAATTCCAGAAAACATAACTATGCACTGGTCATCTGCTCAGATTTAGATTTTGTTGTGATTCAAGTTGTCACTTGTAGAAGTTTGCACATAGGTCTTCTTCCCAGCCCCATGCTCCCAGAAATAAAACTCAGACTCAAAATATGTATACTTACAAATATGTTGGCCTTATAGCTAGTCTTCTCTGACTAGGCCATAGTGCATTATAACCCACTTACTCAAATCTACTTTCTGACACATGACTACTTACCTGGGCTCAGGTACCATGTGTCAGTCTCGTCACATTTTCCCAGGCAAATATCTCATCCCTGGCTCTATCCCAGAATTCTTTCTGCCTTCTGAATGTCTCATCTTGTATTCTACACTTTCCTATAGGCCATAGTTTTCTTTTAGTACAATACACAAGATATTCTCTCTACAGTCACTAGCATCCTTAAAACCTTCAAATTCAAATTCTTAATTATTCTAATTCTACTTGTACTTCTAAGGTACCAACACCACCAGCAACATCCAGAAGCCACCCAGAGGTTACTATGGCTTTTAAACACTCATGTGTACCTGCTTCTCCTTTCAGGATTTTATTTTGGTAATACTGCCACTCCAGCTGGATGTTAGCACCAGGATGAAAAGGTGACCTTCCTGTGCCATGGTTGCTGACAGAGCCACTGTTTTTCCTGTGAGAAAAAAAAATTGAATTGTTTCTCTAAGTACAAAAGGATGTTAAGGTCATGTAATAGAATTTTTTCATGCAATTTTAATTATATAATATTTGTTCTTTAATCACTTATGCATTGAATCTTAAAAAGCATCACCATATAACATCACCTAATTTTTTTTAAGACAGGGTCTTCTGAAATTCTCTATGTAGACAACGCTGGCCAGGAACTCACTGATGTTCACCTGATAGGATTAAAAGCATGCACCACGCATGGCTCCAGCAATGTTTCTGATAAACTGACTCAATCTAAAATCAGCAGAGTCAGTTTTCCATGGCTTTTCATTTCTTACAATGAAAAGCAGACAACTCAGATCCCAGGCTCAAATTGTAGGAGTAGACAACAAAACAAAAACTATAAACAGACTTTTACAATTCGGATATAAATACGTTTATCCTCCCATTTTATTTTTTTTAATTTGATAGCAATAGAAACAAACTAGAGATTCATGCACAGCAATGAAAATCTGATGTTTAACATATAACCAAATGTGAATTTCAGACCCCCAGATTTTGCTTTGGTTAAGAACATTACCTTAATGTATCATTTCCTTTCATATATAAAATGATAAGACAACAATAATGTTGTAAAATTGATGTGCAAGTAAAACACCACAGGCTTAGAGGGCAGGAGACTCAGAACAAAGAAACACATAACACAGAAAGTCTTCTTGCCTCTCCATATAAACTAGAAAAAAGAACAATTTACTAGAAGGTAAGTTGTCCCAAGGTTAAAACTAATTCTTTCAAATTCAAAATAATACTTTTCAGAGCTAAGTCACAACTACCTAGGACAAAAATAAAGCCTTGTTGGGAATCTAGAATTTTCTAGGATTTTCACATAAGAGAAAAACTGACTTTAAAAAGAAAACACTAGTGTAGCTATCTTGTCAAGAAAGAACTAAGGAAAAATCCTAAATAAATGTTTCAATACTAGTAAGTAGTACACACATAAACCTAAAATTTCATTTAAAAAAAAAAAGCAAGACTGCCCAGATGACTGACCTCTAGAGTATAAAATTATCAAAACCCAAAGGTTAGTATGTTTACCTACATTCATGGAGGAGAGTTACTTCAACAGAAGAACAGAAAGTCTGAAGACACAGGATAATAGAAATTTCCCCTTAACAAACAATAAAAAGATATGAAAAATATCCAGAAAATATCCTCATCTATTTGAGATAATACAGTCCTCAATTTAAGATACTCTTCTCTGTATATATCAGCTTACACCAAGCAGTAGTTTTCTAATTTTCCTACACTTGTGAATATAGGCTCCAGCCAATTTGAACAAAGGAATAGATTTAACTAAGAAAAATCAAAATACATTCCAAAGAATACATTGTTATCAATTCAGACACACACACACACACACACACACACACACACACACATTGATATGTATCAACTTTTTTAAAACAAACAAGAATACAGACCTTTGAGATCTGTTATATTTCTTATAGCCCCTGAGACAAAGAAGCCATCAATATCAACATGCCTTACAGAGCTCTGCTGTCTGGGCCAGCTCAATTTGCCTAAAAGGAAAAAAGAACATTTAAACCCAAACTAATACTTATCATTTAAAACAGATTAGTTAGTTTTAGAAATCACATTCAAGAAGAATGGTATCATAACATAATATAGAATATACTATGGACTGTATACCACCTTAATAGATGAATTTCAGTTTCTCTAGTTATCTGATAGAATTTTAAATCACTTCTAACAACACCATGGTATTCTTTCTTATTCTATTTTCTAATTGTCTTCTTTTAAAATTTAATTTTACAAGATAAATTTGATTATTTGTAACAATTTTGGTATGTGTAGTTTCACATACTTAGCTTTAATAAGCTCCATTCTGCACAACTCTACAAACTTTATTTAATGAAACAACAATAACAATGGCTACTGCCTCCCAGTGTTCCTTATAAGTATTAAAACAAAGAGGTTTACAGGGGGATAGATTAATTCTCACAGCACTATGGAAAACATTACTACCACCCCCACCTTTTATAGACTAGTAATTTAAGTCCCACAGCTGATGAATGCCCAAATTAAAATTTAACTCCAGTCTGCTTGATTTCCAACTTTTTAGGCTATCATACTACTCTTCTAATTAGACATATTTCAAAAAGTCCACAGAAAAAAACAAAAATCTACACACAAAGGTAATTTTTCTTTCACCATTAGATGTTACTAGTTCTGCAGCACGTTTATTGCATTTATGGAGCTGAAAGTTAATATTATCTCGTAAGGACAATTACTGACTTAGAAAAACCAGAGATTGTTTATAAGGATTATTATAATCCAACTATTAGGATAATATTACTTTATAATAATTTTATTACAAATACCCCTCATGGTGTTCCAAAATATAATAGTACAGGTCCTAAATCTAAGAATCTAAACTCTAAGAACTTTCTAAGCTTATACCAAATTCTGATTTCAAAGAATATGCTTGCGTATCAGCTTTAAACAACAAAACAAAACAAAATAAAAAACTTACTCCCGAACAACTGAGCCACTTCACGTACTAACTGTGAGGCGATTGTCTTGTCCCACTAGGTGCAAGGCACTGAACCTTTCTCCCTGTTGCTTTTAAGCAGATGTATGCTGGGCATCACTGATTCCTGTCGTTCCTCTTGCAGAGAGGAAATAGGCAAGAAAGGCAAACACCCATGCATGCTCCTGTCACAGAAAGTGGCAGAGCAAGGACTCAGATCCAGGCTACACTAAATCAAACTCTTGCCATCCTCTATGTAAATTTCACTAATCACAATCTTTCTTTTGTAGAACAAGGTATCAAACTCAGGGCCTTGAACATGTAAGGCAAACAACAATCACAATTCTACTGTTCAAAGTACTATGAAACAGAAGGTAAACAACCAAAAAAATGTTAAATATTTAAGGGGTACAGAAGATTTAAATGAAATGCCTATCACATGGTTTCTTACAACATATAAATTTAAAAATTTACTCCCATTCATTGACCTAACTCATAATAGTATTCCAAAGCTTTCAAGATCAAGTGACCTTTGGTTTAAAAAAACCAAGAGACAAATAACAGATGGCATTATTATGAAATATTCCAAACTACTGACTAAAAGCCTATTTAGATATACAAACAAATAACATAAGAGCAACAAACATTCACATAGAAAGACCCAGCAACTTTCTAAAACCCCATTAGCATCTCCCTCTTTATGCCTCCCTTTCCACAGTTATAAAGATTACTATCATGTAATCTTGAACCTTACTTTTTTGCCCACAAAAAAAAAGAGACCAAAACCTTTGTCAAAATAACTGAACTAGAATCTAGTTTAAGTAACAACTATCACCAAACAGCTTCCTGTTGGATTTGGATGACAAGTGTGAGCCACACACAGAAATGAGACAATCTACATAGATGTTAAAACAATCTCCCTAAGTTTACCACATAGTTACAACAGTTCTATTTCAATGTTAATTTTTAAGAGTGCATTATTGAAACAGCCTTCTAGAAAATCTCAATTACCGTTACCAATCAGCATCATTCTCACAGGAGATTAGGAACGGAATATAAAATGTCACGTTTATACAGCTCATAAATTCAGCTGTTTATAAAGTCCCCATGAAGAAGGAAAGCTTGGAATCCCAGTGCATACAGCACTGAAATGACATGACATTTTGAGGTAGCCACAGTTAAGTTTAATGGGAAACATAGTAGCAAAGTTTTCAGTTATAGTTACTGTAACTTATATAACCTAACATTCCTAGAGGATTTTTATATTAAGAAGTTTGGAATCATTAGAATACCAGTAAGAACATCAGAATGAAAGCATCAAATAGAACTGTTTTGAAGAAAACAATTTTAGTACCTACCTGTGTCAGGTACAAGGGAAGACCAGCCTGTTTTTATTTTGTTCCAAATCAGAGGAAGCTTGCCTGTTAAGATAAAGGATTGAGCAGGAAGTGAAGATCCACTTAAATATATTTAAAGTGCAAATTTACTAGGTATCACCAAACACCCAGAAGTCAACAAAATGATGTATTTAAAAAAAAATCAAGCCAGGTGCAAGACTTAAACCACAGCACTCAGAGACTGAGGGCAGGCAGATCTCTGTGAGTTCGAGGGTAACCTGGTCTACAAAGTGAGTTCCAGGACAGTCAGGGCTATACAGAAAACCCTGACTCAAAACCAAAACAAAATTCTGACAGTTAGCTTTAGTGTTGAACCATTATGACTCTAGATATCAATAGTAGCATATCCGACAAACACATATGCATGTATTACTGGCAAGAAAATACACTGTTAACAAAACATGTCTATGCTGCTACAGCAGACTAGACAAAGGCATATTTGGAAAACAGCTGTGTAAGAAATATAGTAAAACACACATTTAAATAACTAACACTATTTGGATTTGTATTAAAGAGTCAGACCACACAAGCAGACCATCATGTACTTAGGTGATGCCATGTGAACCTTCTCTCTATTTTACTTGGTCAATCAAAGGTTAGAGTCTATGATTGAGTAGTGGAGGGGAAAGGTGGGATTGGAGGTTCAAAAGGGGGAGCAGGTAGAGGAAGAAAAAGAGAGAAGGAAGAGGAGAGGAGGAAGCCACTATGGACCACATGGATGGGAGAAAGCACAAATCTTAGTGGTTGGGAAGTAAGTATTTTGCCAATGAAGACATATGACTTATAATTAAAATATTTGGATTATGTGTCATTTATATGGGCTATAAGGGTTGGAAATTTTAGCAACAAATTTGTGCACCTTATATCCAGCTTAGAACTGAACTAAATTGAGAGGAAAATCCAGCCCCCTATATCCTAAACAACCAGAGGTAACAACGCAGCCCTGAGCTGGGCCACAAGGTGGCGCCAATGTCACAGCATAGTTGGCGTTCCCTGAGCCTGAGAAAAATTCAAGGACCCAAAATCAATGTTGCCTGAAAAGCAACATTCACAGCTGAAGATCAGCAATTGAACAACAACAGCTATCTTTCCAAAACTTTCTTCACAGACACAGCAGGCTGATCTAGGCGTTTCAGCCGCAAGCCAACCTTCCCCTGCACCTTTTGAATTTCCAATATCCCCCCACCACACTTCTAAACAGGGCACAGGACAGACAAACCAGCTCTCCCAAATGCTTACACTGTAGGCTGCCTAATATCAACACACATGCTGAAGACTATAGGCCAGACAAAAGATCCAGAGGGCAAAAAAACACAAAAGCCAAGGATCTTTGTGCGGTCAGCCCCTCCCTACTAATAAAAGACCATTAATAAATACTAGTAAAGACTAATAAAAAGACCAATAATAAATACTAATAAAAAACTAATAATAAAAGAACCACAATTTTCTAAATCCAACACCAGAGGGAAACAAACATACCAAATAATAAGACCAAATAATAAGAAATAAATAGTAATTACTGCAATTGTTTTCTCATTCATTTCCTTCCACGTGAATAAGGTGCTACAGAGAATTAAGGAGTTTCTTAACTAGTGATTATAAAGAGCAATGATATTTTTAAACATTTTTTTGTTTCTCAGAGTATATGTGACCGAAGTCTAGAAATTAAATTTGCCAAGGTACATTGAAGAAAAATTTGCATTTTCTAGAGACTAACTCTAAAACCTGTACTACGATAGACTCTGAAGTAACACTTTACCAGCAAAACTTGTAATTATAAACAATACGATCTAACCTCATTAAGCAAAGCAAATATTTTGATTGATTATTACTTAGTTTTAACTCAGCAAACCTGTCCCTAATAGTTTCAGTCATCACAGAGACAACAGTACAATACTATATTAAAGAAAATGGAGCTCTAGCTTTTGTCTCTATAACAAGGACCTACACTAAGGACTAAAGAGTGCTAATAATCACATACATTAAGAGTCACAGCCCAGAGAAACAATGAAATCATCTAAACCAGTAAGACAGACAGGCAATTGAGCAGTGATGTATGAACAGAGATCTTAAATGCTAAACGTGCTTCGGACAGCTGCACAGGTCAAAAAAAAATAATACTGACATACATATTGAGAACAATTTACTGTGGGGACAAACATACACAAAAGTGGCCCTAAGAAGACTCAAAATTAAGAAAAAAATTGGGGAGTAGTACCCAATAAACAAAGACAAGTGCTAAAATGATCAGCAAGGAAAAGAATTTAGATTGGGTAAATGAAAGCTCAGAAAGAGGTTATTTGGAATCAAAGGGAAAAATAAATAAATAAATATCTGGGAGGTGGAGAGAAACTGATGGAACAGTCTCACTGAGCAAAAAAGTGGGTGAGTAGGTATCTTAGAGTTTTATTGTTGTAAATAGTCACCATGACCAAGGAAACTTTTATAATGAAAACATTGCATTGGGCTGACTTACAGTTTCAGAGGTTTAGTTCATTATTATCATGGTGGGAAGCATGGCAGCATCCAGGCAAACATGGGGCTAGAGAAGTTGCTGAGAGTTCTAGATCTTGATCTGTAAGCAGCAGCAGGAGACAGTGTCCATACTGGGTGTAGCCTGAACATAAATTAAGACCTCAAAGCCCACTTTCATAGTGATGCACTTCCGTCCAATTTGGCCACACATACTCCAATAACACCACACCTCCTAATAGCGCCACTCCCTATGGAACAAGCATTCAAACCCATGAGCCTATGAGGCCCATTCTTATTCAAACCATCACAGTGGATAGGTCTTCTGTCTGGAGCCAGCCCTGGCAGAGGTGTTTCTTTCTTCTTGGTTCTTCTTGAGGCAGCAGAAGGGGGAAGAGCATGCTGAACCCCTTTAATACAGTTCCTTGTGTTGTAGTGACCCCCAATTACATAATTATTTTCATTGCTACCTCATAACTGTAATTTTGCTGTCATAAATCGTAATGCAAACATCTGTTTTCAGATGGTCTAAGGCACCCCCCTCCCTTATATGTGGGTCATGACCCACAGCTGGGAGCTGCTGGGCTGGGGATTAGGTGTTTACATGCAGCCTTACCAGTCTTGCTGGGGATTAGGTGTTTACATGCAGCCTTACCAGTCTTGCTGGGTCCAGCATTTTCTGACTGTGCCCGCAGTCCTCCTTTTAGGAATAGTAATGTATATCTGTGCCACTGCATGCTGAAGTTAATACACATTTAGAATTCACAGGGTCTTATTGAGACGGTGGAAGATTATGGGGGCTTCTGAAGTAGGATTAAATACACTTTGCATTATAATAACGGCCTCTTAGCCTTTGGAGCCTGGGAGTGGAATGTAGTGGTTTGAATGAGAATGTCTCCCATAGGCTCAAATATCAGAACCCTGGTGGTGACTTTACAGCTATACCTTACCAGGGGCAGGCTCGCATGTAGACTAGCCTCAATTCCAGTTCACTCTCTCTGTTCATGTTTGGGGCTTAACATGTGATCTCCCAGCTCCCTTCCATGATGGTCTCATCCCTCTGGAGGCACAAGCCAAAATAATCTCTTCCATAAATTCCCTTGGTCATAGTATTTTATTCCAGCATCAGAAAAGTAAATAATACAGGCTATAAATAATCAAAGATTAAAACAATTTTTACTTAATCTTAAAAAATTCATGATAAAATTGGGCACCAAAAAAGTAAAATGTATGCACAGGCTGTGCTGCACTAACTATTGCAGCCAGTGTCCCTCTTCCTGCGTGGCAGATCTGCTGCTCCAGCTTCTGGACTCAGCCACAACCAAGAAAAGGCAAGACAGTAAACAACAGTTACAGCTCCTGCCACACAATTTACTTAAAACCCCCGACAGATTTACAAGTGCAATCTCAGTTTTTAACCCTAAAATAATTAGACTTCACTGTTTTGATTATTTTGTCTTTGATGTAAAACTATAGGTGACAACAATGGTATGTGCTGTCCAAACTGCAAACAACTTGTTTTAAACAGATTATTAAAATAGTATACATTCACTGTGTTTTTTCAAAATTTAGAGACATAAAAAGAAAAGGTTTTACTATATACATATGACACTATGTACTAGATACTTGTGCAATGTTCCTAATTCTCAGTATTACCAGCAATGCTGAGATAAACTAAAATATCTTAAATTGTTCTATGCAAAATATCTACTTCCTCAGGACAAAATTCTTGACAGTAAAGTGAACTTTAAGGGTTGCAGTTTATGAACACTGAAAACACAGAGTTGGTGTATAAAGTCACATCATACCTGAAAGCATATCATAAACTAAAAAGAAAATAATTATCTAGACATGTAACTGTCTTTATTCATTAAAACACACCCATTTTCCCAGTCATCATTCTCAGATTGCTTCCTCCAACAGCACTACCTCGTGGTGGGTAGAAAAAATTAAGTCAATTTTATATAATAATGTACTCTTCATTGATATTTATCAAGGGAAATGGGAAATTTGAAAATTCAAATGTCCAATTAACGGAAGACAAAAGATTAATGCCAAGTAAATTTTGTCAAATGCATTATTTTCAGGATGCTTTATCAGTACAATCTGTCCAGAGAACTTCCTCCCTACAGTTTAAGCCTCATATTTAAACACATTTCAACCTTTCAACTGGCTGAGTGAGGTCTATAGAGAATGAATCCATGCCCTCCTGAATAACAACACTTAACATTCACTTTGCATAAAACATCAATAAATCAAATTAACAGTCACTTACTTGGTACCACTAATTAGTTACACAATCTACTAAAATATTCCCTTTGGAGTGTTTGTAGAAAGATACAGAGAGGAGGGGATATGTTCTATGGTGATGTGGTAAGGTATGGGAGAATGGGGTGCCTCAGCGGGCCCATGCCAAGGCATCCCTTCCCCCTGAGGACCAGTCACATGTTGGTATAGTATAGAATAGAGTTTATTAAGGGCATGGGGAGGGGAGTTAAGAGGGTGGTAGAGGCAGAGAAAGAGACACTGGAGAAGTAGAGTAGAGATGTAGAGGCCAACCATGGCAAGTGGAGAGAGAGGGGGGAAGGCAATGAGAGAAGGGAAAAAGGGAAGCAGGAAAAGAGCAAGGGAGGAGCAAGAGACCAAGAGGGCAAGAGAGCAAAGAGGGGGCAACCAGGCTCTTTTATAGTGGGTCAGGCCTACCTGGCTACTGCCAGGTAACGATGGGGTGGAGTTTGGACAGAATGCTAACATCCTTCATCATATGACAGAAAATGGCTCTTAAATTGGTCATACTAGCCACTCAAGAAAACACACACAGTATAACACATCTGCCATACAAACTGCACCCCGTGAGAAGTTCATTAAAAGAACACACCACAAGGGACTGATTATCATGAAAACAAATGTAATACATGAGGCTGAAATATAATACAGCAAGGGGGTATTACTGCACACCCATGCCAATTTGTGCTCTTGAGAAATTACTACATGCAAGAGATCAGGTGTGAGGAGGTTTACTGGGAGATGGCAGAGGGGTGAGGACCTGCAGACTGGGTAGAGGCAGACAAGAGTAGAGCCATGAGGGCAGATAAGGGAAGAGGGGGCCAGAGGACAGAAAACACTGGCAGAACTATACTGTACCATACAACACCAGGATTACCAAATGCTGACACGTCTCTAGCTTCAGGCTTAGGGACTAACTAGTAAGCTCATTATTAGACCAAAAGAGGCAGAAAGTCAAATTTTTCTAGCCACAACTTAGACTATCACTACATTACATTTCATAAATTAATACAATATTTACACTGCTTTTGGTAATTATGCATGTTTATATCAAAGATTATTATATGAAGCATTAAATACCCTATTAAAGTCAAATTAGCTTTTGTAAAATTTAGAAGAATCTTTAACACTTAAAACATATTTTATCCACACACATGACTCTTTAGTTTTTGAAATGACCTTTTATTTGGTTTCTCTTTCTGAAATTTGTATTAATGGCATATTATATACAGGAAATCTGGCTAAAGACACACAAAAGTTGTCAGCTAAGTCATAGGAGTAAAAAAGAAAATTTAAATGTTTTATGGGCGTATGGAAAAGGCCCTGAGAATAAATTACTAATTCTGCGAACAGAAGAGTTTTGCTTTCAAATTTGCTCCAGGCAGGTGTGAGGGTGTTCAATGGTGTATTCATTACAAGCCCAGAACTGCCATATGTTTCTCTTAAATTCTCCTTAAGTAGCTTATTTGCCAGTCCTGAAGACTTTATCACTTAAGAGTCAGAGAAATTCCTATTAGAAAATTACTGTTTCCAAGAAACTCTGAATCTATACACCTACTTTTAAAAGCAAATGACTTGAGAATTCTGCTAATGTGTATGTCACAGTCATTAATGTAACTGAATAAGAATGTCCCCACATACTCAGATATTTGGACACTTAGCTGGTGGTGCTCCTTGGAAGGGATTAACAGATGCGGCCTTGCTGGAGGAAGTGAGTCCCCAGAGGTCAGCTTTGAGAGGTTAAAGACTGTTGCCATATTCAGTCTGCTTTCTCTGCTTCACACTTTGTGCCTGCAGATGTGAGCTCTCTGCGTTCTACTCCAGCTGCCATGCCTGCTGCTTGCTGCATTGCTGCCCATCATGATGTCTATTAAACTATAAGCAAAGTTACTTTCTCATGGGAAAGGGAGCAGGAAGGTCGCTTCCTCCGGTTTGCAGCTTGCTTGGGAGAACATCAGGTTCTCTGCGTGAGGAAGTGTCTCCTCTGTCTTGGTCGGCTGAGAATGACAAAGACCCTAGGTTGCCTGGAAACTAGCAAGCTGGGAGCAATCTCCTCATGCCATTTCTCTACAGATAATAAAATATATCTTCAAATTTAAAGCCAGGTATGGGGTATTACACCTATAATTTCAGTGTCTGGGAGGCAGAATGAGGAGAATCAGGAGTACAAGGACAGCTTCATTTGCATAATGAGCTCAGGACCTGGCTAGGTTACAGAAACAGTATCTGTTCTGAATGAATAAATAAATAAATACATACATACATACATAAAAAATTAAAAATAGTAATTCATTTGATTGCTCATTTAAGAGCACCTATGCTCACCAAGGTTTCTGCTGTGAAAAGCCAGTGAGAAAATCCTTATTGATGGTGTAATAAGGAGGGTAGACAGGTCTGATACTCAGATAGATGCTTAGACTATAGATATGGATCAGGAGTGCAGTACTTGCCTGTCTTTCAAGAGGCTGTGAGCTTGGTGTCTATATTGAAGGAAAAACAACACCAAGCAAAGCCCACAAGAAACTAAAACTGTATTTTCTATACAAAATTGTCCCAATCAAAGACACCTCCCAAGTAATGGAAATTAGTCAAGTATCAGAAGAGAACCAAATTTACAAAGATCTGCTACTTCTCCCCAAATGGGGTTCTTTCCACTCTGAGACCAATCTGTCAACTCCAGAGGAGTGGCTGAAAAGTAGCCATGTTTTTAACAAACACCATACTAAAAGAATGAGGACTGCAGTCTACAAATCTTCCAAATATTCTGATCTCTATATAAGGGCTTAGTATCTCAGAAATAAGAACAAACTAGAAGTAAACAAATCAAGTTTTCCAGAAATTAAACCCTACTTCACTTTAGTTTATCTGTGAAGTGGACTGAAGTAACTGGCAAGAAGCAACTGGCAAGACCAACTATATTCCATGTAGTGGCTATCCCTGGTGGTCAACTTGACTATATCTGGAATGAACTCTGACCTGGATCTTGGCTTAGAGATCTTGAGACACAGTGGCTATGAATCCCAGAAGATTTTGACAGGGAAATTTCTAAGTTCAAAGTCATCAGGGAGCAGGGCGGTGGTGGTACACACCTGTAATCCCAGCAGTCTGGGAGGCAGAGGCTGGTAGATTTCTGAGTTTGAGGCCAGCCTGGTCTACAGAGTGAGTTCCAGGACAGTCAGGACTATACATAGAAACCCTGTCTCAAACAACCAAAAAAAAAAAAAAAAAAAAAAAAAGGAAACAAGAGTTGAACCTAACCAACTCTACAGTCTACTATCATTCTATACACTTAAAGAAAACAACACACACAGATACACACAAACACACCCACAAACACACACACACAAAAATCCCCTCATGGGCTAGAGAAATGTCCCACTGGCTCCACAATTTAGAGTACTGAATGATTGTTTAAAAAAAAAAAAAAAAAGGATTTGTATCTAGTACCTTTATAGAGGCTCACAATCACCTGTGACTACATATGAACAGATACCATAGGCAAAATGCCTACCATATTCTTTAGTTTTACCCTCCCTAGTACAGAGGATCAAATTCCTCTAATCTTTTATTTTTATTTTTGAATTTTCGAGACAGAGTTTTTCTGTATAGACCTGGCTGTCCTGGAACTCACTCTGTAGACTAGGCTGGCCTCAAACTCACAAATACGCATGTCTCTGCCTCTCAGAGTGCTAGGACTACAGGTATGTACCTGTACCACTGCCCGGCGAAATCCTCTATTCTTAAAGGAAGTTTTGTTAATTCAATATCAAGAACACATTTGTAGAGCCGGGCGGTGGTGGTGCATGCCTGTAATCCCAGCACTCTGGGAGGCAGAGGCAGGTGGATTTTTGAGTTCGAGGCCAGCCTGGTCTACAGAGTGAGTTCCAAGACAGCCAGGACTACACAGAGAAACCCTGCCTCGAAAAAATCAAATCAAAAAAAAAAAAAAAAAAAAAAAAAAAAAGAACACATTTGTAAAATGTTAATATCTGGGAGTGGTTGGATATGCAGAGAAGGAACATTTGTAATCAGTTTAATTTCTTTCTTTCCTTCCTTCCTTCCTTCCTTCCTTCCTTCCTTCCTTCCTTCCTTCCTTCCTTCCTTCCTTCCTTCCTTCCTTGTTTGCTTGCCTTCTTGCTTACTTTTTTTTGGATTTTTCGAGACAGGGTTTCTTTGTGTAGCTAGCCCTGGCTATCCTGGAATGCACTCTGTAGCCCAGCTATTGTTATGCATTTTGATTAAAAAAAAAAAACTTTTAAAAGGTTTGGTTCATCTGGCACTTAAAAGAAATAGACAAAAAGCAGGAGAAAAACATGTGGCTGTGACTTCTTTCTGGTGGCTTAAGTGAAAAACTCTCTGACTGTGAGTTTGAGGCTAGCCAAGTTGACAGAGCAAGTTCCAGGCCAGGCCTGCAGGGGCTACACAAAGAGAAACATTATTTTGAGGCCAGACAAAGCAAAGCACAAAAGGTTCTGCTTTTTAATTTACAGACATATGCTTTTTGTTGTTGTTGTTTGTTTGGTTTTTGGGTTTTGGTTCCCCACCCCCACCCCCAAGACTGGGTTTCTCTGTATAGCCCTGGCTGTCCTGGAATTCACTCTGTAGACCAGGCTGGCCTCAAACTCAGAAATCCGCCTGCCTCTGCCTCCCAGAGTGCTGGGATTACAGGCGTGCGCCCACCGCCTGGCCTTTTGTTTTTCTTTTTTTTTTTGGGTTTGACGTATGCTTTTTCTAGTACTATTGACCATAGAATTTTGATCATGAAGGCATGTTGGATTTTGTTTGTTTGTTTGTTTTGTTTTTTTGTTTTTCGAGACAGGGTTTCTCTGTGTAGCTCCAGCTGTCCTGGAACTCACTCTGTAGACCAGGCTGGCCTCAAACTCAGAAATCCGCCTGCCTCTGTCTACCAGAGTGCTGGGATTACAGGCGTGCACCACCACCGCCCGGCAACAAAACCAACTTTTAATAAACAAGTAGATACCAGGAAATGCTCACAAAAATACTTAGCCTTTATTTCTCTTTCCTATAACAACCATTCAAAGAATGCAGAGACAATAGTAATTTTTAATTTGTATTTTTTCAAAGTAAAAAAAAGGCCTCAGCCAGGCGGTGGTGGCACATGGCTGTAATCCCAACACTCTGGGAGGCAGAGGCAGTCAGATTTCTGAGTTCAAGGCCAGCCTGGTCTACAGAGTGAGTTCCAGGACAGCCAGGGCTACACAGAGAAACCCTGTCTTGAAAAAACCAAAAACCAAAAAAAAAAAAAAAAAAACAAAACAAACAAACAAAAAAAAAAAACAAAAAAAGGCCTCAAACCAAGACAACTACAAGATAATTTTATGAACATATATCATAATGAAATCCATTATTTTGAATACTAATGAAAAGGAATAGATTTTAATTGTTCTTACTAAAAAATTAGTGAGGGAATTAATGTATGCCAACTAGATCAAATTTGCTATGGCACAGTATCTAGATATTGTGCAATATCTGGCTTCTCATAACCGTATTTATCCTACATATTTCAAAATAATCCATTATACATAGATTATACAAAATAATCCATTATACATAACAAATTTTTATTTTTATGAAAATGTGGACACAAAGAGATGCATATACGTAGTAAGTTTCACGTTGAGTTTTATGAAGAGAGAATAAAAAGGGTAAAGGATAGAAGGAGCAGTTATTAGGCAAATACCTTACCGCAGCATCTACATTTGCAGGTGAGTCTCCATTAGGATCTGCCAGCATAGAAATGACACTAATCATGATGGTTTCCACAGTATGGATAGGTAACCAGCGTTCCTCTGGCTTCTCATAACCATATTTATCCTCCCCAGGCTCATGAAGAATAGAAATGCAAAACATCACCATTTTTATCAACTGTAAAATTATAGAATAAGAATTGTTTAAATTTTGTTACACATAATCTATTACAAATGCATAATCTGTTACTAATGCATATAAAACATTATTTACATGGAGATTTCCTAAATGTAATCTACTAACTTTTAAGAATGTTACAGATTAACTATATTTTACATTCTTTAAAATTACAAGTAATTGCAGACCTCCACTGCTGTCCCTGATTCAAAGGACATGCCGTCTCTTTTCTACTTCTCCAATTCTTTATTCTCAGCATTTACAGTTGTCTTTCTCAAATTCTAGTTAAGATGGTCCTCAAGGTTCAGCAAATAAAATTTTAAAGGGGGAGGGTGATGTAATAATAATAAAAATTAACAGACTCAAAGAAAGACACACATTGGAGAGATATCTCAGTGATTAGAAGCATTGGCCATGAGCTGGAGAAATGGCAGCGGCTAAGAGCACTGACTGCTCTTACAGAGGTCTTGAGTTCAATTCCCAGCAACCACATGGTGGCTCACAACCAAATGTAATAAGATATGATGCCCTCTTCTGGTGTGTCCTAAGTCTGCTATAGTGTACTCACATATATAAAATAAATAAATATATCTTTAGAAACACTGGCTGCTCTCACAGAAGACCAGAGTACGATTCTGAGAACTCACATGAGAGTTCACACCCTACAGTCCCAGAGAATCTGACACCCTTTTCTGGCCTCTGTGGATACCAGGCATGCATGTGGTATACAGACATACATATATATATATATATATATAAGCAAAACATCCACATACTAAAAATAATAAAATAGGGGCTAGAGAGATGTTGCAGTGGTTAATAACACTGGGGCTCTTGCAGAGGACCTAAGTTTAATTCCCAGCACCCACAAGGCAATTCACAATCATCTGTAATTCTGCTTCCAGGGGAGCCAACACCTTTCTCCTACATCCATAGGTACATGGTACACATACATATATGCAGACAGAACACTCATAAACATAAATATACACAGTAACAAAAGCTTTAAAATAAATAAGTGATACTCATAATCTACTTCACAAACTCATTTTAAATGCAAGTTCCATATAGTAACAGTCAGTGGGGTAGAAATACAGAAATATCCTCAATTTTATAGGGGATAAAGAAAGACACAACTATATCTCACTTTGCACTATTTTATCCAAAAGTAAATATTCTCAAAAAATCCTACAGTGTTAATCTATAAACATATTCAAATAATTATATCAGCAATTAATAAAAGTAACTTTTCACAGTAAATGTCTTCTGTCAAAAATACTATTATTACTTGAAGAAGTTTACAAAACAAGTAGGAATAAATAAATTTTCTGAGTATAAAAAGATTTCAATCAGTAATAACATATGTATGCTTGTTTGGTTGGCTGTTGTTTTGAAAGAGTTTTAACTGTCCCTGTTAGCAATCTTCCTATCCCAACTCATGGTTAAAGAACACAGGGAGACTGAGGGAATAGGGAGAGACAGAAACAGAAGGAGGGAGGGAGGAAAGGAGGGAGGGTGGGTGTTTGTATGTCAAGGGATATAAAATTAATCAATCCAACAAGTACTTTTGGAAGCCCTACTGTAAAGCAAAATTACTCTTCACATGTAATCAAAAACTCATGTTTTTGCTGATTTATACAGAAACTTTCCTTTAACTGAGGTTTCTCTTCTTAACCCACTCCCATGGCTTGTGAAATCCAACAAAATGGAATTAACAAATAAAAAAGGAACAGTATTAAACATTGTAACATTCAGCCCAAAATGTTGTTTTTGTTTTCCACTACGTTTTACAAAATAAGGAACTGTCTTTGAAAAAATGAGATTGAATAATTGTATATAATTCCATCAGAAGGAATCTACTTAAGATCAAGATTTGGAAGATAGGAACTGAAGGGTATATGTAGCTCAGAGAAAAGAGGACTTGCCCAGAATGCATAGCCTTGGTCCCACATCCAGCATCCTATAAACCAGTCATGACAGCACATATTTATAAGTTCAACACTCAAGAGGTAAACATAAATAGAAAGATTAGTAGTTCAAGGATATCTTTAGCTACAAGATCAAGGCCAGCCTGGAATGCATGAGACCTTGTATCAACCCCCAACCCCCAAATCATTAATGGGTCTGTTAAGATTACTCCATTGTTAAGAGTATTCGCTGTTCTTCCAGAGGACTTGAGTTTGATTCCCAGCAACTATGTGGCAGCACAACCTTATATAATTGTAGTCCTAGGATATACAAAACCCACTTTTGTGATCTTGAGGCACCAGGTACACATATACAAGGACCCACCTACATGCAGGCAAAGCACCCATACACACAGAACAAATTAATAATAATATAGTGTGGTGGCCCATGCCTTTAATCACATAATATAGGAGGTGGAAGCAGACAGATTTCTGAATTCCATGCCAGCCAAGGGTAAATGATAAGACCTGATAGATAGATAAATAGATAAGATAGATAGATAAGATAGGTAGAATAGATAACATAGATAGATAAGATATATAGATAACACAGATAAGATAGATAGATAGATGATAGATAAGATAGATTAGATAGATAGATACATAGATACATAGGATAGATAAGATAGATAGATAAGATAGATAGATAAGATGGATAGATAGATAGATGGGATAGATAGATGATAGATAGATAATAGATAGATAAGATAGATAGATAAGATAGATAGATGATAGATAGATAGATAAGATAGATAATAGATAGATAGATAGATAGATAGATAGATAGATAGATAGGATGGGTGGATACATACATACACACATACATACATACATACATACATACATACATACATACATACATAAGCAAACACCACAATAATAATAATAACAATTTTAAAAGAAAATGACTTTTAAAAAGCAGTCATTTGGTAGAACAGTAATGGTGAATGTTTTTTGTCCCAGTACTCAGAAGGCAGAGGCAGGAAGATCTCTAAGAGTTAGAGGCCAGTCTAGTTTACAGAGTGAGCTCCAGAACAGCCAGGACTACACAGAGAAACCCTGTCTCAAGAAACAAAAACAATTACTAGTCATTTAAATTTGAATCATTTTAGATTTAAAGCTATAGAATCTTAAAATATTTTAATTTTACATGTCACTTCAAAAATGAGAATATCTATCTCATTAATTAACAGATTAATATCTGTTGACATGAAATTTATTTTTATTGTACTATATATAGCAAATAAAATTACAATTTTTTCCATTTCTCAGTTAAGAATTAAAAATCACAATGATACACAATTACAACCACTATACATCTTCCTCAAATCAAATTGCCTATACAAATTCTTTACTTTCCCTAAATCTTCAGTGTCTAAAATGCCCCGTTCTATTTTAATTAAATATTTCACTGAAGCAGAATCACACAATCAGTTTTGTTCTTTTAAATTTGTCATATTTCAATTATCACGTCTTCAAGATTCATCATTAAATGTTGGTAGAATGCATTCCAAGTTGAATGACCAAAATTAGAATCATGCCGAATCACACTTTTAAAATAAATATGTCATTTATATAGTCATCAGAAATAAACACTGATGCCATTATGGCTGTCTTATTCAAGACAAAAGTTCTTCTATACTGACACTGTTTAAATTCTAGTGATCTCTGATTTAAGCAACGTTTCCAAAAGTATGTTGAATGACAACTATGTTCTCTGTGAGATGTTAATTATTAACTCTATAGCTAGCTATACACTTAATATTTACATTTATTTTGCCAAAATGCTCTTAATTCCCCATACAATGTTTTGTCTGTTATTTTTTCCCTTTCATCTCATTGCTCTTTACAAATGGATTTATTTCTAATACTAAATCCACTTGAAAACCCTGTATGAAAGCTAGGCATGACAGTACAAATCTTTAATTCCAGCATATGACAGGCAAAAGCAGGATAATTTCTGAGTTTAATGCCAGCCTGATCTACATACATAATTTCAGGCCAGCCAATGTTACAGTGACAACCTGTCTCAAAAATAAAAGAACCAACCAACCAAACAAACAAACAAAAAAAACTAAACCAAAATGACAAACAAGTAAAAACCAACAACAGAAGAGAGAGAGAGGTCTAAACTGACATACATCTAAGCTACACAAATTACTATTTGCTATGTAGTGTTTTTGGAAATTATTTTATTATTATTATTGTGTGTATCTATGAACACATAGGCCACAGACCATGTGCAGAGGCCAGAGCATAACTCAGTGGAATGCGATCTCTACCTCTATATGGATTCCAGGGATCAAACTCAGATTACTAGGCTTCCATGGCAAGAACTTTAACTCACTGAACAATTTTACCAGCTAGCTCCATAATAACTTTAACACCCAACACATTATTCATCTAGTTGAAGCATACAATCCAATTGTTTCTATATAGTACACTTCTCAGTTATACAACCAAAGCACACACATTTTTAGGAACTTTTGTCGTCATTACCACCCCCACAAATTCTTTTATAATCTATATTGACCCTTCTCCCCTTCAAGCTGTCCAGCAGTCCTAAACAACCATGAATATACTCTTCAGAGTTGCATATTCTTGAAATTTCATAAGTGGAATTATTAAATGATTGCTTCCATCTGTTTGTTAATTTGAAAAAAATATTTATTTTCCATGTATGAACATATGCCTGTGTATGGCCGTGCATGTGAAGGCAGACACTGACAGATACCAAAGGCATCTGGTTTCACTTTTTTGTTACCAAATCATACCAAACACTTTTATAAATCAAATCACGTTTCATTATATGTATATGCAGTATTTTGCTTTTACTTTCATCAACTGATAGGCACTAGTATTATGGCTAACTTTTAGCCATAACTTTTTAGCTAACATAAATAATTCTGCAATCTATAAGATTTTGGGATACACCTTTACAACTTTCTTTGTTATATAGCTAGAAGAGTACATGTTTGCATCATCACCACATACATTTTATGCAATGTTGAAGAGCAAATCTAAGATTTTGTGCATGCTAGGTAAACACTCCCAGAGTGTGGTAGCGGCTCTTGCCTGTAAGCCAACCAATTGGCAACTTAAGACACAAAGATTACCAAAAGTTCAAGGCAAACTTTAGCTACATAGTGAGGTCCATGTTGATCTGGAACTCAAGCCTGCTACTCCTCATCTCCAAACAAAGCAGAAAACTAAGAAAAAAGAAAGAAAAGGGAAGGAAGGAAAGGAAGGAAGGAAGGAAGGGAAGGAAGGAAGGAAAGAAGGAAGGAAGGAAAGAAGGAAGGAAAGAAGGAAGGAAAGAAGGAAGGAAGGAAGGAAGGAAGGAAGGTAGGAAGGAAGGAAGGAAGGAAGGAAGGAAGGAAGGAAGGAAGGAAGGAAGGAAGGAAGGAAGGAACCTAAGAACCTTTGTATTTAGAGTCAATTACAAGACCATATGCACAAAAAAACCATAAAATCACTTAGCACTTTTACTGAGATAGTTGTGAAATCTTTAGTGACAGATCATTAAACTTGCAAATGTGAAAATAAAATTAGAAAACTTACCATTTGGGGGCCAAATCTCTGTAATGAATTTCATTTTAGGAGGCCGGAGGGGATAATCTTTTGGGAAAATGAGATAAGCCTTAAAAACACCACCTTCACTGAAAAAATAAAAGAAAAACCAGGTTCATGAATTTAAGTTATTCTTTATAAGTACTCAATCAGACAAATAAAAGGGTACAGATGATAAGCCAACAAAAAAGGTAGACAAAAATACTAGTTTCCTAAATACAAATACACAATTTAATAAACTACTATAAGTTCTGCTTTGCTAAACTCTCAGGTAATTAGTAAAACTAAAAGGAACACTTGGAAACAGAGGTGTCCAGATCAGATTATTGGTGATATGGTAAAAGTCTTTTCAGTATATGTCTTCAAATGAAATTCAAGAAGTTTAATCTTGTCTACATGATTCAATTTGCTGAATTTTCTATATTGGTTTCAAATAATCTTTCTTCTATGCTCTGGTCATACCCAGACCTCTTTCTCATCTTAAAGTTTAGGCATATATTTTGTGATTTCCCTTTCTGGTATCAGATTGCCATACTTCTATTTATCTCATTTGTTCATTTCATCATATATTAAAACTTCATTAGAAGGACAGTAATAAATAAAAACGTCTCCCAGAGAGGTTTTATACTACTAACTTTCCAGAATGGAAATGCTGCAATATTGATACTCTGTCTGTACTATCTAATGTACTACCCAGTAACACTCTGAAAATGGCTTGTGTCTTGGTTAGTTTTTATTATCTACTTGACCCTAGAACCACCTGAAAGGAGAACACTTCCATTAAAGAATTTTCTGGGTCATATTTGCCTATGATAATGTCTGTGAAAGATTGTCATGACTGATGACTGACATGGGAGGACCCAGTCCACTGTGAATAGCAATCCCTGAGCAGATGAATTATGTGAATGCTAACTGGAGACTACAGAAATTATTCAATTGTTAAGAGTACTTATTCTTGCAGAGGATATAGGTTTGATTCCCAGCACCCAAATGGCAACTCACAAGTAACTTTCCATACAGCTAGAAGAAATCAAGTCAGCCTTAGGAAGCAAAAATGACTAAATGGTGATATTCACATGGAATTCTAGCACCTGATATCTAGCTCAAGGTCATCCTGGGCTACACAGCAAGACCCAATCTCTAAAAGGTGTGTATTAGACTGATAAGATGGTTCAGGAAATAAAGGCACTTGATACACAAGCCTGACACCTGAGCTCTGTCACCAAAACCTACTTAAAGATGGATGGAAAGAATAAACTCTACAAATTTGTCACCTGGCCTCTTTATCTATGCTGTGGAGCACATACCCACATACACATTATGCACACTCACACTAATAAGTAATTTTTAAAAGATGGGGACAGATGTTTGTACACTGACATAAAAATAGAAACACAGCTGTGGTCACAGCCAAGTGGTTAAGGCAATAGACTAGAAATCCCTTCTCCAAGCACAGGTTCCAATCCTGCTGACTATTTGCTGGTCTGTTTATGCCCATGTGTAATGTTAACACTTAACAGAATGCTGTTCTTCATCCTTCAAGTTTGGGGGAAGTCTCTAGTCACTGCGGTTATGAGCTTGGAGGATTGTAGTGCGGGATTATGAATAGAGATATTGCTATATATGTATACTAAAAAAAAAGTGAGGGGCTGGAGAGATGGTTCAGCAGTTCGAGCACTCATTGATTGCTCTTCCAGAGGTCCTGAGTTCAATTCCACATGGTGGTTCACAACCATCTGTAATGGGATCTGATGTCCTCTGATATATGTGAAAATAGCTACAGTGCATTCATAAACATAAATTAATCTTTAAAAAGAATATAGGAAAGAAAAAATGGCAGAGATCCTATCTCAAAAGAAAAAAGCCAGGCTCTGAGTTGGAAGCCAGCCTGGTTTCCAGAGTGAGTTCCAGGACAGCCAAAGATACATAGTGAAACCCTGTCTCAAAAACAAAATCAAATGATGATGATGATGATGATGATGATGATAACAGCAATAATAACAATAAGAACAACACGTTACATGTAACAGTTATCAACTGTAGGATATAAGACATGGGATCCTTTTAATGTGCTTTGCACATTTCAGTACAGATTGAAATTTTAATTATAAATACTGGATTTTATTACTTTTTTCTGCTTAAAAAATGTTTGAGATTATTTAGCAGTTGAGGGAACTAGCTGATATTCCAGAAAACCAGGGTTTAATTCCCAACACACAGAGAGACAAGCATCTGTAACTCTAATTCCAAGGCTATCAGCCGCCCTCTTCTGGACTCCATAGGCACTGCATGCACAGCGTAAACATTAAAGGGGACGTGGGGAGCTAGGGCGTGCTATTAATATCAAATATTTCCAAATAGTAAGGAGGTAAGCTGAGGGCTCAGAGTCTGAAAAGAAAATCACACTTGATGAAAACAGTAAGAAAAAGTTCATAAAAGATTAAATGGAAAAATGGTAAAGCGCACAATGAAGGGGATAATTTGGTGAAAAAATTAACATTTATATATGGAGAGTCTGTGTGGTTGTGCATGGTTGGCAACTCAAGGTGATTCTCATAAGTTCAAGGCCAGCCTAGTCAAATAATAAAGACCATATCAGCCTGAGAAAGATCTTTTCTCTTGATTTTAAGGGTGGGGGATTAAAAGAGGGTGGTACATAATACAAATAAAGGTCTCTAAAAAAGGAATAAAACTAGTTTCTGAGGCAATGGGAGGAGACTAGCAGAAAGACAACTAGGAACAGAGGTCCTCTAATATATAGCAAGGTACTGAAGGCTAGTCTTGGATACATGAGACCCGGCCTCCAAATAATAAGTCATCAGAAATTAGCTAGAAGTGAAAAAAAAATAAAATAAAGCTAGTATAAAGCATAACCATGAAAAAGGAACGATGTAAGGCTGGAGGAATGACACAGAGCACTTACTACTCTTGCAAAGGCTCAGTTCTCAGCATCTGCATGTGGCAGCTCACAGCTGCCTGGTCCTCCAATTTCAGGGATCCAGTGCCTTCTTCAGGCCTCCAGGGGCACCTGCACCCATGTGATGTTTATATTACTCATTCAGACACATGAACACAATCTTTTTAGTTTTTTTAAAAGCTGTCTTTTTCCCATGGAGGGATGAACATAAAATGTAGCACAGATATCAAGGATTAAAAAGAAAGTAATTAGTCTTAAAAATAAGCATTTTAAAATTAGAGTAGGAAATAAGTAGACAGACAGAATTTGAGAAAGCTAGAAATCCATAAAAGAGCCAAGAATATATGTAAAGGGGTATTAGAAAAGTCTCTACAAAATATCTGCACCTCATTTCTCCCAGGTCACTTCATTTTGGTTGATTTAATTCATTCAAAGGCTTCACAATATCTGACTGGAATTCTCATGCTAAAAAGTAGCTACTACCCCTCCAAATTGTGTAATTAAATAAGTAATTGTCAAATTTACTTAATAGTGTTGCCCTAAAAAATTTTAAGGCAGATGTTTTTCTAATAATTACGCTAGTTCTCAAATGTTTTTTTTAAATGGATTCACTTATCCTCTACTTTACCTAAGGATCATCTACCTGTTCCTCTCCTACCTCACTTTACCCACTCCCCAAAAAAACCACCTTACATAAATAAATAAATAAATAAATAAACAAACAAATAAATAAATAAATAAATAAATAAAATAATTAATAAATTAAAAAATTAAAAAAAACCCACCTGGCTTAGTGGCAGCCAATTTGTGAGTATACAAACTTTCAGTGTCAAGTTAGGACAGAGGAACTAAAAAACTCATAGGTAAAAATCACAAAGTAGACAGACAGACTGTATTTATTATTGTTCACACATAAAAGGATTTGACTATGGGGACGAAAAAAGACATTGAAGTAGCAGTGAAGTAAAAATATTTCTCCATGTAGAAAGTATTGGTAGAACAATTAACATGATGTTAAGGAATTATATAACCAACTGCTGAACATTTGAAAACCAAGGTCATATTTCTGGCACAAAACCTCCTTTTGTTATTTTTGTAAATTAAATCACAAATGTCTTAACTGGGTATGGCACATGCCTATAATCTAGCATTGGAAAGTATGAGGCAGAAGGCCTACTGAATTTAAAGTAACCCAAACTACATATCAAGACCCCCTTTTCAATTAAAAACAAAAACAAAAACAAAAAACTCTATTTTGGAGTTCAGAATCTGTCAGTGGTCCAGCACTTGCCTAAAGAGCTTGGTCCTTTCTTTCCAAATGTTATACACATAAGAAAAGTTACTTGGAGGAAGCGGTTTGGGTCAAGATAGGGTTTCTCTCTGTAGCACTGACTGTCCTAGAATTCTCTCTATAGACTAGGCTGGCCTCAAATTCAAAGATCTGCTTGTCTCTGCCTCCTCCCAAATGCTGGGATTAAAGCCATGCACCAGCAAACCTGGCTAAGAAAATCTATTCTTGGCAGCACTAGAAAAATTCAATATTGGATACAGATTTTAAAAACATTATGCTAGGTGAAGATGGGTAAAATAACTACATGTCTTAGGGTTTTACTACTGTGAACAGATACCACGACCAAGGCAAGTCTTATAAAAGGCAATATTTAATTGGGGTTGGCTTACAGTTTAGAGGTTAGTCCATTGTCATCAAAGCAGGAATCCAGATACTCACTGGTACAGGAGAAGCTGGGAGTTATATATCTTCATCTGAAGGCAGCTAGTAGGGCTGACTTCGAGGCAGCTAGGGTGAGGGTCTTAAGCTCACACCCACAGTGACACACCTATTCCAACAAGGCCACACCTCCTAATAATGCCACTGCTTGGAACAAGCATATAAGCCATCACACTACATAAATACTCAGTAATTATCAATCTTTTTGTTTTGTTTTTCAAGATGTTTCTCTCTGTAACAGCCATGGCAACTATCAGTCTTAAAGTAACACTTAAATGTACTAGGCACTGATTACACAGACTGTAAATAGTGTGGAGTGTCCTTTAGTAATTAAGTGAAGGTTAGTTATACTATCACAAAACAGCATACCATATTTTTACAGAATTTTGGCATAACACTTTCTCTGAGTTAACACCTCAGACCACTATCACTGAGATTTAAATACCACTCAAATCCATGTCAACTTATTTTCAATCAGTCTATCCTCTTCACATTATTGAAATAACTACAAGATCACTTTCTTGCACTTAAGTCAATAAGTGCTTTTTAAGAACATACTATAAAGTACTTAGAATTAACAGCCTTGTAAATGTCATTTAAGTCTGTCTGCTTTTCCTTGTCTTCTTTATCTTTTTTTTTTATTCGATATATTTTTTACTTCCATTTCAAATGATTTCCCCTTTTCTGGCTCCCCACTCCCCGAAAGTCCCATAAGCCCTCTTCCCTCCCCCTGTTCCCCCATCCACCCCTTCCTTTAAGGTTTATTTATTTTATATATGAGTACATTGCAGCTATCTTCAGACACACCAGAAAAGAGCATCAAATCCCATTAACGATGGTGGTGAACCACCATGTAGTTGCTGGGAATTGAACTCAGGACCTCTGGAAGAGCAGTCAGTGCTCTTAACTGCTGAGCCATCTCTCCAGCCCTTTATCTTTCTTTCGTAAGCACACTTCCCTAACACAGTAGTTCTTAACCTTCCTAATGTTGCAATCCTCATGTTGTGGCAACCTCCAACAATAAAATAATTTTTTGCTGCTACTTCATGACTGTAATTTTGCTTTTGTTATGAATCATAAATGTAAATATGATATGCAGGATGGTATCTGATATGACCTCTATGAAAGGGTCATTCAACCACCACAAGGGGTTGTGCCTCACAGGTTGAGAGCCACTGCCTTACCACTTGGCCCTTTCCCCAACATTTTGTGCTTCCTTACTCTTTTTCTAAGCTCCCTCCCACCCTCCACCACAGCCATGTAAACTAACCTCTTATGTGGACAGTTTAAATGGCAGGGTCTTCTCCTTCTCTCCTCCATTGTCCTCCACTAAGAAGCTATTAAGATTTAGTTTGCCAGATCTCGGGTTTTTCTTTCAAACTCTAATAAAATTGTCCTAGTACCTATCTCCCCCAACAAGTAACATTTTAGAAAGCTTCAATTTATAAAGTCTTTCCCTGTCCTTTGTCCTGACACCTTTCTAGCTATTTTCTCAGGACCTGTCCCAGGCACACGGTCTCTTCTTCCCTAACCAAAAGTTATAGATTTCAGAAAAGCACTGGATAAAGTGGCCAGTGTCTCATTAGTACATTCAAAGTTGCCACAAACATGTCTGCTATTCACATTACAAACCAACAGCCAACACTTTTAGAAACATACAGTGAGAAATACATTTTATAACCCACAACCAGAGTTGAATAGATGGCAGATAGTTCAGCAGTTAACAGCATTGATCTGTTTGAGGAGTCAGGTGGCTCACAACCACTACAAGCACAGTTCCAACGAGATCTTACAAGTTCAACCTCTGAGAAGCAACTCCACTCACATACACATACCTACACAGAGACCTGTATATGTACTGGGTTGGCTTGATATTGCTTGTATTCTAGTGCTAATACTGGTTCCTCAAGACCAGTATTAGCATTGCTCCAAAGACCAGAGAGTCCTAAAGTAGAGTCAATTGATGCTATGTGACCTGGGCCCCAAGTTATTTCCCATTGGTAAATAAAGATGCTCACAGCCTACAGACATAGGCAGGGATTAGGATTCCAGGGCTGGAGGTCAGAGGAAAACCTTGAGAAAGGGAAAGAAGGAAGTGAATGGAGGAGAAGCTGCCACCAGTTAGATTATTCTTGAAGTAATGGCCATGTTGTATGGCCAGTTAGAGTTAAGTGCCAGAAGAAACATGGCAAATTATATAATAGGACTATTGGCTGAGAAACAGAAATAATAGTATAGAGGATAGATATCTCCCCAGCTCTTAATGCTAATTAAGGCTTATTACAAATACAAAGTTTGAGTGTGTCTTTTATCCAGGAACTGAATGATCAAAGGAGGGTAGAAACTCGGGATTGGGATTTAAAATTTCTACAACATGAGCACATAATTATAGATAATAAAAATAAGCTGGGCAGTAGTTATACATGCCTCTAATTCCTGCACTCAAGAGACAAAAGCCAGCAAATTTCTGAGTTTGAGGCCAACCTGGCCTCACACATGTGCGCAGGGAGGGGGCAGTAAAATGGGGTGTTAATAAAAAGAATGAGCTGTTAACTAAAATGGTCTTACTATATGGACTTTATATGAGACAGGGTATCACTATGGAGCCCTGCTGCCTGGTGCTGGGATTAAAAGTTTGCACCACATGCTCGAGTAGCTATCTTTTAAAAACCCAGAAGTGTGTGTGTTTGTTGATCAATTAATAATACTTGACACAAATGCATGTAAGGATAAAAAATTCAGTGATCCCTTAAGAGTTGAAGCTTTAAGCCTGGATTCCTAAACAATGTTCCATAAGAACTTGGTTTAGGAGAATAATTCTCATTATTTTATAGCTACACTAAGGGTAAAGGAATCCTATCATCAAAATGTTCCTCTGTATCCCCTAGAGGTACTATGCCTGGAGGGAATAAAACCTAACACTATTTTAAACACAGAAGAATAAACATGAAGAACAGACCAGAACTGTGTTAGGATCATAGACCAGGTTACTTACATAGTATGATTTGCAAAATTTATAAAATTTACCTCAAATAACAATGTGATTGTGAGGGAGTTATCTCTAAACTGGTTTCCGGTGGCTACTGGCAGCTATGAAAGAATCCTAATGCCATGCCATGACCAGATTCACCTAAATCAACTGGCAAAACTGATGGATGCAAATATATCAATTTTAAAAGAAACATATGTTGTTTTCAAAGAAACATGTGAAGCCGGGCAGTGGTGGCGCAAGCTTTTAATCCCAGCACTTGGGAGGCAGAGGCAGGCGGATTTCTGAGTTCAAGGCCAGCCTGGTCTACAGAGTGATTTCCAGGACAGCTAGGGCTACACAGAGAAACCTGTTTCAAAAAACCAAATCCAAAAACAAAAACAAAAACAAAACAAACATATGAGCAACAATGACTGCTAAAAACTATAACAAAGCATGAACCACCATTTGTCCACTGTGTAAAACATGAACTCCCACATTGCTTTAACTTTTTCCTCTCTTTTTCCACCTTATTTTTGAGGGAGCTTCCCTCATTTCTGCCAAATGTCTACTCCAAGATAACTGGGTTAATTCTCCTATTTCTATCTCTCATCTTGCAACAGGAGTGTTGGGATCACAAACACAGGCTACTACATTACACTTTTTTTACATGGGTTCTGGGAATTGTCATCACATTTCTATAGCAAACATTTATTGAGTCATATTCACCAGCCCTTCTTTTTATATATATCCACTTTTTGAATATATATTATATATATATTCAAACAGCTACTTGAGGGCTAGGGGGAAGGACTTACAAGAAGGAAGTGCAGTCCCAAAGAATTGCAGATGTAAAGATCTGTTATCATTCTCTAGCTCATTCGCCTCATTTTCAACAACTGGTAGTCAGTTAATAAGTTATTTTATGTCCTAACACTAAACTAACAAAATATAGTCTTATAAACTATACTCTGTGAAGACCAGGTTATAAAATTATTAAAATAGACCTTGAAAGTTCCCTTAAGTCGTAAAACACAGATATACAGAATACATTCTATGTAAAAATCTCAGGGCCAGAGAGATGTCTCATTAGTTAAGAGTACTGGCTGTTCTTCCAGAGGCCCTAAGTTCAATTCCCAGCACCTATTGGTGGACAGGTCACAGCCATCTATAAGTACAGTTCTAGAGGTTCCCATGCCATCCACCTCCTCAGATACCAGACAAACACAGTGAATATATATGCATGCAAAACACCATACACATAGATATTAATTGATTTAATTACATAAAAAGGAGCTGTTTTTAAAAAGAAAAAAATTGCAATCTTATTCTTTAATAAATAAGGCATTAAGAACAGTAAAACTGGGGCTGGAGAGGTAGCTAAGCAGTTAAGAGCACTGGCTGCTCTTCCAGGGGACCTGGGTTCAATTCCCAGAGCCCACATGGCAGCTCACACTTGTCTATAATTCCAGTTCCAGGAGATCAAACATCCTCACACAGACCTACATGAAGTCAAAACACTAATGAACATAAAAGAAAAATAAATTATTTTTAAAAAGTAGTGTTAAAAAAATAGTAAAACTGTCATCCTTAATTATGGTGTTTTCCTTTCCTTTGGGGTCAAGGCATGGTAAACATGAGAAGGAAAATCATTTCCATAGGGAATTGAACCTAGGACCTCAGTACTCTTAACTACTGAGAAATTTCTCTAAATTGCATAGGACTTTTTTCTCTTTTGGCTGGAGCAATGGCTCAGAGGTTAAGAGCCTCTAAAGGATTTGAATTTGATCTTAATACTCATATCAAACAGTTTATAATCAGGTGTTACTCCAGCTCCAGGGGATCCAACAGCTATGGCCTCCTAGTGCACCTTCATTCACATGAACATAATCTCACAGAAGCACACATAAATATATAATTAGAGATGAAATTTTCTCTTCTCCTCCAAGCTTACAAAAATTAATATCCTAAATTATAGAAGGGGTGTGTGTGTGTGTGTGTGTGTGTGTGTGTAAATTATTTACAGTCAGGCAATAGTAGCACATAGCACACATCTTATATCCCAGGATTCAGGGGGCAGAACCACGCAGATCTCTGATTCTGAGGTCAATCTGGTCTACAGAGAAAGTTCCAGGACAGCCAGGGCTACACAGAAAAACCCTGTGTGTGTGTGTGGGGGGGGGAGGGTTACATATAACCTCACTAGAAAAAGCTTTTCATAACATATTTATTCCAGCAGCAACATAACTTAAATTTCTGAAGCTATCTTTTTAAAAACATGTTTTAGACATTAGAGCTTCAAGCATAACACAAAGGCTCTACACATTATCACATTGAAATGATACTCGATATAACCATTTTGCTTGCTACTTTAGAATTTTTTTCAATTTTCAAAATTAAGTTTTAATTTTAGTTGAAGGAGTGAAGATGTCAGTTCCAGTATACTTACTAAAGTGTATCTGGAGGACCAATAATAAGGACTTCCCAACGATAGAGATCATTGTCGTCTATTAAACCTGCTGAAAAGCCTCCCACTGGATTTTTGTTGAGTTCTGTGGAAAAAGAAAATTTCAATAAAAACTTTAAAACAGTTTTTCTCCAACAGGTAAAGTATGACCATAAATAAGCTATAAACTATGAAAACTATTAAAATGCTGCTTCATAACTATAACATTTCCATACAACAAGGAAGCCATGGGTATATTAACCTATCCAGATGGAATTGTTTTGTCTTCCTACATCTACCTTGGGATTCAACCAAAGCTCTTAGCATTCTGGGTAGGTTTTATGAGAGGCAATCAAAATGCAAATAAGGCTGATTCTCACAAGAGATTTTAGTTGAAAGAAAATCAAAAGTCAAATCAAATCAGAAATGGCAAGTTTTCTATAGCCTTTAAGACTAATTCTTAAAAAACAACCAAAAGCACTTTTACGTCAGAATTGCCGAGTGTTTTCAACTCTTACTTACATTAACATCTGTCTGATTGCCATGATGCCTTGAGGTACATTCAACTATGCAACAGGAATAGCTTTCTAAGAATAGCTAGTGCCTACAGAAATAGTGATGGTATCATAAGATTCTTCTCTTCTAAACAGTGTTCTGCCATGAAGAATAGATGATGAGGGCAGAAAATTAAGAATCGAGACAAGGAACTAGTAAGGTAGAAAAACAAAGGCCAACAAAGGATCATCAAACAACAGGTTAGGAAGAGTATAACCTTAAGAGTTTACAGAGATGGACGTAATAAAATAAGGATGTCTTTGTAATGGGCAGATCGCATGAGTTTTTCAAATAGCCTTAAGTAAGTGTAACTGACATTAGAGGTATACTATATATACCTATAAAATAGGTATATATAATAGGTATACTATATAATTTGATAATTTTAATATACTATCATCTTTGAAGGCAGGATAAGAATCATGATAGTAAGTATACACAACAATCACCAGAAAAGTTATTATTTTGTCAAGAGAGCTGAGGACTGACTGATTCAAACTGGGCAGTGAGGACAAAACATGTTTAAGAGCAGTTCAGAAAGGACTTGCCAGAAATCTAAATGAGTACATGATTCTCATACAGTACTTGCCCATCATCAAGATAAGCCATCTAATCATGAAAGCAAATATAATACAACACAGAGTACTATAAAATGCCAAACAGTGTGCTGGTAACTATGGAAGCACTAACTCCATAACTTTGAGCAATCAAAGGTGGTTTTAGTTCAACAACTACAACTTCATATAGGGCTATTAGGTCCATCTTCATTTGTCAATCTAATGGAATTTGAAATTACTTGGGAGACACACCTCTTGTGCATGTCTGAGGGTGCTTCTAAAACAGTTTAATTTGGAATGTGGTTGGAACTATTCTAAAAGGATTGTGAAACAGAATACAAGACTCATACCCACTCCCATCATTTTACTGCTGTCACATTGCAGCTATCATACCTTACCAAGCATGATGAACTAAATAATTGATGAACCATAAACAATTCTTCCTAAAGCTGTTTTGATCAATTATTTTGTCCAACTAACAATAAAGTAATTAATGTACATCACAACATGCAGACAACAACAACAAAATGATAAAAATAAAGAATTAAATTGTATTTTAACACAAAGAACTTCTTTTCTTGGATTTTGAACACAGATTTTATAAATCTAATAAGCAAAGCAAACAGATAAAATCTGTATTTTAAAATACCATTAAGATATGATTTGCATTTTAAACTTATTATGTTTATAATCATATACCTTTCACTGAATCCCAACTATGTTGCTAGCTACTAAAAAAGAATACACATACACACTTTAGTGTTGATGGGAATGGTTCCTTTGAGGTCTAGCTCAAGAACTACCCTCCTATCTTTGAAACCTTTTTAAAAATAATTTATTAAATAATGTTGACTTCTGTTAAAAATCCTATTCATTATAGTTGCAGCCTGTATTGTATTACCTAGCATTTGACTATCATGGGTTCATTGTTCCAGAAAACTATATAAGTAATGACAATGTGAAATAGGTAACCTAAAAGTAGTACAAGGAATAGGGGTTAAAGAAGTACAAAAGAAGGGCATATAACAATCTTTAATAGCTTTAAAAAAAAAAGGCAGGAAGAGCACCACAACTCTGAGGCCAGCCAAGTCTATATTGTGATGTCTAGTCCCAAGTTTAAAAAGGGGGAAGGGGGTGCAGCACAGAGGGACACACACATTTTATTCCAGAACATGGGAAGTAGATGTGGGTTAAGTTGCAAAATGACCGTGACTAATAATGAGACCCTGCCTTGGAGGGAGAAAGGGAAAGAGAAAGACTTATAGAAGGAAGAACTGGGCCTATACTGAACAAAGAGGCATAAATGAAACAAGACAAAATGGCAAAAACTGGAAAGTAAAGGCTTTTGTTAGCCATATTAAGTTTCAACTTCATACATGGAGCAATGATAACCCTTGGAAGAATTGGAATGTATTTGTTCTTAATACATTTTCAAAAAGTAGGGCGAGCTTGGGAGATTTAAATGTTCAAAACCAGTTTTAGAAGTTGGATAGATAGCCGGGCGTGGTGGCGCACGCCTGTAATCCCAGCACTTGGGAGGCAGAGGCAGGTGGGTTTCTGAGTTTGAGGCCAGCCTGGTCTACAGAGTGAGTTACAGGACAGCCAGGACTACACAGAGAAACCGTGTCTCAAAAAACCAAAAAAAACAAAAACAAAAAAAAAAAGTTGGATAGATGGCTCAGAGCTTAAAAGATGATATACAAGGGAGCTTGAGAGATGGTTCATTATTTAAGAGCACTGACTGCTCTTCCAGATGTCCTGAGTTCAATTCCCAGCAACCATATGGTGGCTCACAACCACCTATTATAGGTCCGATGCCCTCTTCTGGTATCTGAAGACAATTACATTATACTCATATACATAAAATAAATAAATAAATCTAAAAAAAGAAAAAGAAAGAAAGAAAGGAAAAGAGAGGAAAAGAAAAAAAGAAAAAGATGATATAGCAGTTGCAGAGAACTTGAGTTTGATTCCCAATACCCATATTAGGTGTAACTCCAGCTCTAGGGGCGACGATGCCATCTTCTGGCCTCAAATGCACAAACCCATATACAGACACAAATGTATACATAGTTAAAAAGAAAGCAGTCATTCTTTAAAAACCATGCTAGGCATGTTGGTACATACTTATAAATAACACAAACACTGAAGATACTTGATGAAGTGGTGAAATGGTTTTGAAACTAGAAAAGGTTAATGGTTGTATAATACTGTGAACATAGATATGTTTATCTACTATTATTTGTATATATGTTGTTTATTACATTTGAACATAGTATATCTCATCTTAGTTCTTAAAATGACACAAATGTATTAAAATAGGAAACACAAGATGAGATACTTGTTTGAAAGGGGGAAACTTACTTAATGTTAAATTTCTACAGCACATATATGTTGTATATGTTAGGAGAGGGGCTGTCTTTGCAGAGTTATAGACTGTACTTTGGACCTTGCATACACTAGGCAAGTCTTCTACCACTGAGAGACATCCTCATAATATATCAGGGTTTTTGTCAGAGAGGAAAGCAGGAAAACAAAGAAGCTAATATGTTTAACAGAGTAAATAGCCAACAATGATAAGTTCACTCTTCTACAGCATGGAAACACTATCTCAATTAAGGCCATTGGGTTCAAAAAAGAGAGCCAAAACCGTCTTCAGCATAAGCAGTAAAGATAACTAGAACAACACTAACAAGGTTAAGGTGGAAAAGTGCAAGTGGAAATTGTTTCTCTAAGGTTTCGATAGATAGAAAAATTACAGTACCCATAGCCACGAGCAAATGAAATTCATGCAATCAAGTAGTTTTATTTGGTTGATTTTTCAGGTTTTTTTTGTTTTGTTTTGTTTTTTTTAAGGCACGATTTTGTCTTAGTGGGCCTGAAATTTGTATGTAGACTGGCTGGCCTTACCCTTTAGCCTCTTTGCTAAGACTACAGACATATGACACTATAATGGTTGTGGTTATTGCTGCTGTTGTTTTAAATAGGATCTTCCCTTGCAGCCCAGGCTATAGAATCAGACCTCGCTCTGAGAAATAATCAACTAATTTGGGGCAGGGGGAGAGGCATGAATCCACAAAAACTAAGAGTAAGCATAATAGTGTATACTCTCTGATTTCAGCTTTTGGAGGGTGGGAAAAGAAGATCCTGTCAGACATGTCTCTAAAAAGATGAGAACATATGAAAAGTGAACAAACATGAATTATTAGGATCAATACAAATTCATAAAGTGTTTTTTTTTTTTAAAACTAGGCTTATACACCCAAAAAGGTTCAGGGAAACAGTCATCTCAGTATGATGAACATTCCTAGTATCCACAATATGGTCTTCTAATACAAATTTACAGCTAATAGTGAAGCAGGGTTTTGTGAAGAAATGACAGATTCTAAGTCTGAGGCATAAGGAAAAAATATGTTAGGCTCTTCTCAATACTCAATAAAATGTCTTAGGCTCTTCTCAATACTAAATAAAACAAAAGCTATCAGTTAGAAGCCCCACTGGCTAAAAATGTTATGAGTTGAGTATTAGTATGAATAATAACCATGAAGGATAGACAAATGTATTTCAATACATGAGTAACTAACATACACACACAAAACCAACCAGCCATGGCTGTTATAATTAGGTGCTAGTAAACCATTTTGTCATTTTGATTTGGGTCTTATCCCACAGCTGGCTTAATGCCAGCACTCAGGAGGCAGAGGCAGACAGATATCTGTGAGATCAAGGCTAGCCTGGTGTATAGAATGTGTTCCAGGACAGCCAAAGCTACAGAGAAAAAAGGATAGGAGGGAGGGATATACTTCTTCAACCATGTAAAGAATCAATCTCAGGTCATCAGGCTTGGTAACAACATCTTTTCCACAGAGCCATCTCATCATCCAATTCTTGGCCTACTCTGTGCAAGCAATACATTATTTTGAAAACCAAAGAAAGTAGAAGAACCTTGCACTCTATTATCAAATACTGAAATAATAATTATGTTATCAAATAACATCTCTCTCTAAAAAACTCCAGTTATGCGATTGTTTATGGAGCCCCTGGGTATGGCTAAGTTGAACATGCCCAATTTTCTGAATTACTCAAACAAATTTAACTTTTCCTGATTCAAAAGACATAGCTTCTTCTTCCTCCTTTTTATCTTCCTACTTTAAGAAGCTGCAGAAATTTAAAGTTTGCCTTCTCTTGGTTTTTGGGTCTTGTTTTGCTTTTTTTCTTTTACAGCAAGATTGTCCTCTGGCTTAAAAAATAAAAATACATTAAGCTGAAAAGTTTCAGAAATGTCACTTTATTACTTTTTCTACATTTTTTAAAATTTCTATGTAAAATGAATAAGCCAAATAAATCTTTAAAAGATAAAAGTCATTATTTTTGAGGTAATCTCATGTAGCAAAACTGAACCTGTTCAAAGCTCATAGTAAGAGTCAAATATAAAACGGGGCGTGGTGGTGCACACCTGTAATCCTAGCACTTGGGAGGCAGAGGCAGGCAGATTTCTGAGTTCAAGGCCAGCCTGGTCTACAGTAGAGTGAGTTCCAGGACAACCAGGAAGAAACCTGTCTCAAAAAAACCAACCCCCCCCAAAAAAACAAACAAACAACAACAACAACAACAAAAAAGAGTCAAATATAAAACACACAGAGAAACACGTTAAGAGAATCCCTGTTATGAATATAACTAATAGAAGCTACATGTGAGAAATTATAAGGACAAGACCTGGGATTGCAAGCAATTTTCTATAGAATCTAAACATTAAAGAGGTGAGAGATGTTTATGAGTTAACTGAATATATGAAATCTGACTAGATAACAGATATTAAGAAATATCTGCCAGGCAGTGGTGGCACATGCCTTTAATCTCAGCACTTGGGAGGCAGAGGTAAGTGAGTGAATTTCTGAGATCCAGGCCAGCTTAGTCTATATAACAAGTTCTTGGATAGCCAGGGCTATGCAGAAAAACCCTGTCTCAATAATAAACAAACAAACAAATAACAATGATGATAGTAATAATAAAAATAAACATTTTGGTTTTTTAGACAAGGTCTCACTGTCTGTCCCTAGATAGCCTGCTCTGCCTCCCTAGTGCCCCAGCACTAGGGTTAAAGGCAAAAACCATGACCCCAAACTTAGAGTCCCATCTTTACAGCAGATCCTCTTTGAATCTTTTTTTTTTAACTTTCCATTTTTGCAAGTTTCTGGCTTTCTGAGGTAAAGTCTCACTATGTAGTCCAGGCTAGCGTTGAATTTATAATCCTGCCTCAACTTAGAATTGAAATTACAGAAGTGCACCATCATGCCCAATTCTTTAAACCATTAAGGTAACATATAAAACCTTTTATCTAAATATTCTGTAGATTCTCTTAAGTAAATTATGATTTACCAAAATAATGTTACCACTCTATCACAGGAATTGCTACACATCTACTGTAATAGTGTTGAGAAACAGAAAAGAGGTGTGTTTTGTAATTACTGTAACTACACAAACAATCATTTCCTCAACCTTCATTAATAAATCAATATTGGAAAAATACCAGTGGTGGTTTGAATGAGAACAGCCCTCATAGGCTCATGTTCATATACCTGGTTCCCAGTTTGTAGAACTGTTTGGGAAGATTAGGAGGTATGGCCTTAATGGAGGAGATGTGTCAGCAGCAGTGAGCATTGAGATTAGCACTGTGTCTCTTGCTTGCTGTTTTAAGAGTCAAATTCTCAGGTGTTCCTGCCACCATCCCTTTATTCAACCATCATAAAGTCTAATCCTCTGGAACTGTAAGCCCAATTAAACACTTTCTTTTATAAATTGCCTTGGTCATGGTGTTTTTTCACAGTAATAGAAAAGTAACTAATAAAGTGATATATCAACAAACAACTGCAAAAATTTTATTACATTTCTACTATAGTTTTTTTTAAAGATCCAACCTAATAATCTTTATAGATTTCTAATCAACATTAAAACTGCTTACAATTAGAATATTTTTCTTTACATTTGAGTCATAGGCTACAGTGAGCTGACTTCCTAACTGGTTAAAAAAAGGGGGGGGGGGACCATGGAGCAGACAGGCAAAAAACAGTCATTCCATATTTATAAAGACTTTCTAATATTCTGCCAAAAGGATTTTCTTCCTTAGAATTAACAGGTACATTCTACCACCTACATCTGACCATGGTGTGTCATTCTCAGGTTAAATAAAGCTGTTCTGTTGTCAAAGTCATCTAAATTCTCATTCTTTCTCTCTCCGTACAAACTTAAATGACTCTTATATTCTAAACATATCCTGATGAGTTTATCTAGACATATCCTGATGCCCTTTGTATGTTGTAGCTTGTGCTTAAATAAAACATCATCAGCATACTTCTCTGCTGAAATCTGATGCAGCAGGAATTCCTGAGAACAGAAGACCATATACATTATATGGTATTATATGTCAGGACTAAGTCTGCATTTCAATTCTCCTTAGTCTTGCCAAATTTAGTCATCTCATTTTTTCCCCAAGCTTCATTTTCTTATCCATAAAGTAGGATAAAACCTATAGTGGTATTATAAAACAGAAAAATAAGATGTGTGCATATAAGTGCTTGAGTCTGGAAGGCAAGGACCAACAGCTGGTGGTTTCAGATTTGAGACAGGGTCTCTCGCTGAACTTTGAGCTCACTGATTTGACTAAATTGGCTAGCCAATGAGCTCCAGGGCTGCCCCTGGCCCTTCTAGCATTAAGTCCCTGCAGGGAATCTAAACTGGGATCCTCTCAAGCTTTGGAACAGGCAATTTACTGACTGAGCTGTTTCCTCATCACCAAAAGAAGACACAAAATATTGTCCTATCTTAGGATACATGTAGAAAATGTTAATTATCCATAGTCTTCCCATAGTCTAACAAATACAATGTTCTTTAGAATCTCAAGAACAGCCTCAGGAAGTAGAAGGAGGGTCTTTGAGTTGACGGGTAGTTAAGACAGCATGGAGAGCCGGGCGGTGGTGGCACACGCCTGTAATCCCAGCACTCTGGGAGGCAGAGGCAGGCGGATTTCTGAGTTCGAGGCCAGCCTGGTCTACAGAGTGAGCTCCAGAACAGCCAGGGCTATACAGGGAAACCCTGTCTCGAAAAAACCAAATTAAAAAAAAAAACAAAAAACAAAAAACAAAACAAAACAAAAGAATCTCAAGAACAAGCCTATACCTTCGCTACTACCTTTTAAGAAAAATACTAGCCAGCTCCAAACATCATCCAAACTATGTTTCTAATGAGAGTTGCTGTGAGCCCTCCTCCCCTGACTCCCTGCTTACAGTAAAAATATTCTAACTTCCAATATTCCTGAGGGAAGACTTTTTTCCTCACCATTTGTAAACCTACAAGATATCTATTAATACATGCTTAAACCTGTATTAAAATGTTTACTAAACTCTGTCTGCTTCATAATATGCTGTCTAGTCCTGACTTCTTTTCAAGTCAAATTCACAAATGCTGGTTTGGCCTGAGTCAATTTTCCTAAAACTCTTTGGGAATATGTTAGGCTGCTGAGGTCGACAGTGTGAAACTGCCTCCTTTACCTGTATCTCAAAACGCTGACAATAAGATACTGTATAAGTTTACTTTTAAAATGTAGTTTAAAAAATAAAAATGACTAACTATAAAAGTTGAAGCTAGAGAAATGTCTCAGTGTTTAAAAGTCATATATAAGCTTTCTGTAATAAATACAGCCTAAACTAATTCACAAGAAAATAAAAATATAGAATAAATAGAACATATTTGAGCAAGAAGTACTAAACTTAAAGCAATAACATGGGCATCTAGGAGAAGGAAATCAAGTAAAAAAAATGTGGGCAGAAGAATCAAGTTGGTCTCAGATTTATTTCTCCATAACAATGCATAGCTGGTAGTGACAAAACTACAGAATTCTAAAGCAAAGTGTGATACAAAGAATAAGGAAGTCAAAGAAATCAAACTAGGATGAACAAGATTGTGGATGAACCTTAGAACTTGTTTCTTAAATTTTTTTTCTTTTTTACATCATTTATAGTGTGAACATGTACACTGCACCATACTGTACATGTGGAAGTTAAAGGACAGCTTGCAGGACTTAGTTCTCCCTTTCTACCATATGAATTGAATTTAGGTGGTCAGGCTTCGGGACAGGAACCCTTACCCAGTGACCCATCTCTCTGGCCTGCTTCTTGTACTGCTAAAAATGAATTTTGTAATCTGAAACACAAATAATAATTACTGAGTCCACACAAACACCCAAAACTAAAAATATTACCACAAGCCTAAAAATATACACGATTGCTCAGCAGTTAAGAATATTTATTACTTGTGAAGGTACCTAGGTTTGGTTCCAGCAACCAAATCGTGGCTCATAGCCATCTGTAACTACAATTTTCAGAGATCAGATACCCTCTTCTAGACTCTATGTGCACCAGGCATGCACAAAATATACAAAAATATATGCAGGTAAACCATACATACAAAAAAATTAAAAGGCAAATTAATACATATGTATGTGTACTTTTATATATATACATAGATTGGTTCAATCTCTGTAACTGCATGGACTGATGATTTGGTCAAGTACAAGAGTACTGTTTTTATCTAAAAATTAAATTGACGAGTACCAAAATAATTTGGCTGGATATTTTTTGGTTGAGACAAGCATGACATGAAAACTTAAGTCACATAGGTCAGAATAACAGTCACCTATACAGAAATATATCACCTTGAATAATAAAGTAAAAATACTTATATGATTAAGTAGTAATTTATTTTCATGTAACTATAGAATATTTATAAAAATACAAACAGTATACAAAACAAACACTCAAATATATGTATTCTAAAACACTGTTGAGAGAGCTAGAGCAATGACTCAGTAGGCAAAACACTCATACATATGATGTAAAATCATTCTTTTGAGAGGAGGGAGGGAGGGAGGGAGGGAGAGAGTGTGGGAAGGAGGGAGATGGAGAGAGGAGGGAGAAGGAGAGGGAGGGACGGAAGGAGGGAGGAGAGAGAGAGAGAGAGAGAGAGAGAGAGAGAGAGAGAGAGAGAGAGAGAGAGAGAGAGAGAGAGAGAGAGAATTGAGAGCTAGAGAGCTGGTTCAACACCTAAGAACACTTACTATTCTTGCAAAGGACCCAGGTTCAGTCTTAGCATCTATGTGGCAGCTCACAACCACCTATAACTAAAGATCTAAGAGGTCCAATAACCTTTTCTGGCCAAGGGTGGTACACTTACAAATATCCAGGCAATATAATCATACACACACAATAAACCTATTTTTTAAAAAAATCAAGCCGGGTGTGGTGGTACAAGCCTTTAAAGCAGAGGCAGGCAGATCTCTGAGTTCAAAGCTAGCCTGTTCTACAGAGCAAGTTCCTGGACAGCCAAAGCTAGAGATTTCAACAGCCCCTACCCCTGCAAATCTTCCACTACTTCTTAGACCTAGGTGTATGGGAGAAAATAATCTAAGCTAAGCATCAGGCCATACCAGGTTCAATACAAGGCATATCAAGTAAGACAGTATTGAACCAGCTATGATACACTCTATTATGGTTTAAAAATATATGAAACATCATGTATGTTCACGCGTGGAGCATTTGGCCACCAGCTGGTGCTGCTGTTTTAGGAAGTTGTGAAAATTTGAGGATTGTGGCCTAACTAGCGGAAGTGGACTGGTGAGACAAGGCTTTAAAGGTGATAGTAATTTCTGGTTCTAGCACAAATGCTCTGAATCCTGATCCATTAGGCTATAAAGAGCTCCAGGAAAGTGATCTATCTTCCTGCTGCAACACTATTCCTGACCATGAAAGACTATACTTTTTAAAACCATAAGCAATTGGGTGGGTGGTAGGCGGTAGAATCTTGGTGCGGGGGGGGGGGGGGGGCAGAAATAGAACCATGATCCAAACAAAACGAACTTTTCCTTAAGCTGATTCTGTATTGATCATAGCCACAAAGAAAGTAATGAATATACAGATGCATATTGATTCACTTTCTGGTATATCCCTCTATCATGCTTTAAATTCATTTTCAAATCTTTTCCATCTAAGGTGATGGAAATAATATACTTCTGTGATCCGAATCATGACTGACTTTATCTCTTATTCACTTTCTAGTAATAAAAGGGAGAGTTCTGACCATTCAGAAATGGTATACATGCAATCAATATAATCTTTACTGAAAGGTATTCTGGGCCGTTTCACCATTAAGAAGCTTTGAAGAAAATAAGACATTATATAAAAACAATGAGTATAGGCAGGAGGCCTAGGAAAGCACATGAAACAAAATAAAAGAGCAAAAGGGAATGAGGGGATGAAAATATATGTGGCCATTATGGACGAAGTATGGAGGTTCTTTATAACCTCAAAAACTAGGACTGTCCTATCCAGCTACATCAATCCTATGTATATACCCAAAAGAATCCAAAAACAGCATTACCACAAAAGGTACCTGCGCACACAATACTTACTGCAATTCTATTCACTATTAAAGATACAAGTCAGCTTAAATGTCCATCAATAGATGAAGACAAATAAAATGTAATTATGTCTACAAAATGGAATTTTATTCAGCTATAAAGGATACAATGGCTTAAAGGGCAAAGTATTTGTCATACAAGACCAACAGCAAATTTGATAAGCAGAATCAACATGAAAGTGAAAGAAGAAAAACAACTTGACAAACTTGTTCTCTGACTTCTACAGGCACTCTGTAGTACAACTGTGCAAATACTTACCCATAAAATATAACAGTTTCAAAAAAGTAATAATTTAACATTTTAAAAAGGAGTGAAATATGTAACTTGCAAGATAATAAATGGAAATAGAACCCATCATATGTTGAGTGAAATAAGCTAAACTAAGATAAATATTTAATGTTTTGTCTTATAAATCTCTCAAGACTATATTATGCATGTATATGTGCACATAAGTATATTTGCATGTGTTTGTATATCATGAATATAGAAGGAATACTATTTGAGAAGTGGAAGGAAACAAGCAGTAGGGGAGAGGAAAGAGAACAATAGAAGTGGTCATAGTGCAAGTGCGAAAACCAAAACAACTTAACAATGAACAAAGCCATAAAAAAAAGCACACATTAAGATTGTTTTCATGGGACTGGAGAGATGGCTCAGCAGTTAAGAGCATTGACTGCTCTTCCAAAGGTCCTGAGTTCAAATTCCAGCAACCACAAGGTGGTTCCCAACCATCTGTAATGAAATCTGATGCCCTCTCTTCTAGTGTGTATGAAGACAGCTATAGTGTACTTAGATATAATAAATAAATCTTTTTTTTAAGAAAAGATTGCTTTTATGTTAGCTCAGTGGGCTCATGCTAACATACATAAAGGCAAAACACACATACACATAAATTTAAGCCAAAAAAAAAAAAAAAAAAAACCTCAGCTGGGAGGTAGTGATGCAAACCTCTATTTGCAGTACTTGGGAGGCAAAAACAGGCCTATATCTTGAGTTCCAGGCCAGCCTGGTCTACAGAGGGAGTACCAGGACAACCAGGGCTACACAGAGAAACGAACACTGTCTTGGGGGTAGGGGAAAGGAGATTGTTTCTATGCAACAGAAAAGTGAAGGTGAAGATGATTTACACGTTTTCTGAAAACAAGTGGTAATTTGCCCCACAGATTTATAGACACAATCAATATGGACACTGCTGAGCACTGCATGAAGAACAGTTGTTCAGTATCTTCATAGTTCTAAAAGACAAAAGATAAGTTGCAAAGCAAGCCATGAATTATTTGAGAAGATTAAAAACTATACCTGGAGGCTAAGAGGATGGTTCCACACTTGACTTATAAGCACCAGAACCTAAGTTTGATCCCAGAACCCACAAAGAATTACCAGGGTTACAAACGGCACATAGTTAGTTGTAATCCTAGTCTTGAAGAGGCCAAAACTAGAGAATCCCTGTGGCTCTCTGATCACCTATCTCAAAGGAAATAGAAAGTGTCCTGAAGACAACATATAAGGTTGTTCTCTGGCCTTCACATGCACACATATGCACTGGCATGTTATGTGTACATACACATATACACTTTTTTTAAAATAAAAAAAAATATTTTTGAGACAGGGTCTCTGGCTGGCCTTGAACTCAAGAGATCCACCACCCTCTGCCTCTGAAATGTTGGGATTAAAAGGATATACCATCATCCCCAGCCTTAAGATATTTTTAAAATAATCCATAAGGGGGACTGGACAGATGGCACATTGGTCCTTGCTGCTCTTGCATAGTATACAGCACACACATGGAAGCTCACAATCACTTGTAACTCCAATTCAAGGGAACCCAATGCTCTTTTCTGGCTTTCTTAAGACACTAGGCCTACACATGGTATGTATGTATACATATATACACACATACATGCAGGCAAACCCTCATTGTTAACAAATAATTCTTAATATATAATTAACTTTTAGAAACCTACAGGTAAACACTGTAGCACAGAAAGACCTATAATTCCAGCAACTAGCAAGCCTGATGGAGAATACCTAGGGTTCAAATCCAATCTGGGCTACAGAGTGAATTCAAAACCAGTTTTGGCGTTAGAAAAGAGGAGGAAGGAAGGAAGGAAGGAAGGAAGGAAGGAAGGAAGGAAGGAAGGAAGGAAGGAAGGAAGGAAGGAAAAGAAAAGAAAGAGAGAGAGAAAGAAAGAAAGAAAGAAAGAAAGAAAGAAAGAAAGAAAGAAAGAAACAAACAAACAAACAAACAAACAAACAAAGAAAGGGGAAAGACAGAATGCCCCTCTAGCTCTTGCAAACTTGCCTAGCATGTTTAAGGACATAGGTTCAACCCCTGGTACCACAAAGCAAACAAATCTACAAGAATATTTAAAAGTCAGTGATAAAGCAGTTTATACAGTTAGCACAACTGTAATAGACTTCCCAGCTAACTATAGAAAACAATTATTAAACATGAAAATATTTAAAAAATAAATTTGGGGAATCTGGAGAGATGGTTCAGCAGTTAAGAGCACTGAGTGCTCTTCCAGAGGTCCTGAGTTCAATTCCCAGCAACCACAGGGTGGCTTACAACCATGTGTAATTGGATCTGATACCCCCTTCTGGTGTGTCTGAAGACAGCTACAATGTGCTCATATATTAATTAATTAGCTAATTAATTAATAAGTCTATCTTTTTAAAAAAAGGTGAATTTGAAGTAGTGAGATGGCTCAGTAGACTGCCACCAAGTCTGATGATCTGAATTCAAGCCCTGAAACCATTACATGGTAGAAGGAAGAATACCAATTTCCACAAGTTGTCCTCTAACCTCCACATGAGCACATTAAACACACAATAAACACATTGGGGTGGTTTAAACTAAAATGTCCCCAACAGGCTCATGTATTTGAATACTTGGTCACCAGCTGTTGTTGCCATTTTGAAGATGTTATGAAAACTTTATGAGATTTGACTTTGCTAAAAGAAGTCTATCACTAAGAGATAATTCCTATTTTGGCCATGTGCTGCTATGTTCCACAGCCCCACACCCTTGACATTATATTCTTCTGGAACCACAGTCAAAATAAATTCTTCTCTAAGTTGCATTTGGCCAAGGTATTTTATCACAGCGAAAGAAAACTAATACATGGATAAATATAACAAAAAAATTTAAATGAATTTACAATCCCAACAAAAAATTTACAAAGTCTTCTAGTGGAAACACATGTGGAAATAAACATAGTCTAAGAATTTGAATAGGCCACCATAAACCAAGTTAGAGTAAGAAAGGAAAAAACTTGCACAACTTTTTTAAAAAGTAAAGGACTTTCTGTGCCTCTATTCTCTTATGGGGTGTAACCAAATTTCTTTGACAAACCAAACCCGTCCTCTAAGATTTTACTGTATCTCAATCCTATTCGTCCTCTACTGATCTGGACTCCTGACATTCTCACGTTGCCTCACAGTTTCTTCCATCATTAAACCCTTCCAAATTCAACTCTCCAAGACATGGAATGAGACAAAAGAAAGTGAAACCATAGGATTTAAGACAGGACATTTATAGAGAAGTTAAACATTGTATGCAGCAAGGACACTCCTTAAATTGTGGGAGTAAACTACTCAAAACACCTTCAAGAAGTCCTTGAAACTCATTAGATTCACTAGGCTCCTCTTTTCCCAAGCATATGCATAATGTAAAGACTGCTGAGAGTTACTCTCACACATTCTGAGTTACCTAGAAGAGGCAGACACCAGCTAAAATGAATGCCCCCAGGGGGAGGGGGACGACGACTAGAAAGGACACCCCCAAATTGCTGAACTGCTATCAGATTATAAAATGAAGCCCAGGTTTACAATTTTCATGAGCTGTCACCCGTCTGGGTGGCTTTACTGATATAGTATCTTCTGAGTCATTTCTGCTTTATCACTGACTTTTAATTTAAATATTCTTGTAGGTTTGTTTGCTTTGTGGTCACTTTTGAGCCCCCCATAAAATTTTTTTTTAAAAGCTAGGGTGGTGGTTCATGCCTGTAATCTCAGCACTCAGGAGGCTAAGACAGAAAGATCTCCAAGCCAAAGCTGAGAGCTACAAATTAAGTTTTGGGCCAGCCTAAGCAAAGACTTTCTTTATATTTATGTGAATATATCTATGTGAGTTCCTCCTGTAGCTTCTATGGCACTTCTCCCTATGTAAAATGTTCTTTTTTTTTTAAGATTTATTTATTTATTATATGTAAGTACACTGTAGCTATCTTCAGAAGACACTCCAGAAGAGGGCATTGAATCCCATTACAGATGGTTGTGAACCACCATGTGGGTGCTGGTATTTGAACTCAGGGCCTCTGGAACAGCAGTCAGTGTTCTTAACCACTGAGCCATCTCACCAGTCCCAGAAAGGTTCATTTTAATCTCATTGATAAAGACATTGAAAACAGAAATAACTTCACATGGATACAAACATTAAATTCCCCTAACCTGCAAGCCATTCTTTACAGAGTGAGGAAATCAAAGCCTCCATTAGAATAATGGTGGTTACTCTGGCTGTCCTGCTAAGAAACAAAGCTAGAGTATTACAATGCTGAGCAAACTTAGAAACATATTTTATAAATTAATTTTTAAATAAAAGTAAATACATATTTTTAAGTAAACAAGTAAATTATAGGATACTCTTTCAACATATTTGGGTATCTATTAAAAGTACTTTAATACCTTGTGTGTATTGTTTAAAAGCCTTCCCTGAATTGAATGATTCAGTAAGCATGATAATGGTAAGTGTGCAGTGACCTAACAAATATTAACTAACAATAAATATACAACAATGTCTCAGATCCTGTTCTAAATTCATTGTCCTGTTCCCTGACCATAAGAGGTGAGGTGAAAAAAACAGAAGCAAAGGAAGCCGACCTGTAAAACCTTTCTAAAGCAATCAAAACTTTTAAAGCCTATCTTCTTGACTTAGAAATGGCTATTCCTAGAAGAGAAATAACTGGAACATAAAAATATTTTCGCTGGAAAAATTCAATAATAATTCAAGTAATTTTAATTACAACTTTAAAAACTCAAAATGAAAGAAATATTATAGTACCAGGATATGAAAAAAAAATTACATACCTATTTAGTATACTTTGAAAGAGTAGATGCTGACATGAGAAAATTTAGTTGTTTGAAGAATGAAATATGGCAAATATATCATCTATCTCTTTAAAAAACAGAAAGTGGGGTTGCAGAGATGGCTCAGTTGTCAAGATCACTTGTTGCTCTTGCAGAGAACCTGGGTTCAGTTCCCAGCATTGGCATAGTGGCTAACAAGCATCTGTAACTTCAACTCCAGGTCATCTGACAGCCTCTTCTGACTTACTTGAACTCCAGGCACACAGGTGTACAGACATACATTCAGGCAAAGCATTCATGTATGTAAAATAACAAATCTTCAAAACATTTTAATAGCAAAACAAAAACTAAATTCTTCAAGTGTATACATATAAAAAAAAAACCCTTTTGACCTAATATTCTAGTCTATTATTCAAGAGTTCCAAAGTGCCAATATGAACCTAAGCCAATAAAAATTCTTAAATTTTTTTCAAAAACTACATAGTTTGCCCATGGTTCTGAAGGATGGAGACAGATGGAAGAACATGAACTGGTCAGCAAAGTGTAGGGAGCAAAATACTCACAGAGGGGCTGAGGCGAAGGAGGAAGGCTAAATCTTCTGGGCAGAACCCCAGAGAGGCGCCAAGTCAGTGACCGATGAACGAGGAAGGTCAGTACTGAGAAGTGGGACTGAAAACATCTGTCATAGCAAGAAGTCAAGAGAGAATGTTTAAAGTTGATAAACCAAAAACACAGACACTATAAACATATCATTTAGAAGCATGGAGTTAAATCCCCAGGAAATCTGAACCAAAAATATTTTATGAAAGCAGTTGTCCCTAGGGAGCAGCAACAACTCTTTAGTAGCAGTTTATTAGTAGAATTTTAGGTATTTAATTTTTAGCTTTTATTATTTGTAATTTACATTTTATTCATTTTGTCTGAATATACAACCAAAATTTTACTTATTAAGTCAGGGCTATAACTTATTTGACAGTGTTAGTCACCGACAAGATGTGGAATCAAACAAATCTACCGTAATTTGACCAGAATCCTTTCTCCTAACAGAAACAAAAAATAGTATTGTTAGTAAATGTATCGTTTCAGTTATAAAACATTTGCTTATATGTGTATATGTGTATATATGTGTATACTAAAATGCTAGCCAAAATACCTTGCTGTTATTTTGTTTTGTTTATTTTATGAGACAGGGTGTCTGTGTGTATCTCTGGCTGTTCTAGAACTTGTTCTACAGACCAAGCTGACCTCAAACCCAGAGATCTGCCTATCTCTGCTTTCCCGAGTGCTGGGAAGACTTCCACTTCCACCTAGCCTACCTTACTGTTTCTATGATCAATTTAGCAGCCAGAGAAACCCCTATAAACCTAAATCGTGTTGCTGTTCATATGGAAGCCTAATCTCACTTGGTGAGGGACTTAAAAAGTCCTTCAGAATTTACCAGTATCTCACTCCCACCTTCTGTCTCTGGGTTCAGCTACTCTATCATTTTCCTGCAACATTCTCATCTATATCCCCATTGCAGATGCTGCACTTGTGGTACCCTTCACACATTCACATTCACTCCCTCACCAAGCATTCTTAAATGTCACCCTAACTTTAATTATGACTCCCATGTTCTTAGGAAATGTAAACTTTTCCTTTCCACTTAGTATTCTACTACATTTTATTAATTGTGTTTAACTCCTTTACTTCACCTAGAATGCTAGTTTGAAGGAACATGAATTTTTGTTTATTAAAGCCCCAGGATCTATTATCTATGGCAATAAGTGTTTGACAAGCTAATGGTTGGTTAAAAACAAAACAAACAAAGAAAGAAACAAAAAAAAAATCCAGAAACATCACAGGAAGCAGTCACAATATTGATAATTAAGTAAAATAGTTTAGAATCCTTAAGAAATTCTGAGACATATATTTGCACCTCAGGGGGAAGAAGACAGACAGAGAAAATTAACACAAACTTGCTCATGAGAGAGCCTGCTCCATTAACAAGTGAAATGGCCTTTTTTATTCAAAGTCAGAGTAATAATCTCACACATTAACAACAACTAGTCACAGTCCCATTGTCCACTACAGCCTTCAAGTCTGAATAAAGATCAGGAGCACATTGTTCACCATCTTCAGTTCCCCACCCAGAACAAACACAAAGAACAAATTGGTACTCTGGAGAAATTCTTACAAAAGAACTTTTCATTGTGGTACACATGAATGATAGAGAATACATCAGTCATAACGTCAAAGAATTTCATCTATTCTGCATGGTAACTTACTCAATAAAAAATAACCTTTATAGACTTTTAATGACTATAAGTAAAAAGTAATTAATCATAAGTAAAAAATAATTAATCATCCTTTATTGATACACAGAAACATACACAACAAACAGAATTCTACTATGCACAAGCAGTTTATACATCTTCAGAAAGAATTATGATTGAGCTTTTACCAAATCTCAAGTCATTAACAAAACACAAAATCTGACACAAAGACTTAATCAAAATCATTTGTTTTTGTGTTCACAGAGAATAGATTTTGACATGGCTACTCTATAACTGTTTTGAACCCATCTTCTCAAAAACAACATAGCTTCACCTTTTGACATTACAAGTACTAAAAGCATTTGTAAATAGAAGGTAAATTGAAAAGCCTGCTCACAGACATACATAACAAAACTGAATGAAGTGGTGAAGCCACTATCAAAATGAAACTAACAAACAAAGCAAATCCACATTATAAGTAGTAGTCCTAATACTGAAGAGAACAAACTTAGTAAAGATTATCAAGAAAATAACATATCAGAACAGAACAAAGGAAGCATTTAGTAAATAATGAAATGGAGCCGGAAATGAAGATGGGCAATTATATAACTAATGCTTAAGAAAGAATTCCAAAAATTAAAGCATATAAGATATGTAAGAAATTTTCCTGAACCCACCGATCGAGATGGCTTACCACTAACAGGAAAAATGTAATAGAGAATCACACCAAGAGTGAGATACAGTCTAATAAAGTTACTGAACTTCAAGGATAAAGAAAGAAATCTGCCAATACCCAGGCAGAAGTAGGTCACCTACAAAGGGGAAAAAATAAAGTCAGGCTGGTCCCAGACTTCCCTATAGTAACCCTATAGGCCAATAGATAGGGGAACAGTCTGTTGGGCTTTAAGGAAAAAGAAGTGTAGCTCCAATTCTGACTTTTAATTTAAATATTAAAATATTGTCAGACAAAACATCCTTTCACTTGAAAGCCATGAATAGTACTTCAAAGCTAAGAATGCTGAGAATATTGCCTTCAGGCAACTGCTCTCAGAAAAGATACCTGATAAATATAATAGACTGAAGTGTATTAAGGCTTCGGCTTTTCAGTAACAACAGGTTACTGTACAGGTCAAGTACAAACAGCAAAGGACCATCATTCTAAAATGCACTCAATTTCACGTTTTAGCTTATTTGAAATCAGCATCCATATTACAACTGATGATGTCGTGGTTTGACAACATTTATCCATGTTAGCAGTTTATTACATATTGGCTTTATTAAAGGAAAATAAAACATTAAAAAAATGATGGTATCCTAAACAAAATGAAATAAAATATTTTTGTAAGATGAGAAGAACAATGAGAGCAAATTAAAAAGTAATTTTAAAAGATGATAAAAAACCAGGCAGAAACACAAGCAACAACAACAAAAAATGACTAATATTACAGAAGTAAACCCACATTATGTGAACAAGTAAAAGCATTTTAAATTGGGTCCCCCCAACCCCCCCCAAAAAAAACCAAAAAAAAAAAAAAAAAAACTAATCCTGATCCAACTACATGGATCCATCTACAGGGTCTACATGAGACAAACCTAAAAGGGTGACTTTGAGAAGTTAAAAGTAACAGTTAGACAAAAAATGTATCAGGCAGATATAAACATTTTTGAAACTCATTAAAGAAAAAAACAATGAAACATTGAGAGCCAAAAGACAGAGTCACTTTTTCTAGTGATCAAACTCCAGCCAGACATCGTGACCAACACCTCTTATCCCAGACTTCTAGAAGGTAGAAGCAAATAGATTCAGAGTTCAAGGCCAGCCAGGGATACAACATGGTAAAACTTCCAACATTTTTTAAGACCCACAATCTAAGTCCTTTCAACTGATCATAAATTAAAATTAAGTACTGAGCATTCAATTAAATGTTAGAAAATAAAAAGGCTAAAAAACAGAATAAAGGAATTTCAAGATGTCTTAAATTACTTAGAGAACAGATGCCTCCATAATTTTAACTCTCAGAAGCCAGTGAGAAGTCTAGGCAGGTAAGGGTGTTTTGTTGCTAAACTTTGGGACTTGAGTTCAAAACCGAGAACTGATTTCCACTACACATGTGCCCATGGTACACATAAGCTCACATACACACAAACCTACACAAAATAAATGTGTAATTAAAAGCAACATGTGACAGCACACACTGTGAATCCTAGTGCTCTGGAGGCATAAGTAGGCTGATCTCTTTGGGGCCATCTCAGTCTAACAAAGGAAATACCAGGCCAGCCAAGCCTACATAGTTAACTCATAGAAACTCAGTGTTTCAAAACAATAAAGGAGCTATATTTGATGGCTCAATATTTGAGATGGCTCAATATTTGAGAGCACTGGTTTTTCTTCCATAGGACCCAGGTTCCATTCCCAGCACCCACACGGTTGTCTGTAGTTCCAGTTTCCAGAGAATCTGACACTCTCACACAGGCATAAATGCAGGGGGAAAAAAATCTAGGTGAGGTGGTACACACCCTTGATCCCAGCACTCAGGAGGAAGAGACAGGTAGATCTCTGAGTTAGAAGCCAGCCTGGTCTTGAGTAAATTCCAGGACAGCCAGAACAACTCAGAGAAATCCTGTCTCAAAAAAATAAGTGTTTTTTTTTTTTTAATTAAAGTTCATCATTAGCTACATAGTGGGTTGAAAGTCAGTCTGAGCTATATGAGACCCTATTTCATATATTGATAAATAGAAAATACAAATATCAACTTATTTCCCCATCAGTTTGATATTGTAAGGGTGGAGTGTTTACTGAATCATGAGAGCTAGAAGTTCAGATCATAGTTACCCACATAACAAGCCAGGTATCCTGCACACACATGTAACTTACCCCAGCTTCAAAAGAATCACTGAAGCTTACTGACTTACACCCTGGCCAAAAAAACATGAGCTCTAAGTCCAAGGCCTTTTTGGAATAAGTGTGGTCTCGTTAGAGGAGTGTGTCACTAGGGGTTTGACTTTGAAGTTTCAAATGCTCAAACAAGACTCAGTGTTTTTCTCTTTCTGCTGCCTGCCAATCCACATGTAGAACTCTCAACAACTCTTAACACTATGTCTACATGCCTGCCTGCAATCATGCGTCCCAACATGACAATAGACTAAACAAGCTCCAATTAAATGCTTTTTTTTTTATAAAGAGTTGCCATGGTAATGGTATTTCTTCACAGCAACAGAAAACTGACACAGGCATACAATGACAGACACACACACACACACACACACACACACACACCCCTCTTTAAAAATTCTGTGAGTAGAATAGGTAAACAGTGTGTAAGAGCATCTGATGCGCAAACATGAGAACCGATGTTTAAGTCCCCAACACCAACAAAAAAGCCAGGCAAGAGCCAAATGTATCTGAAAGTGTGGAGTAGAGACAGATGGGTCCAAGAAGCAAGCTGGTCAGATAGCCTAGGCAAAAGAAGAGGTTTGTTGGGCTGGGTAGCACACATCTTTAATTGTAGCACAGCAAAGACAGGCAGCTAGCTATTTGTAAAAATCTAGACCAACCTGGTCTTCACAGAAAGTTTCAGCTAAGTGAGGGCTACATGGTGAGAACCTGTCCCCTCGCATCATAAGAAAGAGAGGGGGGTAAGGAGGGAGGGAGGGAGGGAAGAGAACAAAAGAAAAAGAAAGAGAAAGAAAAAGAAAAAGAAAGAAAAAAACCTCTTCATGCCTGTGGTACATTTTCACTTTGCTATTTGGTCCTTGTGCTGATTAAGTTTTAAAAAAAATTATTTTAAAACTTTCTTTCTTTAAGGACTGTCTTAAAGTTTGGTTTGATACTGCAATTTTTTTGAGGAAAATATTTGCTTTGATTCACACAGTTTGAAGGCATAACATCCATTAAGATTAAAAAAAAAAAGTCAGTGGCAAGAATCTAAGGTGAGGAAGACACAGTGGCAAGAATCTAAGGCAACTGGTCATACACACAGTGTCTACCACAGTCAAGAAATAGAACAGAGAAACATTAATGCTATAGTTCCTACAATTCTTTAATAAAATTTTTATTCACAGTATTTCCTTCTATACTTAAACTTTTTACAGTCTATGTTCCTGAGCTTTTCAAGCATGTTCTCTTCCATAATTTTATTAAAGTACATTTTATATATGTTTGTGCTTCACTTTCCCCTTTTCCTTTACATAAACCATAAAATTTTTTTGAGACAATGTTACTGAACACTCCTGGCTAGCTTGAACCTTAAAATGTAGACCATTTCCTTCTGCCTTTCAAGTGCTGGTTAACTTACAAACTTGTAAGAACTCATTGGGGGATTGAGATATATACGCTGCTTTGAAATTTTTCCTTTATTTGTATTTAATTTTAACTTGAACTATTTATATCCTGTACAGACAGATACTACTCTTTCCTATCTAAAAGAGCACACTGTTAACTGAAATATTGCCTACAAATGTAGTCTCCTCATTAATATTGGCATTGTAATTTTTTTGTCTTCCTTACAGCCCTTCCCTTATATCAATGTTTTTGTAGACTACAGGATCCATTTAACTCATTTACAATAAATACTGTTTTTCAAATGTTGACTATTTTATTAACAAATGAAGTATTTTGGAAAGCATTAATTCATTAAAATAATTTAGTTCTGTGGGTATACTTAAAATACTATATTTTACTAAAGATTGTTTGCTTAAATTATTTATGTTTACTTGTGTCCACCTGTGAACATGCAACTTTGAGTGTGTAGAGGTCAGAGGACAACTTGTGGAAGTTAGTTCCCTCCTTCTACCATGAAGGTTCGAACAAGCTATGCTTTAAACTCTCTACGGCTTGGTGACAAGTAAGTGCCTTTATCTACTGATCCATTGGTCCCTCAAATAGCATTTCACATATCTTTAACTACTTTTAAGTTATTGGCCTTTGATTCAAATCCAGTTCTTCTCTAATTGTCCTCTTTAAGTTTCCAACCTCTCTGTGGTTTTTTTTGTTTGTTTGTTTGTTTGTTTGTTTTGTTTTGTTTTTTTGTTTTTTGTTTTTTTTTGTTTGTTTGTTTGTTTTTGGATTTGGTTTTTTTTGAGACAGGGTTTCTCTGTATAGCCCTGGCTGTCCTGGAACTCACTTTGTAGACCAGGCTGGCCTTGAACTCAGAAATCCGCCTGCCTCTGCCCCCCGGAGTGCTGGGATTATAAGCATGCACCACCACTGCCCGGCTATTCTCTGTGTTCTTTAAAGAGGTTTTGACCCTAGATCTTCTTTACAAATCTACCTTAGACCTATCACTTCTTTCCCAATAACCCAACAGAAACCTCACTAAGCTCTATCTGATTCTCCTTTAACCACTATCTCTCTAAAATATGTCCTGAGCTTATACACTAAACTGATACTGAGTTTAACTTTCTACATGTTTTAAAAAAGACATTTAAAAATTTTATGTGTAAGAGTGTTTTGCCTGCATGTATGTCGGAATAACACATGCTTATCTGGTACCAGAGGAGCCCAGAAAAGGGTGTCAGATCCCTTGGGACCAGACTTACAGACAATTGTGAGCTATCCTGTATGTAGGTGGTACTGAGAATGAGGCTAAGTCATCTGGAAGAACAGCCAGTACTCTGAACAACTGAGCCATCTCTCCAGTCTCTTAAAAAAACTTATTTTTATGATGTTTAATTATGGGAATGGAGTGAGAGGTATAAGTGCAAGTCCCCAGAGAGTCTAGAAGAAACCATCAAATCCCCTCAATCTAGACTTACAGGCAATTATAAGCCATCTCATGTGGGTGTTGGCAAACTGAATTCCAGTCCTCTGAAATAGTAAGCACTCATAACTGCTGAGCCAAGTATCCAGTCCCTAATTTTCCATATCCTAGTTTAAAATAGGAATGAGTGCACATATTCAAAGTCAGGGAGACTCTAGATAGACTTCCCAAGTATTTCCTGTTTCCAACTCTACAAAACGTATGTGACCTGCTCCAGCTTTACAATCAATCCTACAACTATAATTACAACTTTTTTGTTGGTGGTGGTATTGTTTTTGTTTTTGGACTTGGGGTTTTTGAGACAGGGTTTCTCTGTATAGCCCTGAATGTCCTGGAACTCACTCTGTAGACCAGGCTGGCCTCGAACTCAGAAATCCACCTGCCTCTGCCTCCCAGAGTGCTGGGATTACAGGCGTGCACCACACCGCCCGGCTTATAATTAACTCAACTTATTTGTAATTTCTCTACTACTTCTTTCTATTCAATACTGATAAAGAATTCAACTTTCTATTACACAGTTACAATTTCACTATAAGAACCTTTATCTAGATATTGAACACTAAACATCCTTTAAGGCCTTAAAAATCATCTGTTTCAGATTAAAACTATAAAACTCTTTGTCTTTCTGGGATATGGTTTAATAGTCTAGGTAGGTGGAACCTGTGGAGGCTAACACCTTGGGAAAGAAAAGATGACTTACCTACAAGTTTTGAACTCATTTACCTAACTTGAATGAATACCCAGTATTTCTGGAGTATTACAAGGGTGAGTAAAATAAACTAGCTATAGGAATCACATTGTAACTTCACAAGCAATACATAAAAAAACTTGCACAATTTAAAAACCAATTCTTACAGTTATCTCTCCAAGTGATAGCTGTAGGAACTGAAGAAATCACTAAGTAATTAATTCTGTGTTCAATAATGACTTTACAAATATTAACAAAGAGGAAGAATGGCTCAGCAGTAAAGAGCAGCAAGTGCCTTATTCTGACCCCTGTGGATGGGCAAACACACAAAAATATAAATATTTTAAAATGTATTTGTATTATTCTTATTTATGTACATGACCAAGACATGTATATGCAGGTATCCAAGGAGCAGAGAGGAAGGTGCCAGATCGCTTAGGAATGAGTTACAGACAGTTCTGAACTGCCTGGCCCTAGTGCTGGAGTGCAAAAGAAGCAAGCCCTCTTAATTATTTAGTCATCTCCCTAGCCCCATAAAAATAAATCTTGGGGGAAAAGCAAATATTGACTAATTCTCATGAAAAGTCTCTATTCTTGTCCTAAACGGTTTCCACATTCTACACATTTAATCTTCCTGAGTCTCATATACTAACTACACCACCATCTTTCTGTTTCAGATGAACTGATCATACTTAAACTGATCATAGCTAAATAAAGCTTTCAACACAGGCAGTGATTAGAATCCCATCTTAAATTTTCTCAAAACAACAACAACAACAACAACAACAACAAAAACACTTCCAGTTCCCTCCTGTGTCAACCATTCCTTCTCCACTAAATTCAATCTCAATATTAAATATGCTAACAATTCTGCAATTTTACCAAAACAAAAATGAAACACCCTAACTTCAGGTGCTTCCTTTTGCCCTTTGAGGTACAATTTAAACAGTTGTTTTCATTTCCTATACTCACTTTCCTTTCATTCTCCCAAGCTCAGACCAAGCTTTGGCCCACTTCACTGAAACTGCCACCCTCAAAGTAACATTCATCTCCAGTGGCAACCTCATCCCTACCTTACCTGACCTTTATGTGAAACTTCCTTTGCTTGTCTTACAGACCAACCAAATTTGATTTTGTTTTGTTTTCCTCACTCTTTTCCTATCCTCCATCAGTTCCTGTGACTCTTAAAAAACTAGTGCACAAAGATTTAAGTTCTTTGTATCTACTACTTGTATTGTTATGGTTATTGAACCATTTAGCCTCAAGAGGAGAGAGAGAAAGAGAGAGAGAGAGAGAGAGAGAGAGAGAGAGAGAGAGAGAGAGAGAGAGAGAGTGAGTAAAAGCCAACATTCACCCCACTAATACCAAGACCCCATGTGCCCCAGGCAATGTAAGTCCCTCTGCCCACTTCAGAGCTTCTGTGCTGGTTCTTCTCTCCACCTAGAAAGCTAGTCCCTCAGACAATCAACATGCTACCCCCAACCCATCCACATCACCAATCTTCTCACTCATCACTAATAGGTTAGAATTCCTAACTTAGGGCTGGAGAGATGGCTCAGTGGTTAAGAGCACTGACTGCTCTTCCAAAGGTCCTGAGTTCAAACCCCAGCAACCACATGGTGACTCACAACCACCCGTAACAAGATCTGACGCCCTCTTCTGGAGTGTTTGAAAACAGCTAGTGTACTTACATATAATAATAAATAAATCTTAAAAAAAAAGAATTTCTAACTTAATTGTCTAGCTCATTATCTCTCTTATGCTAGCAAGAATTTTATGCTGTTCATTCTTTGACTTACTTTATGTTGCTATTCTGGGAAGTATGCACTCAAATTATTTGGTAAATTTGGAGTTAAATCTAAAGCTTTCATTTTATATATCAGAAGTTTAATGCTAGCAAGTCAAAATTTTACATGATCCTATGACTTAAAATATTGAGACTATAACCAGGGCAAGCCCTCTTGGCCTACATAGGAAAAAGAGATAATTTTACTACTGTTTTTCAAACTTTTATTTTTGCAGGTGGGGAGGGGGATCCAACTAGTAAATTTCTCTTCAACTGCAACAGATAGCCTTTTGTTGCTAGAGTAGCTACCTCTGGGGGGGGGGGGAATGATTATTAGTATTTAAAAAAAACTAGGGAAAACAAATGTTAAAACTCCACTGGGTTTCTAAAATAACAGTAATGCTTTAAGACGGGGCCAAGTCACTATTCAAAAGTAAATTAGATTTGTTAATGTGAGGAATTAATAAGAAAGAACAAATATAACAAGAAACCCAATCAAGAAATATTTTCTTTTTTTGGGGGGGGGTCGGTTTTTTTCAAGACAGAGTTTCTCTGTATATCCCTGGCTGTCTTGGCACTCACTCTGTAGACCAGGCTGGCCTCGAACTCAGAAATCTACCTGCCTCTGCCTTCCAAGTGCTGGGATTAAAGGTGTGCGCCATCACCACCATATTTTCTTAATTTCTTAAATCAATTAGTGTCTGTGTGTGTGTGTGTGTGTGTGTATGTGAGTGAATGCCACTAGAAAAGGATTTTTTTTTTGCAATATAAAGTGCATACTACATGAGTCCTTTTCCTTTTTCACACTTTCACAAATTGAGTTCATTCCTAACCATACATCTAAATAACCTAAGCATATGATTTTCCTTTCCTAATTTTTTGTTTTTCAAGATAGGGTTTCTCTGTGTATCCCAGTCTGTCCTAGAACTTGCCCTGTAAAGCAGGCTGTCCTTGAACTCAGAAATCTGTCTGCTTCTGCCTTACCACCACCCAGTAACAGCTTTTTATTAATGTAAAAGAAAGAAAGAGAGAGAGCGAGCAAAACAAAACAAAAAACAAAACAAAAAAAACAAAAAAAACAAAAAAACAGGGCTAGAGAAATGGCTCAGAGGTTAAGAGCACTGACTGCTCTTGCAGAGGTCCTGAGTTCAATTCCCAGCAACCACTGTGGCTCACAACCATCTGTTATGGGATACAATGCCGCTTTCTGGTGTGTCTGAAGACAGCTACAGCCTACTTATATAAAAAACAAACATACAAACTTTTTGCTCAAATGAAGTACTTGGCAGGTCTTCTTTATGAGTTGCCAGCATCGCAGCTCTTAGTAAAGGGTTATTTGAACACAGGGATAAGGAAGCATTACAACTTAAGTGACTCCAGGCTACAGTATGAATACACCAAATAAAAGGATGGTTTGTATTATGGGTAAGTAGAACAGGACAATTTGGGAGTTCATCCTAATATTCAGAAAGGTATACAATTTAAAACTCAAAAATAGTCTACTCTGGAATTGTCCATTAACTTTCACATATTGAGGTTTATTTCAGGTAAATGCAACATCTGAAAGCAATGTGATGCTTCAGACTACTAAATGATTCCGATCTTAGTTCAGAATCCCAGCACTCAATGTAACACCCGGGTGTGGCAGTATACTCCTGCAATCTCTGTACAAATAGAAACAGTAGAATCCCTGTAGTTGCTGGGCAGCTTTTCTAGCTAATCATAATCATCAAGTTCCAGGTTCAGTGGAAAATACCATCTTAAAAATAAAAAAAAAAAATAGTAGAAAAAAATTTTAAAAGCTGGATATAGTGGTACCTGCCTTTAATCCCAGCACTTGGTTCACTGAGGCAGTTGGGTCTCTTGAGTTCAAGACTAGGCTGGTTTACAACAAAGAAATGAAGGTCCAGGTCAGTAGGGGCTACAGAGAATTCCTGCCTCCTCCAAAAAAAGGAGGAAGAGGAAAAGAACCAACAAAAGAAGAAAGTGGGAGAGAAAATTAGAATTAGGAGTACTGGCTACTCTATCAGGGAACCTTGGTTGAATCCCAACACATGGCTGCTTACAACTATAATTTAATCCAGAGGATACCTTTTTTCTGGCTCTTAGGCAGGAGGCAGAGGAGTAGTTCATAGAGGCACACAAGCAGGCAAAACACCCACACATACAGAATAAAAGTAAACAGTTAAAAAGTAAAATGAACTAAGCATAGTGGATTGCACCTTTAATGCTAACCCTCAGGAGGCCTAGAAAAGTGGATCTATCTCTGAGTTCAAAGCCAAATGGTGCTTGAACATACTGAGTTCAGGACAGTTAGGGCTACTAAGTGAGACATTGTCTTCTTTTTTTTTTTCTTTTTTAAGTGGGGTTGGGGGTGTGCTAAATAAAGTATTAAGTGACAGATGAAGATATTTAACCTGACACTGAAATCTGCCTATACATACATGCACATAAACACGTACACCGAAACACTTGGTTCTTTACTATGCCCTCAGATAACTTGATTCTAAAACATCTTAAGATGTTTAAGGGTGTTGTGCTGTTAATAACTTTATTGTTATGTTAATAATAAGTCATTCTGCTTCAAATCCCAGGAATTATTCTTTTATCTGCCCATATTGTCTCAGTATAATCTGCCCAATATGAAGTTTTTCAAGCTACCAGTACAGTGATGGTTAATTATTTGCTTGCTTTTACTATGACAAGGTGTTCTAAATATTTCCAGTCCTGGACTTATAGTCATTGCTCTAGGTAGTACTGTTTTTTTTCAGTGGGGAAAAAATCAATATATTGTTGTACTTTGTAACCTATTCTCTTGGAATTGTTTTTTTCTTTTTTGGGGGAGGGTGGGGAAGAAGGGGGAGGAAGGGTATGTGTATTGGGTGTTTTGCCTGCTTTTGTGTCTGTTCACCAAAAGCCTGCATTGCCCATAGAGGGCAGAAGAGGATATCAGATCCTCTGAAATTGGAGTCACACAATTGTTATATCCTATGTAGGTGCTGGGAACCAAAACCAGGTTCTCTGCAAGAGTAACAAGTGCTCTTAACCACTAAACCATTTCTCCAGCAAATTTATTTCTTCTCTTTATTCCAGTCAATATAAAACACCCAGCTAACTAATAAGACAGCTTTGCACAAAACTAATCTACCCCATTCTAATAAAGACTATCCCAGATTAAGGAGGTAGAAAAATAAAAGGCAAAATTCAGCAGAAAATACTTTAACTTGGAAAGACAAAGTAAAGCTTCTTTTCTTTCTGAAGCCATCATGCCATCCAGACTAAGGAAGATCCAAAAATTACCACAATTCAAAACTCAGATAAGCGTTGTTAGGTGCACTTAATATGGATACTAAAGATCAAGCTTCAACTTGCAAACATGTGCATTAAAAAATTGAATCAGTTTACAAACAAATTATTTCATTATTAAAGTGGCATGAGACATTTGGTGTTCTCCCAAAGAACCTGGGTTCTGTTCCCAGCACCCATTTCAAGGTTGTTCACAACAGTCTGTAACTCCAGTTCCAGAGAATCTGACACCATCTTTTTTGGCATGTAAGACATCTGCACCCATGTGGTGTACATAGACATAACCAAAAATAAATCTTTCCCAAAAAATGTCTTATGCAATCTGACACAATCCAGGTATCCAGAGGGGACAGGTAAAGTGACAATACTAAACAGCCAGACACAAATAAAATAAAGTGCCAGATTTAATGGTATATGCCTTTAATTCCAGCCCTTGAGACACAGAGACAGAGGCAGACAAAGGCTGATGATGTCTATGTGTTCCAGACCAGCCACCTAAGGATAGTTAGACCCTGTTTTAAATTTAAAAAAAAAAGGAAAAAAATTAAATCCTGGCCCCCAAGAGTATTTAGTATCCATTCCTTTATTATTTTCCTTACATTTCTTTAACTGTATAGTTCGCTGAAGTTTATAAACACTGTGTCTGGTTAATCTTATTATATAATTTTTAAATTTTATTTGCAATATTTTATCATACAAATCATGTACTATAATAAAATCTTAAAATTAAAAATAGTTGGGCATATCATTATATATACATGCCATAATATTCAGTAAAGATGCCATTTAAAATAAATATAAAGAATGAACGTTTTCAATCTAAGTCTTGACCAAAGTCTAGTGGCCTAAAAGTTTAAGGGTTGCTTAACTTGGATTTTAATTCTATTCAACTGTCATTTTATAACAAGAGATATAGTAGGGTTTTTTTTTTATTTGTTTTGGTTTTTGAGACAGGGTATCTTTATATAGCCATGACTGTCATGAAACTCCCTATGTGAATCAGGCTGGCCTCAAACTCAGAGATCCTTTTGCCTCTGCCTGTCAAGTGCTGGAATTAAAGAAAGGCATGTGCCACCATCCCTGGCCCTCTTTTTTAAAGAGTTATTTATTTTATACACACACACACACACACACACACACACACACAGTTGCTGTCTTCAGACATACCAGAAGAGGGCATCAAGATTCCTATTACAGATGGTTGTGAGCCACAATGTGGTTGTTGGGAATTGAACTCAGGACCTCTGGAAGAGCAGTCAGTGCTCTTAACCGCTGAGCCATTTCTCCAGCCCTCTCTTTGACATTTAAAAAGAGATTTAAAGAATTAAGTAGGCAGGTCTAGGACAGAGTACTTGCCTAGGAAGCACAAAGTCTTCTGTAACAATGCACAATAAATACATAGTAAATAAAAGTTTCTTCAGTCATAGCACCAACAAGCATTTGGTATTACATTGCTAGTGCTTGGAAAAACAAACAAACAAACATCTCCAGATTTACCAAGACTTGTTTATGCCTCTAATAGTCACCTATTATACAACTCTCATCTTACAGGGGAGTATCTCTTGCTGATCTTCAAAGCATGACAGCAGAGATGGCTTCAGTATGTTGACACACAAGTAAAAATAGAACAGATTTCAGGGACTCAAAATGAAAAAGGCAGAGGAAGAATATAACAAAACCACAAAATGGAGATGACTTCACATAATTTGCATTTAAAGTGCTGAAAACTCAACTGTACCTTTTAAATAAGTTTTACTAAAAGTAGCACCTATTACTGATATTTCAACAATATAGAGTTCAGAATTGCTTGTCAATACAACTTTTAATTTTACTTTTAATTACATGATTTTTATGTGTGCTTGTACATGTGCAGCATACCACAGTCAGAGGACAACTTGCAGGAATAGTCTCTCCTCCTATCATCAAGTAGGTTCAGAGGATCAAACTCAAATCAACAGATATAGTTACAAATGCCTTTACCTGCTAAGTCATCTCATTAGCTCAACACAATTTAGTTTTTATAAATTGATTTTATACCATTAATCTGAAGACTAATTTTAACTCTCATGGATGCTTTCTACTTTCTCAAAGGCTTTACATGAATATTTTTATACTAATTAAATAAACACTAAATTTTAATAATGCTAGTTCACAATAAGTATATATACTAAATACATGAATTAGACAGCCAATCATGCTCAGGTCCCACTGTTCATCATAGATGAATTGCTGCAGTAAGTTTTCATAAGTAAAGCTTGCAGTTTTGACAAGAACCAAAGTGAATACAATGAGGAAGATAAGTAAGCAGAGGTGAAGGAGAAGGAGAAGAAGAAAAATGTCTGAGGGAGGGCTGGAGAGATGGCTCAGCAGTTAAGAGCACCGACTACACTTCCAGAGGTCCTGAGTTTAATTCCCAGCAACCACACGGTGGTTCACAACCATCTGTAATGAAATCTGATGCCCTTTTTTGGTGTGTCTGAAGAGAGTGACAGTGTACTCACATACATAAAATAAATAAATCTTTAAAAAAGAAGATTTAAAAAAGAATGTTTGAGGAAAAAAAAAAACACTGAGAATGCTAATTTGACTAGAAATTCTATTATCCAAAAGATTGCTTAGGTGCTGGAGAGATGGTTCAGTGTTAATAGCACTAACTGACCTTTCAAATAACCACAATTCAATTCCCAGCACCCATAACTAGCTATGTAATTCCAGTACCAGAGAATCTGATGACCACTTTTGGACTCCAAGAGTGAATAAAAAACTTATTTACAATATAATGTGCCAGTAGCCCAAAACAAGTATTCCTTTCCTAACATCCCCAAAAGAGATTAAAATTAAACGGATTCTTTTAAATGACATTTTGTTCTGTTCTGTTTTGTTTTGTTTTTCAAGACAGGGTTTCTCTGTACCTGAAACTGGAAATCCACCTGCCTCTGCCTCCCAAGTGCTGGGATTAAAGGCATGCACCACCATTGTCAGGCAAAATTAAACAGATTCTTATCACTACAATTCATTTAGCATATATTTACTTAGTATCTACAATATGCCAAGTTCTACAAATACGTTGTAATAAAATGTAGTAGTTATTAATGCTGCTGTTAACAGCTAAGGTTATCTTACTGGGCCTCAACATAATTGTGACTAGGTGTGTGGCTAACATAACACTGTGACTAGATGCAATTAACACCGTAAAACTCACAATGCATCAAAAGCATTTGTAGTCAAGAGTATTTAAATTACTGTGCAGGAGCTTCCAGAAAGCTCTACCAACATTTCAGATGATGGTTACTCTGTTACTCAGTAATATCATGGATTAGAGATGCTTGCCAACTTTAACAAATAAAGAATCCCCTGTGTTTGAAGCCATTGAGATCTTAAGGTTATTTGAGGTTTCTCAAAACTTTTTGGGTTTTTTTTGTTTGTTTGTTTTTGTTTTTTTTGTTTTTATTTTTTGTTTTTTTGAGATAGGGTTTTTCCGTGTAGCCCTGGCTGTCCTGAAACTCTGTAGACCAGGCTGGCCACGAACTCAGAAATCTGCCTGCCTCTGCCTCCCAAGTGCTAGGATTAAAGGTGTGCACCACCACCACCACCACCACCACCACCACCACCACCACCATCACCACCACCACCAGTACCCAGCTTGCCTTTTTGTTTTTTTAAGGTTTGTAAGTCCCACACCCTTTCATGAGCATTTATAAGTAGTTACCAATTGCTGGAGGAGGGCTTCATGAAGTTCCACCCCCTCTCTGAGGATTCATAGGCAGTTAGTGGTTGCTGGAGAATGGTGAGACATTTTCCTCAGTGGTGTAACCACTGGTAAGATATCTATGCTCCTGTAAGTAACACTGGTACATACATACAGACAGACAGACAGACAGACAGACAGACAGACAGACAATCAATACAAGGTGCTGAAGAGATGACTCTGCAGTTAAAAATGCTGGCTGCTCTTCCAAAGGATCCAGGTTCAATTCCCAGAACTTCTGAGGCAGCTCACAATTGTCTGTAACTTCAGTTCCAGGATACTCAACACCCCCACAGAGACATATATGCAGTAAAAGTACAATGCAAGGCAGAAGCAGGTGAATCTCTTTAGTTTGCGGACAGTCTGGTCTACAAGAGCGAGTTCCATGACAGCTACAGATACACCTAGTGTCAGTTAATTAACTAATTAATTAATTTTAAGAAGGCTCAACACAAGGCTATGTGTAAGTTACAAGGTTACCTATGACTAGGTATCTGACTTCAGACTGGTTAAGACACCCTAATACATCATTCTATTTAATTTTTAGAAAATGGTCATTCAGCTGGGCGATGGTGGCACAGGCCTTGAATCCCAGCACTTGGGAGGCAGAGGCAGGCAGATTTCTCAGTTCGAGGCCAGCCTGGTCTACAGAGTTAGTTCCAGGACAGCCAGGGCTACACAGAGAAACCCTATCTCGAAAAAAACAAAAAGAAAGAAAGAAAGAAAATGATCATTCAAACCCACAGAAAACTTTCTAAATTCTGTTCAACTAACTTAGTGATTGATTATTCCCTTCCTGTTCTTGGTACAACCTTATTATATATAGCAATGTCATATTTTTTAAAGCAATGTCTTAAAGTAATTCCAAGTACTTTGAAAGTAAATAAACCCAAGTTAAGGAACATAGATACAAAGCTACAAATACAATCTTTTGGGAGTGGTGGCTCATGTCTGAAATCCTAGAACTGGAGAGGGTAAGGCAGACAGGAAGATAGGAAAGACTTCAAGAACAATCTAGGCTACATGGTGTTTTTTTTGTTTGTTTGTTTGTTTTTGGTTTTTTGTTTGTTTGGTTTTTTTTGAAACAACAAACAGGGTTTCTCTGTATAGCCCTGGCTGTCCTGGAGCTTACTCTGTAGACCAGGCTGGCCTTGATCTCAGAAATCCGCCTGCCTCTGCCTCCCAGAGAGCTGGAATTAAGGGCGTGCGCCGCCGCCGCCACCACCACCACCACCACCACCACCACCACTGGGCTCTACATAGTGTTTCTAAAGGTCACTTTTATAGGTGGGAAATTTTGTTCAGTTGTTAAAGAGTACTAGCTGCTCTTGCAGAGGACCCAGGTTCTGTTCCTACCACCCACATGGGCTGCACACAATCATTTAATGCAAGCAAACCAAACACTTGTAAACATCAAGTAAATTTTTAAAGGGTTCTGGGGGCTGGAAAAGTAGTTCATCAATTAAGAGTCCAGGCTACTCCTCCTGAGGACCCAGGTTTGATTGCCAGTACCCACTTGACAGTTCAGAACCATCTCCAATCCCAGACGATCTGAGCCTTCTTAAGGCCTCAGCAGCACCAGACATGCCTATGGTACATGTACATGCAGGCACCCACACACCAGAGCATAATTTTGTTTCGACACCTTTTGCTTTGTTTCAAGACAGGATGTCTCTGTGTAGCCCTGGCATTCCTAAAACTCACTCTGTAGATCAAGCTGGCTTCAAACTCAGATTTTCCTGCCTCTGCCTTCTGAGTGCTAGAATTAAGACATGTGCCACAACCACCCAATTTATTCGGGTCCTTATGGCAGGTTAGGTATACAGCTTTCTGTCTTCTGGGGAAGTGGGGAGTTTAAGAGACTCCAAAACATGATACTTAAATTCTTGCCACAAGAGAGAAATAACAGGAAAGCAATAAGCAAGTGATTTTCAAAAACTATCTTTTTTATCTCTCCATCAAAAGCATGTGGACTGTGATTGTTTCAAACAGGTATTTATGTTAAACTGATAGAAATTCATGAAGCTTTCCATATTTTTACAGATTTGTATTCAGCTATAATGAAAAATGAAATTATGGATTTCACAGGAAAATAGAGAAAATTAGAGTATATTCAGTTAACCCAGACACAGAAAGATAAGTAGTATACTTTCATATGTAAATCTTAGTTTCTAGTTGTTAAATATGTGAATTTAAATGAAAGCAAGATGAGAGGCAATAGGACACAGATATGAAAGCAGATGGACTGATGGGAACAGACAGGTTGATAGAGATATGGGTAAGAATCAGCCAAAACTAAGTATATATTAAAAATGCTGTAAGGAAACCTATTACTTTAGAAGCTAATTTTTAAATTAATACTTTTAAAACAGTATGTCACAGATCATATTGGTGCCAGTAGAGCCCAGAAGAGGGCATCAGGTCTCCTTGAACAGGAGTTACAGACAGGTGTAAGCCTCCCTCCCCTACCATGGGTACTGGAAATGTGGAGTCCTCTATGTAAGTACCTTTAACTATTGAGTCATTTCTCCCATCCTTTTTAAGTAATATTTTCTTAAACATGTGGACAATATTGATAAAAATAAATGGTTTTCAGACTGCAGTCTTTATCCAAACACATCCACATATCTCTAGACTACAAAAAATAATTGGTTTACAAGAATATGGATTAGTTTAAGCCTTTGGCCAATTTTTGGGTGGGGGGAAGTGCGGGAGGAAAAGAGGGAGGGATGGAGGGATAAAAAGAAAAGAAAAGCTAAACTCATCTTGGCAAAGCTGAATATGGCAGCAAATCTCAAACTGGGGTAGTGGTGGTGCATGCCTGTAATCCCAGCACTCTGGGAGTCAGAGGCAGGCGGATTTCTGATTTCGAGGCCAGTCTGGTCTACAGAGTGAGTTACAGGACAGCCAGGGCTATACAGAGAAGAAACCCTGTCTCAAAAAAACCAAAACTAAAACAAAACAAAACAAAACAAAACAAAAAACAAAAAACAAAAACAAAAAAGAAAAGAAAGAAATCTCAAACTGCATTTACTACCAAGGATCTATAAAGCAGTTATATATTATCTAACTGACCTACTTAAAGTAAACTTAGGGTAAACATCTTCTTGAAATGAAGTCTTAGGATACTTAGGTATCACTTAGTAACAAAGGATATTTTCAAGAGCTTAGTGTTCTGCATTGGCTGGTGATCCCTCTCCACATCCTAAGTGTGCTAGACCACTTTTAAGTATCCCCAAGCAAGGGTTGGGACAGGATTTTGCTTTTATTCTCCTGGAAAAAATAAAAACAAACCCCTGCCCAACTCGCACTTGTGTGTTGTGTGTGTGTGTGTGTGTGTGTGTGTGTGTGTGTGTAGCAGAGAAAAACAAAACATCCAGCTGATGTTCCTTTTCAACTAGTGTCCCAAAAGGAAAAACTTTCTCCTCCACACTGTCTTAAATACCCTTCAACGCAAAGACCCTCCTTCCTGCTTACTTATGTTCACTGCCTACTTGCTCACTGCCTCTTGACCTCGCACTGACTTTGGTTCTTGGAGTAAAGGTGTGTGATAGTGCTGAGATACACCACCACAAAGTCTTTTCAGTAAATATCAAAGTCTTTGGGGATTCACAGTATGATCAAATATCCTGCAACGCTCAAGTGCTGTGGGCCATTTCAACTTTACTGTTTTGTCTCTCCCCTAGATGCCACAGCAATAGTTTACCCAACTCTCTAGTATACTATTTTATAGCAATTACAAAGATTGACTGCCTTCTTTACTAAACAAAAGCATTTTTACTAGTGTCTAATAAACCCAATATTTAAAGACAATTCAAATAAGAAAACTACTTTGAAAAAGAATTAATTCTTAGGACAATTTTCTAATTGTCATTCTAGTAATAAAGGACAGATAGGCAAGTAGACAGATGTTCAATATAATATAAAGATAACTAACTTAGAAAACTCTCAATGGAGTTAAATTTTACCTAAAAGTAGGCTGGAAAAAAGGCTCAGTGGTTAAGAGTACATGCTGCTCTTCGAGAACCTGTGTTTAGTTCCCAACACCCTTGTAAGGTGGTAATTCCACCAATTTCAGCTAAAGAGGATCAGACACCCTCTTCTGGCCTCTGCAGGTATGTATACCTGGCAAACACATATATATGAGTACACATAAATACATTTTATACACATACACACAAATAAAACACTGGAGGGAGGATGTGGGGGTGACACACTCCTTTAATCCCAGTGATAGGGAAGCAGAGTCAAATGCATTTCTGTGACTTAAGGCCAGTCTGGTGTACAGAGCTAGCTCCTGGACAGTCAGGTTTACACAAACAAACCCTGTCTTGAAAAAAACAAAAACAAAAACAGTAATAGCTAGAAGTGGTGGCATTCACCTTTAATCCTGACAATTGGGAAGAAGCGGGATCTCTGACTTTGAGGCCAGCATGGTCTACAAAAGAAAGTTCCAGGACAACCAGGCTACACAGAAACCCTGTCTTGAAAACCAAAATAGATAAAAATATGAAAAAGCTGGAGATGCTTTAGCTGTTGGCAGCACTTGCTGTTTTTACAAAGGAACCCAGACTGGTTCCCAGGACTAACATGGTGGCTTTAGGACATCTGCAACTTCAGTTCTAAGGGATCCAATGCCTTCTGACCTCTGCTAGCACCAGGTATGAATGTAGCACATAAAACATATGTGGAGCCGGGCAGTAGTGGCGCACGTCTTTAATCCCAGCACTTGGGAGGCAGAGGCAGACGGATTTTTGGGCCAGCCTGGTCTACAGAGTGAGCTCCAGGACAGCCAGGGCTACACAGAGAAACCCTGCCTCAGAAAAAAAACTAAAAACAAAAACAAAAAACAAAAACAAAAAACCCATACATGGAGGCAAAACCACCCATTAACACTCACACACATTGGGCTGGGGAGATGGCTAAGATTTAAGAGCACTGTCTGCTCTTCCACAGGACCTGACTTCAATTCCCAGCACCCACAAGGCAGTTTGAAACTGTCTATAACTCCAGTTCCAAGGATCCAACACCCTCACACAAACATACATGCAGGCAAAACATCAACACACATAAAATAAAAAATAAACACACATTAAACAAACAAATCAAAAACATTTTAATAAAAATAAATCTTCGTTGAAAATTTTATCTATAACATTTTGAAGTAATAAAGGATTCATAGAATATTTCACTTTGGGCATTGTTAATTCTCCAATTTAAACTATTTATAAAAATATGCACCCAGGGACTGAAGAAACCGTTTAATTAAATTAGAGGATTAATGTTATCTACTCAAACCACTGTAAAATAACCACATTATCTTCAGAGTATTGTCTTACCCTTCCTACAGGAAAAAAATAACTTTTTATATAGCTCATTTAAAAATGAAATTATGAAAGAACCATTTTAAAGGAAACCAGTCACAATACCTCCCTTTTCGCTCCAATGTTATTTATTACTTGACCCATAGGGTCTATACTGTAATTTAAAAAAGACAATAGTCTCCAAGGGCCCCCTGGAATGATACACACAGTAAGTGAAAAGTATTCTAGTTAGAGGAAGGCTGAGAAGAAAAGGGAGTATACCAATCAAGACGGAGATGGGTAGGGCATATGTTTCAGGTATTTTGGCTTTTGATTGTTGTTGTTTCCCCTGTTTTCATTTTTATACACAGTTTCCTAGCTGTCCTAACATGCCATACGTGCCTGGCAGAGTTTGATCTCTAGACCCATAGTAGAAGAAATGAACACATGTAAGCTTATATGTAAGCGTATGTGTATGTGCCCTTACACACACATTCATAGCCACACCATATACACAATAAACAAAACTTTTAATAAGAAATTAAAAATGAGTACTGGGGTGATTGCAGAGTATGTAAAAGTGCTTTTTTCTGCCAACACAAGGACCTAAGTGCAATAAATTAAAAAAAAAAAAAAAGCAGGGCATGGCCATGTATGCTTGTAACCCACACATAGAGAAAAGATAGAAACAAGCACATATTAATGGAGCTCACTAGCCTAGCTAAGACCTTAATCTTCAGGTTTAGTAAGAGACCCTGTCTCAAGGGCTGATACATAAACCAGACAGCGATAAAGAAAATGCCTGATGAGTCTCCTATGCTGCACAGGCCTGTACCTCCATGCACATATTACATATGCAAGTACAGGCATACAAATGAGTGGTAGGGACGGGGGGGGGGGGGGAGACAAAAGGAAAGGGGAAGGGAAGAAAGAAAAAGCGAAGAAAGTAAATTTAAAACGATTGCCAAAATGAAAAATTAAATGGTCAGTCTAAATAATAAAACAGGCATAGATGAAAACCAAGCTACTAATCTGGAAAATAAAGGTGAGGATGAAGTGGAAATATCTGGTTTCTTTAACAACTCAGTTGTGTCGTGTTTTTTTTTCTGCAAGCTGTTGTGTGAGAGAACATGCATGTGCTGTTTTGCTGAAAACAGCACTTCAGAGGGTACATGATGTTTAGAAAGGTCATAAATAGAACCTCACAATGAGGACACTCTTGCACTGCTACATGCCCGCAATGCTTTCCTGGTCTTAGAAACACACGAAAGAACTTCTCGTGGTATTCCAGCTCATTGTGGCCACTTTCCTGACTTGTGCCATTTGGCAGAGTCTTGCTGTTTCTGCTGGATCATGCTGCCACTACTGATTCATGTTTGGTACTTGCTATTGAAATGGACTGCTGATATCCTAACATCGAAGAATGGAATCGTCCCAAGGAATTACTTCTGAACAGTCCACAACACCCTTTCCTATTATCCTTCTTTTTCCCCTACCCCTGGTTGATGGGTTAGAAGAAAGGTTGAAACATTTAAGAACCCTAGATAAAGTAGATTTTGAAAAATCTAAGCCTTCAGAAGGAAGTCTATATGGGTAAAAACAGCAACATTTAAATTTTGTCAAGCCTTCACAATCATGTGACCCAACTCGCAGCATTAGGAAAGTTGAGAACCACTGGTGTAAGGGGAGTTCCTAAACAATATAGCAGTTAGTTATTTCTGGGTGAATGATTTAAAAACAAACGGCAAAAACAAACAAAATAAATGGCTTTGTCCTCCCCTGTCACAACTGCAGAGCTGGTGGCACCAAGAAACAACAGTGAATGTGTGAAAACTCTGCAGTGGTGGTAGGAGTTTTTAATCAAGAAGTTATTTCACTACTTTAAAAAAACATATACTTATGGGTTACCAACTTCTCACAATATCTTAAAATTGAAGTGTAAGTTTTTGTGCACTTACTAACATACTAATTTACCAAGCATTGACATATAATATGATTGGCATTTACATAAGTCAGTATATCTGGGTTTGATTTGTTGGCTTATGACTAAATATTTTTAGTGTGCCAAGTCTATAAAGTGTCCATATGCCTTTACAAATCAGATTTACTCAAGAATGTTACGAAGTGGAATTCAGAGTTCCACTTGTGAAGGAGCTTAAAGAAACAGAAACATTTCTTTTTAAGGGAAGGATTTGTTAGGTAGAATTCTGAGAGAAACTCTGATTTAACCAGTAAAGTTTTTATTTCTTTAATCAGCTAGCTGTCCAGTAATTCCAAATTCACCACTGTACAAAGTCTTCTGTACTCTGTGCAAGTCTGTGTCATTAGCCCAAGCAGCAGCAGGCCTCCCTAACTCAGTCACCTGTGACAAACAAAACATCCAACTCCCTGTGGAGGACGAAGCATGCCCAGTTCAGCACCTACAGCCTTACCATCCCCAGCCCCTGGGATTTCAGTCTACTGACAAGGCTGCTCCTATTATTAGCCAAGCTGACACCTAGCTTTCGACAGAGCTGCTGGGGATCCCACAATTTGAAACTTAGCTTCCTCTCATGTAGTCTACCAGCTGTGAATTCTAATTTTTTCACCTAAGTTAAAATCAAGCATATCTGCATTAATTTGATTAATACTACAAAAGATGGCTAACAGAAATGGATTGGAAAAGTGTAAAGACCCTTTCTATTGCTTTAATTTGGCCATCTAACTTTTTCTAATGTACAAATTATTATATATTATTAGGGAGAAATCCTTGGGAGTTCAATTTTCAAATCAGAAAAAGTATTTAGGAATACAAATTATTAGACCTAAAAATCATTTAGGAATACACTGCAGGACATAGAATTTAAACCCAATGCCTCTGTACTATTGCTGACCTCAAGACCCAAACAAGCCTAACCTTTTAAATGTGATATGAAATTTAAAGACAGTTATGTTTAGGCAGTAATTTAAAGATTTTACTTCAGGATTTGGGGGAATGGCTCAGGTGGTTTATAAAGCACTTGTCTTGAAAGCTTGAAGACCTAAAACTGGCAGGTCTGATGGATAACACACGCTGGTATCCCCAGTGTTGAGAGAAAAGAGACAAGAGAACCTCTGGACCTTCCTGGCCAGCCAGCCTAGCTAACTGCTGTCTTCTGGTCTCTACATATATACACATACACACATGCCCACATACATATGTGTGCACATGCACACACACACATATATAGACAGTTATTTTATTTTAACTACAGCAAAACAATGATAGGAAATAAAGATCATAAAACAAAACAGCATTAAATTTTAAGCAATTATCAGTAAGAGAATTGCACAATCCTTTTCTGTATGCAAGGTCCCAATGGCCTATTTATTAATGAGAAAAGTCATTGAATCTTTCACTTTAAAAATCTTTAATTGTCACAGATCCTGTGGTGTATTCCTTCCCAAGTGCTGACTGGAATCTCTTAAGTCCACAGAGTACAGTCACCACGCAGCACAGCACAATGCTAACCACCACAAACCATCACTGCATTAACTGCTCCCAGTCTTAAGACTTTAATTTCTACGGGACTGTAGTTCAGAGACTTAGAACTGGTAAAGTTCTCTTTCAGCATGCATAGACAAGGATCATATATTTTCATACATGCTTGTGCACATAACAAACATTTACTGCTCTAGTCACAAGCATGTCCAAGACAGAATTTCTAAATTGGTCTGTAAAAACTCTCCTTGGAGCATTTTCATAGAATATTTGTCAAATCATTGTCAACCATGAAGATTAAGTGACCAGCACTTCATCCAGTCTCTTCTACAAGTTGATCTTTGAAAAACTTGAAGGGAAAATAAATTCTGAAAAACTTCACTCTCATACTGAGCTGTCAATCCAGAGATGAAACAGCAAAGTCAGCTGACACAGTGTATAATTATCAGCAAAGGCAGATATGCATGTCAGCTCAACTAAAATTTTTTTCACTGCTTAGACTTTTTCCTCAGACTCAGAAAGACGCATGGTATGTATTCACTTATATGTGTATTAGCTGTTAAGTCAGTGATAACCAAGTTACAATCCAGGAGAACCACAAAGGATCAGTGCCTTCGTCAGACAGCATCAGAGAAGCTTCCTCCTGCAGCAGATGGGAACAGATAGAGATCTAACCAGACATTACACAGAGAGTGAGAGACACCGGGGCCAGAAATGGGATGTCTCCACCAAGCCCTCCATCAGCCCTAAATGGAATGTGCTCCCCTCTGGGTTCAGGGGACCTGGGGGAAGAAGATGTTAAAGAGCCTAAGAGCCAGAGGGGGGAGGACACCAAGAAAACAGGGTCTTCTAAATCAGCTGAGTAAAGCTCATAGGAACTCACAGAGATAGAGCAGCATGCACACAGGGCTTACTCAGGTCTGCAGCAGGTCCTCTGCAGATACGATATGGATTCTAGTTCAGTGATCCTAAGGGATTCCGGAAGGTATGGACAAGTGTGTCTGATTCTGTAGCCTTCTCTTGGATCTTCTCCTTCGGTTGTTTTGCCTTAGACAACTTGGATGCAATGATTTATCTTATTATATTTTATTGTTATCTCTTAGAATCCTATTCTTTTCAAAGGAGACTGAAAAGGAATGGAGCCACACCAGAAAGGATGTGGGGAGGAACAGAGAGGAGCAGGGGAGGGGAAAGCCTGATCAGGATATATTATGCAAGAAAAATTAATTTTCAATAAAAGGAAAAAAAACCTTTCCCCTGGACATACCCTATTTCTGCAAAACATAAAGTATATGGTATATTTTAAACAGGATCTGTGTACACTGTTAAGCTGCTATGTGGTAAAAACTTCATTCCTATAGCAGGTCCTCCAGATAAAGCTAAAAGTTAAACCACATGCTGTGGCAGGTCGGCATCCAATTACTAGAAGTAAGCATGTCAGAGATATAATTAGTTACGGCACTAGGACAGACATGCATGTTTCAACACACACAGCTCAGAACAACGCTTTGGCACTGTATGAGAGAGGACTTAAAACAAAGACTTAAAGAAAGGTTACAGAGTGTGTATATACTTTTTATTATTATTACCTAAAACTTGCCACACCAAATTATTTCTTTTAAGTTATAAGCATATTTGATTTGTATAAACATCTTTTTAAAGACTTCTCAGGAGAAATAAAAAAAGAGAGAGAGACCTACTCCCCTCTTTCTCTAAGCCTTCCACATTAAAGAAATTTATGTAAGAAAATTTGTTTGATAGAAAAAGAACAGGACTGGTGGGGTTGTTCAATGGAGAGAGGTGCCTGCCACCAAGGTTGACAACCTGAGTTTGATGCCTGAGACCCGCATGGTTGAAGGAAAGCATCCAATCCCATGCACATGCATGTGCACGCGTGCACACACACATTAAATATAAATAAAGGGAAAATATGTATCTTCCAAAGAAGTTGACCAAATGCACTTATAAATTCTGATAAAATCCTAAAATCTAATTACAGGCTTCTCAATCATGAATAAATCCAAATCTTGAAAATAAAACACATGAGGCAACACGACTTGATGTTGACAAAGTCTGTCTGAGAGATGTAAAGATACCTGCCCCTCAAACCAAAAGAACTATGTAAAAAAATTAAATGGAAGATGATTCTATCAAAAAAACTTAGTAGTAAATCACGACCAATTAGATTTTTATCCAATAATAAAATCGTAACATTAAAAAGATGTTAAGAGGCAGAACACGGAAGCACACATCTGTAAGTTCGTGGTGCTGAGGCAGAGGTAAGCCTCCCACAGGTGGCTGGCCAGGCAGGCTAGCTAGAAGGGTGAACTCAGGTTCAGTCAGAGCCCTCTCTCAACAACTGAAGCAATAGATGAGGCTATCAACATGGGCCTGTGGCTTCCACACCTGACTACAAACATTCTCAGATCACCTGCCACTCATAAATGAAGCCTCTTTCCTGAGAATTTTAGCAAATGTGTTTGTTTTGTTGATAACATTAATACATAAATTCTAATCAAAAAAGTTCCAAAATGGCAAGGTGGAAACACACACAACACACACAACACGCACACACACACACACACACACACACACACACACACACACACATCACAAAGCAGATTTCAAATGTGACAGCTTTAGACTTCCCAAAACCTGCAAATGAAATTCCATAGATGATGTTAGGTGCAGTGAAGAGGACGTAGGCTGAATGGATGCTAGACACATAAAGCTTGTAATTAAGTGCATTCTCGAGTATAATCACCCACCCTGGAACAAGATCAAACATTCGGAACTTATTCAGTGTAAAGCAGCTAGACCTTATACTCCCACAGGAATACAGCACACGACAATGAATGATGACCTAAATCCCATCTAGTAGGCCAAATGGCCCATGAAGTCAGTGCACATGGTCCCGCCACAGACACTGTTAATTACGCACTCAGGTTTTGGTCCAGCAGAGCTTACCATCTTAAAATAAGGCCTGCAGAGAGCCCTCTCTTCCATCACAGAACTATGTAAGAAGCCTGTTATGTAAGTTTTACAAAAGACTGAGATTTGGCCAAAAGAAAATGTATAGTAGGTTACAGCTAACAAGAAAAGAAAAGTACTAATGTTTACTTCCAACATGAGCGAGCACCTCAGAATTTTTACAGATCCAAAAGTTCCAATATTACACATAAAGCCGGAGCAAAAGAAATGATTCAACTGCTACCCCACCCCAACCCTAAAAATCTACCCATTTTCTGGGAAGAATGTGACTCCCAAGTATGAATTCTGAACATTGTTTTTCTATTGTATAACAATAAAATAATTCTAAGATCTACAGATTCCATGCAAAATTAGTATTTTCTACTATTAAGAAAGGTAGTAGGATGAAGCAGAATAAATTTTAACGGTGTAATTTAGCCAAAATCGCCCTAATTAATAAAAAATGCTTTTCTTTTTGAGGCAATGTCTCACTCTGCTCCAATCTGTCCCAGAACCCACTCTGGAGTCCAGAATGACTTCAAAATACTGATAATCCTCCTGCCTCAGCTCCAGAATGCTCAGATTACAAAAACAAACCACCACATCCAACACTAATTCTTTTCTTAATTGATACCCAAGAAGTCATAAAAATAAATGGGTTTATCAAAACATAATTTACAGGAGCTACAAAAGAACCAGATATACATGATATGTATGTATATGTATGCATAATAATAAGTTAACTTTAAAAATCAAGGGACTAGAGAAATGACTCAGGGTAAAGTGCTTGGTATGCAAACCTGAGCACCTGAATTTAGGACCTCCATACCCACATAAAACATGGCAATACACATCTATAATCCAAATACTGAGAGGTGGAGGCAGAGATAGGCTGGTTTTTGCTGGTTAGCCTTTGTGAGTTCCAAGTTCAGCAAAAGACCCCATCTCCCAAAGAAAAGCAACAGAGGAAGACTGGATGCTACCTTCTGCTCTCCATATACACAGAACAGGCATGGGTACCTACATGCATGCGCATGTACTCAAACACACACATACAGTCCACATACAGTCCACACAATAGAAACTGTTTAATAACTGCCTTTTATTTTGACATGAGTATCAGTATGAATGTCAGCCCCAGAAATACTTGAACAAATTTCTGCTTCCCCAGATTTTACCTTTCTAATGTCACGAGTATTTGTTTATGCACAACACACAGATTTGCTCAACCAAGAGAAAATATACAATGTAGGTTTATACGTCAGCTTTTACTTTTGAGCCTAAAAGCTCTCTATAAAACTGTTTAATGTCACAGGGTAGCCCTGCCATCTCACATTCTGCTTAAAACTTTTCGTAGCTATGTGTGGTCACATATGCCCACAATGGCAACTCTTGGGAGAGCGAAGCAGGACTGAGCTGGAAACCAGCCTCACATTCTCAGCAAGACTCTGTCCCTGTAGTCTCTTCAGAAGCTTTCACAGGCAATGGAGAATAGTATTTTTACTCTGAATTCATAAAATCTATCTTAAAGGAGAACTATCAGTGGTTTGGCAAATGGAGTTGGTTATTTAAGTCTATAAAACTACAAGTTGGTCAACAGAAAGATGCTACAACAGGCATGTATGTTAATCTTTATCTGCATAAAACTTCACATCAATTCTTACACAGCTCTGTTTTCTTTTTTTCAAATGTATTTAAAGTTCTAAACATTGTAGGGGAAAGACACCAACATCAATGCTGTTACTGCAGGATACTTCCAACATTACACTTGCTCAAATGTCTAACTCACCATTTATAACTATTTTTGGAGTCAACTTATTAATTGAATTCAAAAACTTAATTTTGACTTTTCTGATCAAAAATGGAATTATATTATTTTATCACCAACCAGATGCATCATGTTATCCAATGATTCAGAAAGCCAAAACTTAGGTCACAGAAATCTTGATAGCATTACAAGAATTAGACATGGGTGTCTAAAACCAATTTCAAATGAATAGCTCTAAGGCAGGCATTTATAGCTATGGCACCATTACTACATGATCTTCCATGATAACTAATTTATCAAGAATAGTGTATATTTCTGCTTATTTGTGCTTTTTGATTTTCCCTACATATTTAGTAATACATTAATTACCTTAATAGATCATTCAGGTGTGTAGATCTCACTAAATACCTAATTAAAGTTCTTCAAAGGTTATGTTTTTTGCTTTTTGAGACAGGATTTCATGTGCAGTCTGGTCTTGATCTCATGTGCACAGACTGGTCTTGAACTCATGATGTCCTTGTACTCCTGATCCTCCTTCCTCTACTTCCTGAATACTAGAAATATATTTTTTTGTTGTTGTTGGGGGGAGGGCATCAAACCCAGGATTTTGCACATGTTAGGTAAGCTCTCTACCACTGAGCTACTCAAGCCTATATTATACAATCTTATCTCACTTAAGAGGTTAAAGTCAGTGCATAAACATACTTCCAGACATTACATATATCATCTATTCCTGTATCTTCAAAATTATAATTGTAATTGCAGAGCATTACAACATTAAACTGTATGTGTATTATATCCTAATAAAATTGTTTCTAGAAATTTCAATCATAGGAACGATAAAATTAACTAAGTTTATTTAAAAGTCTAAGCTATTCAAAATTATGGGGAAAATAATAAAAAAGATCTCAAAAGATGGAAAGATCTCCCATGCTCATAGATTGGAAGGATTAATATAGTAAAAATGGCCATCTTGCCAAAAGCAATCTACAGATTCAATGCAATCCCCATCAAAATTCCAACTCAGTTTTTCATAGAGTTAGAAAGAGCAATTCTCAAATTCATTTGGAATAACAAAAAACTCAGGATGAAAAAAACTACTCTCAACAATAAGAGAACTTCTGGGGAAATCATGGCCCATGACCTCAAGCTGTATTATAGAGCAATAGTGATAAAAAAAAAAACTGCATGGTATAGTATAGGTAAAGAGACAAGCAAGAAGATGAATGGAATAGAATTGAAGACCCAAAAATGAACCCACACACCTATGGTCACTTATATTTGACAAAAGAGCTAAAACCATCCAGTGGGGTGGGGAAAAAGACAGCATTTTTAACAAATGGTGCTGGTTCAACTGGAGGTTGAACAGCATGTAGAAGAATAAAAATTGATCCATTCTTATCTCCTTGTACAAAGCTCAAGTCCAAGTGGATCAAGGATCTACACATAAAACCAGACACACTGAAGCGTGTAGAGAAGAAAGTGGGGATGAATCTTGAACACATGGGCACAGGGGAAAAGTTCCTAAACAGAATACCAATGGATTATGCTCTAAGATCAAGAATTGACAAATGGAACCTTTTACAAAGGAAAAAAAAGAATTACAAAGCTTCCGTAGGGTAAAGGACACTGTCAATAGGACAAAGCGGAAACCAATAGATTGGGGAAAGATCTTTACCAATCCTACCTCTAATAGAGGGCTAATATCCAATGTATGCAAAGAACTCAAGAAATTAGACTCCAAACAATCAAATAAACCTTTTAAAAATGGGGTACAAAGCTAAACAGAGCTCTCAACTGAGGAATATCAAACAGCCAAGAAGCACCTAAAAAAATGTTCAACATCCTTAATCATCAGGGAAATGCAAATCAAAACAACCCTGAGATTTCACCTCACACCAGTCAGAAGGGCTACAATCAAAAACTCAGGTGTCAGCAGATGCTGGTGAGGATGTGGAGAAAGAGGAACATTCCTCTTTTGTCAGTGGGATTTCAAGCTGGTACAACCACTCTGGAAAGCAGTTTGTCAGTTTCTTAGAAAACTAGACATAGTATTATCTGAGGACCACTCCAGCATATACCCAGAAGATGCTCCAACATGTAATAATGACACATGCTCCACTATGTTCATAGCAGCCTTATTTATGATAGCCAGAAACTGGAAAGAACCCAGATGTCCTTCAACAGAGGAATGGATACAGAGAATGTGGTACATTTATACAATGGCGTACTACTCAGCTATTAAAAACAATGAATTCATGAAATTCTTAGGCAAATGGATGGAACTAGAAAATATCATTGTGAGGTAACCCAATCAAAAAGAACACACATGGTATGCACTCACTGATAAGTGGATATTAGCCCAATAGTTTAGAATACCTAAGATATAATTGACAGACTTCATGAAGCTGAAGAAGAAAGACTCAAGAGAGGGTGCTTCGTGATAGAATTCTTAAATGTTGCACTCAACAAACATAAGACTTGTGCATTGCACATGATGTATCTTAGGGCAAGATGGTGGCATCAAAAGCTGTGAGTGTCAGGGGGTCAGGTCTACCTGATGAGACTTGCCCAATAAAATTCAGAGGACAGAAGAGGATGATGGGGAGGAGGGGTTGTTCCTGAGAAATAGGTGCTGGAAAAGATCATGTAGCTGGGGTTGGGTCTGGATAAGGATCAATCAATCAACTGATTCCAAGGCCTATAGCACCTAAGCACGGGGCTCTCTGAGCAGGCTAGATCTCAGCTCGTCAACACATCTTTCTACTAATATTTCCCTCATTGCTCCACATCACCTCTGTAATTTCTTCATTCTCCCCTCCACCCACCTCCACTTAATCTTCTATATAGAACACAAATATCCAAATGTAAAATTTTAAATGTGAGAATTTTAAAATTTTAAACAAATAAAAATGTCTCACTTTAGAGCGAGTACTCTTAAAACTTGCACACTACTGAAAACTGAGACTAAAACTGTGCATAGGAAAGCGGTGAGCACCGGTGGCTCCACCGGCTTCTGTCTCACGGGTGCTATCAAGTGGATGTTGAGGGTCTTCTTATCTTTATACCTTCTCTTCTCGTAACAAGTCTGTCTGTCTCCATAAAGTGTTCATGAAGGGACAAAGAGCTGAAAGCTCAAAATAAGTATCGCGAAAAAGTCAGTGCTGGTGTCAAATGACAGAGATGGCTTTCACTTTTTCATCACTTGTTCATCATAAAACAATGAATTGGAAGTCTGATATCACATAGTATGCAATACTATTATGAATCTTTACTAAGTATCTAATATTGGCCCAAACGTAAGAGAAAAGAGAAGCAGAAAAGAAAAGAGGAACACACCAATACCAAAAGCAGGAGATGGCTTTCTCCAGTACTTTGTAACTAGACCCAAGCCCTTTCTTTAAATGTTGTGGCTCCTTCGTCCTACAGGTCACAGTCTTTGCCTCTGGCCTGTCTCCATGGTCACCTACCCCACACTAACACAGTGCTGCACACAGGGAAGCAGCATAGAATATGCCCCCAAGAAATGCCAAAGAGGAAAGTGAGCACTGCTATTCTCATAAAACCCATCAAAAACTGGACCAGGCACAGCCCCTTCAGTAAGGTGCTCCCAGGACACCTGCTTGAGAACATTAAAACATATAAAGATAAGGGATATGCTAAGCTATATGGAAAGGGGAGGCAGAAAAAAAGTAAGAGGGGTAAAAGCTGTTGGGGTTCTTTACCTAAGTGCTCAGCCTAGGAGAGGGGCCAGAGTTGCCCTGGAATCAACACAATTAGATCTCTCCCTATCTGAGAGGAAGTACTCAAGACTCCCATGTCCATCCGGAATGTCTTCTGTTCATATTCCAAAGCACAAAGTATTGAGAAACATCCGGATAATTTAATACCGACCTAAATGAGGCTGCAAAGACACGTCAATTCCATCTACAGGGCACAGAGATGTTTGCCCTCATAGAATATACTGTGTTGCACGTGTTCCCAAGCCTGTGCTTGTGCACACACACACACACACACACACACACACACACACACGTGCATGCTACTCTTACCCCTCCCATTCACAGGTATGGATGCATCTTACTCCCACATAACCATATATAAGGGTGTGTGTGTGTGTGTGTGTGTGTGTGTGTGTGTGTGCATGTGTATGCACACATGTGTGCTTCTGTTACTCCCACCTCTCAGTCAATGGGGAAAAAAAGAATGATAAGCCACTAAAGGAAAGGTTGCTTTGAAAAGAACATTAAAAAAAAATGATGTTTCTAGATGTAGCATAGAAGACCAAGACTTGTTTTCACTCTGTGGTTATTCTTTAATAGTATTTATCCTGTACTGCATTTTGTACAGCTTAATTTTAGGGTTATTGCTTCTACTTCACACATAAGACCTTGAGCACCAAATTTTTTATATCACAAAACCTCAATAGTTTGATAAATTTTACCTTCTAAAATAAAAAAGGAAATGTAGCTTGGAGTGGGTGTTCACACTGCAGTACCAGCACTGGCCAGACAATAAGGATCAGGAAATCCAAACCAGCCTTGGCTACATAGCAACTTTGTAGCCAACCTGAGACACTACTGCCCCTCACCCCACCCAACCCTGAGCCACCCAGCCCCCACCCCACTCCATCTCAAAACAAAACAAGACTAAAAATGTCTAAATGTTGAGTTCTACTTTGCAAAAAAAAAGAAACTAGAAATCACACACCTGGGCAGGATGTAGAACTTACACATAAAAACCTCACAAAGTTTAAGAGCTTTTCTGTTTTAATCAGTCAGTACAGGACTGTCTAAAGGCAGTGGTTTTCAACCTTCTAATGCTGTGACCTTTTAATATAGCACCTCTTATTGTGGTGACCCCCAACTATAAAATTATTTTCATTCCTACGTTATAAAAAATTTTGCTACTGTAAATTTCTATTTTTTTTATTCTTTCATACAATTATATCCCTGAGTTTCCCTTCCCCCCTCTCCTCCAAGTCTCTACCTGAACCTTCCTTCTCCCCTAGATCCATTCCTCCTCTACAGGCCTCCCAGGGATATTAACACAGCACAGTAAGTTGCAGAAAGACTAGTTACCTCCCTTCATTTTTAGGCTGGACAAGGCAACCGAGTAGAAGAAAAATGGTCCCAAGAACAGGTAAAAGAGTCAAAGACAATTTCCCACAAGAAGATCAACCTATACAAACCATAGCATACATGCATAGAGCCTACGTCAGACCCCTGAAGGCTCCCTGATTGCCACTTCAGTCTCCCTGAGCACCTGATGAACCCTGGTTGTTGACTCTGGTTTTTCTTGTGTTCTTGACCCCTCTTCTGGCTCCTATGACCCCCATCTTCCTCAGAATTCCCTGAATCCAGTCTAATAATTGGCTGTGTGCTTCTGCATCTGTGCCCATCAGTTGCTGGATGAAGACTTTCTGATGATGATTATGCTAGGCTTTAGGTTCTGGTCTATGAGTATAGCAGAATCATTTCATTGACTGTTCATGTTTGGTTCTATCCTGGGACTCTGCACTATCCAGTCTCTGCTCTTGGTCCTCCAGGCAGTGTCAGGGGTGGGCTTCCTCTTATAGCATGAGTCTCAAGATGGAGACTGATTGGCTGGCCACACCCACAAGTTCAGTGCCACCTTACAGGTAGGATAAATCATATACTGAAACTTTGTGGCTGGGTTGATGTCCCACTCCCACCACTGGAAGTTTCGCCTGGTTACAGAAGACAGCTCACTCAGGCTCTGTACCCCTAGGAGTCTTAGCCAGAGTCATCCTTGTAGGTTACTTAGAGTTTCTACTGCACTGGGTTTCTACCTCACCTTTGAAATGCCACCCAATTCCAGTTGTCTCTCCCAGTACCCTCCATCCTCCTTCCATCAGATCCTTCATGCTCCAGTCCATTTTTCCTTGTTATGAGCTGTAATATACATACCAGATATGCAGATTTCTGATATGCAACCCCTGTGAAAGCGCTGTTTGACTCCCCAAAGGGGTCGTGACCCTCAGGTTGAAAACCACCAGCCTAAGGTCTCATGTAAAACCCCCAGTGAGTTATTCTACATATAGCACACAGACATTCATCTGATGGCTCTTAAAATCTGAATAATGGAATGCTTGTCCCATGCCATACTGGGTTTAGTACAAAGCATGAAAAACAAAGATTTATGATACTGTCACATCAGTACTTCAAAAATATAATTTCATAATAGTACTAAAACATTTGGTGACCCACTCATTATTGATCTATGTCATAAATAAATATACCTGTATTTGTCCATCCAATCTCTATTTCTCTTTCTCTTACCTAACTCCCAGGCACTCTTCCAACCTCTGTCTTCAGGGAGCTGGGATCACAGGAACATCTCCCAACTTCTCATGGACACTCCTGCCACACATTTGTACACACTCACACAAACTCCCTGTCATTGTGTCATTGTGTGGTTGCTCTTTGGGATCACAAGTGCTACTGTGATCAATGACCAATAAACAGCTCCAAGTCTTTCCTATAATTTTCTTTTCCTTTGTTTCTCCAGACAAACAAGTTCAGTCTTGGCTGTCCTGAAACTTCCTCTCCTGACCAGGCTGGACTCAGACTCACAGAGAGCCACTGCCTCTGCCTCCAGAGCTCTGGGCTTAAAGCATCAGGAGACTCATTACCCCCAACAGTCCATTGAAGCCACTAAGGGGACACCAGAAAACAAGTGGCAATCACTGGCTACAACGAGGGTAGACTAGGGGTATGGATTTGCTGTCCCTTTCTTTAGAGTCAGGTAGCAACCACCTAAGAAATAAGGATGCATACCTCATCTCTTAAAGACAGGAAGGCTGTTTAAGAAGTGCACTGAGTAATGAATTTAACTCATGCACTAGACACTATTGTAAGTAAACTGATGACATTTAAATTTGGCTTGAGACCTGGCAGAACTTATGAGATTAAAAACAAAGTCCACTGTTAATTTTATTTAGAGCTAATAGGCTCTGGAGTGAGACTGTTTCCAAAGAAATCTGATGTTTTATTCCAACCATTTTGAAAGAGAGGAAATCTTTAACTTTCCTACTATTTCTGGATGCAAACATGGCAGGTGTTGATAGAGTGCACTTCACTAATCTTCTAATTACAGAATAAAAGAGATCAGAAGCCTTGGGGCAGGGAACTGAGGGCTTTCTTTGCATGATTTACATTCTAGTTAGTGACACTCTTTATGTCCTCGAATACGGTATCAATCCATAATTACAGGTGACCTTCTTAATCCAATATAGACATGACAAGACATACTAAGAACAGAAATGTAACATTGCTTGTACAATATAAACAAGTTATAAAATTTAATGTGGGTCAGTATAGAGTACTTATCTCTCACATGAGAGGCCTCAGTCCAATCCTCAGGAAAAGAGAAAAAGAATATATATATATATATATATATATATATACATATATATATATATATATATGTATATATATATATATATATATATATATATATATATGTATATAAGCAAAGGTCATGTATCTGATAGATATAAAATTTTTTATCATACCAATTTTATAAATGATTTTAAATTCTTTACAGAATATCCACAGGGAATAAAGTTACAATCCTCAGATTATGTCCTGAGGTATCACTTTAAATTGGCTAATTACTATTTTCATGTGTAAACACTTGTGAGGGGAAAACCCCACATTCTCTCCAAATATAAATGTGACCACTTGGCCACCTAATTAATAGCTGATGCCAAATAATAATCAAACTCTGTCTAAAATAACTGGCACAAAGCCAAAAGCAGACAAAGCAATTCTATAAAATGGTTCATCAGAATACTAGAAAAGCCATGATTTAAATAGAAATGAATGTAGGATAAACAAACTCAAAGAACAAAACCACATGGTCATTTCATTGGATGCTGAAAAAGCATTTGACAAAATTCAGCATCCCTTCATGCTTAAAGTCTTGGAGAGAACAGGAATTCAAGGCCCATACCTAAACATAGTAAAAGCAATATACAGCAAACCGGTAGCCAGCATCAAACTAAATGGAGAGAAACTTGAAGCAATCCCACTGAAATCAGGGACCAGACAAGGCTGCCCCCTTTCTCCTTATCTTTTCAATATTGTACTTGAGGTACTAGCTCGGGCAATTCGACAACATAAGGAGGTCAAAGGGATACAAATTGGAAAGGAAGAAGTCAAACTATCATTATTTGCAGACGACATGATCGTCTACCTAAGTGACCCAAAGAACTCCACTAGAGAACTCCTACAGCTGATAAACAACTTCAGCAAAGTGGCAGGTTATAAAGTCAACTCAAGCAAATCAGTGGCCTTCCTATACTCAAAGGATAAGCAGGCTGAGAAAGAAATTAGGGAAATGACCCCCTTCACAATAGCCACAAACAGTATAAAGTATCTTGGGGTGACTCTTACCAAACATGTGAAAGATCTGTATGACAAGAACTTCAAGACTCTGAAGAAGGAAATGGAAGAAGACCTCAAAAAATGGGAAAACCTCCCATGCTCATGGATCGGTAGAATCAATATAGTTAAAATGGCCATTTTGCCTAAAGCACTATACAGATTCAATGCAATACCCATCAAAATCCCAACTCAATTCTTCACAGAGTTAGAAAGAGCAATTATCAAATTCATCTGGAACAACAAAAAACCCAGGATAGCTAAAACTATTCTCAGCAACAAAAGGAAATCTGGGGGAATCAGTATCCCTGACCTCAAGCAATACTACAGAGCAATAGTGTTAAAAACTGCATGGTATTGGTACAGTGACAGGCAGGAGGATCAATGGAACAGGATTGAAGATCCAGAAATGAACCCACACACCTATGGCCACTTGATCCTCGACAAAGAGGCTGAAAACATCCAATGGAAAAAAGATAGCCTTTTCAACAAATGGTGCTGGTTCAACTGGAGGTCAGCATGCAGAAGAATGCGAATTGATCCATCCTTGTCTCCTTGTACTAAGCTCAAATCCAAATGGATCAAGGACCTCCACATAAAGCCAGACACTCTGAAGCTAATAGAAAAAAAGCTGGGGAAGACCCTTGAGGAAATCGGTACAGGGAGAAAGTTTCTGAACAGAACACCAATAGCGTATGCTCTAAGAGCAAGAATTGACAAATGGGACCTCATAAAATTACAAAGTTTCTGTAAGGCAAAGGACACCATCAAGAGGACAAATCGGCAACCAACAAATTGGGAAAAGATCTTCACCAATCCTACATCAGATAGAGGGCTAATATCCAATATATATAAAGAACTCAAGAAGTTAGACTCCAGAAAACCAAACAACCCTATTAAAAAATGGGGTACAGAGTTAAACAAAGAATTCTCACCTGAAGAACTTCGGATGGCGGAGAAGCATCTTAAAAAATGCTCAACTTCATTAGTCATTAGGGAAATGCAAATCAAAACAACCCTAAGATTTCATCTTACACCAGTCAGAATGGCTAAGATTAAAAATTCAGGAGACAGCAGGTGTTGGAGAGGGTGTGGAGAAAGAGGAACACTCCTCCACTGCTGGTGGGGTTGCAAATTGGTACAACCACTCTGGAAATCAGTCTGGCGGTTCCTCCGAAAACTGGGCACCTTACTTCCAGAAGATCCTGCTATACCACTCCTGGGCATATACCCAGAAGACTCCCCACCATGTAATAAGGATACATGTTCTACTATGTTCATAGCAGCCCTATTTGTAATTGCCAGATGCTGGAAAGAACCCAGGTATCCCTCAACAGAAGAGTGGATGCAAAAAATGTGGTATATCTACACAATGGAGTACTATTCAGCCATTAGAAACAATGAATTCATGAAATTCTTAGGCAAATGGATGGAGCTAGAGAATATCATACTAAGTGAGGTAACCCAGACTCAAAAGGTGAATCATGGTATGCACTCACTAATAAGTGGATATTAACCTAGAAAACTGGAATACCCAAAACATAATCCACACATCAAATGAGGTACAAGAAGAAAGGAGGAGTGGCCCCTGGTTCTGGAAAGACTCAGTGAAACAGTATTCAGCAAAACCAGAACGGGGAAGTGGGAAGGGGTGGGTGGGAGGACAGGGGAAGAGAAGGGGGCTTGCGGGACTTTCGGGGAGTGGGGGGGCTAGAAAAGGGGAAATCATTTGAAATGTAAATAAATTATATCGAATAAAAAAAAAAAAAAAAAAAAAAAAAAAAAGAAATGAATGTAGGTTTTATTAGCATGAATGAAAAGAAAATTAGACCATTTTCTTTAACATATTCCTTTAAATTCAAGTGTGATCTAACATCGCAGCCTCTAAATTAAGTTAACTTTTTCCTGTTTGAAGGCTTCTCTAACTTGGTGAAGGGAGGCTTTGAAAAATACACCTGGTAGACTGGAGAGCGAGCTGTTTGCAAACACATCATGCCAGATTTGAACACAGTATTTACTTAAAACTTAACTAAGCCGGTTATTTTCAGTTTGGATATCATAAAACAATTTTCAGTTTTATCTCTGTTGGTGATGTTTTGTTCATGATGGAATGTCTAGAAGACAAATTTTCTCAATAATGTTTTTTCTTCCTTTCCTTTTGAGGTATTTATAAAACCAAAAACAATTATTTCTAGGTACTTAATTCCACCCTCCAGGGCATGAAGTGTATCTGTTATCATACAGAACACCTAGATTGCTTTTAAACTCAATGATAATTAAGGAACATCAAAGTAAACCCAAGCTGTTTCACAGGGAACCTGCACCTATCATCTTCTGGCTACTGAATGACAAATTTCTTGTCCCCTGGAGTTCCACCAAGAGTTGTTAGCTGATTTTTTTCCCCTCCCCTAAACAATAGAATGTTCTTTCTTAACATAGCCTTTACTCTTTTAGGGATCAGATAAGTCTAAGCTTTAAATGTAAATCACTGAAGGCAAAGAAAGCAAGGCCAGACACATGCAGCTACAGAAAACTTAAAAGCTCCTCCATGGCCAAGGCAAAAGAAGCAATTAGCAGAAGGAAAGATAACTCACAGAATGAGAGGAAAACATTTAAATTTCTGATATGACAGTAATATCCAAAATATATAAAGAACTCCTAAAATTCAAAAACTAGCAAAACCTATGTAATCCAATCTTAAAACGGACAAAATATCAAAAAGGGTCCTATATCTACCTATCACACTCAACCCAAGAGAGCTGAGGCCAGAGGATAAATGGAAGCTACAGCTGGCTCAAGTCCATAACAGCTACTAGAGAGACTGAGGCAGAAGGATGGGAAATCCATGGGTCTAAAGCCAGCCTACGCAACTTCGTAATACTTTGCCTTGAAATAAAACACAAAAGGAGCTGGACACACAGCTCGGTGGTAGAGTGATTATCTCAATGGCTGAGGTCCTAGATCTAATATCAGTACTGGTAGGTGGGAGGCTAAAAAGGAGCATCATTCCATCCCTAGATTTCAAGGCCAGTAGAGACAACAAAACCACAGAAGAGATATGTCACCTCACAGTTGTTATCACCATATTTATCATAAAATAACAGCAGGCATTGGTGACAACATGGACACACAAAATACAACACATAGATACTCTTGGCAAGAGCATAAAATGGTACAAATGTTATTAACCCCACCCCCAAAAAGGCAATTTCTCAAACTACAAAAGGCAGACTACCACATGGTATGATCCAGCAACCCTACGTCATAGTGTTATCCAGAAGGACGGAAAGAAGGAGGGAAAGAAACGCAGGGGTAAAGTGAGACCACGTTTTGGGGTTTGGTTTTTGTTTGTCTGGTTGGTTGGTTTTGCTTTATTTTTGACAACATTCCAAAACTGAGAACAAGGAAAATATTATGTAAGTTGGACTTCATCAAAATTAAAATGATAGACAGTGTTAGGAATGTTTCTGAGGGCCACTGTTGCTCACTGTCACTAGTATTGAGTTAACATTTAACATGTAATAACATCTTGTCTGGAAAAAAAACATTCTTAAGCTTCTTTCAAAAAATTTTAAATTGTTTCAAAAGGCATCAAAAATATAAGAAGACAGCTCACTGAATGGGAGAAAGTATTTGCAAATCTTGAATCAGATAGAGGATTGTAACCACACTGTATCAACAGATTTTATACCTCAACTATAAAAAGACAATCTAGGGGAAGTGAATGCCTCAGCAGGTAAACGTGTTTGCCACCAGGCTTGAAATCCTGAGTTCAACCCCTGAAACCCACATGGTAAAAGAGAGAGCCAACATGCAACACGGGACACATAGTCCTAACTTTTACCACATATGTATTTTTTAAGACCACAAGAGGTTTTTTGGGTTTTTGGTTTTGGTTTGTTTTTCTGAAGACAACTCAAATGGACAAAAAGAAGGCCACATGATCCAACAATTCTTCTTAGAGGTATACATCCAAGAGAAATAAAAACATCTGACCCTCTCCCAAATAAAGTTCTCAGCAGCATTATGCATAATAGTAAAAAAAAATCCATAAATTGATGATGCTAAAAGAAACCGTGTATCCATATAATGGGGTATTATTAATGTACATTTTAAAGGGTGATTACATGGTGGTATGTGAGGTATCTCACAATAAAGCATTTAAAACTAAACCACTAGGACTTATATCATCAAGTAGTTGTGGGGAGGCAGCCATAGAGATTACCAAACTGGTTGTTTGGCTAATAGGAATGAGCAGGCAGTGCCACAAAGAGAAGGAAGCGTATGCACAGAAACGCCGTAACTGAAGCCATTATAGTGTATGCTCACTTTAAACTCTGCTGTCCAAGGCAGACATCCCCAAACACTGAGTGGGTCAAGATTAGACACCAGAACCAATGGCATTCATGGTGATTCCCTGCCTTCTCCTCAACAATGAGGCTGAGCTGGGTGGCTAGTGAACCCCAGGGACCTGCCTGTCACTGCCTTCCCAGCCCTGAGAACAGCAGTGAAATGTGCCATGCTGGCTGGCCCATTATACATGTTGGGGAGCAAGGTCAAGTCTTCATGCTCCTGTGGGAGGCGCTCTACCAACTGAGCTCTCTTCCAGCTCTGAGAGTTCATTATGATGTTTAAAATGAAATCTTTTCCACTCTACATATCCAAGTATTTGTCTTTATTATTATGTGAAAGTGACCTGTAATCATTCCTCTTCTCCTCCATATTACAGCAAGCATGAAAACACATGTATAAAAACCAGGTGATAGGCACACTGTGCTATGGCAGCCACAGCAAAGCAGGAGCACAAGGAGATTCACGTGCTCCATTTTAAAACCAGATTTGTAAAACATACAAATCCCTGTTAAAACATTTTTCACGATTTTGCAGTGAAATTGTAAAAATTATGAGAGGTAAGTAACATAATCATTCACATATCTTTAGTCCATACAAAAATAGTTGTAATGCACCATAATAGTCATCAGAAATAACATTTCCCCCCTCCGAGGTTAAAGGAGAAAAGAAGACTTTCATTCCTGTCGAAGGTATTCAATTTTCCCCTCAAATGAAGTTTAGATGAAAACAATGGGACTGACAAGCTCCACAAGGCAGATCTTGGCAACTCTCAACTCCGTCTATCTCCTTGGCTGGTTAAGCAAAATTCCTTCACTAACTGTTGGTCTTCACAATAACTCCTACAAAGCTCATTACTGCCTCTGACAGCCTATCCCCCATGTTGTGCATTTATTCCTGGGATGCATATCAACATGTGGCACATGTCCTTGACATGCACAGAAGAGCTGCACCCCAGGACAGCAGCATGCACGACAATAGTCTCCACTCTTGCTTCTTTGTGGTTGCTGGGATGTAACGGAGAAATCTAATAACTGTGACAGTGGGGCCTTTCGGGTTCTCCTTGCCTTTGCAGACAGGGAAGCTGCACAGACGCTAATGAAAGGTTAAATGAATAGGGATAGCTGACAAGACATACAATAAAGAAGGAGCTTGGTAACCCACAGACACTGAGCAGAGATCCTTGGCTCAAGCAGAGAAAAGACAGCACATTGCCGAGTCACAATATTTAAAACAGCTTGCTATACACAGAGGCTTTGTGTCTGGGTACACGTCTGGCTTTGGACTAAGGGGAAAAAAGATACTAAAAAGAAATTTCAGTATGGGGCACTTTGGGCAAATGTTAAGGTCATAATAAGAGAAAAATGTTTTTGTGTGTACTGTTACATCTCTGTGCTAATAAACACACAAAGAGCAGGGACAGTGAACTCATGAACCCCAGGTCCAGGACAATACTGTACATTTTGATAAGTCTTAAATCCTGTATGTAGAAGACAGACTTGATGTGATTCTCACTGGTTACACACACACACACATGCAGTGACTCATTTAGCAGTTCCACATCCTGCCTTCCATGTGGAGGGATCCCTGATACTGGAGTTCTGGTCCTTAACTTGTGTAATCGGTTACACTTCAACTGAAACCCGCAAGTATCTTGGACTCTGTAAAACTGCCAGCAGTTGCTATAAAGAACTTACCAGGCTGGCAATTTGTAAATTTCAAAACAAAGACCTTATAATTTCAAGGGGCTACAACTGTGAAAGCGCTTTAACCAGAACTCTTGGTTGCAAAGCTTAGCTTTGGCCTGTCTCCCCACACCTTCAAGGTTGTATTTCTGTAGGAACAAATCCTAAATCAGTAGAGAAAACAATTTAAATTACTGCTGGAAAAGTGAAAATGCTCCAGAATGTCTAAGAAACTGCAGTAAAAAGGACAAAATTTACATTGTCATATACATAATTTCTAAAGAAAATGGTACACTTCTGTTTTGGCAACAACTTTTAAAATGACATGTCTGTATTACTGCTCTTATGCATATTCATGAGTTAGAATATAGGCTCACAACAAATGGTAAAGGAATACTGAGAACGTGTGTTAAAACAAGGGAGGTTCTTTGAACACCCAAATTAAATTATAGCTGAACTTTTGAGTGGACTGAGGGTTCTAATAAGCAACAAATAAAGACTTTTATTGGCTAGCAACACAATGAGAGCTACTGTGCTAAGAAGACAAATCTGGGCAGTTTATATCCCTGGATATAAGATTTACTTAAATGGTAAATAAATGTCAAAGTAACATCCCTAAAAAGTAATATGTAAATAATGAAGATCAATCACCATCACTGATTATTTAATACAAACATATCACAAATGTTACTGGTTGGACTGATTAACAAATGCCAAACAGGAAGTAAGAAAACATTCAACTCTGATGTCTAAATGTAGCTTATTTACTGATTAAAAATATACCAAGTTTTAAAATGATTTGCCGTCTATGGTGACAACACAAAGCTTCCTTCTTTTGAAGGAAATTTTTTTCCATAATCTGGAGTTGTATGCAGAACTACTTGGAAACATCATCCACAGGGAGAAGTAGCTGTCTCGTGACCTGGAGTAGGGTAGCGTGCTCCTCAGTGACTGGATGGGAAGCTGCTTTTAATGGCACCTGGAAAGTGGGCCTGACAACCTGAGAAGGGCTCCTTCAGCTGGCACACTGGCTACACAGTCTCAAACACTCAGAATGTTTGGTTGCACCTTACAGCAATCAAATCACCTACAAGGTAGTCCTAGAAAGCTTAGCTGATTCCTTCATTGTTTTCAATGGAAATTCTGTTGCTTTCACCACTCTGTGTGTGTGTGTGTGTGTGTGTGTGTGTGTGTGTGTGTCATGTGTCACCTCCAAGCCTAAACTCTAAGCTAGTTATTGTGCAACATTCTGACTGCCAGAGTTCTTTTTTTAAAAACGGTAAGTATATCTAATAAAATCATGAGGCTCCCTCTAGCTCTTTAGAGAGCTTACTAACCAGCTATACTATGTAACTCCTGACCAGCAAAAGATGTTGCAGAACAGTCGTTTTCAACTCTGTTTCTTGTCAGGATGCAGATGGTAAATGAGACCATCTGCAGAGGAATTCAGAAAGCACCGCTCCTTTATACATTCATCACGTTAAGGCTAATAATTGCTCCCAACCTAAGCTTTATGTACAAGGGCTCTATAGTGAAACTGAAACCTGTATCAACTATGCATGCTTTCTCAATTTACATTTACTCACCTTGTATAAGATGAATTTTAATCTCAAAAACCAACATGCAAGCATTTCAAAGAAACCCAACTTGTAACCCGCTCTCAATTTTAAAAGCCTACCTTTAAATTTAAATAGGAAAACCTCAGAGGAGAGAATAACCTGATCTATGAACAGGGTGTCTGTGGAATTTATGTAAAACAAAGATACTGATGGTAATTCATAGAAAAAATCTTCATGCACCATAATAATTATACACAATCCTGTTAATGACTTTTTATTGTTTAATCTTTTCAGCAATTCAGTATTGAATATTTGGGAATTGTACTTATTTAGAAGACTATAAATAACATAGTTGCAATATGCCATTGATGTTTTGTCCGTCTTCCAATAGCCATAAAAGCCACTATTACCCTGGCAGGTCAGGCCAAGCAAGTGAGTGCGAGCATTGCTAAATCAAACTCTTCATCCTTGCTGAAGCCACCTTTCAAACATTTAAAAATATTTAAAATAGCCCTGAGTCTTAACTCTAAATTTAAAGTAAGGGAAACCGCTAGCTTCATCACCTACTTTGGACTCCCTTAATCTAGGAAATATTCCCAGGAACAACAAAAAAGAATAGCTCCCTCTCCTCTCCCACCCACACCCCCCCTTTTTTTTGCCAATGTCCAATTTCTTCTTTTCTGAACAGCTGTATTATCCAACTTAAGTTGCTCTGCTAATTTCAGTCCCTCAGGGACTAACTTGGAAGGCAAATAAAATACAAGAAAAGATCAATTTGCTGGGAAAGATCAAATGAGAAAACTGTGGGGACAGCAACAGGTCAGCGCATGGAGAACTAAGGAGACCTGTTCTTCATTAACTGCAGCTCTCTGGGGACATCACACACTACCTGTCCGTGGGCTTTATTGAACCATCTAACCTGCCTCTCTGTTCCATTCTTCTGGGCCCAAGTGAATCATATCCTGCTGCTGACAAGTTAGCAGGGGACTGCGGCTGCAACATGAAAGTACTTTTCTTTCTTGTCTAAATCAGGCAGATTTTTGAAATGACAACACAGCACTGACTCATGACATGGCAAGATGAAATGAGAGGACTGGGCCGGTCTTGGAGCTCCACAGATAAAAGTAATCAAATGACACTCATGGAATGCAAATTGGCATTCTTGACTGCAGCAATTGCACAACCAAGAAACATCCCTGACAGCAAGCAAGATTAGGACAAAATGTTATGTAAAGCACTGAACTCAGAAACTCTCACTTGAAAATTCAAACTGTAATACTTACATTTTAATATAGCAACAGTCAGCCCTGCTTTTTGCCTGCTCCTTTTTGTAATCACATATCCCTGCCTGACAGATAACTCACATCTCAGGCAGAAGAGGATAAGTCAGGTATTAGCAATACACTACTACTATTAATATTTCCTCAATATTTTTAAAAGTCACATGAGGTTGGTTTTTACCCAAAGTTTTATATACAAACCCAACTTAATATTCTCAGAGGATTAGGGGGTCAAGGCATTTCAGACATGCTTCCAGAAAGATCCTCTACACAAAGTTCACATTCAGGTTTGCTAGCCCTTCCCTCAGGTGAAGACGTTCCTATGCTTTGGTAAAGTAATTAGCAGTCTGGATTTTAAATCCACTGCTCTCCGGGAACAGAAAGAGTACCTACAACTCAGAACTTCATTAAAACTGAACAAGTTTAAATGAAACGGCTACAAATATGATATAAAATACAGAGCCTTTAAGGGCTCACAAAGGATTCTCGTGTGGATGATTCCAAAGAGCGAAAGGAAGTTCTATCAAACTTACACAAGGCTTAGTCTAGAGGAAAAGTTCAGAGCAGAAACACTTAGTGTCAGAAATAAATTCCACCTAAAGCATGTGTGTCTGTGCACAAAACCATCTAAACGTGCAGAATAGAAAACGGTGGGAGACAAATGGACTTAGCCACCGCTCAGTGATTAGTATATGGGAACAGCTCTGTTCACAAATAGTAACACTGGCCAGGGGAAGAAAAGGCATGCAACTGGCTTTTATAATGTTCTGTAAAATGCTGTTACAAGAAATTCTCCAGCTCTAAGCAGATATATTTCATATTTTGTTTTGATCCCTCACTTAAACACAGGATCCAACAACTACAAGTGTTCATGAAGTACTTAAAAATTAATAAAACAGGTCACTTTCTGCCACTATAATCCTGGGTACACAGGACTATTTTATGATGTCTTTTGTACATCAGTTTTACAACAGCTTGACTCTAGGGTAAATGGGATGCATCATAAATCGCACACTGCTTTCAAAACCTCTTTAATTTCTGTCAGCATTACTGTAACCGCAGTCCTAGGTGCATTTTGTACGTGTGTGTGTGTGTGTGTGTGTGTGTGTGTGTGTGTGTGTGTCTGAATTTGACAGTACCATCTTCTACATTCCAGTTGTGACTTTGATCTCTGAAACAAGAGATGTCACATCAGGGGGAAGGGAAGAGGGAAAAATGTCAACCTTCTATCACCCCGTTTCTTATACATCCCATGTACACAGGACCCACTCTGTATCTGAGCCCCCAAGTGGGGCTAACAACAGTGACACTGGGTGGTAGGGAACTCCAAGAAAAAGCATGGTCAAGCCCCATTTCTAACAAATGAGCTCCCAAAAGCAGACAGTGCTTCCCAGCTGCAGAGAAGCCAGTCCTTCCAGGGGCTGTGTGGAGTCTCCCTGTGCTGTGCCATCCCGTTTCCTCCACCACAAGTAGTTGGGGTTTTTTTGTTTGTTTGTTTGCGGTCCCCATGCAGGCCACGCCTGGGCCCCCTGTACCCTCCCTCCCCTGTGCCCAGCCGCCGCTCGGGGCTCTGAATAGGCCGGCAAGTTGGGAAAGTTGCCGCGGGAACCAGCAGCTCCATGTATCCCGGGTCCCCGCGTCCCGCGCCCTCTGGAGTCCCCGACTGCCCGCCGCTCACCTAAGGCGTGGGGAAGCCCTCGCTCCCGTCTGCCCGCCCACCCGCCCGCAGCCGCCTCAAAAACTTGGGGCCAAGTTGAGGGGTGGGGGTGGATTTCGGGAGCGCCGCCGGCTGCCGGCCTCCTCGCGCCGCCGCACTAGAGGAGAACGCGGCCCGCCGTGGCCCCGGGGCGGCCCGCCCGGCTCTGTCCCCACCCAGTGCAGCCGCAAGCGGAGAGGAGGTGGAAACTTCTTACCATCTTGGCACACTGGTTGTCAAGTGCAGCCCCCGCCTCTTGGTCTCCTCTTAGCGGCAGCGCCCCTCGGCCGCCTCAGCTCTCCACTCGGCCTGCTCCCTCCCCGCCTGGCCACTCCGGGCCGTGCTCACTGCCCACGCCACTCCCCACCCGCCCACGCAGGTGCACTCTCACCGCGGCCCCTCAGCGCTCAGGTGACTGATTTACACCCAAGCCCAGGGTCGTGCTCGCTCCCTGGAGCTCGGAGTTGTCCTGCTCCTCCCCAGGCCGAGGGAGAAAGGAAAAAAAGGGAATGGACTGTCCGGGAGCAGGGCTGCTGGCGAGGCGAAAGCCGCACAGCGCTGTGAAAATGTCTTCTCTCTGGCCTGTGCATGTAAAACCCCAGTTTTCCCACCTGTCTCAGCGTCTCCTTTATATGTGCTCAGGCGTGTTTCCATCTTTGAAGTGAAGATGGCGATGTGTACCTTGTTGTGAGGATTTAACCACAAAGTCCTTGTGCACCGATTCCAGAATAATAATAGACTGTGTGTTGAGGCCTGGGACTGTGGGTGACTAAGGTGCAGTCTCTGCTGTGGAGATTTAGAGGGTGACACAGGCAGGCCTGCTATGCTGGTGCATTCCCTTAATCTTAGTGCCCTGCAGCCAGAGGCAGGCAGATGTCTATGTTCTTGTGGGTATCTGGGCCTACAGAGTGCTTGTTAAAAACAACAAAGTCATTGTAAGTCTTTATTCCTTTAACAATATTGTGCTCGGTGTGGTCGCACAGGCCATGAATCCCAGTACTCGGGAGGCAGAGGCAGTGAGCTCTGTGCCAGTCGGCTCTGCAAAGTGAACACCAGGACAGTCAGAGCTGCAAATCAAGTCTAGAAACATTGTTTGTGTGTGTGTGTAAGGATGGGGGAAGACATGTGCTCTGTAGTGTCATGTGTGAAGTTCTGTGGTGTACGTGTGCTTGAGAGTGTCATGTGTTAGCTTCAGGAGTCTGCTGATGAGGATTCCACAAAGGATGAGTTAGTTGATCATGGCCCAAGAATTACCAATGCTTCGTTACTTCACCATTATGTTTTTGCCACAGAGTTCAATCTAGTTTGTGTACTGTACCTTTAAAAATATGGTCCCAGGAACAGGGAGTATGTATCAGTTGATGGACACTTGGAAAGTACATGACTATATGATGAACTCTGGGTTTGATTCCCCAGTAGGAAAAATAAAGGTTAAAAAAAAAATCCATAGAATCCCAATTGGTAGAAAATTTACCAAGATCTTTACAAAAGAGCCTATAGCTGGTTTGGGACTACCGAAACCTTGACTTGCAGCTCTAAGGGGCCCCCAATTCACCAACATCTCAGTGACATTTATGCTGTTGTTCCCTGTGGGAAGCAATGGAAAACTTCAGATAAACTGAGATAGGTCCCTTTTCATTATTCTTTAACAACTTTATACATGAACTTTATATATTTAATTTTAGTCATTTTAACCCCATTATCATCTCCCAACACTGAGCCCCCTCATTCTCACTTCTCCCATTTTCATATCCTTCTTCCTTTTCTTTCCTTTCCTCTCTTTTTTTCATTGTCTGTTTTTTTCTGTGACCAACTCAACTTAATTAACGTTGCTTGCAGGGGCATGAGTTAGTGGTTATTTATTGAAGCATGGGCAATTTGGCAATGGCTGTAATTATAAGAAGAATGATTCTTCCTCTTCTAGCAAACATTAACTGCCAACAGCTCCTCACGAGGCCGCACAAGCCCCTTCCCCACATGTACAACAGTGTGAATTCAGGAGCACAATGGCATTGCCATCGCCAGAAGGCAGCAAAGATTGGTCCCTATAAACATGACTCCTGATTTAACAACAGCAGTGATCCAAAGTGCGGTACCAGTACTGGAAACACATTCCTGTGGTGACAAGGTGGAATGGAAAGAAAAGGAGCCATTTAATGAAGCAAAATCAGAAAAGTTACAAACAAGAACACTATATTGAATAGTGCATAGTGCTCACTAGGTAGCTCTTCTGTGCCTTGATGAATTCTTTGCTTTCCCAACTCCACACAGTTCTGACACCAGTGCGAGGCTTGTTGTGCCCTTGGTCAGTTACCCTGTTCCAGGAATTCTGTTAATAATTAGTTCAAATCTTATTTTCAGTGTGAATACTTTTTCTTTGCTTCACTTTGAGCTTTCTTGACAGATTTATTTTCTATTATCACTTCTTTTGACCTGTCACATGAGCTTATCAAAGACAAGGGGACAACATAACTACATGCCTGTCTGCTCATAAACCAAATAACAGAAAGAACTAACGCCACTAATACAGTGAATCATAACTCATTAACATGACTTCTGATATAATTAGACTATACTGATAGGGAACTGGTGTTAATTAACCGTGGCAAGTAAAAGCCAGAGTCATGTAAAAGAAGAAACAATTATACTTAAAGTAATTTTAAAATGAATGAACTGAGTCACCACAGATTTAAGAAATAGAACTTGAGTATCTTCCTACATCTTATAATAATCAAAGAAGCGGGAGGTCCCTGAAGACGCAATTCCATCTAGATTAATAGATGAGAAGAAATTTGTCCTACAATTCCAACTCTGGTACCAGTAACAAAATTATGGGTACTATTATGTTTTTATGACATTCCTTTTACAAAGTCAGTAATATTTTTTCATTGGTTGAATGGACCAAGAGAGAATAGAATAATATTAGACAATACTTGTAGAAATTCAACCAGACACTATCATACAAATTTACACAGCGACTGCAACTGGTACTATTCTCTAATGTGCTCACAGAAGCCTCATAGCCACCCACAAGGCAAGTGGCATTATAATCACCTGTATGTATAGCAGAATGCCAGAGAATAAGGAAGTCCAATAATTCATCTACAGATAGGCCAACAGTAAGCAATAAAGCCAGGATCTGAACTCAAAAAGCAACTTCACAAATCAAGCTGTTCAAAATGCTATTTCTCTCTGCTTTCTGTACAAAATAAACACAGTCATCAGGAAGGGTACCCAGTACTGATCCCTAGATGTTGCACAGATATCACTCAGTGATGTTCAACACCACACACAGTTTGCTCTCCTGGGACATCAAGTACAACAAACAATGACCCACTGAGTTAGAAAAACCATTCCAAGATGCTAAGGGTGGCAGGAGAACAGAGTGAAAAAAAAATTCAAAATAAGTCCATTATTTTCTTCTATGGAAAACTGACATAAATACAAGAAGATCACTAATAAAATTCACTTTGTAAGACTAGAAAAAGTCTTGTATTTATCATAAATGTGTCTAAGAAGAGTGCTGTTACAACAAGCTATGGACATTTTCAATACCTCTGACCCTGAAAGTTAATCATACTGCTTGAAGAGGTCTGATCTCACAAGAATTCCATAAGGAGCAGGAACGTGAGGGCCTAATAAGGATGTGTGACACAGGAGTAAAGGGATTAGTTAACTAAAATAAGTGGATTCCTCTCTAAATATAATCCGCTCATAAGGACATTTAGAACATTTGTATCTCATTAGGGGTATTAAGTGAGGAAAAGAGTCTCAGTACCAAACAATCCTAATTATAATACATCTTAGGAAATAAAGTGAGTTTTCATAACTGAAACGGAAAATGTATGGCAGGAAACATCTTTAATATAATAACAGAACTGTCACCAAACTCAGACACTAAAGCAAACACGGCAGGCTAAAGGAACACAATGAAAACTAACTAACTGCTCTCAGAATGACAATGGCTTTTCTTCTTTCTCAAAACATGCTTCCTCTGTCATCATAACAACCCAAAGCAGAAGTAAGATGACTGAGAAAAAGAGACTCAGTTTGTAAGCAGCAGGAGATATAATAACGGTTTACTCTAACACATCTTCCATGAAGGTGACACAAGAAGTAAAATCAAGGCAGTTAATAAGGCAACTTCACCATCAGTGGGCTTCCATGTGGGGAAAACTCTGTCTACTTCACCATCTCACCAGAAAGGAGAGCTTGCCAACCAAGTATTGCAAGAATAAATAAATAAATAAATAAATAAATAAATAAATAAATAAATAAATAATAAATAAATAAATAAATAAATAAATAAATAAATTCTACAGAAATGGAATGCACGGTGTGACTTCTTGTTGTTAGATGTTCAAAGACAATTTTACTAAAATTGAAAAGAGAAACTTGAAAGCAGGTAAGCTGTAAACCTCAGCAGCTGTCACAGAATTGAACAGGGAAGGGTTTGAGTTAAGCCAACATGGAGGTCAGCCACCTGGCAGATAACAGCTACAGGGCAGACACAAAAGCTTTAAAGAAAAGGAGACCTAAAGGACTAGAGAAAGCATATTTAGCTCTGGCCAGCAACCTAAAGACAGAAGAGAAGAAGGAGGAATATATATGTTCCGTTTTGAGTCAGAATTCACAATGGCAGGCAGACCCAGCATAAGCTGATGGTAGCTCTGTAGCTTCTGCATCGAGGATGCGAATTCCAGGAAGGGAACGTAAGATAATAAAACAGTAGGTCAGAGGTGATGCCCAGTGTTGGGTATCCATCACAGCTTCGGCCTCTTACTGTGGTAAGAGTCTCCCTCAGAAGGTAGGGCTGTCTCATTGCCTTTTTGAGCTCCACAGCCTTATTGCAAGCAGTTAATTTTCTAAATTTCAGATAGGAAGTAATCACTACCCTCTCCTAGCATAGTTCCTCTCAGGAAGCACTGGAGAAAACTTGGGCCAGTGCCTACTCTCAAGGCTGTTCATCTCCATGACTAAAATCACGAGGCATCTCTCTCTTTGTTGAGAGCTAGGGCTTTCATGCTCCTAGTCTACACCATGCCCCCAGGAAAGACGGGGCAGGCATAGGCATCAGTGTTTTCACATTAGGTACAAGTATTTGCCTCGATTATTTTTAAGTATCTATTTGAAAGCTGTGAAGGGGTTGTTCTGTGGACAGTTGCATCATTATCCAGCGGTGGCTAAGAAAACACTTTACCATTACATAACAGAAAGATCAGAGGACAGGGAACTATTTTCCTACTGTAAGACTCAGCCCAGCTTTTAAAAAGCTGAATTTCTCAGCCAACAAAAGCAATCAGAACAATAGTCTATGTTATCATTAATTTTACACTTTCCAGTATGGCCCACTCCTCTCTGTAGTAAGTCTTTGCTATGGGGAATTAGGGTTGAGGGAAGAATATAGGGATTTAGATCAGTCAATGAATTTTGCATGATGTATGTATATATGTACGTATGTACGTACGTATGTATGTATGTATGTATGTATGTATGTATGTATGTATTTGATAAATGAACTGTCCTTTCTTGATTAGGCAACTTTTCCTTTCCTTGAAAAATAGTGTCAATCCTGTTCCTATTCCTACCTGCCCCTGGTCCACTTACAAATTCTGTTTTCCCTTTCCAGAAGATCCATGTACCCACCCCCACCACAGTCCTCTCTCCTTGTTACTTACCCTCTCTGGGTTTGTGACTTGCAGTATGATTATCCTTAACAACTAATATCCACTTACAAGTGAGTACATATCATGCTTGCCTTTCTGGGTCTGTGTTGCCTTGCTAAGGATCATGGTATTTTTGATTGGTTGGTTGGTTGGTTGGTTGGTTGGTTTGTAGTCTAATCTATTTGTCTGAAAATTTCACATTGTCATTTTTTAACATCTGAGTAATACTCCATTGTTTAAGTGTATATTTCCTTTATCCATTCTTTGGTTGAGGAAAATCTAGGTTTTTTCCAGAGTCTGACTATTATGAATAAAGCAGCTATAAACATAGTTGAGCAAGTGTCTTTGTGGTAAGATGGCGTGTCTTTGGGTATATGCCCAGGAGTGGTATAGCTGTGTCTTAAAGTAAATCAATTCCAAATTTTCTGAGAAACATCCATATTGACTTCCAAAGTAGCTGTACAAGTTTGCACTCTGACCAAGAATGGAAGAGTGTTCCCCGGGCACCATGCTTGCCTCCTGATGCCATACGCACTACCACACTGGTCATGGACTCTAACCCTCTAAAACTATGAACCTCAAAAAATTGTTGCAAGTTGCCTGGGTCATGGTATTTTAACACACCAATATAAAAGTGACTAAGACAATGATGAAATCCTATTACCTTAAAAGCCAGAGAGTAAAAAGCTTCTGAGCCTATCAGACACCCTCCTATGTCATACAGACAGCATCTACCCTAAGCATGGAAACAAGTATGAATGTAAATGTATGAAGTCTTTCTTAATTTTAAGCTGAACTATATAGCACATACCCCCTACAGAACACAATCATCTTCTCTTCCTGTGCCCTGTAGCTTATTCTTTCCATTGAAGCATCTGTTCTGACACTTAATGCCTTTACCTCAGGCATTCAAATATTACCAGGTCTAAATCAGGACCTATCTCAGGAAAACCCCAAGACTTGAATCACCCTTCACAGGATTCATCCACTGTCTAGACCAATTTTCAACCTCCCTGAGGCCTTTAACTAACTTAAGGAAGATGCAATGCTCAATAAAGATCCACAGAAAGAGTGGTGCCAAAGTGGAGACAGAGTATAATTGATATAATCTATGTTGACTAACTTTTGTAGGGTGGGGATTCCAAAGCAATGTAGGTGGAATAAGTTAGCAAAAGAAGTGGGAAAACTGCAGGAAGATAGAAAAGAGGAAAAGAGCACTCCACGTTTGACAGAAGTTTCTCCACTCCAAAGATGTTTGAAGAAAAACTGTAACTGCTAATCCTAGCCTTTAAAAAAAATACTTCTGACATCATTGCAGTATTAGAAACATTTGGGAGTATGAACCATCGGCTGACAGTTACAGGAATCCTGGAAGGGGAAACAATGGTCAAGGAAGGCCAGACAGCAGTAGTTATAAACCTCTGCTCAGTCCCAAAGCTTCCTCCAAGCCATGCAAACCACTGCCGGTAAGAGGTGGATGGGAATGCTGTTCCTCACTTCCCCAGGTGATGATGCTAAGGAGGGGCATGAACACAGCTCTGCTGCAGAGAACATTTGAGTTCCTTGGTTTTCTCACCTTTTGAAGTAAGACACGTCATGGGTTTCATTCCCAAGGGCCTGAGATTTATAGAAGCCAGTAAAGACATGATTTACAAGTCTAACTACAGAAAATGCTAGTATAAACACAAAAACTTTCCAATTTTCCTTATGCCATGACTTGGTCCTTCTGTAATATAGGAAATGGGGTTGAGGAAAATGTTGTGGTAAAAAAAAATAGAGCAGGTCACTTCAAGATTAGGAATCTTTCAAAAAAGATAGCACCCCTCACTCAAAAATTGCATTTATTTTATTTTATGTGAATGGGTGCTTTGCTTACATAGATATATGTGCACCACGAGTGCCTGTTACAGACAGTTGTGAGCCACCCTGGGTGCTGGAAATCAAACCCCAGATTACTCCTCTTCCAGAGGAACAGTGTCTTTAACCACTGAACCATCTCCAGCCCTGTGCTCCAAGTTTGTGACAATGAAGGTTTGAAAAAACAATACACCCACTCTCAAAGCACGTAAGTAAAGAAAATAGATAAACTACCAAATCAGTATTCCATGCTGTCAATGAGTCACCAAGTACATCCCACAGAAACTAACAGTGTTTAATAAAAGTTCCTTTTATCAATAATATTCTCATGTTACTTAAAAATTCCACAAAAATCAGCTCTTTAAAGGAATCTTTTTTTATAATTGAAGCCTTTCAACTTAAATGCTTATGCTAGCTAGACTGAGTATTTATACTCAAAATAGTACACCTTCAATTCAGACATCTAAGAAAGCAAAGTATGGTAGATGTTTCAACAACAAAATCATGCTTCCACAGAATGTCTGTTGCAAGAGAATATATCTGTAAAATCACATGTGAGAAATGTTTATATGTCAGAAATATAACTAACTCATAAATACACAAAACACAATCTAACATTAGAAATAGAGCATCTGTAAATTCAATATCCATTATCTGCCTTTCTGGCTCTCCATGGATGTCAAAAACAACAAGACTGATAAGCATCCTTTTCACTGACTGTAGTGCATGCCCACAATTGCCGGCTAGATTAGTAAGTACCCATTGTGGCTAGCATGGCAATAGATGTTCAGGTCAGCCTGTTCGGCAGATGGCAAGAAACCATGGACTCTGATATCAGAAAGTTAGACTTTCAACAATATGGCACACAACAGAGAACTTCCTGACCAGCACAAAACATCGTGGTTGGAGAAATGGAGCATGATTAAAATAAAAGAAACAATACGGGAGAGTTCATCATCTAGTGCCATTTCTATCTTTAGTATAGATTTTAAGATCTAATCTACTCTAAGTCTCTCAAAACAATAACTATTATTCCCATGAGGTAATAATCAACTTGAACTCAGAAAATTCAAGTTCAAGTGTACTGTATGCTGAGACGGTAGTCACGGAGAGCACAGTGGCACTGAATGAGTTCTCACATACTTTACATTCTATGGCCATCTGAAACCATGCATGAATGAAAACATACATGGTGTCATAAGCACATCACAATCTTTCCTAGATAGCAAAGTAGTGAAGTATTAATAACTATTATATGTCATTAAAAATATCCCCTGGCTCTTCTGAAGAGAACAGTATTCTCTAGCTCAGTGTAAGGAATCTGTTCAGTAGCCATGTTACAAAAATCCAAAAGCTAAGTTAATGCTAAAATGCTTATCAACCATGTGGGTTCCAGAGCCCACATTATGAAAAAAAATACAAAAAAGCTGAACCCCAAGAGGAGAAATAATCTGTAATCGGGTATCCTACTGAAAAGTCTTGAGAAACTGTGAGTTCTTGCCATCTCAGAAAGCAGGATGACTTAAACACCTATCATTACAATGGCCAAAACAAGGGTACCACTCCTTGTCTACCGGGGTGGTAGATGAAAATCCATGCTGAGGCTCGGGAAAGGAAGCTGAGCTGGACTCTCCTACCAAAGAAACAACTACCTCCACAAGGCAAGTATGGGCATTCCATGGGGAGGAAGAGGTCCACCTACCGATTTTCATCTGGCCTTGCTCCCATGTATCAAGTTAATGTTTTAGCTCAGTGAAAGTAATTACCAGCCAGGCTCTGCAATCCATCATTCACCCTGGGCATTCCTGCTGATTCTTTCTTTGGTCTGTAGGACACAAGAATCTCTTCTGTTGATCTGTAAGTGCAAAGGAAAGATTTGGTTGTTACTTGTTTCTTGCTATTCTAAATTTCTGCCAAGTAATTAGAATAGAAAATGAACTATTTTCAAGTTTTTTAATTGAAGCTATGGGGGTTAGAGTAGTCATAGCCTCTAACAAAAATAAGATTAAAATCATACATCTTTGATGCCCCCCCCCCACACACACACCTCTTCCAAGTAGAATGGACAAATGTAATCTGACTCTAGACAGTGAGCTCAGGGACTTGATCCAAATCACCCTCCTTCTAATTTAGGTCATTTGGCAAGAATACATTAGTAAATTAGCAAACTGCATATAAATTTACAAAAGGTATTCCTATATCCTCATATCATCCAAAAGAAAAGCATTATTGGAGTCCTCACTGCATAGACAATGAGTGGAAAGTTCAGAGGTTAGATGCACTATCCCCAGGAACACATTTCACAGGTTACAAAACAAATTTACCCACTCAAAACATTAGACTTCTACACATCTTTCCAAGTAACTATAATACAGGACAGCTTACATGAGTTCTAACCAGGAGTAATATCCAAAATTGATTAGCTCTTTGGCGTTCATCACACAGTAGGCATTGTTTATTTTACATACTCCACTAAACTAAAGACTTGACAAAGGCATTCTAAAATTCCCCCTCAATGCTCCCTACCATGTAAGTCTGTTTCCTTTACATAAGTATACTGATTAGCAATATAAATACAAGTAAATATAATAAATTTATAGATACATATGTATGTATATAATATATAAAAGACCTATGTCGTAATTATCACAGTAATGTTAAGTTAAAATACATCAGTTTAAAACATTCTGTCCTTGGTGATCAGAAACCCTATGGATATAGGATCTGTGGCTATATACACTACCAATCTAAACATCAAATGGCTGTGGGTGACAGCTAGCTTGTTCAGACAATGCTTCATTTGACAATGGACCATGAGAACACGGTGGTCCCACAGAGTGACATGAAGCAATGTTTATAAAATGATCTAATGTACACATAGTTGAAAAAGAAAAAAAAAGAAACTGAAGGACAAGAAAACAAAGGCCTTATTGTTGGAGCAAAATATTGATGGTAAATTATCTGCTTACAAATAAATCTATGATTAAAAAGAAGAAGAAGAGAGAAACCAGAAAAACTACTACAGACACATTTGTGTCTGAGGAGGAGGCAGTCCTCAGAAGGGCTTGAGAGACGGTGCTAAGCAAATGGGCATCTCCATCTTGTCACACCCACGGACGACTTTCCAGGATGACAAGATATGATCCTGACATTGTTTAGACTTCAGCTCTTATATTAGTTTTTAATCAGAAAAAGGTTTTAAATGAAAAATGTCTTGACAACAGTCAAATAATCTTGTACAATATATCCATATATTAATCTAAGTATAAGATTCAAACATTTAAAAATAAGTTTTATAAAATGCAAAGATTCAGTAACTTGATTAATTACTAAAGAACTACCCAGTACTCCCAGAGCTCCCAGGCACTAAACCACCAACCAAAGAGTACACATGGAGGGCCCCAGGGCTACAGATGCATATGTAGCTGAGGATGGCTTGTTGGACACCAAAGGGAGAAGATCCCTTGGTCCTGAGAAGGCGAGATGACCTAGTATAGGGGAATGATAGTACAGGGAAGACAGAGTGTGTGGGTTGGTGAGCAGGGGGAGGGGGGAAGGGTTAGGGAGTTTTGGGGGAAAGCAGAACCAGGAATGGGGACAACATTTGAAATGTAAATAAAGAATACAACTAATTAAAAAACCGAACTAAGTGCAGAGGGCTTACAAAGTCTACAGTAGTTTGTTATAATGCCCCAGGTCCTCAAAGTCACACACCATTCACTCACCAACTCACCCACGGCTTTAGGTTTGTAAACTCCACTCATAGAAGTGCACCCTATGTATGCTTGATTTTCAGCATTTCTACTGTGTTCTTTTTGTATCTTTTCTGTGTTAGATGTTTTTAAATATAAAAATATCTGTTCCGGTTGACTACAATATACAGAACAGAAATACGCTGTATAGTCTTGTGACTTAGGAGCAAGATAATGTATCACATAACCTTAAGGAACAGGCCACACCATCTAGGACTGTGAAGACTATTCAGTGATGTTCACATAACAATTCAATCTAAATGTCCTGGCATGTTCCTGAGGTTTAGCGACATGAGAGCACAAATAACACCACACCTCTCTTTGTCATTGAATGAAACCAAGGCACCAGGATCTACAAACAGAACAAGCAACATCTGGACTTCTTTGGTGTATAAAAATTAACTTCATCACACATACTATTTTTCTTATTTCCACTCTGTATAATTATACACAACCTGAGAGGTGTGCTAAAAAGGAAGAAGTCAGCCGTAATCTCAGAAATGAGAGCTGCTGAGATCTGCTTTTCCTCCTAGCCATTTCTCTGACAGACTATTCAAAATACTTCCCTTCCCACAGAAAGTTGGAATACTATCGTGATGGACGGTAATAAGATAGATAACACAGACTAGAAGAAATGGATTTCGTTGCACTTACAGCATTGGGTCAAACTCCTAACTAAAGAAACAAGGCAAACTGGAGGATCTATGTATTAAACTCCTTTGGAAAACTAAGAAAGGAGGCAACCTAACTACTCAAGTGTGACACCCATAAAACAAGAATAAATAAGAATCTACAGTGAGTACAGAGAGGTACCCCCTGTTGGAATTGGTTTTGTTCCTCAAAAACATTTTTTTACTTTCTATTTTAGCATTGAAACTATAAACTCTTAATTATTTTATCAATGAGAAACTTAGCTCAGTCCCAAAAGTGGGGGTGGGCATAAAAAGTCCTCTTTTCTTCTCAAAATTACTGTCAGAGAACACGAAGGAAATACTACCTAAGTGTAGCACGTATGCCTTTTCCCCCTTCTTGCACAGCTATGTAGCCTTAGCCCTCTAGTACATGAAACAAATAACTTACAAGGAAGGTCAAGTGCAGCGTGATCAGCTCTGCACATGTGAAAATGGACTTCAACGGAACCAGTGGCCTGCAGTGATAGGAGCCCCTGGGACACAAATGTGTTTTAAACATTTTCATTGATCATGTATGTATGTCAAAGGCACCTGTTTAAAACACACTCATATAGAAAAAAATGCTTTTTGTACTACTTACCACTGAGTAAACAAACACAAGTTTCAAATAATTTTCAGTGCAACAGACCTGGAATTTTATTCACCCCAGCCTAGTGATTTTAAATGTCCTGTGACCCTCATAAGTGCTGCCAACATCAACATCTGGTACCTGCACAAAGAAAACAGATTCTAAAGGATTCTTCAGAACCCTTTCAATTTCATCATATGCTTAATATGTTTCTAAGATTTTTTCTCTTCTTTCTGATACAGCAAAACATAAGTACTTTTTTTTAAAAAGTAAGAAACTGTTCTAAGAGATAGCTGTATGTTGAAAAAATAAGTATCTGAAATCGAGTTGTTGCTTATTTCTTCACCCCTCTAAAGAGTTTATAAACAGGGATCTTAAAAAAATAAAAAATGAAAAATAAACAGGGATCTTTAATCTGATGAAACTTCTGAGTAGGACCACCCCCCTACAAATACATGAATATGAAGAAGAGACACTGAAACCCAAACCATAGCCTCTACGCATGTATTTCTTCTTCCTCTTGTATTTTCTAGCACAAGGATTATTTTATGACCACACCATTCAAAGATTGTAAGAAAAATGATCATGTCACTGTGCAGGACTATGACATACACTGTTTTCCAAAGCTATACACTAACAAACTGTGTTAGGAATCTCAAAAGAATCCAATAATTATTAACTAAACAAAAATATTTAATATAGAAGTTCAAATTGACTTCCAAAAAGTCAATCTTGCTATAGGGGAAATCAACTACATATCAAAAAAAGTGACCTGAAGAACATTTTTTTAAGCTAAATTACTCTAAGATGCCTTCTTTGGTTTAAAAAACTGTAGGAAAGTGTGGGAAGTAGGAAAACTACTTCCCGATTGCACATCATCTGAAATGAAAGAATCATCCCATACTGTGTACTTTCAAGACAGTTGCCTGGAAGTTCATGTCTATGGAAACCCCCTCCCTATCTGTGCTTCTGGATCAAGTCTGAATTATCACTGTGTAAGTAAATCAGCCCATAAAAGTTTTCCTCTGTTTCAATATCATCAACTACTAATACACAAGACATACAATGGGGAGTTCACAGCTAATGCATCATTTTCTTTTCTCAAGCACTCATGCCACACCACATACCTGCTTAATATCCAAAATAAAACAGTTGTCTTCTGCATTAGAGATTTTTCTCAAGGAAAAAAAAAAGCATAGACATCACTCATATCTTAGCCAAAGTACTCAAGGAGACTCAGCATTGGGGCCTGTTAGAGTGCAAATATATTAGCTGTGACTTCGGCAAGTGCCTGTCATGTTGAATAGCATGAGGAAGAGAGAGAGTAATTATTGCCGAGAAACCATTAGAGAGCTCCTTAGTAAAACAAGATGCCTGGGCAAACTAATGGACCAACAGTCCACTGCCGTGTCTTTTCCTATTCCATTTAGCTGCATGTCAGTCCTGTCAAATCATCTGACCCTCACAATGCAGGCAGGCTCACTACAATTAGCAAGATCTTGGCTCCCATGTTCTTTTACTGGGGTTACAATAAGCAACTACATCTGTACAGCCAGAGATGGTTCCTTGATTGTTTGTGACATAGAGAGCTTGGTGCAAGGCAAAGGCACACTGGTCCTGACTAGCAACAGAACCTTCAGGTTCTATTCTGCTTGAACAAGAGAGGCCACTCCTAGAGTAGGAGCAACTTGCTTCACATTATCCTTCTCTGGTGGGTACTTCTTATGCCTACGAGCAGGAAATCAAAAATGTTTTTATGAAAACACATTACTTTGAGATTCTAAGACAAAGACTCTGATCAGTACCTCTGATATATTATGCTGAGGCCAGAGTATATTAGCCAAATTTAGAAGCAAGAAAGAACTAGACCAAATAAGAACAGTGTTTCTTTCTTTTTTCTTGATCAATGGAAAGCAGCTGACTTGGAGAATGAGGCTAGATAACTTTGTACTAAAGGATGAGCTTATTAACCAGGTATTAATACCTCATTGGCTTTTAAAGAACAAACTAGACTAACTTGTCAACACTGCCTTAATAATGTCTCAAGTGTCTCTCACTTCATACACTGTCTCTGCAACTGGACCTGTAAATGGTATGTGCTTTGCCGCTGTATCCCAATATTCCCAAGCATCTGGGATTGAACGACCCAGGGTCCAAGAACTAACACTAGGCCCAGAGGGGCACCTTGTACATTTCCAAGTGGGAGGAGCCAAGTGCTCATTCAGTTTTGAAGTCCTGATACTTCAAAAATGACCATTGACAAAATGCTGTTTATTTAAAAACAACAGAGTACACAATTCTAAGGACTATAACAAAATCATGCTAAAATGTCTTTAGACCCTAACTTCCATCATGTCGCCAAACAATTTATAATATGTACCTCTACACAGACACACAGACACACAGACACACACACACACACACACACACAAAGGCAAAGTTAATGAGTTTTTTAGAATGAAGGGAAGCAATGGCTGGATTTTCCAGAAAATAGCAGGCCTTCAAGGAGGGAGGTGAAGAGTTAACATGAGACACTCTGAATATTTGGAAGACAACCTTCCTTTAAATGAGACACTGCTGGTAATGGTAATACAGAATTTGCAATGAAGGGAAGGACATGCAATTATAATCTGGCTGGGCCCCACTGGACAAAAAGTGATTTAGTTGAAAGCTGCCTTTGCACTCAGTAAATGTTCCTGTTATGGGCTGCTCAGTCAGTGACAGCTTTCCAGATGTCAATCAAATTATCATCTATTTACAGTTGGTTTGGTAGTGTCATTTGCAATATTCCCTACGTTTCTGATGAAATTGGAAGCACAGAATTTTCTCCAGTTTGCCCTGGCACTCGAGTTGGCAAACTGCTCTTTGCAAATGTCATGTGTCCGCTTATCAGCACTCTTAAGGAGCGCGATCTTCCATTAGGCTGAGTGAATCGCTACCAGATGCAAATCTCTCAATCATCAAGGGAAGACTATGGCCTTCAGGAAAGCACACACGTGTCTGTCTAGCAGGATATGGCTGGCCGCGTCTGCGTCCTCCCCAGCTGCGGGGGCATCACTGCGGTCCCCACGCAGGCCGCGCCTGGGCCCCCTGCACCCTCCCTCCCCCGTGCCCATTTGCCGCTCGGGGCTCTGAACAGGCCGGCAAGTTGGGAAAGTTGCCGTGGGATCCGGCAGCTCCATGTATCCCGGGTCCCCGCATCCCACGCCCTCTGGAGTCCCCGACTGCCCACCGCTCACCTAAGGTGTGGGGAAGCCCTCGCTCCCATCTGCCCGCCCACCTGCCCGCAGCCGCCTCAAAAACTTGGGGCCAAGTTGAGGGGTGGGGGTGGATTTCGGGAGCGCTGCCTGCTGCCTGCCTCCTTGGCCCGGGGCGTCCCACCCGGCTCTGTCCCCACCCAGTGCAAACACAAGGTGAGAGGAGGTGGAAACTTCTTACCATCTCAGCAGGCTGGTCCTCAAGTGCAGCCCCCGCCTCTTGGTCTCCTCTTAGCGGCCCCGCCCCTCGGCCACCTCAGCTCTCCCCTCCGCCTGCTCCCTCCCCGCCTGGCCACTCCAGGCCGTGCTCCGCACCCGCCCACGCGTGCACTCTCGCGGCCCCTCAGCACACAGGTGACTGATTTACACCTGAGCCCAGGGTCCCGCTTGCTCCCTCTAGCTCGGAGTTGTCCCACTCCTCCCCGGGAGAAGGGAGAAAAAAAAGGGAATGGACTGTCCAGGAGCGGGGCTGCTGGTGACGCAAAAGCCGCAGCGCGCATGCGCAAAAGCCGCAGCGCGCATGCGCAAAAGCCGCAGCGCGCATGCGCAAAAGCCGCAGCGCGCATGCGCAAAAGCCGCAGCGCGCATGCGCAAAAGCCGCAGCGCGCATGCGCAAAAGCCGCAGCGCGCATGCGCAAAAGCCGCAGCGCGCATGCGCAAAAGCCGCAGCGCGCATGCGCAAAAGCCGCAGCGCGCATGCGCAAAAGCCGCAGCGCGCATGCGCAAAAGCCGCAGCGCGCATGCGCAAAAGCCGCAGCGCGCATGCGCAAAAGCCGCAGCGCGCATGCGCAAAAGCCGCAGCGCGCATGCGCAAAAGCCGCAGCGCGCATGCGCAAAAGCCGCAGCGCGCATGCGCAAAAGCCGCAGCGCGCATGCGCAAAAGCCGCAGCGCGCATGCGCAAAAGCCGCAGCGCGCATGCGCAAAAGCCGCAGCGCGCATGCGCAAAAGCCGCAGCGCGCATGCGCAAAAGCCGCAGCGCGCATGCGCAAAAGCCGCAGCGCGCATGCGCAAAAGCCGCAGCGCGCATGCGCAAAAGCCGCAGCGCGCATGCGCAAAAGCCGCAGCGCGCATGCGCAAAAGCCGCAGCGCGCATGCGCAAAAGCCGCAGCGCGCATGAAAACGTCTTCTCTCTGGCCTGTGCTTGTAAAACCCCAGATTTCCCACCTGTCTCAGCCTCTCCTTTATATGTGCTCAGGCGTGTTTCCATCTATGACGTGAAGATGGCGATGTGTGTGTGTAAGAATGGGGGAAGACGTGTGCTCTGTAGTGTCATGTGTGAAGTTCTGTGGTGTAGGTGTGCTTGAGAGTGTCATTCTTATCAACCATGTGGGTTCCAGAGCCCACATTATGGAAAAAAATTACAAAAAAGCTGAATCCCAAGAGGAGAAAATCTCTGTTAATATCGGGTATCCTACTGAAAAGTCTTGAGAAACTGTGAGTTCTTGCCATCTCAGAAAGCAGACTGACTTAAACACCTACCATTACAATGGCCAAAACAAAGGTACCACTCCTTGTCTACCGGGGTGGTAGATGAAAATCCATGCTGAGCCTCAGGAAAGGAAGCTGAGCTGGACTCTCCCACCAAAGAAACAACTACCTCCACAAGGCAAGTATGGGCATTCCATGGGGAGGAAGAGGTCCACCTCCCGATTTTCATCTGGCCTTGCTCCCATGTTTCAAGTTAAAGTTTTAGCTCAGTGAAAGTAATTACCAGCCAGGCTCTGCAATCCATCATTCACCCTGGGCATTCCTGCTGATTCTTTCTTTGGTCTGTAGGACACAAGAATCTCTTCTGTTGATCTGTAAGTGCAAAGGAAAGGTTTGGTTGTTACTAGTTTCTTGCTATTCTAAATTTCTGCCAAGTAATTAGACTAGAAAATGAACTATTTTCAAGTTTTTTAATTGAAGCTATGGGGGTTAGAGTAGTCATAGCCTCTAACAAAAATAAGATTAAAACCATACATCTTTGATGCCCCTCCCCCCCACACACACACCTCTTCCAAGTAGAATGGACAAATGTAATCTGACTCTAGACAGTGAGCTCAGGGACTTGATCCAAATCACCCTCCTTCTAATTTAGGTCATTTGGCAAGAATACCTTAGTAAATTAGCAAACTGCATATAAATTTACAAAAGGTATTCCTATATCCTCATATCATCCAAAAGAAAAGCATTATTGGAATCCTCACTGCATAGACAATGAGTGGAAAGTTCAGAGGTTAGATGCACTATCCCCAGGAACACATTTCACAGGTTACAAAACAAATTTACCCACTCAAAACATTAGGCTTCTATACATCTTTCCAAGTAACTATAATACAGGACAGCTTACATGAGTTCTAACCAGGAGTAATATCCAAAATTGATTAGCTCTTTGGCGTTCATCACACAGTAGGCATTGTTTATTTTACATACTCCACTAAACTACAGACGTGACAAAGGCATTCTAAAATTCCCCCTCAATGCTGCCTACCATGCAAGTCTGTTTCCTTTACATAAGTACATTGATTAGCAATATAAATACAAGTAAATATAATAAATTTATAGATACATATGTATGCATATAATATATAAAAGACCTATGTCGTAATAATCACAGTAATGGTAAGTTAAAATACATCAGTTTAAAACATTCTGTCCTTGGTGATCAGAAACCCTATGGATATAGGATCTGTGGCTATATACACTACCAATCTAAACATCAAATGGCTGTGTGTGACAGCTAGCTTGTTCAGACAATGCTTCATTTGACAATGGACCATGAGAACACGGTGGTCCCACAGACTGACATGAAGCAATTTTTATAAAATGATCTAATGTACACATAGTTGAAAAAGAAAAAAAAGAAACTGAAGGACAAGAAAACATAGGCCTTATTGTTGGAGCAAAATATTGATGGTAAATTATCTGCTTACAAATAAATCTATGATTAAAAAGAAGAAGAAGAGAAACCAGAAAAACTACTACAGACACATTTGTGCCTGAGGAGGAGGCAGTCCTCAGAAGGGCTTGAGAGACGGTGCTAAGCAAATGGGCATCTTCATCTTGTCACACCCATGGACGACTTTCCAGGATGACAAGATATGATCCTGACATTGTTTAGACTTCAGCTCTTATATTAGCTTTTAATCAGAAAAAGGTTTTAAATGAAAAATGTCTTGACAACAGTCAAATAATCTTGTACAATGTATCCATATATTAATCTAAGTATAAGATTCAAACATTTAAAAATAAGTTTTATAAAATGCAAAGATTCAGTAACTTGATTAATTACTAAAGAACTACCCAGTACTCCCAGAGCTCCGAGCGACTAAACCACCAACCAAATACTACACATGGAGGGACTCAGGGCTCCAGATGCATATGTAGCTGAGGATGGCTGGTTGGACACCAAAGGGAGAAGAGCCCTTGGTCCTGAGAAGGCGAGATGTTCTAGTATAGGGGAATGCCAGGACAGGGAAGACGGAGTGTGTGGTTGGTGAGCAGGGGGAGGGGGGAAGGGTTAGGGAGTTTTGGGGGAAAGCAGAACCAGGAATGGGGACAACATTTGAAATGTAAATAAAGAATACAACTAATTAAAAAACCGATCTACGTGCAGAGAGCTTACAAAGTCTACAGTAGTTTGTTATAATGCCCCAGGTCCTCAAAGTCACACACCATTCACTCACCAACTCACCAGCTTTAGGTTTGTAAACTCCACTCATACAAGTGCACCCTATGTATGCTTGATTTTCAGCATTTCTACTGTGTTCTTTTTGTATCTTTTCTGTGTTCAGATGTTTTTAAATATAAAAATATCTGTTCCGGTTGGCTACAATATGCAGAACAGAAATACGCTGTATAGTCTTGTGACTTAGGAGCAAGATAATGTATCACATAACCTTAAGGAATAGGCCACACCATCTAGGACTGTGAAGACTATTCAGTGATGTTCACATAATAATTCAATCTAAATGTCCTGGCATGTTCCTGAGGTTTAACGACATGAGAGCACAAATAACACCACACCTCTCTTTGTCACTGAATGAAACCAAGGCACCAGGATCTACAAACAGAACAAGCAACATCTTCTTTGGTGTATAAAAATTAACTTCATTAAACATACTATTTTTCTTATTTCCACTCTGTATAATTATACACAACCTGAAAGGTGTGCTAAAAAGGAAGAAGTCAGCCGTAATCCCAGAAATGAGAGCTGCTGAGATCTGCTTTTCCTCCTAGCCATTTCCTCTGATAGACTATTCAAAATACTTCCCTTCACACAGAAAGCTGGAATACTATCGTGATGGACAGTAGTAAGATAGATAACACAGTCTAGAAGAAATGGATTTCATTGCACTTACAGCATTGGTTCAAACTCCTAACTAAAGAAACAAGGCAAACTGGAGGATCTATGTATTAAACTCCTTTGGAAAACTAAGAAAGGAGGCAACCTAACTACTCAAGTGTGACACCCATAAAACAAGAATAAATAAGAATCTACAGTGAGTACAGAGAGGTACCCCCTGTTGGAATTGGTTTTGTTCCTCAAAACCAGTTTTTTACTTTCTATTTTAGCATTGAAACTATAAACTCTTAATTATTTTATCAATGAGAAACTTAGCTCAGTCCCAAAAGTGGGGGTGGGCATAAAAAGTCCTCTTTTCTTCTCAAAATTACTGTCAGAGAACACAAAGGAAATACTACCTAAGTGTAGCACGTACGCCTTTTCCCCCTTCTTGCACAGCTATGTAGCCTTAGCCCTCTAGTACATGAAACAAATAACTTACAAGGAAGGTCAAGTGCAGCGTGATCAGCTCTGCACATGTGAAAATGGACTTCAACGGAACCAGTGGCCTGCAGTGATAGGAGCCCCTGGGACACAAATGTGTTTTAAACATTTTCATTGATCATGTATGTATGTCAAATGTACCTGTTTAAAACACACTCATATAGAAGAAAAATGCTTTTTGTACTACTTACCACTGAGTAAACAAACACAAGTTTTAAATAATTTTCAGTGCAACAGACCTGGAATTTTATTCACCACAGCCTAGTTATTTTAAACGTCCTGTGACCCTCTTAAGTGCTGCCAACATCAACATCTGGTACCTGCACAAAGAAAACAGATTCTAAAGGATTCTTCAGAACCCTTTCAATTTCATCATATGCTTAATATGTTTCTAAGATTTTTTTCTCTTCTTTCTGATACAGCAAAACATAAGTACTTTTTTTAAAAAAGTAAGAAACTGTTCTAAGAGATAGCTGAAGGTTGAAAAAATAAGTATCTGAAATCGAGTTGTTGCTTATTTCTTCACCCCTCTAAAGAGTTTATAAACAGGGATCTTAAAAAAATAAACACTAAAAAATAAACAGGGATCTTTAATCTGATGAAACTTCTGAGTAGGACCACCCCCCTACAAATACATGAATATGAAGAAGAGACACTGAAACCCAAAGCATAGCCTCCACGCATGTATTTCTTCTTCCTCTTGTATTTTCTAGCACAAGGATTATTTTATGACCACACCGTTCAAAGATTGTAAGAAAAATGATCATATCACTGTGGAGGACTATGACATACACTGTTTTCCAAAGCTATACACTAACAAACTGTGTTAGGAATCTCAAAAGAATCCAATAATTATTAACTAAACTAAAATACTTAATATAGAAGTTCAAATTGACTTCCAAAAAGTAAATCTTGCTATAGGGGAAATCAACTATATATCAAAAAGAAGTGACCTGAAGAACATTTTTTTAAGCTAAATTACTCTAAGATACCTTCTTTGGTTTAAAAAAACTGTAGGAAAGTGTAGGAAGTAGGAAAACTACTTCCCGATTGCACATCATCTGAAATGAAAGAATCATCCCATACTGTGTACTTTCAAGACAGTTGCCTGAAAGTTCATGTCTATGGAAACCCCCTCCCTATCTGTGCTTCTGGATCAAGTCTGAATTATCACTGTGTAAGTAAATCAGCCCATAAAAGTTTTCCTCTGTTTCAATATCATCAACTACTAATACACAGGACATACAATGGGGAGTTCACAGCTAATGCATCATTTTCTTTTCTCAAGCACTCATGCCACACCACATACCTGCTTAATATCCAAAATAAAACGGTTGTCTTCTGCATTAGAGATTTTTCTCAAGGAAAAAAAAAGCATAGACATCACTCATATCTTAGCCAAAGTACTCAAGGAGACCCAGCATTGGGGCCTGTTAGAGTGCAAATATATTAGCTGTGACTTCGGCAAGTGCCTGTCATGTTGAATAGCATGAGGAAGAGAGAGAGTAATTATTGCCGAGAAACCATTAGAGAGCTCCTTAGTAAAACAAGATGCCTGGGCAAACTAATGGACCAACAGTCCACTGCTGTGCCTTTTCCTATTCCATTTAGCTGCATGTCAGTCCTGTCAAATCATCTGACACTCACAATGCAGGCAGGGTCACTACAATTAGCAAGCTCTTGGCTCCAATGTTCTTTCACTGGGGCTGCAATAAGCAACTACATCTGTACAGCCAGAGATGGTTCCTTGATTGTTTGTGACATAGAGAGCTTGGTGCAAGGCAAAGGCACATTGGTCCTGACTAGCAACAGAACCTTCAGGTTCTATTCTGTTTGAACAAGAGAGGCCACTCCTAGAGTAGGAGCAACTTGCTTCACATTATCCTTCTCTGGTGGGTACTTCTTATGCCTACGAGCAGGAAATCAAAAATGTTTTTATGAAAACACATTACTTTGAGGCATGTGTAGGATTATCTCAACTGTTAAATGACGTGAGAGGGACCAACCTGTGGTTGGCATAACAAACATGTGTACATGTGCTCACACACACATACACACAAACACACACATACACACACACATACATACATACACACACATACATACATATACATACACACATACACACAAACATACACATACACACATACAAACACTTGCACACAAAGATACATACACACACATAGACACATACACACATACACACACAGAGGGGCAACTTAGTATATACACATGTATACATATATACATTCATACATACATACACACACATATATACTACAGTCTCAGTAATCTGTCTGTAGAATTGAGGCTAATGCAGCTAATGCAGAAAACAAACAAACATAAAAGAAATGAACAAACAAGCAAACAAAGCTATTCCATGGGCAGGTGATCCTGGAATGCTTAAGAAAGTTACGCACAAATTGAAGCAAAAGAGAAAGACACATTCTTCCATGCTTTATGTTTTGATCAGAGAAGCAGAAAAAATTTAAACAAGAATTGTACAATTTTCTTTCTAAATCATGGCCCTGTAGGTTTTCTATAGGCACATATGTGCCAGACAATATGTAAAATATAAAAATTATGCTAAAGCTATTCTTTCTTTGCTCTCTCTGAATCATTCATCAAGCAAAAATTATCTGCTATGGAATTAAATTCACAACATAGCATTGAAAAGGATGCATAAAGAATAGCTTGGAGCTGAAAGTGAATCACAGTTTAGAGCTACACGTGGTTTAAAATCTTCTTCTTTTCTGTTTTAGAATATGGTAGAATATAACCCTTGGTCTTAATCTTTCTGCTTCAGGAGACATATGTTTTGATTATAGCTGACCATAGTACTTTATAATAATATCAGATCAGCACACAATTAATCACCACTTAACATCAGAAAAAGATGTAGGACTGGTGAACAGGACTCATACCTAGCCAAGATACTACAAGATTTATACAGTCTTTAGAATAACCTGGTTCTTTATTATTATTATTATTATTATTATTATTATTATTAATTATACCCAACCACTGTTTCCTCCTCTCCTCACAGTCCCTCCAATACCTTCTCTCTACACCCTCTAACCACTTTTGTCTGACACTAACAGGTATACCCACAGATGACCACTAATGGTTATCATAGACAAGCCAGTGTTAAAATTTGGTGGAGCACGTCTTCTTCTTCACATTTGTAATTTTTGTTTGCATTATTTGCATAGACTACATTTTAGTGTTTAAATACACAAACACTTTAACGGATTTGTGCACTGGGTTCCATCTGTGGGGAAATGCCAGTTGTTTCCCAGGGCTTCCCACATGCTAAACATAAAGGTACAGTTCTATTTATTTTTTGTTTATTTTTTATACTTGCAATTATAAGTATACATACACATTTGCTCTTTTTCTCTCTCTTCTCTCCAAACCTCCCATATACTTTCTTACCCTTTTCAAAATTCATACTCATCTGGACATTAATTCTTGTTACATGCATATATGTACATGTACAGAAATATATTTTCAAACAACTTTGTCGGTTTGCATGATGTTACTAAGGAACACACCACTTTCGGCGGGCTGCCATTCCTAAGTCTGACTTAATTAGCCATGTCTCTTTGAATCGTGTCAAAGACAACATGATTTGCAGGCCCTGCTTGGATGTGCCAAGGAGGAATTTGAAAGTAGCTCTCTAAGAGCAGAAAGTAGTCTAAAATAAAAGGCAAACTTGGTAGAATATAATCATACAATCCAATTAGATACTTATAGCACCTGTAAAGGAACAATGTTAGGATTAAGGAGGTGTGTGTGTGTGTGTGTGTGTGTGTGTGTGTGTGTGTGTACATTTGTAGCAGATAGTAAGGAAACAGATAAGTTACATAATGTACAATTCTATCCCAGAATTTTCTCCTTAAGTTTCTCATAGCACAGTTTTAGAACTGAGGCAACAATATAACTAGTTTTATATACAAACAATATATAATACTAAGCAACAAAGTACTATATAATACTATAAAATATAATACTATATAAGTACTATATAATACTAAGCAACAAAGAAGTTAAATTGCTTCCAAAGGTCACTTAGAACTTATTGGCAGACTATAAGTCATGTTCAGACCTGAAGGATGCCAAGTCTATGTCACTGAAATAATAAACAGATTTTAATTAGAAAGTGCTATATGCTTAAAATTATAATTAAAATTAATTCTACTGCATAGTGTAGAGTATTCTGGATGCAAATCCTTCCAATTTCTATAACTCACTCATGATGACAAAAATTTAAACAAAAATAGTATCATTTTTCAGGGACTTAAAGCTTTCAAATCCTATCAGTTTTAAATTTATAGTGATATGTTTTATTTCTTCCACTTAATGAAAAAATAAAAGTATCCTCATAGATACACAGATATTCATGAACAGTGAAAGGATCATGAAAAATGACAACATTAATCCAGGAAAATCATCTCATTGTGGGTAACACAGGAAACTCCATCCATTCCTCATTTTCTAGACAGACCATTCAAGTATTCAGGCAATATTTGGGTGCAAAAACTTGTGGACATTAAAATGAACTTGCTAAATATGAAATTGGTGACTAGTTCATGTCTTTTAAGTTATTACCAGCCCCAAAGTGAATGGTGAATAAACTGACTTATTACAGAATCAGGGACAATTGATCAGTTGTCTCTAGATGTTAGTCTTTCAGGTTGGCAACATTAATTTACCCCTGCCTACCAAGCACTGAACTGACAGACTGATTAGACAGTTACAAAATTGCATTAGGATGACAAGGCAGTTTCTGGAGAGGATTCTACCCTGCCTACTTTTAGAATAATTGTGAAGAACTGCCATTACTGTCTAGTTGAGAGCTGTCTTAATTTGTCAGGAGGGACAGAGAGAAGCAAATCTGTGATATAGTTTTCTGATTAATGGAAACTCAAAAGATGAGTAAAAATTGGGACCATGGCTTGAAAAATCCTGACCTAACAGGGGTCGTTAAACCTCTATAGTGGTTCCTATGTTTATTTGATATTTAATTTTAAGCCCAGCACATCATTTGCATTAGGTTTCATTCCTTCTTCTCAAAGTATCCCAGCTTTCTTCAGTTTTCTTTCTTTCTCATTTATTTTCTATCACAGAATGCTAAAGAGATACAACTAAGAATATAACACAAGGATTGATACATAGGTAGAACGTAAAGAGCAGGAATCCATACATGTTCATATCCATCATTATAGGATAATAATTACAAATACATAATATTTCTAAATTATTTCTTAATTTCTAATTTCCTGATTCTCAGTTGTACCAGCTTTAAAATTAGAATTATGATATCATTTAGTAAGATTATAATAACATTTTGGAATAACTAATCATTCTAAATTAAAAGTGATAAAACTTTATATTTTGTCTTTAAGCTGCAAAGAGTTACCAGTATAATTGTCTATATTTTTGAGGTGGAATGTGATAATTTGATAGATATGTTTTGTATATAACAAATCAGAGTTGCTAATATTCCATTTTTTAATCTTATTATTCAAAATTATGTATATATGTATGCATGTATACAGTATGCTTTGATCATATTAACTCTTCCACTTCCTAAAACTCTCTGAACTTTCTATCACACCTCCTTCCAAACATTATGTCCTCCATTTGTAAGTTTTAAGCATTTCCATCTTTTTGACTTCTGCTTTAAAATTTGGTTAACACTACAAATATATATATATATATATATATATATAACTGAGGCTCAGTAGTGAAACTCAATATATGCAGAGAAAGAAGCAATCCATTCAAATGGTTAATGATATCATTGCCAAAGTGCATAGTGATTGAAGCATTCAAGTTCCTTTTTGCTAGTTATTAATAAAATGTGTAATAAGATATTATAAATGGCATTCCCTCCTGTACCCTCTGCAGTAGGAGTTGTGACTAAACGCTGGTGAGGCATAGATAAAGGGAAACTATACTATAAGATAAACAAACAAAGCAAAACAAAACAAACAAAAAAACAAAAAACTGCAGTGCATTGTACTTTCTCAGACAACAGAAAATAAAACCCTGTCTTTGGGAAAATGAATTTGTCACAAAGAAACACGTACTTGGTCAAGCAGGCATAGTTACAAGACTGGATCATGAAGAATCACCTTTCTACCAAGGCAAACATGTATATGGCAGCCCCATTAGGTCTCAACACTGGTATGATCAGTGTCTTCCTCTGATTTTTACATTGCCCTAATACTTCAAATACCAAACTTCAGACCCAGATTTGTTATCAGTACGCATTTATTAAAATATACTTATGTGAAAGAGTTATAGTAGAATTATCCTACAATGGAGAGACAATACCCCTAGTAAACTCAAACCTTTGCAATACGACTCCAATACCAGGAATCAGCAAATGTTTTGCAGTTGTTGGCCTGTGAGTTCCCATAAATCCCTCCACAGCTCAGGCTATTGCCATGACTGTTGGCTATTCCTCAGAAATTGACAGTAAAATCCCTATTGCTGTATGTGTCACATATCTCAGTAATAAAACATGATAAATCATGCTGGAAATGACCTGGAAGCTTCACCCCTACTGATTAGAATTCACAGTGTTGGATGTATACATCTATCTCACTCTACTGTGAGTAGGTAAATCACAATAATACCTATCCCTGAAACTGTCCTGCTCACTAATGAAATGGTACCCGAAAGTGAGAGACCTTTTTGATTGCCTTTAAGGCCTATTCTACAAAATGAAACCTATAGGTGGTATCATTAGTGGGGCCAAGAAACTGCAGCAAAATATATCATCAGCACTAGCATAATATTCTTTAAATTGGACATTAAGATTAATGACTTATTGCTATTCTCATACAGTAGTACATTTCTCAACCTTCATCAGAGATGCTTCATCTTGCAGTAGATAGCAACTAACACAAAGACCCACAAATGACTACTATTCATAGTAAGAGATTAAGGAACATTCAATCCTAAGTAGAGTATCTGTATCACAGCCCTTCCCATAACACTTAGAGATCATCAAAAGTGAGCTGATTACAAGGAACCAGTGTTTTCCAGACACAACAGGGAATTCTCAAAATAAACTCATCATGATCTTAATATCATCTGCAAGGCATACGCAATTTCATTGCAGATGACAGTATTAGCCTTTGTGGTGGGAACTACAGAATAGGACTTCTATTAATCCCAAAAAATATTGGCAATTGATGGCTACTGAGAAATCAAGAGCCAGTTTTCTTTAAGTCAATGATAGGTTAACCAAAACTAGCAGTATATGGGCAGCACAAACTGGGCTCAATGTTTTGATAATGTACAGAGAACATAAAATTCAGTTGCTTGAGATTTAGGGGTTGAACTGGGAGGATTTGGGAGGTAAATGTAATTGAGTACTTATAAAAACAAGGAATCTGAATTAATAAATGAAATATGAAAAAAAGTATGGTAGAATACATCTCTTATTGGACGGCTATGGTAGAGGCAGAATCACGATTTCTAAGCCAGACTGGCGTCCATAGTGAGACACTGTACCAAGAAAATGAAGAGTCTCTCTCTCTCTCTCTCTCTCTCTCTCTCTCTCTCTCTCTCTCTCTCTCTCTCTCTCTCTCTCTCCGTCTCACTCTCTCTCTGTATATGTGTCTATATACATATATATATATATGTATATAGACACATATACATATATATCTATTATATATACACACAGATAAAAGTCTATTGTGCAATTGTGATGAAGAAAGAAAGAAGCAACAGTGAAATAAGTACAGGAGAGAAAGAAAAAATAAGAAAAGTTATGACAATTTCTTCATCCTTGAGTGTGACAAAGTCAATTCTCAAGTCACTGCTAACATAGAGGGTGATTGCCTTGTGCATATGTTGAAATATGCTCAATATCGAACACTGACATAAAACAAGCCTGCTACATGTTTCAGTTTCAGTTTCTTCTCCACTATGTTAACTGTCCCATTAATTTTATTTTTTACATCAAAGTTTGGCTCCCAAATCAGACAGCTGTTTCATGTTAACCCCCAGTGAGATCATTCGCATATACTCAATATATTTCTCACGGGGTTATATTCCTGCTATGAGGCTCCATTGGCAACTGGGGAGTAGAGGCAGTTTCCCAAGTGGATTCTATTTCCAGATTGAAATTTAATATAAGGATATATATTTCTGGCCAAGTATCATCTTTTAAAATACCTATATTGTTTTCAATTTTGACTCCCAAAGATGGTCGAGAAATTGAAGGAGCATGAAACTACTAGGTGCCTGTAGCTGAATTTGTTGGCTTTACTTAAAGAAAAACCAATAAGCCACTTGGATGTTTCTGAGTTCTAAATGTGTTGAAACATTTGATTTGAGCATTTACGAAGAAGGACTAATTTCCTGTGGCTCTTACAGTTTGATGCCTGTCATTATAATGAACAGGTAGTAGCATTCAAATAGTAGCTGATGAATGAATAAAAATACATACATGAATCACATCTGTTTCTAGGGTAAGTGGGTTTGTGATATTGGGTAAATTGTTTAGCTGCTATTGGAAGCTTTTAAAGAGGGAAGAAGTATAACTATCAAAACAACAATTTTTTGTTACTACCTATACCTCTAATTTTGAAATAAAAAACAATGTATGCATTTTATAGGTAGCATGTCTGTCCTATGCCATCAGGATATAGGACGAAAGAATAAGACTATTTATATCCTTTCCTTTTCCAAATGAGGTGCTACATTGAAAAGTCTAGCACAAGATGGGATTTCCTAACAGGACTGATTTTTTTAAATAAATAAGTGTTCTTGTATTATTTTTATTCCTTCCTGTAACAAGACCTTTCCTCTTATTATTAGAGTGTGCATTTCAGTAACATAATCAAAGGTAAATATCAAGCACCCGCCTTCTGGATAAGACTCAGAAAGTTGGAAATTACCAATCCACTCAGCTCTTTGCAGGCTTTCTCCAACTATAGCAGGTTGGGGATTGTCTTCCATGTCAGGGATTAGATTAAACTCTTCCCTGGAACAAGTTCAGGAGGAAAATGTGGGCTAAGAGAGTAAGCAGAAGGAGACAAGGGAGGTGGCATATGGACTCTGCTCCACACAGTGAGAGACAGAGAGCTGAAGTTAAGACATGCTTAAGTTTTGATGAGGAGCCCACTGTCCCATGAGTCAGAAAGATGAACAGTGCAGGCAGCTACAGGACTGTGTGACAAATGCTTGGCAAAAACCCATGAGTAAATCTTTATAGGTGTATTGAAAGAAACTCCTTTCTTGTCAGAGGTTTGGGTATTAAGACAGGGTGCCCAGGGAAGGGCTAGCACAAAATAACGAATGTATAGTAAACAAGAACACAGAGACAAAACCCAGAGGTATAGTAGAGTCTCTAGAAGGATTTTTCATGAGTGATCTCTTTTTAGGCGCAGCTTCTTACATGAGGTGCCATACCTTTCCATGACAGAGAAAATGGGAGATTCTGGAGTTTCCTTAAAACTGAGCATGCATCAGAGGTTAGAGGAAAATAATAGGAAAGAGATCAAGTTAAGATGAAACACTCATCCTGAACATTTGAAGAATGAATTAGATGCTCTAGCATCAATCTATTTGAGTAGAAAACACAGTACAGTGCATTTTCAGCTTCCAGTCTCATGGCCATTGTGGTCCTTAAAATGAAGCCAATTGCTACAAAAGGGGCAAAAACTGCACAAATCAAAAATATAAGATGTAACAGGGATATAATGTGAGTTGCAAGATAAGCAGGTAGGCAGACACTTTATCTTTGACAGACTGAATCTGGTTTGTTTTGGTTCCTCTCTTTGACTATAATCCCCTTCATTTATGTAGGAATGTAAAGTGACTGGCATTTCCAGTGTATGTCAAGCCTGGGTATTGATTAGGAAAGTAACAAACATCAGTTACTTAGGGGTTTCAGCTTAGGCACAGAAATACATTTTAAAAGAAATCAGATGACTGGACTAAAATTTCTACACACACCATAATGAGACAAAGCAGGATAATCACAAACACATTTATATGGTGTTTAGTGGGCAAACGGGAGACAGATTATGAAAGGGAACCATCATAAGAAAAGATTAAAGGATCGTAAACAATATATCAATTTCAGGAATCATATAAGGAACTTACACAGAAAAATTAGTTATAGAGGAGGGAGTAAGTATTGTACTAAAGTTACAAATATGGCTTTATATGTTGCAAAAAGCTTAATTAAACAATAAATGAGGAAAACATATGATAGACATATGCTAAGAATTTAAGAATTAATTATTTCCTCTTTGACACATGCAAACTTTTATTTTCTTACATTGTATCTTTCTTTTTGTAATGTTATATTTTCAACATTCATTAAACATAGTTTGCATTTAATTAGTTTATACTCTATCAGATAACAATGTTATTTTCATATATATTTTATTTTCCTGATTTCCTCTCCTGCTTTACCCTCCCATGCTGCTTCAATCTCCTGTGAGTAGGGAGATCTGAGCTCCTGGTGGGTCATGGCACACACACACACACACACACACACACACACACACACACATACACACACACGTTATACTTAGGTATGCCTGGACTAGTTCAATAGCTGGGAACTTCCAAATCTCTCCAAAGCTAGCATATACTCTGCTACTGTGTTCTTGAATTAATACTTGCTAAATCTGTATTTTATCGTTGCTACCATAGACCCAATTGAGGAATTGGCCCCTTAGGCCACTTTCCCTGATTCTTACAGGTCTTAAGAGGTAGGCTCTTAAGTCCTACCTTCCTGCTTTTTCTCAATGTTGATCATCCATCCTATGTCCCTTTCATTGGCAGAACCCTTCTTCCCCTCCTCTTCTTCTCCACCTCCTTCTTGACTGGGAACCCAAAAAGCCCCGCCTCTTTCTCTCCTCACAGACATTGGCTTCTGGCTCTTTACTGATCAACAGAATACTGGTTGGGGACAGGGGCCCTCCGCATCTGGACATATGGATTCCTGTGTGATGTTTGGAGCTGAATTAAGACAAAGCATTAGAATCAATCCCCAACACTCCTGCTTTTGCCTTTCCTCTCCTCTTAATCCCAATGTCCTTTCCACTTTCATATCACACGTATTTGATACCCCTCCATACTAGTTTCCTTCTGTGTTGCTGTGAAAATTTCTGTTTAAAACTAAGTGAGGAAGAAAGGAAAGCGATCCTTTCATCTCATAACTTCCATTTGACAAGCCAAATAAGAAGGTAAATCAGGGCAGGAGTTTGAGGCAGGAACCTGGGAACCTGAAGCATAAACTAAAGAAGCGTGCTATCTGCTATTTGCTAAACTGCTATGTATGCTTCCCAACCTGGTTTTCTATATAATCCAGGAGCACCTGCTCAGGGCTGTAATTGTCACAGTAAGCAGAGCCTACAACTTCTATTGTCGATTTTGTCAGTCCAGTGAGGGTATAGAGAGACTTTTTGGTGCAATGTATGGAAGCTTCACCTGTCGATAGAAGGCTGTTAGCCTATTAGCTTAGGAAAAAGATAGAGGGTGAATTCCTGACCAGACTGAGGAGTTCTGAGATAGAGATGGAGGCCTGGGAAAAGATTTGCCTAGGAACTCTGAGGAAGATAGGCACATGAACTCTGAGAAGTAACAAGGCATATGGCACTCCAAGAATAGAACAAAGGGTTCTATATCTCAGCAAATGGTTGCTATGAGGTAGTAGGGGAACAGGCCCCGGCTGATGGCCTAAGCATTTATTCATATATACATCAGTCTCAGAGTCATTATTTTGGGGATCAAAGAGGATGGTTGGAGAAATGTGCAGTTATGAAGGCGTTTCTCACTTGAGTTTCTCTCTACTCTAGTTTGCATGAATTGAAGGAAACAACCAGCACACTCTCCTTTTTAGCTACTCCATTTTTCCCTCCAATGGGCCCCTTTCTTGTAGCATTACTTATGCCTACATTCACACAGACATAAATTTGAATACATACCATTAAGAACTGTCATTCACCACCTATAAAAAATAATGTGTAACACGTCTGGTTGAATATGGGTTTCTTCATTTAGTAAAATAAATTCCAGATTATGGTGGTTTGAATATGCTTAGCCTAGGGAAAAACACTATTAGGAGGTGTGGCCTTTGTGGAGTAGGTGTGGCCTTGTTGGAGTAAAGGTCACTGTGGGGGTGAGCTTTGATGCACCTATCTTAGTCTCTGACCAGTGTAGCATAGGTCCCCTCCTGACTACCTGATGAATAGAGACTCCTTCAGATCAAGATGTAGAACCCTTGCCTCTTCTAGCTCCAACTCCACCCATATAATGCAATGCTTCCCATCAAGACGATAATGGACTGAACTTCTGAAACTACAAGCCAGCCCAAATTAAAAGTTTGCCTTTTTTTAAGAGTTGCCATGGTCTTGGGATCTCTTCACAACAATGAAACCCTATCTAAGACACAGATCCATTCATAATCCTGAAGATTTTATAATTTTAGTTATCTTTGAGCTTAAAAAAACTTCATTGTATATTTATAGCACAACTGTATCATCTGAGTTTCAATTGATGGTGATTTATTTAGTATTTGTGTGGATTTTGTGATTGCTAGGTAAGTGTTCTGCCACTGATCCAAAGCAGTTATTTGGTAGACTTCTATGGAGATTTCTTACCATTGTCGTTTGAAAACCAGGAAACAGATGTACAAATTCCCTATGGTAGCATTTGGAGTCTTTAAAAATGGAATAGCTTCATTTTATAGCAGTCTTAATTTTAGTTTTTTGAGAAGTCTCTGTACAGATTTTCATAATGTCTGTACAAGCATACACTTTTGTCAGCTGCTAATAAGGGTTCCTCATTTATTTTCCTGCTAAAAGTCATTCTAGATGCTCAACATGGTGTTAATTTTCATGTCGTTCTTGGTTAAAGATGTTTAACACTTTCAAATATGTGTTAGACAGTTGTGCTTTTTCTGAGAACTCTCTCTTTAGCTCACTAGTCTACTTACTGGAAGTTATTTATTGATGCTCATTTATTTTGATTATTTCACCTCTCGGTATATTTAGGCAATAACTGTGTGTCTAAAATCAAGCAGGAAAAAAGTTTTCTCCTACCTTTCCAGCTCTCTGTTCATTCTGTAGATGGTTTCCTTTGATGGGCAGAAAAGAAGCCTTCTAATTTTATGTAATCCTATCATTCAATATTTGGCACTATTTTTGTGTTGCAGAGATTTATTCCCTATACCTATACTTAGAAGTGTTTTTTCTGTTAATTCCTCACATTTCCAATATCCTAAATTTTAAATTCTTCTTTTTGGTAATTTAAATTGATTGGCTTTATCAGGTAAGAGATATGGATCTAATTTCACGTTTCTGAGGGCAACCATCTAGGGTTTAGGCATCATTTACTTCATCAAATATGAGAATGCCTGCTCCTACTTTTTGAAGGTATTCCTTTATTAGTATGTATTATGTAAATTTAGGGTTTTGTTGACAGAGTCCTGCTATTTTTGTAACTTAAGGCATTGTGCATTTCACTTTTTATATTCAAAAAATTCTTGTCTATTTCATTGAACTGTCCAAACTTTTAGACTTTACCTAAGCTCTGTCATCTACCACATAAATTTCAGAGTTCTCTAAAGTTTAGGTAAGATTTGCTCACTTAATTTTTTTTATTATTTTATCCTTTTGTCTGTACCAATAGTCTCAAAGCAATTCAATCTCTGGTGTTTTTGACAATTATTTTGTGTAGGCCTATATGTGATGGAGATTAAGAGAATGTGGAAGCCCTGCCCACGTGAGTTTGGCTTTTGTTTATCCTACTCCAAATCTGTCAGGATATTGTACAAAATTCCCCACAAGTGTTCTATTAGCTTTCTCTAGATGAAACTAGTCGGATGGAGGTGTGGAAAACCACCACCTTTTTAACCCCTGTCCACAATTTTCCGTTGATTCCTTTATCATTTGTTTGTTGCTTATGGAATTTGCTGTTTCCATCAGAACAATGTAAGATGTTCTGAGTTTCTCCATGATTAGCCTGTTGTTTGAATTTCTTGCTGGTTCTGTCAATGGTAGGAGCAAGCCAGTGGGGGGCTTATAGTACTTTCAACTTGACAGACCTGTACCAGTCTTCTTGTGGTGTGTCTGCTTCCTGATGTGCTCTGCTCATTTTCCAACACTTTCAGCCTTACAGATCTCTCTCCATAACTTTGAGTTCTCACAATGCTCATTGTCCTTGAGCATAATTTCTAGGCAGGCCCTAGCTCAGCTAGAATCCTGTTTGCTTGTTGGAAGAACCTTGTTCTAGTAGCCCAGTCTGGTCTTGAATTCTTGGTAATTCTTCTAACTTTGACTCTCAGTTGATGATGTCATAAGCGTGCCTTAACATGCCCAGGTTTCTTTTGTATTTCTAGTAAACCATAAATTGTTTTGAAAGAGTGCTTCATCTTTAGTAGAGATAATACATATAATACACAGATGACATGCTGAAATGTTATTAGTTGCTTTCTTTTTTATTCTTCTTGTTCTATTGTTTTATTAGATATATTTTTATTTACATTTCAAATGTTGTCACCTTTCCTGGGTTCCCCGTAAACATTCCTTAACCCATCTCCCTCCCCCTGCTCACCACTCAATCAACTCCCACTTCCCTGCTCTAGCATTCCCCTATACTGGGGCATCTAGCCTTCTCAGAACCAAAGGCCTTGCCTCCCTTTGATGTCCAACAAGCCCATCCTCTGCTCATATGCATCTGGAGTCATGGGTCCCTCCATGCATACTCTTTTGTTAGTGGTTTAGTCCCTAGGAGCTCTGGGGGGGGGGTACTGGTTGGTTCATATTGTTGTTCCCCCTATGGTGTTGCAAACCCCTTCAGCTCTGGGGGTCCTTTCTCTAGCTCCTCCATTGGGGACCCTGTGCTCAGTTCAATGTTTGGCTGAGACTGTCCCTCTCTGTAGTTGTCATGCATTAGCAGAGCCTCCCAGGTGACAGCTATATCAGGCTCTTATTAGCAAGCACATGTTGGCATCCACAATAGTGTTTGGGTTTTGTAACTCTTTATGGCATGGATCCCTAGATAGGGCAGTCTCTGAATGGTTTTATCCTCAGTCTCCACTCCTTTCAAAAGTCAGATATGTGAGGCATGAGCAAAGAAAAGACAAGAGGAAGACAAATGCAACATCATGAGTCTAAGTAGTGAGCATAAAATATTGGATCTCTTCCAGAAAATAAATTATTATTGACACAAAACAATGTTATTTATTAGAAGAAATATATAAATATGCTTGATCTCATCAAAACGACCTTCAGCTGATAAGATTATTTCCCATTTCAGAATGTGGAAGCAACTCAGCAAATCCACATAGGATCTATCTCTAAATGACAAGAGTCTGTTTCTGAAGCTAAAGTGTAGTTATTATGCAAAAATGACCTTTATACTTGCAAATATGGTAATTCTATATAAATGACACTCATCCAGATTTAGTTATAAGTAAATATTTTCTAATGTAGACCCAAACCCAAGATCAAACCAAGATATCCTTTCTTTATTACGTTGCTCTATTATTCTTCTCTTAAAGTAATTTAATATACTTAAACTTCCTACTCTCACTTCACTTTAAGCAGAAGGAATGCCTCACTTAGGTGGACTCATCTCTGTAATGAAACTCTCTGGGCTGCTTCTCAGCTACCTTCTGGATTTAATGTTTTCAGAGTAGTCTAACACCAGCTGGATTCTTACTCATTTTACTTAAATTCTTTGGAAATAGGATTTTAGACCTATAATCAATTTTGAAAGTGTTTGTTTAGATATACATTAATTTTACAGGGAAAGTAAAACAAAAGTAAAATGTGTTCAGCGTGGTTCCCTTTTTAGAACTGATTTATAACTGAAATTGGACATACTAAAGTGGCGCCGTCTGAAGATTCTTTCTTTCTATATCAGGACATGTTCCTGAGGTCCCATGTTAGGCACTCAACTTTGCTATATCCTAAGCAGTCATTTTATTGTTTAGGTTTTCTGGACAAAGATTTGCTAACTGATCTTTAAGTCATTCCTTAGTCTTTGGCCTTGAACTCATAATCTTTTTGTCTCAGCTTCTTAAACAGGTGGGATTGTGGTCATTTGCCCCTAGCCTTAGCTGCATATGTTATCTCTAAATGTAATAGCACAGCAGGATCTCTGGTCCCTTTCAACTGTTTCTTCCTCGCAATTTATCAGCCTTTTCCCATCTCAGTCCATTTCTCCCCTGTTCTTCCTAGCTTTTGGCCTCCATGCACTGTCAAAATGCTATGAGATCAACAAAAGTTTGTATTATTTTTTTATTTGATATATTTTTTATTTACATTTCAAATGATTTCTCCTTTTCTAGACCCCCACTACCCGAAAGTACCATCAGCCCCCTTCCCTCCCCCTGTTTTCCCACCCAACCCGTCCCACTTCCTTGTTCTGGTTTTGCCCTATACTGCTTCACTGAGTCTTTCCAGAACAAGGGGCCACTCCTCCATTCTTCTTGTACCTCATTTGATGTGTGGATTATGTTTTGGGTATTCCAGTTTTCTAGGTTAAAATCCACTCATTAGTGAGTGCATACCATAATTCATCTTTTGAATCTGGGTTACGTCACTTAGTATGATGTTCTCCAGCTCTATCCATTTGCCTAAGAATTTCATGAATTCATTGTTTCTAATGGCTGAATAGTACTCCATTGTGTATATATACCACATTTTTTGCATCCACTCTTCTGTTGAGGGATACCTGGGTTCTTTCTAAATATATGAGATCTTGATGTACTTGCCTTTTTGTGCTCAGTTATTTTCAAGTTAACAATGATTTTCAGTTATATTAAACCTGATACAAATGAAAAGATATATCATATGTACCTGAACAGTAATCACTTGTATGTGTGTACCAAATTTTCTGTATCCATTCCTCAAAGGTAAGACATTTAGATCATTTCCATTTCTCAGCCTTTGTAAATTATGTAATTATAAATATGGGTGGTGACTTAATTTGGGTTATTATTGTCTTGACAATATACCATGACAATTGCTGCAACAGTATTCCATGACGAATAGCAACCTGGGGAGTTGAAGTCTATCACTGAATGAATTTAGGACTTGAACTCAAACAGTGCCAGAACCTGGGAGAGCTGATTCAGAAGCCATGGAGGATTGCTGCTTACTGGTTTGCTCCCAGTGGTTTGCTCAGCTTGCTTTCTTACAGAAACCAGGATCTCCTGCCCAGGAATGACCCCATCCACAATGGCCTGAGCCATCCCCAATTAATCACTCATTAAAAATGAGCCAAGTCTTACAAATGGTTCTAATGGAAGCATTTTCTCAATTGAACATTCCTCTTTTCAGATAACTCTCACTTATGTCTGGTCATCTTAGAAATAGCCAGTAGAGGTGATAAAAGAGTTTCTTTAATATATAGATTTCATTTTCTCTGGATATGCACCCTGTAGAGGGACTGCATTTTCATATGGTAATCTAAGCTTAAAGCCATACTGTTTCCCACAATGGTTGTTATTAATGTTAACTTTTCAGTCTCAGTGTCAAGGTACAAGATTTCCATTTTTCTTCACATTTTGACAAACTTTCTCTTTTGTTGCTTTGATGATAGTCATTGTAGTGAGATGTAGTGAGATGGCATCCCATTGTGGTTTTGTTTTTAACTTCCCTGGTGTTTGCGATGCTGAAGGGCTGAAGGGTTTTTGCACACTCACTGGTCATATGTCTGTCTTCTTTTAAGAAATATCCACTTTTTTCTATTACATGCTTTTTAAATTAAGTTATTGGGGGGTTACATTTTTTAATTCTTTAATTCTTTTTTATTCTAGATCTTAGCCATTTGTCAGAAATATATTATGCAAACATTTTCTGTTTGCACTCCAATGATTGCTTTCTTTGCTCTACAGAAATCTATTTGTATGACATAATCACACTTGTATATTTTTATGTTTTTGTCCTGTGTTGTGTGGTTAACTGCTTCCAAAATTCTATCCATTCAAGTATCTTGAGAACTTTCTATATGTTTTTTCTAATAGTTTATGATAATATATGTAATATACTAAATCCATATTTACTTGACATAATAAGCTATGAGAGATAAGGAACTAGTTTTACTCTTGATGGGATAATTGATTTTCAAGCAACATTAAATGAAAAACCATATGCATTCTCCCTACAATATGTTCAAGACATATTTTGAAAGTCAACAGACTATAGATGCAAGAATTTGTTCTGTTGATCTGTATGTCTGTTTTTTTTAAAAATCATTATTGTATCTTTGTATCGTATTTTAAAGATAGCTAACATAATTTCTTTCATTATATTTTTATTTTTAGACATTAATATTATTTTCTCTTTTGTAAGTTGGGGATCTTACATTAAGTCTAAAATACTGATACTATTTTAATGTTTCTCATTTATTGCCAAAATGTAATATCATAGGAACATATTCTCGGTGTTACATTTTTAAATCACAGCTGGTTATTCACAGGAGAATTTGATGAACATTATCTAAAATGCTATGTATTATTTTTAAAATACTTATAGTTTTTTAAATAAATAAGAACCTTTTATTTTCAATATGATAACTTGCTATTGAAAATGTTTTTATACTGAATCTTTTTCCTTCAATTCTTTATATAAAATTGATTTTTGTATTAGTAAGTGAAAACTAACAAAAATTATAAATAAAATTCAAATGATAAAAGACATAATAATAATATGTTTAATCTTTGTTTAGGTATTTGTTACCTTCTAGAATATTACTTTTCAGTAATCATATAACTAAAATTCAGGAATATTTAAAGAAATAAACAAGACACTAATAATTGAGTAATTGCTCAGAGATAAAAGAACTTTTTCTTTCAAAAAGAGGACTTTACTTTTCAGATAATTCAAAACAAAATTGTAGGACAAAGGTGAAAGTTTCTCAGTGAGTAAAGATTTGGACTTGAGCTTGGACCACAAACACGTACACACTCTAAGTGTGTAGCTAATGGACATGAATAGATGCCATGGGCTGTTGGCAAGCCAGTTTAGCCAAAATTATTAGCTCTAGGTTCAGAGTAAGACAATGTCTCAAAAGATAACATGACTACCATTAGGAAAAGATATTCAGTGTTAATCACTGGAGTCCATACATGCATGCATGGGGAAGTACACCCATGTATACCTATACAACATACAACCACACACAGCACAGCAGAAACACAGAGGCACACATGCACACACAGTACAGACATATAAGCAGACACACAGCACAAACACACACACACACAGAGCATAAACACAGTCACACAAACACACACAAATATACACACAGCTCATTCACAGAAACACAGACACACATACCATGAACACACAGGAGCAAAATCTACTAAATCCATGACCTATCACCACAAACAGAAAGCATTTAAACAAATCTCCCCACATAACAGAACTCATGTAGAAGAGCTGAGATTTAATCCGTGGTAAACTGGTGACCCAAGAAGTATTCTTGTATTTCTGTGTTCACATGCTCACACCTGTTGTGTCGGTAGCCTGGAGTAATCCATGAGAAAGCATTTATGTCAAAAAGCTGACAACTGCTACACATTGGCTCATTCCCAAGAGGCCCTCATTCCTTTGCCAACCCAGAACACTCTAATCTAATGACTTTACTCTGAAAATTACAGACATCTTAAGCAAATAAATGATGGTTTTAAACTATTGGTATAAATCACCAGCTAGGCAATGCCTTAACTATTCCTGATAAGAGCAATAGTAAACTAGAGAGTGAATAATCACACTTCAGTTCTAAAATAGATAGCATTTAAATGTTTAATGGAGTGATTAAAATTATTTGGTCTAGAATTATTTGTGTGTTTACTATCCTAAGATTTAAAAGAATTTGCCAAATGCCTTTATAAAAGAAGAAACATATCTCACAATTTGCTAAGTTTAAGAATATGCCACTCCAGTAAAAAAAAAAATGAATACAAGATTACTTTTTATGATGTTATCTATCAAGAAGTAGTAAATGTGCCTATTTTAAGGCCAGATTTGCTGAAAAGGCGGATATTCGTGGGGAGGTATGTTTGAAAAAATACAATGATTTTTCCTGGGACAATTAGTAAGGCACACTTATCTGTGTCTTCTGTGTGCCAAGGCAAGGTGTGAACAAACTACTAAATGTTGGTCTTAGTATCTCATTAGGAACTGGTTAGAAAATCTTTCTTAACTTTTATAACCTGGTTCCAGGGATAGGGAAGAAGGCACAAAGTCAATTCTCAGTTTTGTCTGTTTTCTGAAATGTCCAAATGCCATGTTGTAGGGCTCTGGGCTATGTCAACACAGTTCATAATATGAACTGTAAAGCTTTCACTAAGGAAAAAATTAGTTGCCTATGTTTGAGTCAATACAAAGTTTAACTCTGTACATCATTTTAAAATTATCATTTTTGAGTATTAAAAAACTCTAAAACCATTGTCATCTTGTTTCAAGCCAGAAAGCTGACTAATGGGCCAGATGAAACATTTCTTAAAACAGGTAACTGAGGTCTGGAAGGGTCATTGTATTTTGGGGTGCATACCTGAGAGTCACATGGCATTTTCTTAGAGTCTTGTTTGATATTGTAAAATATTGTACCTAAGATGAAAGCTAACATTAGCAGACATTAGAATCTTTAGTTTCATGAAAAAAAAAAAGTCCATGTTGGCCTTTAGACAAAATGCAAGGTCACAGAGTACAAACATATTGCTTATTAAAAGTTAATTTAAAATTCATAATATGTTTAATGCCTTCACATAAAGAGGGACTGAGATAGAAGAATATATATCTATCACTATATATATATATATATGTATATATACATATATATATATACAGAGAGAGAGAGAGAGAGAGAGACATCAAAGGGAGTGATAGGGTTAAATACAAAATATTCTTTTGTTCCTGTTCCTTATTGCTAGGCAGCCTCTGATTCTCACCTGTGAATGTGTGCTAGTAATAATGCATGGCAGGGTCCCTTGAGGTAGGGAACCTCCAGGGGGAGAAGTGCATCTGACCCTTGCTATTTCCCATTTGAAGCTGCTCCAGGCACATAACTTTGGAAGATAATTCACTGCTGACTTTGATCACATTGATAGGATATCAATGGTTGGACTTCTCAGCCACCCCTGCCCAACACACACACTCAAAGCCACTTTGTCCTTTGTTTGAAGGATAAATAATGTTTGTTGTTCATGACACTCCTTGTTTATTTTCAAGCATGATGAGCATCAAAAGAACTTATGGATCAACGCTACCATTTAAAACAAGCCTTGCAACTATACATAAACTTGCCAAAAAGCCATATTAGAGTTTTCCATTTTTCAGTTATTAAAGATTGTAAATAGCTTGATACTCAAAAGTTCAGAACCTTTTTCTCTGCCGTCCCTAAATATAAAGAAAGGAGGATAGTGCAAAGAATGTAAAAGAAGTAAATAGAAAAAAATAAAAAGAAGGCAATAAAATATAAATAAGTTCTGTTATATATTTCTTACATTTTAATGGTTTAATATTAATATGCCAATGGGAAAATTTTCTGAGAAAATATGTGATTATATGTAAATATATTTTCTTAGTAGTGTAATATATGCACATAATATATAACAAAACAAAATATTGTTGATTATTTAGAATAAAACCACGCATAAGGAATGTAGCTGTTTAACTATAAGAATCCCATTGGCAAAACATTCAACTTCAGAAAAGCCTGACTTTCAGCAATTCATTTATAATAAACCCTTCCTCTTAGAGTTAACATAAAAGTTTGTCAGTGGGTAGTCTTTCCACTGTCCCAGTCTAAAACCTAAACTACCTCTAGCCTTTATAATCTAACAACCTTCACTTCAGCATAGATTCCTGGGCCAGGCGAGGGGAAGGTTTGCTTAAGATAACCCATTTAGTGCTGAATACTCCAGAGTTTCTCATGTTCTGCACATTGTCCAGTTGTGGGTCTCTCTGTTAATTACCATCTAGTACATGGAGGACACAGAAGACAGTTTCTTTGCTGATGGCTGAATAAGGCACAGATCTAGGATTATAGCTAAATACCATTAAAATAATTATATTATTGCTTGTTTAAATTTTTAGACAAGTATTATTTGTTTTTACTCTAGGTCCACAGGCTGTCTAATTTCAGGTTCTTGACCAACAAAGCAGTGTGAGGCATGGATTCTATCACACAGAGTAGGCCATAAGTCAGATTAGTGATTTGTTGCTTACTCCTACTGCCTTTGCGTCACTATTGCTCCAGTGTATATTGCAGGCAGTACACCACTTTAGGTAAATGTTTTGTGGCTGGCATGCTATTTACATTTCCTGTTTGATAGTATACATAGTACGTTTCTGTAATAACCATCCTGAAAGATGGAGAGGAAAATGCCAGGGAGGCACCAGCTCGATATCTTCATGTTCAGTGAAGTTGCAGTTGTCGACAGGAATTGGCCTTGCTTTCAGTTTTTGTAGAGTGACCTCTAGTCTTGTCAATACTCTGGGTGGTTTGGGCATTACAGTGCAGTCCCTTAGGACAAAAACTCAATTAGATGTCACCCAAGCCTGGTACTGGAAGCTTTGTTTGGTGATAAGAGATGGGCAATTGGAACTCTGTCTTCCCCATTATTTGGCAATTTCTCTTAGATTACTTCATATATGCTTATTTTGGGAAGTTTCTACTCTATTAAGTTTCCATACTATTGCTCAAATATCCCTTGGTTTTAGCTGTCTCAGTGTGGGTATATTCCCTCCCATAAAACAGTCTTCTCCCTCTCCACTTGATCCCCATTCCAGCCATCCCCAATCATCCATAACTTTCTACTCTATTTCCCTTTGCTAATGAAATCTATCCATTCATTCAATTTCAATTAACATTAGGACCTTTCATGGTGTGGACTCTTAAAATCCACAATGCCATCAACATGTCCTGTACAAGCTCTTGCTTGGTGTTTGGGGTTTTCCTGCACAACAGAAATATGGATCACAGAGTTTTATAACTGCTTCTTCATTAGATGATACCACAAAGGTGTCAGATACACTAATTGCTATCATATTTTTTTTAGGTTTTTGTCACGTATTTTATTGTATCATTCCTTATTAACATTTTTATGTTTTTATGTTGTTAAACATTGCTTGAAAGCCAGATTTTTTATTGGATATTTTCCTTATTTACATTTCAGATGTTATCCTCTTTCCAGGTCTCCCCTTCAGAAACTGCTCCCCCACCCCTCCCCCTGCTTCTGTGAGGGTGCTCCCCCACCCACTCCTATCTTCACACCCTGGCATTCCCTTATAATAGGGCACGGAACCACCTCAGGCCCAAGGACCACTCCTTCCACATCAGTCCAACAAGGCCATCCTCTGCCACATGTGAGGCAGGAGTCATGGGTCCCTCCATGTCTGTTCTTTAGTTGGTGGTCCAGTCTCTGGGAGCTGTGGGGGTTTACGGCTGGTTGACACTGTTGCTCTCCCCATGGGGCTTCAAACTCCTTCAGCTTCTTCAGCCCTTTCTCCAACTCCTCCATCAGTGACCCCCACACTCAGTCCAATGGTTGGTGATCCATCCCATAAACAGTTGCCAAACCCGCATGCTATTGAGTATGCTGGGAAGTGCTTGCTTACAGGAGCCTGATATGGCTCTGCTAGAGACAAATACAGGACAGATGCTCACAGCCATCACTTATGCTTTAGTCTCTATTACATTAAATTTCTGAATTGTTTGCAAGCTCACCACTCTTGATATTGTCAGCTATCCCCTTTCTCCCAGTTTAGTATGTCTGCTCCATTCCCAATACATTTTAATTACATTAAATATTTCCCTGGGTTTTGTTATGCACATTAAATGAATAGAACATAAATTATTGATAAAAACAAACAAAACAATTGGGTAGAAGTTTACAGGTGATTACGCTAGATGCATATCTGTACTCGTGGACATTTGGATATTTGAATACATTTATGGCCACCACTTCAAATCTTTAAAATATGGAGAAGAGCTGAAATTGAAATTCTCTCTCCAAATGTCCAAAAAATGTAAAATAAGAATGAATTTATTTCATCACTCAAAGACAATTATGACCACATGTCCTAAAATAAGTTTATGCTTATATTATTTTTCTCAGAGAATTCCAATCTTAATTTAAAAAATCCACTAAAGAAAGATGGAAATAGCTGGTGAAGTTATCTCCCCTCTCATGAAGGAATTAGCTGAACTTATCTGCTCCCTCTGAGGTCATCTTCACACTCTAAGTCTAATCTATAGTTTTCATGCAAATTCAGTTACCTAACATTTAAAGAAACAGAATTCTCAGCAGTTATGACTCTTTGTGGATCACAACTTTGAATACCCAAGACATAATCCACATATTAAATGATATCCAAGAAGAACAGAGGAGTGGCTCCTGGTTCTGGAAAGACTCAGTGCAGCAGTGTAGGGGAATACCTGAACAGGGAAGTGGGAAGGAATAGATGGGGGAACAGGGGGAGTAAAGAGGGCTTATGGGACTTTCGGGGAGTGGGGAGCCAGAAAAGGGGAAATCATTTGAGATGTCAATAAAGAATAATAAAAAAAAATTTTAAAAAAATGAAAAAAAGAATGTTTTTATGCCAAGAACAGTGGACAATCATGGCAAACATTATACAGCTTCAATTTTTCTTTTTAAATTTATTAAGAACAGAATAATTCAGTTAACAGCATTGACTATTGAACTTGTGAGCATGTCTTGAAGCTAGACCTATGACTTCCCTCCATTGGTGTCCTGGTCTGTATTTTAGCAGAGTTCATCCACTATAGTCTTAACTAAGCCTGATGGTTTGGAATTATTCCATTCTCACTAACTTCTAATGGGGTACAGAGTTAAACAAAGAATTCTCACCTGAAGAACTTCGGAAAGCAGAGAAACATCTTAAAAAATGCTCAACTTCATTAGTCATTAGGGAAATGCAAATCAAAAGAACCCTGAGATTTCACCTTACACCAGTCAGAATGGCTAAGAATAAAAATTCAGGAGACAGCAGATGTTGGCCAGGATGTGGAGAAAGAGGAACACTCCTCCACTGCTGGTGGGGTTGCAAATTGGTACAACCACTCTGGAAATCAGTCTGGCGGTTCCTCAGAAAACTGGGCACCTCACTTCCAGAAGATCCTGCTATACCACTCCTGGGCATATACCCAGAGGATTCCCCACCATGTAATAAGGATACATGTTCCACTATGTTCATAGCAGCCCTATTTATAATTGTCAGAAGTTGGAAAGAACCCAGGTATCCCTCAATAGAAGAGTGGATGCAAAAAATGTGGTATATCTACACAATGGAATACTATTCAGCCATTAGAAACAATGAATTCATGAAATTCTTAGGCAAATGGATGGAGCTGGAGAACATCATACTAAGTGAGGTAACCCAGACTCAAAAGAAGAATCATGGTATGCACTCACTAATAAGTGGATATTAACCTAGAAAACTGGAATACCCAAAACATAATCCACACATCAAATGAGGTACAAGAAGAATGGAGGAGTGGCCCCTTGTTCTGGAAAGACTCAGTGAAACAGTATAGAGCAAAATCAGAAGAGGGAAATGGGAAGGGTTGGGTGGGAAAACAGGGGGAGGGAAGGGGACTGATGGGGCTTTCGGGGAGTGGGGGTTGAGAAAAGGGGAAATCATTTGAAATGTAAATAAATATATCAATAAATTTTAAAAAAATGATACCCAAATATAAAGACTTTACATTTCACTGTTTCTCTGCCCCCTTAATAGACTAGTATTCAAGAATGTTTCTTTGATCTTTTTCTCATAACCCTATTATTATTTTTCTTCCCCATTTAATCTTAAATTTGCTTTCCACTTCAGTAAAACCAAACACAAAGCTGGAAATTTGTGGGACACCTCTAAAAGGCAAGCCACAACTCATTTTTAATTTCTGGAGATATTTTATATTGAAGTCACAAGATTGCAGTATTCAGTTAACACTTAAGAAATTTTATCCTATTTAAATGTATAGACATAGTGTTGGCAACAGTAAATTTATGAAAAAGGAGATGAAGATACATTTTTTCTTAGTTGTTAGAAAGGCTGTTCAAATGATAATAAGCTGGAATTATCATTTAAAAAGATCTCTTGTTTTCCTGTAAAATTACAGCACCCACCTTTAAGATATTTTTTTTTCAATCTCTCAGAAGAGAGAAATGATTCATCATTATGGTTATTGAGAAATTTTCCACCTAAACTAATGAAGGTAACCCTTCTTTTGTGTGATAAAATAATGCACTGATTTTAAAATATCTAGCCGCTGGAGTTTTTTTTAATATCAAGAAACCGTACATGAATTCATTTCAAGAATTAAAATTATGGTTTCCCTTGAAAGGCAATGAGCACAGAGAGTTTAACAGGATTCCAGCAGTTCAAGTTTGACTTGCGTGGTTGGGTGGAGCACTAAAGTCTCAACCCTGAGCAACCTTTTTGTTTTTAATTAGTTTCTTTTTCAGCTTACATCTCTGCCACAAGATCAAATGTGCTCACGTTGTGCAAAAAAAAAAAAAAAAAAAAAAAAAGTAAAATTACTTTTACATGTAAAGGGTAATTGTACAACTTTGCTCAGAGCACTCTTTCCATGATTTTTTCTACTTTCAAGATAGCATGTGCATGAATTAATTCTAAACAGCTGTTCTTTTATGGAATCTCATTATTTCCCCCTTATTTAGAAGACGGGCTTATGATATGGTAACAGAAAAATGACTTTATGGTTTCTGACAGAGAAAAATATGTGTTTCTTTATATATAAACTTGTAATGTCAATGTCAACCAATTGCTTTATGCCTAATGGCCTCTTAAGACATTTACATTGTTTGGGTTTCCATTTGAAGATCTCCTCTTCCCAGAATCTACACTTGCTAATATTCTCTCTGGTAGATGCTGGAGTCCACCTCACTGTATTTACTATCTTCCAGGATATTCCATTTCTTACCTTGCTCATTTTTTCCTTTCAACCTAGTTATTACTATTGAGGACTTTGGAGTAACTCAAACACAAATGTGAGTGTTCCTGGCTCTGCTCAGATGTGTACTAAGTCTGAAACATTGTCCATAATGTCTCTGTGCATGGTTTACAATTTGGGAACCTAAGGCTAAAAATGTCATATACTTCACAGGACAGAGAGGTCTAGCTAAAGAGATTAAATAAGTTTTTAATCATACTGGATTTTTGTCAAATAATAAATGCTCAAAACTGCAACTATCATGTTTATCTTTGTCCACAACTGTCTATGCCAATTGTTATAGATTTTTTTTGAGAACATGCAGATAGAACTGTTTATACAGGCTTCTTCCAAATGAGATGAACTTGGCACAAATTAAACCTTAAGGTGAAATTTTATTGTGATTTATACAATTCAATCAAATAATCATGTCTTCTTGAGTATTCTGTATTTCTATCCTCAATTATCCTGACAGTGTTTCTACCAGAGTCTTAGTTCCTGCACCATTTCTGTCTTGTGCCTAGTATTCTGTTGCTGCCCTTATTCCCAGAGTTTTATCTTAGGACATGTATGGGCCGGAGAAATATAGTCAAAAGGTGTTGTATGAAGAAACTTACATAAAAAGTTATGAAAAGTTAAACCTTGAAAAGATTTCTTATTTGAAGCATGAATCATTCAAAAATAAATGGACTGCTTCAATTATAAACCCAGGTCATGGGTAATTCAATACTTTTATCAATAAGTATGCCAAAACCCAAGGATTTAGAGGGTAGTTTGACAATTCATTTAGGGAAACATCTTTTATTGAGTGTCTAATGACTGAGCTGGTTGCTTATAAGGTTGTGCACTGGATACTAGGTGGAAAGAAGACTTCAGAAGTAAAAACAAAAGGACAACACCAGAAAATAGCAGGTAGGGTACATAAAATCCAGGTGTGTGCGGGTGGTGGTAGTGGTGTGGGGTTATATATTGCCAAAAATATAAACCTCCTCATATCCATCAACTTCTTGGTTTTGGTTTAATGAAAAAAAAATTATTATTTTCAATCAAACCCTTTCCCAAGTTTGTATAAATTTTGTATTAACATATATTCATTGTATAAAACAGTAATCTTTATTTTGATATTTATATTCAAATGTATAATATTCATAGATCATGGTACACATATAATCATTCTCTTTTGAATTAGTGCATATTAGTTTTAGAACACTCTAACATTTATGAGAAAATATGTACTCACTAAGCACAGAAATCCAGATATAGGCTCTGGCATTGGTAGTGTTCCACATTAGTTTAGTGTCTTATTTAAAATTAGTAAACAAGTATGATAAGTTGACTTTTACATATATATATATATATATATATGACAGAGAAAAATATCACAGTCTGCTCCATTAATAGATACAATTACTTTATGCTAAAAATTATAAATTATAGTATCAGGTTAGGGATGTACCTCAGTGGTAAATTATGTACATAATGGTATAAGGCATTGGGTTCAAAATATAACACAAACACATATGTATATGTGTATAAGCATTATATATGTTTACTATATATGTTCTATATGTAATTAATGTTTTATATTATAGACACTATTTTATAAGTTATATATTATATATCATATACAGTATATACAATATTTAAAAATATATACTTCATACATATTACATGATATATACATACTCAGGCATACACATATACATACATATATACTTACATACAGATATGCATACATATATACATACATGAATACATACATACATATATAGCTACCTACATATATACATATATACACATACACACATGAACACATATAAACATATACATATATACACATATACACACATACACAAATATATACATATACATAAATATACAATATGCAGATATACATATATAGACATATATACATGCATGTATATATACATAAACATTCACATACATTTTTATACTTACATATGTATATTCACACATATAAACATTTATATGAACATATATATATATATATATTTACATGTAGACAGATGTATACATTTACATATATATAGTGCTCTAGATTGAATTCAATGCACTGTACCACTGGGTACATACTGAATATTTACATATCTACATATTTACCACTGAACTACAACCCTAAACTGATTTAAAAATTTTTAATTAGCATATACTAATTGTAATTATCAATGGCGTAGGGGGTTCGTTTTGCCCATGTAAATGTTATATTATGTAATAATAAAATATGGATAATTAGCACATCTGTTATCTTAATCTATTTCTAGCAACTGAAAACCATCTTGCATGCAGGAGTTCATTTTTTAAAATCTTTTTTTTTGTTGTTTTTATTTCACACCATGCACCCTTATCCCAGTCATTTCCCTTTCCCTTCACACCTACTCCCCATCCTAGCAACTTCTGCACAGAGGAAGACAATATCTCATTCTGGAAGCTGTAGTGTGTGACAGTGTGCTATACAGTTACCCCTCTGTCCACAATTCTTTGCTTGCAAATGTTCATTGTAATGAAACATGGGTTGATTTGAGGTCTCTGTCTCCTGCTACACTGTCAATATTAGGTCCTCACCAGGATTTCTCTCAAGTATCTTGTTGTTATCCTGTGTTATGGAGATCATCCTGCTTCGGATCTCTAGGATAAGCCCCTTTTGCACCCTCTAGCAATTCATATATGGAGTAGATGTTCATGTGGGCCAACTCAAAACCCTGGATCTGGGCCTGGATTGTAGCTGAGTTGGTCAGGTTGACAGCTCTTCCTCATCCACAATAACAGGGTGAGCTCTCTAGCTCACTTTATGCTGCTGAGCAAAAGGCAGAGCCAGTTCCCTGCTCTCATACCCTCAGGGTGGCTCAATTGAAACCAGGCAAGGTACAGGACCTCCTCTTCTGAGTGGTACAGCCAGCAAGGGGCTGGGAGAACTTTGCTGCTCTCTTGTTCTTGGTACTGGCTCACCTGCCACCCGTAACACTAGGGATAGATCTACTGTCCTGGCCAAAGGAGGTACAGGGTCTTCTCTCTTAAGAGTTGGGCCAGCTCTCTAGGCTTCCTTGGGTGAAGAAGGATCAGGTAGGGATGAATTGTTTTCCTAATCCAAGCTACAACACTGCAGAAAAGTTGCAGGGCCAGCTCCCCTGTGCTCAGTCCCCCAGCTCAACAGCATCCCTGCCATCAAGAATCATCTCTACTATGCTGCCCAAGGCAGGTGAAGTACCTGCTTGCCCAAGTAGGGCAGCCTATGACGGGGTAGGACCAGCTCTTCTGTTTGCAGTAGGTGGCAAGGAATAAGAGGGGGAAAGTATCTCTTCCTCACCGCCGTTGCCACTGCAAGGCAGAAGAGTGGCAAAGCCAGCTCTCCTGTGCTCACACCCTCAGGGCCAGTTTGCCTGCATCCCTAGCAACCAGGGCCAGCTCTACTGTGCTTCCTTTATGAGGGGCAGGCTCAGCTCTTCTGCTGTCCTGCCTTGGGGATAGTACCATACCCAGAAAGATGGGATCAGCTTTGTATAGTCCTCAGACATCAATTTGGCTCCAGGTGGCAGCCCAAACCATAGACATCTGCTGAACTTTAGAGGTAATGGAACCTCATTGCTGCAGGGTCATGGACCCAAATATGGCCTTCTGTGGCAGCACGGGGCAGGACTTCACCATGGCCCCCTTTGGCACTGCTGGCCACTCACTTAGGCTGTTCCTCACTTTGAGTCTCTAGCCCTAACCCCCTTCAATGTGCATACATACACCTTTCTGCAGCTCTCTCTTCTCCATCTCTCCACTCCTTACTTGTTCAGTTTAGTGACACCCAGGCATCTAGGTGTCTGGCGTCATCTCGGGAGTGTTATGCCCTGTCTATGCACTGGGCACAGGTCACCTCATCTGTGTGCTGTCCACCCAGGCCCTATGGTGCCTGACTATGGGTTGTTTCAGGCTTATTCTGTAAACCAAGTCCTGTAATCCAGGGCAAAGTTTTTCTCAGGCATGGTCTTCCTGGTCTCTAGAGTTCATTTTTTACGTTATGTGTGTCTCTGTGTTTACATATATTCCTACAATGTAATACAGCATGACTTCATGGTTTTGAACAAAAGTTCATTGATTCATCAAAATGCAGGCATCCATTCTTTAACCTCTTTTAAGAATGTCATAGAGCTGGAATTATTTATTAATTTGGATTTCCTGATGGCTCCTTTCTTTTAGCAGTGAGCATACAGATCTGTCTTTGTTTTACTACTTGGTTGCTCACTACGGGTGTGGTGTAATATTATTTAATATAATATGCCAGGTAATTTGTCTGCTCACCAATTGAAAATATTTTTGTTGTTCCAAAGTTAGGAGAATTATAGATAAGTATAATGATATAGTCTTGCCAGATTTTTGCATGCATATGATTCTTTGGAGTAAGTGCTTAAAGATCCAGTTGTGTGTCATGTATGAAGACTGCATAGTATTGATAAGAAACCGCTGAGGATTTCTTTTTTTCTTTCTCTACTCATAAAGAAAACCATTTACTCTTTCTCTGCCTCCTCAGGTCTATTGGCTATTGCACTGTTGATGCTTTAGCTACCATCATACAAATCTAGTGTATCTCATTATTAGGTGAGCATTTAGTTTTCTAATGGTACATTGAGCTAAGCATTTGTCCTGTGGGTTTTTTCCCATTTGCACAATATCTTGCTAAAGTATCTATCCAGATAATTAGTCAAATATCTCTTATTTAATCTTCTCCACTTTTTAAGTCTTCATTGTAATTATTAGCCATCTATGATCCAGTTATTGTAGTTCTGGAAAAAAGCAATGGAAATGATTTCAGAATGTAAATAATAAAAATCCACCTGCATATATATGTCTATCACTCAGTTTGTCCCACAAGGAATCTATGGTAAATAGTCTAAATATACATCGATGGATGAAGAAAACATGATTAGTTCCATTTAATCAGAAAGTATTCAAATGGGGGATAAGAAAACAGTGACCAAGTTTCCCTTTCACTTCTTCCTGGCATATACATAATTGGAAGAATGGAAAGATGAAATTCACTAGTATCCAATACAACTGAAAAGACCACTTAGGTTTAACCTACAATTTATCTACGTGCATTTCTTTTTAAAATATTTTTACTCATAATCATAAGCAATCATATTAAATATAACTTTAAATTGCAAAATATTGATGACATAAACATTCATAATTAGTATGTCAGATGTCACAATGTTTGGGTACAGATTAAATAAGTACAATATAAATGAATGTGGATATCTAGATAGATAGATAGATAGATAGATAGATAGATACATAGATAGATAGATAGATAGATAGATAGATAGATAGATAGATAGATAGAAAGATAGGTAGATAGAATATTCCCATAGTGTTAAACAAAAACCCTTAAGTTGTAGAATTATATGTGTAATGGTAATAACACAAATTCAAAATATTTTGTTTAAATAACAATACACATTTTGAAATGCATAGTATAAACCAAAGATTTTAGGAAGAGTAAAATAGAAAGTCTCGACATATTTTTTCATCCAACAGACACTTGTATTGTGCTGCTCTGCCTTTTTCAACTTCCTTAGAACTTCTAGGGTTTATAAAAATGTTCAACTTTCCACAGAATGGAGGGATGCTACATGAGGTTAACTTTGGTCACTGAGTTCTTGAGAGAGGGTATATTTCTTTCAAAGGAAATTTGGTGCATTTTGTGAAGAGTGTTATTTTACAATGTAACCCATCTCATTCATTGCATCAGTACAGCCAGTCCTGAAGAACACAGCATCCAAACTGAAGTGCACTGTAAGATTAGCTTCTGCTGTACTACTCCTTCAGGCTTTGTTATAGAGGGGAAAGATCATTTTCTTTTTAGGGAGTTGTACTCTAATGTAGGACTTTCCAGAGCATTTACCAGTGCATATATATTCGAGTAGTGACTGCACACTGTTTTCTTTGGAATCCCTGCCCTTTCCTCTGCAGGGAGCATTGCCTGTTCTTTTCAGCTAAGTCATCCTTCACCATTCTGGGCTGCAGGAGTGCTGCTCAAATGTAACACCAAGCTAATCAACAGAATAGCTGTCAGGTCTTTGCTGGAAACTATATTAACCTTGTCTCTTCATACTGCGAGCAGAATGAAAGTGACACAAATAAAATGTAATGGATAAAATATATTGTTCATGTAAGGTAACAAGGAACTACAAGTTGACATTCTTTCTCTCTTCCCTTACTGTGTTTCCATACCCTTTTCCATGATCTCTTCTCTGTATCATGCTTATGTCAAACACATAGTAGTAGAGATACAATAAATATGTTTTAAATGATAAGAAAAAATAAATGAGTTAAATAAGATTCAATAAACTGACAATGGAATTTCTTGCTAAGAATACAGACTATCAAATCTGGAAAGATATCCACAATAAACATTTGTTTTTCCTGAAAACCAAATCTTCCACCCCAGGTTCCTTACATGCATATATTCTCATAATAAAATATGTTAACACAGGCTTCATTTTAATTCTAATGACTTATAACAAATGTCAGATTCTCATATTAAAAATAACTTTCATCCCTATGATAGCACACACTAAATCTCTCAAGATGCACTGCAAGGATTTGAGAAATATAAAAACAATTATGTAAGCCAACATTATTATTTTCTTTGGTTTTATGGAACTCATGATAATTTATAGCATGCAGGCAGTGTGTGCAAGGTCACATAACCAGTAAATAATAGAGCTGACCCTTGAACTTGTGCCTAGACACTGAGAAAGTTCTTGCTTAAGTCTATCTGCCCTGTCATTTAGCTATGTTTATATTTCTTTCCTCAAATCAGAAAAAAATTCTAAATATATTCTTGTCAGAGGCATCGCTTGGTAAAGCACACATGCTGTTGGCGTTGGTTTTCTCTCCCCTTTAACATTTGTGATTGTGTTTGCTGAGCGAAGAGAAATGCTAAGACTCAAGACCAAATGTTTACTGAGCAGATTATTCTTGATGGCCTTCTGCTTAAAAGTTTAAAATTAAAAATAGAACAGTATTCTCTTCTTGTCCCCTGAAAAAGTCTACAGGATAAGCAACATGGTGCAGGGCAAGGCCCTGAAGGCAGAAGCTCTGTAATACATCTTCTTTATTAATAGCCATTCATTTTCAAAGGAGAAAATATTAACTAATGGATTTAATGGCTGCAACTTTCATCACTTTAACTGTGAATAAATTCCATTTTGCTTTTACTTTAAAGAATCTAGAGACAGAGGATGGTCATTCATGGCTGTGTGAAGTCCTAGCAGTGTTGCTTTGAAGGACTGATGACCCAGCCTCTTCAAATACCCTGCTCCACAAAAATGCTACATGGTGCTAAAGCATCAGGGCAAGTGTCACAAGAGATTGTAAATGAGCCCTAGGCTTGTGAATGTGTTGAGAGAATATGTTTGAAGTTATGATGTAGAAGTCAAAGAGAGTGTTGCTTTCTCTTTTGACACAATATTTAGAACAGTGCAGTTTTCTGGGTAGGAAGACGAATGAAATTAAATGCTAACTTTCCCTTTGATTGATGTGTTCAGAAAAATCTACATACTGGTAGACAATAACATTGTTCATCCTATATCCAAATGCCATAGTGTCCTTGATAGTCAAGGAGGCTGGTTAGTTCTTCAAAGGGGAAAATAGTAAATAATAGCGTTAATGGCTGTAACTTTCATCACTTTAACTGTGAATAAACTCCATTTTGCTTTTACTTTAAAGAATCTAGAGACAGAGGATGGTCATTCATGGCTGTGTGAAGTACTAGCAGTGTTGCTTTGAAGGACTGATGACCCAGCCTCTTCTAATACCCAGCCCTTGAAGGAGGCTGGATAGTTAGGAGTGAGGTTGTAATATGACCATCTGGCTTTCTGTTCTTGGACCATCCCTACCCTTCTTCCTGCTATATCTTCTTATATATCTTACCATGATTATGATGGAATGATCGCCTACAACTGTAAACCTGACTAAATTCTCCTCCTTCAATTTATATAAATAAAAATAGAAAACAAAGAACTAAAAATAATACATGACCTCTTGTGTCGCAAGTATTATTGTCACGTGTTTGAAAATATAACTTGTTTAGACCCTTTAGCATTCTATCCAACATTTTATCAACAAAAAATACTGATTCTTCTACTAATGGCGTAAAAAAGCACTTTAAGACAAACAATGACATTGTGGAAAAAAATGTCATGGTGTAATTTCTACCTTTGACACTTGATGACTGAAAGTTTTAAAATATGCAAATGATTTTAAGGATCCCATCTTTACTAGCTATTTTATGTGGGACAGAATTAACATTGCATTCTATGAGAATGAATTTAACAAATACAAAAAATTAAAAAGAATCCCATGCCCCTGTGTAGGAGAATGCCAGGGCGGGGAGGTTGGTGGATGGGGGGAGCACCCTCATAGAAGCAGGGGGAAGGGGGATGGGATAGGAGTTTCTGAGGGAGAGACCTGGAAAGAAATAACATTTGAAATGTAAATAAAAAAATATCTAATAAAAGAAAGAACCTACATGATGCTTAATTAAATTTGAAATTCAGATAAGCAGAAGCAAAACAAAATTAGTGTATTTAAGACACAAATATTGAATGGGACATACATATTTTAAAATTCTTTCTGGTTTAATAGATTTAAATTCATCCTGAAATTTTATATTTTATAGACAATGTCCCTTGGACAACAGTTGCATAGTATTTGATATAAATGTATTGTTTAACAAAATTTGTCTTACTCTTCTACCTAGTATATTTTTTAATTCATGCTCCATAGAAGCACTCACATTTGTAAATTTTCAATTGGTTGTTTTCTTTATTTACATTTCAAATGTTATCCCCTTTCTAAGTTTCCCTTCTACAAACCCCGTGCTCCCTTCCCTTTCCCCTATCTCTATGACAGTACTCCCCCCAAATGAGTCAAAATTTAGTGGTTTTTCCCTTTAAGCCACATATTAGTAAGATATCAGATGCTCTCATTATTGAAAGATTGCCAGGGATGTTTTGTCTCTTGGCATCCAAGACTCCAGTAAAGTCCATCATCTCAACATTGAATCTCTATAAAGAACTGACTCAGGAAGTGTCTCAAGTACTTATATGGGGTCACATGAAAATATTGCCTAGGTGTCTGTGACACTACTTCTGTTGGACATATAGACATTTCATTTCATGTTGTATCTGTTGTACAGCATGGATGGATGACCAGAGAATGTCCTTTACATTTCCTGTTTGGAGAAACCATGGCTCTGATGACCTCCTGAAGAAAGGGCATACATGCACACAAATAGTCAATCAGTCAGAATGTAGGAAGATTATAAAATTAATTCAAAGCTAGTCCTTGAATTCTAACAATCTATTTTTCTATATTTGGCACCAAAGGATGAAGAGAAAGAAAAGAATACAGAGCATGAGGATGACTGTTAAAATCTTTAGAAAGTGGTAGAAAAACTGAAGGCATCATTGTAATGTTCATTGTAATTGTCATAATTAGTCTCTTTGCATATTTCCAACATTAAAGTGGAGTAGATGTAAGCTATACTTAAGCAGAATTTAAATTACATTAATGTGCATAGAGATTGGTAACATGAAGCATAACTCTAATTTTTATTTTACACTTGGATTAAGTCCAGTCTTGTATCAATGTTTTCTTGAACTCAATTAAGCATTCATTTTACTGATAAAAAGTTTTTTAAAAGCACAATTATCAGAAAAGTACACATTTATTTTAATGTTTATCAATTAAATTTAATAAACACTAAATGTTATTTTATTGATTGTTAACATAGAGATTAAATTGAACAATTTTTACTTTTAAAGGCCTGATGTTATAGCTAAAGATGCATGAATTCTTAGTGGCTTTTGGCAAAAAATGTTTGGTCCACGTCCCAGTGTGTCTTTCTATTTCCCACATGTGAAATAAATGTCATTTTATTTTGGCAGGCACTTGTAATTTCTAGGCATTTGTAATGCTCTAGAAAATAAACACATAATGAAAAGAATATAAACGTGTGGGAAATATAAGCTCACACTTGTCTTAGAAAGGGTTTCTACTTATTTTAAAATAAAACTGAATACATGTTATCATATAAAATAATGGGAGGAAATTTAAGTTCCAGTTGGTGCCAGAGAGACATTGAAGTAATAGCATAGTATTAGCCTGATGCCTGCAGTTACATGCTTCCTTATTCTTCATCATCTAGATTTATAAATGAATAAATAACTAATTAAATAATTAAATAGAAAGAAAAGAAAAGAAAAAAGAAAAGGAAAATAAAGAAAAGGAAAGAAAAAGAAATTACATATAAAACAGCAACAACAAAGCCCAGACTACTGAATGGTGCCCTACTAATGCCAAATATTTGTTTTTTGAATTGCTTTTCATGCTCTAAGTATTTCACCTTTTTGTTTTCCTATAGCCAGTGTGAGGCCCACAGGAGGAAGTCTACGGCTTTCATCTTGATTTATAGAGATGATGATAAAAGTTTAGTCTCACAGCTTTGTGTCCACTGCTCTAGTAAAATGCAGCCTACAGCATATGTTCAAAGACAGGTTAGCCATAGCTGAATGTAGTTTGATTCTAGTAAACATAGCCTACAGTAGAAACATATTGGATACAGGTTCAATGATAGAAGAAAGAAAACTAAAAAATATTCCAATAAACAATGTGTTTTCCAATTAATGTTGCACCTTAGATCTTTTTTTTTTCTTGGTAATCCCTAGGAGATTATTCTATACTATGGTTAATGTGTAATTTAAAATAGTGATAGAGTATTTAGCCTGTTTGTACGTTCTCTACATAGTAGTCACTGTATTTGGGTAATCTCTATGCTCTCTCAAGCATTTATTAAACCAATAAACTATTGCAAAAAATAAATATGCAAGTAAAGAAACAGAATTCAATGAGAAAGTGCAGGATCTCCAAAATAACATGGCATAATTACTAAAGACTTCTCTGAGGACATGATATTTCTCTTAAAACGACGAAAGAGGAGAGTCAGCCAAGCTAGAAACAGAAGGAAGGCTGTGCCTGTCAGAAGATGGGGAACTTGAAGACACTTGGCAAAGGGGTGTGGCACTGATCAGAGATGGGAACCAGATTGGCTAACCTTTGGAAAGTCACTGGCAAAGAAATGACACATTGATTTACATTTTCCCTTTCTCTGCCGCAGATAATGAATGCTCTCTTTTCTTGGCAAGGGTTCCAAACACAGAATCTGATTGAGCATGCACAGTGGCAAAGGAAATGGAGAGAAGATTATGTATTATTCTGACTGTGGAAGTGAGGAGCATACCATAAAGAATATGCATAAAACTGACTGAAAAATATATTGGGATGTTGCTGTGAGAAACACCTGAGCATGGAGATTTAGAGGATGCTATTTGGTGTCAGTTTCAGAAGTTTCAATCTGAGGTACTGTCTTTGATACTGTTTCTTTAGATCTGTGGCAAGGTTGAACATGTGACTGAAATCCCCATCCTCAAAGTAACCAGGAGCTTAGACAAAGAGAAGGTCCAGGAACAAACTCCAGATGATACTGCAATAATATTCTTCCTTCTGTTAGACCTGCCTCTCAGTAATGGAATACAAATCCATTGAGTTATTACTTCATTGACTACAGCAGATTCATCAGGATACATTTCTTCCAGTAGTTAGAAGCAGAACATACAACATATTGGGTATTTCATCTACGGTCCCTCCCTTTGAGTCCTGAGAGTCTTTCACCTCCCAAGTCTCTGGTACATTCTGAAGGTTCCCACCACTTCCTCCCTCCTAAGGTAGCCTCTTTCCATTCTTCTTCTGGCCCCCAGGGCTTCAGTCCTCTTCCCTACACTCAATACCTGATCAAGTTCCCCATCCTGTCCCCTTTCCCATCCAGGTCCCTCCCTCCATACCTGCTCCTGTAATTGCTTTATTCTCCCTCCGAAGTGGGACTGAGGCATCCTCACCTAAGCCCTTCAGCTTGTTAACCTTACTGAGTTCTGTGGATTGTATCTTGAGTCTTCCTTCTCCTTAAACTTCATACGGTTTATGGATCGTATCATGGGTATTCTGAGATTTTAGGCTAATATCCACTTATTAGTGGGTACATACTATGCATTCCTTTTTAGTCAGAGTCACCTCACTCAGGATGATATTTTCTAGTTTCATCCATTTGCCTGCAAAATGCAGGATGTCCTCATTCTTAATAGCTAAATAGTATTCCATTTTGTAAATGAAAGGTAAACATTTTTTATATCTATTCTTCTGTTGTGGGACATCTAGGTGGTTTCCAGCTTCTGGCTAATACAAACAAAGCTGCCATGAATATAATGGAAAATGGTTCCCTGCGGCAAGGTGGAACATCTTTTGGGTATATGCCCAAGAGTGGTATAGCATGGTCTTCAGGTAAATAGATTTCCAATTTTCTTAGGAATCTCCAGATTGATTTCCAGAGTGGTTATACCAGTTTGCAATGCCACCAGCAATGGAGGAATGTTCTTATTTCTCTACATCCTCTCAAATATGTGTTGTTGCCTGAGGTTTTGATCTTAGCCATTCTGATTGGTGTAAGGTAGAATCTGAGGGTCTTTTTGGTTTGCATTTCCATGATCACCAAGAACTTTGAACAGCCATTCAAGATTCTTCTGTTGTGAATTCTTGGTTTAATTCTGTACCCTATTTTTGATTGGGTTGTTTGCTTTTTTGGTGGTTAGTTTCTTGACTTCTTTATATATTATGAATATTAGCCCTCTATCAGATTTAGGGTTAGTGAAAATTTTTTCCCAATCTATAGGTTGGTGATTTGTTCTATTGACTATGTCCTTTCAATCCAAGTATTTGAAGTTTCACAAATTCAAACTGGTTAAAGCTTGTCAAATTACCATTTAAAATCCGCTACAATCATTGAGATGAGCCTAACAAATCAACCCACACATTAATACTTCTTGTTTATGACAATTTCCTATGATCTTTATTTTGGAAGCCAACTGTTTCAGGTATTATGTTTTGTTTTTCTGTTTCATGCACTGAGGTCATTTTTTAAAAGTTTTTAATTCTACGAAAGTATTTATTGATAGTTAATCCTATTCTCTCATTTTCCTATATTTTCACTTCCACTATTGAACTGAAGTAGTCTACTTGGCTCCTGCTATTTTATTCTAATATCATGTGTATAGGTGTGTGTGTGTGTGTGTGTGTATGTATGTATGTATGTATGTGTGTGTATGTGTATACATGGATGTGAATAAGTAGATTTGCACCAATGTGTACTCTTTTGTAGTGATTCTGCAATATGTATAATGTGTAAACACATATTTGCTATTATAATCAACCTGTTTCTTTGTGTCATTCTTTTGCATTTATCAATTTTAGATTTTTTTGAGACAAGATTTGCCTATATAGCCTTGGTTGGAATTTATCTTACACTTATCCACTTACTTGTCTCTTCCTCCAAAGGGAGGTAACCTTACCAACTTATGAATATCACAGATGACAAGAAAAAATATTTTACTAGAACAAATGCATGTACAATGGCAAAAACTTCCAAAGTATATCATTCAAAATCCAATAAAAATTCCCAGAAGTATAAGAAGCAGAAATCTATAACCTATTATGATTGGGATACTTAACCAATTAAAGTTGAACCAGAAACAACAAATTATAATTTTAGAGAACAAATAATGAACCCGGTGATCATGAAAAAATTCTCATAATGCAAGAAGATATAGAAATATTTATAATTTATTGAATAACCTTATTGCTTATTAAATAAAATTTGCATTAATGAATTTTGTAAATAAAGGAAATTAGACTTAAATTGCATATTAAGTTTCCATAAAAAGATTATTTGTATTGAAAAATGGCAGTAGAAAATGTCTACATAGAAAAGAAAATAATGCTAGGTAGGTGACTCAGTCAAATGTTTTACATGAAAGCAAGAAGACTTGACTTCAGATGCCCAGCAACCATATTAAAACCAAGGACTGTTAGAACTAGAACACAGAGACAGGGTGATCCCTAGAGCTCTCTAACCAACTTGTCATGTAAAGTCTGTGAGTTCCAAGTGCAGTGAAAAATTCTGTTTCAAAAATAAAGTGAGATACCTATCAGCAATTTCTCATGGAAAACAATAGAGGAAGACATCTGTATTAATTATTTTTCTGTTGCTTTGATTAAGCTCCATGACCAAGAAAACTTATTGAAGGAAGGGCTATTTGTGCTAATGGTTCCATAGATAAACAGTTCCATTATGATAGTGGCAAACAGAAGGTACAGCAAGAGAAATGTGAAGCTGAGAGAGCCCAGATCTTCAAACACAAGTACTATAAACAAAGAATGAACTAGAAGTAGCATAAAGTTTTAACACTCAAAGCCTTCCTCCACTGATAAACATCCTTTGAACATGCATGAGGAAGGATCCTTGTCAGGAGACCAGAAATAGAAATTTATGTCCTCCAGGTTTTTATTTCCCCGTGTTGTAAATCATCAGGTACTGGCAGGTCTGTATGAAGAGTCTTGTCCCATATTTTCTTTATTATGCTACACAAATAGTTCATTATCTTAATTAGCAACACTGTAGCATGTCTTAGGTTAAAAGAATGTACTTCTCACAAATTTAGAGTTCTTATTTTAAATCTTAAATACATTTATTAAGTTCTATGTTAGCTAGTTTTCTATGAAATTTAAAATCATTCAAATGCTTTCCGTTTTATTTCAACAGGATTTGATTGAAAGTGCGTTAAATCTATAATTAATTTTCCAAGAATTGGCCCACCAATTTTGAGCCTCCTGGTGCAGTGAAATGGAACATTGCTCTATTAATTTAGTCAGTGTACTAGAATTGTGAATAGAACTAGGAAGGAAGCCTTTCACCTGGCACTGTGGTCCTCACAGACACAGCTGTGTTCTGGCTCTCAGTTCAGAGTCCTGATTTGAATGCATATTTGTAGCCATTTTCTTGTCAATAGCTTTTAGAGTGATGCAAATTTCCTTTGTATTTGCTAAATTTTCACCATGTAAGTCTTCCTTCTGGGGTTTATGTCTTACCATTTCTTACTCAATTTTTAATGATATTTCCTTCTGACATATTAAATGATTGTTTCTTTGATTTAGTAATTTTACATCATCATCACCATTTATCTTCATCTTCATCTTCATTATCATCATCATGGTCATCATCATATCTTAGATGCTGTCAGTCTATTTTATGGAATGTTCTATTAAGACCTTCAGCTGCAATTACTATAATTAAATTTTAGAAAAAAACACATTAATTAAAAAATTTTAGGTCATTAAAAAGGTTGCTAACCTAATGCCAATAGATTCTCTGCATACAATAAATAATATATTCAAATAAGATAAATGAGTTTCATTTCCATCCATATGGCTTAGAAAACTGTAAACTAGGAATTATCGCTGCTTATCAGTTAGAGATTATCACTAAAAAAATACCACAGATTAAGGAGTTAATTTAATAATAATTCTTTTGTTATTTATACCCTAGAAGTCTGAGGTATTCTTGTATCAACTTGAATTTCCTGTACACATGTGATACCTATTACCTATATTTTCTTTTTGAAGAATATTGCTATTATAGGATGGAGACATTAACTTTAGGACATCATTTAAAATTAATTACCTCTTTAAATACCCCTTTCTCCAAATAGAGTACAATAAGTGTTGTAGGCAGAAGGAAATTCTATAATCTATGATATTAGTATAATACATTATAAAACTAAGTAATCAATAAATGAATAAAAATTTATTTAGCCTAAAGTAGAAAATACCAGACTTAGATATGAATTTAAACAGTCAAAACATCAAACCAGTATTTGTCTTTCTCGTTGTGGTTTTAGACAGTTAAAATAGTTCAAAGAAAGCACCTGAAGAAACACTTTACTTCTGCAAACATACAACAAACAAATTAAAATAACAAAAACAAAAAAAACCCACAGCAGTCTACAGGTGCCCATTCTTGTAATAGATTTTCCTCAGTGACATTCCTGCATCAAACCTGTTTAAACTGAGGCTAATATCCACTCTTCACTCTTCAATGTGGCAACACTAATCAAATATGTTGATTTAAGTTTCATTTAAGTAAAACTATATGAAACTAAAACATAGTTCTGCCATTGATCTGGTCAATTGCATTGCTCAGTGGCCTGCAACACAAAACACAATGTATTTTATTAGACTGAAGGAAAGTTGATTCCCCCAACTTGGGGTCCATTCAATGTGTAGACACCAAGTTCTGACATTATTACTGCTGCCATGTTGTGCTTGCAGTCAGGAGCCTAGCATGGCTGACCTCTGAGAGGCTCTACAAGCAGCTGACTAAGACAGATGCAGATACTTTCAGGACTGAGGTAAGGAACCCCTATGGCAGAGTTAGAGGAGGGACTGAAGGAGCTGAAAGGAATTGCAATCCCATAGGAAGAACAAGAGTATCAACTAAACTGGATACATCAGAGCTCCCAGAGACTAAGTAAACCAACCAAGCAGCACACATGGGCTAGCCCGTGGCCCCCAGCACATATGTTGCAGAGTACTGGCTTGTCTGGATGCCAGGGACCAGGCCCAGTGGGATGTTTCTTCTTTCATGTTGGTTCTTCTTGAGGCAGCAGAAGTCAAGTTAGACTTGCTTTTGCGATTCTGGGTTAAGACTTTGTCTTAGGAGTTTAGTTAGGGTTGCTCTATTATAAAAAAGTTTACTTATTTAAGTCTAAGTTTTACTATGCTATTGTAGCTGACCTGCCTTTTGTGTTCCTCTGGAGCCAGAGACTGCAGTCTCAGGCACTTACCACCTCATCCTAAAACAGCAGAAGATTAAGTAAAGGATTAATTGCCAGAGCCTTTTCCCTATTGTCCAGATGCCTCTTGCTTGTTGGGCTTGGGAGAAGTTTGGAGCAATAAACTTCTATTGAACCAGGAGGAGAGAATAACACTAGCAGGAAGACAAACTTTTACATAGGTGAATATAAATAATCTCACATAAATATAATTACAGCTTCATGCTTGCTCATTTATAAATTTCCATCCAAATCCAGCTGGCCCCACTTGCATGTATTCTCACAATTACATACTTATACACACACATACATATGTATACATTCTCACAATTGCATACTTACACACACATCCATACTTATATATGCACATGGAGCAACAGCCCAAGCATCAGTGCAGAAAGAACTCACTCATTCTGGATGAAAATTGAGCTCCAATTTTTACTGCATAGAGAGGGAAAAGGTTTCCACCCTCTTAATGCTAAATGACTTAAACTCATGTTTGTAAGAAAAAAGCTTTGTTCCTTTTAATAAGACTAAGCCTGCCTTGTCCTTACCATGGGCCATTTTCTGTCCCATGGTAAGGAGAGGCCTGCCTAAGGAATAGGGTCACCCACCCCTCTCAAAAAATTTAACCCAGAATTGTTCTTCTCTAAATGAAAGGCGGAGACAAAAATATTGATGATACCAAGATGTGCTTGCAGACAGGAGCCTAGTATAGCTGTCCTCTGTGAGGCTCTGCCAGGACATGACTAAGACAGATGCAGACACTGATGCTAACAACTGTACTGAGCCTGGGGTCCCCAATGGAAGAGTTAAGGGAGGGATAGAAAGAGCTGGAGGGGATTGCAACTCCATAGGAAGAACAAGAGTATCAACGGACTAGACCCATCATAGCTCCCAGGGACTAAGCCACCAGAGAACATACATGGTTTTTCTGGAACCAGTGGGAGGGGATGTGCTTGGTCCTTTTGAGGCTTGATGTCCCAGAGAAGAAAGCTAGAGGGATGATGTGGGAGTAAGTGGGTGGGTTAACACCCCCTTAGTGCAAAGGGGAGGAGGTGTGGATGTTGGAGGAGACCAGGAGGAGTGACAACATTGGAAATGTAAATAATTAAAATAATTAATGAAATTAATTAGAATATTAAAGAAGTTCAGGACAATGATAAATATATATTTTAAATAATTTTAATTTATCTTCATCAAATCTATTTTTGGTACACATTCATTTTTCCTCCATAATAGTTAACATATGTGTGTATGCATGCAGGCATCATTATCAAACATACAAACATAATGTTATCAACACTTCTTTTTTTTTCTTTTTTTGCTTTGTAAGAGCAGAATAGTGTTAATGTCATGTCTTTCAATGCAAAGGGAAGAGATCCCACACAATCACCCTCAGACTAGAACCTAATATGCTTGTCAACAAATTCAGTTTTCGTGCTGTAGAGATGATTGTATCAACAACATCCAAGCACTACTCACCTCAAAGTGGTAGATTCTAAATAGCCAAGAGTGAAGCTTAAGGAAGAAACACAAAGAATGTTGGGGAAATTATTTCATTAAGAAGACTTTATTGTACTTGAGGTACTAGCTCAGGCAATTAGACAACATAAGGAAGTTAAAGGGATACAAATTGGAAAGGAAGAAGTCAAACTATCATTATTTGCAGACGACATGATAGTCTACCTAAGTGACCCAAAAAACTCCACTAGAGAGCTCCTACAGCTGATAAACAACTTCAGCAAAGTGGCAGGTTATAAAATCAACTCAAGCAAATCAGTGGCCTTCCTATACTCAAAGGATAAGCAGGCTGAGAAAGAAATTTGGGAAATGACCCCTTTCACAATAGCCACAAACAGTATAAAGTATCTTGGGATGACTCTTACCAAACATGTGAAAGATCTGTATGACAAGAACTTCAAGACTCTGAAGAAGGAAATGGAAGAAGACCTCAAAAAATGGGAAAACCTCCTATGCTCATGGATCGGTAGAATCAATATAGTTAAAATGGCCATTTTGCCAAAAGCAATATACAGATTCATTGCAATACCCATCAAAATCCCAACTCAATTCTTCACAGAGTTAGAAAGAGCAATTATCAAATTCATCTGGAACAACAAAAAACCCAGGATAGCTAAAACTATTCTCAGCAACAAAAGAAAATCTGGGGGAATCAGTATCCCTGACCTCAAGCAATACTACAGAGCAATAGTGTTAAAAACTGCATGGTATTTGGTACAGTGACAGGCAGGCGGATCAATGGAACAGGATTGAAGATCCAGAAATGAACCCACACACCTATGGCCACTTGATCCTCGACAAAGAGGCTGAAAACATCCAATGGAAAAAAGATAGCCTGTTCAACAAATGGTGCTGGTTCAACTGGAGGTCAGCATGCAGAAGAATGCGAATTGATCCATCCTTATCTCCTTGTACTAAGCTCAAATCCAAATGGATCAAGGACCTCCACATAAAGCCAGACACTCTGAAGCTAATAGAAAAGAAACTGGGGAAGACCCTTGAGGACATTGGTACAGGGAGAAAGTTTCTGAACAGAACACCAATAGCGTATGCTCTAAGAGCAAGAATTGACAAATGGGACCTCATAAGGTTACAGAGTTTCTGTAAGGCAAAGGACACCATCAAGAGGACAGATTGGCAACCAACAAATTGGGAAAAGATCTTCACCAATCCTACATCAGATAGAGGGCTAATATCCAATATATATAAAGAACTCAAGAAGTTAGACTCCAGAAAACCGAACAACCCTATTAAAAAATGGGGGTACAGAGTTAAACAAAGAATTCTCACCTGAAGAACTTCGGATGGCAGAGAAGCATCTTAAAAAATGTTCAACTTCATTAGTCATTAGGGAAATGCAAATCAAAACAACCCTAAGATTTCATCTTACACCAGTCAGAATGGCTAAGATTAAAAATTCAGGAGACAGCAGGTGTTGGAGAGGGTGTGGAGAAACAGGAACACTCCTCCACTGCTGGTGGGGTTGCAAATTGGTACAACCACTCTGGAAATCAGTCTGGCGGTTCCTCAGAAACCTGGGCACCTCACTTCCAGAAGATCCTGCTATACCACTCCTGGGCATATATCCAGAGGATTCCCCACCATGTAATAAGGATACATGCTCTACTATGTTCATAGCAGCCCTATTTATAATTGCCAGATGCTGGAAAGAACCCAGGTATCACTCAACAGAAGAGTGGATGCAAAAAATGTGGTATATCTACACAATGGAGTACTATTCAGCCATTAGAAACAATGAATTCATGAAATTCTTAGGCAAATGGATGGAGCTAGAGAACATCATACTAAGTGAGGTAACCCAGACTCAAAAGGTGAATCATGGTATGCACTCATTAATAAGTGGTTATTAACCTAGAAAACTGAAATACCCAAAACATAATCCACACATCAAATGAGGTACAAGAAGAAAGGAGGAGTGGCTCCTGGTTCTGGAAAGACTCAGTGACACAGTATTCGGCAAAACCAGAACGGGGAACTGGGAAGGGGTGGGAGGGAGGACAGGGGAAGAGAAGGGGGCTTACGGGACTTTCGGGGAGTGGGGGGGGGGCTAGAAAAGGGGAAATCATTTGAAATGTAAATAAATTATATCGAATAAAAAAATTAAAAAAAAAAGAATAAAAAAAAAATAATGAAGTCATGAGGAAGCTTTTAGTACCAGAAATGGATTACAGCTAATTGTTTTGTTGGCCAAAGGGGTTCCAAGAGAATCTCCCAACAACCCAGACTGTTGCTAAGAGTACAGGTTGTTCTCCACAAACTGACGGCAAGGCCCCATTGCTTACAACCCCACCTACCTAACTCATTGAACATGGAGAAGCCCAGCTAGTGCCTACATGGAGCCTTCACCCCTGCATTCTAGTGTCTTTGATACAGGATGGTATTCTGCAAGCTATCAGGAGAGAAACATAAGCATCAACCCAGCCACAAACCCTCCCATTCACCATGGTGTCCTGCCTGCCACACATAGTACAATGGTGGCACACAGCTTGTAGGCGTAACCACCTAATATCTGATTTGCCTGAAGGCCCACTCCATGAGATGGAACCCATATTCAACACTGCTGGGGTGACCATGAACCTGAGACTAGATAGCCCAGAAACCTAGGGCAACAATAAATTAATACTGGCCAAAAAAAAAAAAAAAAAAAAAAGCAAACACAAGCACAGCATAGGAACAGCTAGAGACCCCAAGCCAGACATTATTCAGAGAATGGACCTTGTTACAGTCAGCCACAGATGAGATATTTCCATCAAATCCCTCCCCCGAGGGCTCAGGAAACCCTGTGGAAGGGGAGGTAGAGAGAGTGGCCAATGGGGACAGAGGACACCAAGGAAAGAAAGCCTTCTAAACACAGCAGGACTGAGGAACCTATGAACTCAGAGACTGAAGCAGCACAGGGCCTTCACAGGTCTGCACCAGATAGGGTCCTAGTGCTGAAGGAAGTGTACTCATGCCCCATCCCTAACCTGGAAGCTGTCACCAATGGAGAACCACTTGCAAATGAACATTTAGTTTTATTCAAGGGAGTCTCACTGAGGAAACAAACTTCTCTCAAGGGTAGGCTGCATGCCTAGCAGAAAGTGGCCCAGAAAACAAATTCAGTGGCACCTTGGGAGGTTCCTTGGCTCATAAAGTCATGCCAGGGCTTCTCTTTCCATATTCTTTAAAATTTATATATATTTATATTTATATATTTATATATATTTCTCTATATGCCCTACAGGTCCTTTGCATATATATCAGCTCAGTGTTTTCCTGGGATTTCTGACGGTGCCAACGACTGGGTCTCTGTGTCCATATCTGTGTCTTGCACCTTTCCTTGGGCTCTTTTCTTTCTGTTTGTGCTGCCTTATTCCAATGTGTTAGTCTTTCTTTTACTTCATTATTATCCCTTAGAAGCCTGCTTGCCTTTAAACGAGAGACACAAAGGGAGTGGACATGGATGGGAAGAGGAGAGAGAGATGGTGTAGAAGTAGTAGGGGGAGGGGAGAATGTAATCAAGATGTATTATGGAGGCCGGAGCTATTTTTAACCAAAGAGGGAAAAAATATTAAAAATCTGCTGCCTAGAGGATACTATCCAGGATCTTGCTGCCTACCCCAACTCCGGTGCCTGTGAACAGAATGGATGAATACGTGTGTGTGTGTGTGTGTGTGTGTGTGTGTGTGTGACTCTGTGTGTGCTGGGGAGGAAACCAGTGACTGAACCAACTACACACAAGCTGACAACCTGTTTTCAGAAGTCCGTTCTGAAGATAAGACATAGTATCTGTGCTCCGTGAGTTATGAAAAGGGGTGGGGACAAGCGTGCACATGAAAATGCCACCCACATAAAATTAGCCTGGTCACGGAACAGAGCACAGAAACTTCCAGAAGTCCTTCTGCTTCATAGTCCTTTTCAAAAGAAGCCACTCTTCTGACTACAGATGGTGACCATTTCAAGCTTACTTTGAACCCTTCGTTATATTTTAAACCTGTTTATTGGCTTAGAGTTATTGATAATATGCATTCATTTTTCCAAGCTAGGAAAAAGCATGCTGTAATATTTATATGTATCCTAATCCCTTAAACATTTGTCTGTTTGACATGTCTGTCTGCCTGCTGATCTACCTACCTTCGTACCTACCTATCTACCTACCTCTGAGGCATGGCAGAGTGTGGTGTGTGTGGAGGACAGAAGACACCTTGTACGAGTCAGTTCTTTTTAGGATGTGGTTCTGGGAATGGAACTCAGTGGCAGGCATCTTTACCAGCTGAGCCATTTGCCAGCCCACCATTTTTGGCTAAATGAATAAATGAGTTTCAGAAGTACAGAAAAAAAAAATAAATGGTAATAAGTAATAGGAGATGCTATGTGCTATGAAAGGACCTTATTGCAGGAAGGATAAGTGGACTACCCTTCCTCCACAGCACACATTTACTAGTGACACCCTAACCGGATGCGCAGGAATGAGGTATTCCTATTGGCCATGCAGGGGGCTTTTTATTCATTTCCATATTTTCTGTCTTTTACTGAAGTTTTATTTGTACTTTTCACACTCCAGAAAAGGACTGTATCTATTTGACAAGACTGGAATTAATACTATTAAAAAAATAACAGTGGTTAACAAATAATTTTACACTAAGTCAAAATGCAGAATGCATTCATCTCATTGGTCATAGTAAATTAGGATAAACATGTTAATTTACACAGATAGCTAGCATGACTAAGGAGCTAAGTGTGGCTTTGATGGGGACAGAGCAACATGGTTCCTGTCCCTAGAACAGGGCTCCAGTGTAAGCCTCCATGAGTGTGGATGGTGGCTGTGGGCATAAGGCTTGTTTGTAGAACAATGTACATATTTTTTTTTTGGAACCAGTACTAGCAGCAGAGGACTTTTTCCTTTCAAGGAATGTCCTCCAGGTTACTGTCAGTGACTCTAGAATAATTAGAAACAGTAGTTCAGGAGTTGAGGGTCTGGCTGTGTCTCAGGAGAATGGCAAACACTTGTACCTCCAGGACAACCTTAAGGTTATGGAAAAGAACTCTAAATACATGAGTTCAAAAATGTGTAATTTCTCAACTATGCAATACACAAGGATGCAATGTGAATTATATGAGGGGCTTCATGAATCTCAAGCAACAAAAGCTTCTGCACTGTGAGCCAACTTGTTAAAAAAAATTTCTAAAGAAGGAGATAAAGAGATTTAGGGAGTTGTGAGATGAACAAAAGATCTATCCAGCTAAGTTTTTTGTTTATGCTTATAAAGATAGATAGATTCCTGAGTTCAGGATCAGCCTAGGACAGAGAAAGGTTAGGCTCAGGCATGGTGAAAATGGTGATTTCAGGGCAGGGTCCCACACAACTACTTCATATTCTGTGTTTAACAAAGGCAGACAGACCTCGGATTTCTTTTGCAGTGTTATGAAAAAAAAGTATATGCTTGCTGTCTTGCTGTCTCTTTAGAATCAAAGGGTTTGGGTCAAGGGATGCTGACTCATAATCAAAAGGAAAGCTGGGGTAAATAACTGCATTGATATGTAAAATAAAATTCTAGACCTGTGTTCTGCAGGAGATGAGCTATCCAGAGAATTTTTTAGGATAAAAACAGAGAACTTCTTGGATCTCTCTCTCTCTCTCTCTCTCTCTCTCTCTCTCTCTCTCTCTCTCTCTCTCTCTCATGCATACACACACACACACACACACACACACATGCACACAAAGAGCAAGTAGGATTTGGAGAGAGAACACTAGCTTTCAGCTGAATCCATGATTTGACTCCAAGTCTTCTTTTCAAACCTCCCAGATACCCCTTCTCTCATAACCCCTCTCCATGCCAAAGTTGGTCTTTGGCAAGTTACCACATAAAACCTTATACTGGCAACTATGAGTTGTGGTTTTGAACAAAATGGACTACCAATAAGAACTTTAGCAAAAGAGCCAGAGGCGGTGGATGAGTATAATGAAGAGTGTTTTCCAAACACAACAGAGAAGCTGCAAATGTGGGCACAGAGAGGTTGTGACAGCATATCAAGACCTTTGAAATCTTGAGACAAATATATTTTCAGAATGGAGGAGGTGGATACGAGAGCTAGTTGAAGAACTGAGAAGTTAATGGAAATTGATAGTTACTTAATGAGAGAAAAGAGAAGAACAAAGGGAGAGAGAAGAAAGACATACTCACACACACTCACACACACACACAGACAGAGAGAGAGAGAGAGAGAGAGAGAGAGAGAGAGAGAGAGCACTTTTTAAGGCTATAAGCCCCAAAAGATCCAATATGTTCTAGCATACCACCCTTCAACCAAGAGTATATAGGCAATACTGACTGTACTCAATGAATTTCTTTTTAAATGAATAAAGTCTCTGTGCAATGGATGCCCTTAATCTTAGCACTTGGGAGGCAGAAGAAGATGGATCTACGAGTTTGAGGCCAGCCTTGTCTATAGAGTGAGTTTCAGGATAACCAAAGCTATACATAGAAATGCTGTCTTTAGAATGAGGCACGTGAAACTTGAGGAAGATAGTGATGACAAATGAACATGACCAAAATACAATGCATGAAATTCTCAAATAATTTTTATTTGTGTTTTAACAGTAGTGTGTGGTTTTGTGTGAGGTCTGTGGGTAATCTAGCCTCTGGTGTTGAATTTGTGCTTCTTCTCATAGAGTGGACTTATGTCAAATCAGACACTGGTTGGCCACTCCCACAAGTTCTGTGCCACCATTGCCCTAGCATAATTTGCATGCAGGACAGATTGCAGGTTGAATGTTTTGTGGCAAGCTTATAGCCTGTAAAGTAGCCTCCTAGATGAAAAATGTCTATTCATGTAGGCTTCATGTAGGTAGCAACTCAACTTCTTCAGTGTGCTGTCTGGGTGCTTTCCTAGGCAATGGGGTCCTGATTTCACTTTGTGGAAAGCAACCCTTTGTCCAGGCAAAAGTGTGGAATGTTAGGAAATTCCCATGGAACCCCCTTGGTCAACCACTCAATTGAAGGTAACCTTGTCCCACCCCTGGAAGTCTTGCCTGGGAACAAATGATGGCCAGCTGAGATAATTAAAATAGTTATTATTGGTATTGTGCTATACTCATAGATCAGCAATGTTATCCAGTAATTCACAGAAATGGCCTCCTCTCATAGCAGATGTGAGCAGATGTAGAGGCCCACAGTCAGAAATTAGTAAAGAGTGTTTAAATGGGTTATTTTAATCAAAGCCCTTCCCTCAGAATTCAGAAAATGACCAAGCCATCTCAATTAATCAACAGGGTCTCAAGCTAGAGAGTGAGCATTGAAAAAGAAAAATGGTTATACAAAATTATTACATGACTCAAGATCATACTGAGGCTTGAAGCAGCTTTATTTCTATTCTGTCTGCTTCTATATCTTTCTAGGTATATCCAAAAAACATGATCAGTTCTTAGATCAAAGACAAAATAATCAAGCGAAGTAGTAAAAAATAAAATCATATAAAATAGGAATTAAGTAAAGTAGTAAGCAAAAGGATCACACAAGGTAATAATTAAGTAAAGTAGTAAGCAAGAAGATCATATAAGATTCAGCAAAATAGTAAGCAAAGCTCCTCCCATGGTCACTGTTTCTAATATTCTTACCTGAGCCTACTTCCTTGTCCGAGTCCGGTAAAAAAAATGTCAAACTCTTAGTAGTAGCACCCACAAGAAAACATCATGGAAAAGGAGGCAAAAAGATTGTAAGAGCCAAAGGTGATTGAGAACACCAGGATTCCAAGATCCTCTGAATCAGTTAAGCAATTGCATATAAGCATACAGAGACTGAAGCAGCAAGCAGAAGACAGGTCCTCTGCATATACGTTATAGCTATTAGCTCAGTATTTTTATGGAGCTCCTGACTGTGAGAACAAGTGGGTCCCTGATTCCTTTGCCTGCTTTTGGAACTGTCCTCCTCTTGTTGGGTTGCCATGTCCAACTATGATATAGTTTTTGCCTTGTTCATTTACATTTTATTTTGTCATGTTTCATTGTTATCTCTTAGAAGCCAATTCTTTTCTAAGGAGAGTCCAAAAGGGAGGTACATCCTGAGAAGAGTGGAGGTGGGGAGCAATTGGGAAGAGCAGAGGGAAGGAAAACTGGAATGAAGATTTATTGGATGATAAAAAGAATCTATTTTCAATAAAGGGGGGAATAGATAAAATGAAAGAAAAAAATCTTGAAGAGTTAACAAAAACTTATTAAGCAAAACAAAGTTTTATCATTTTAATGAGAAGAAAGATGAGGGGAAAGCTCTGTAGATAACTTTGATATGATTTAAAATAAATGCTTGATTTCTCTAGATTTGGCAGACTGACTGTTGTCATCTTTTTGGAGTGATGTGCCCTAGAAATGCCATCAACTTTCCTAAATTGTAAAGACGATTACACAACAAAAATAGTAAAGATAATAGGAAACATAGCAATGAGTGATAGTTTCTTACTCTAACTTACATCCAAGTCAACAATGTAACAGGATTACAGCATGTTAAAGTATGATATCCCAAGTGAATGGACAAATGCCAGACCTTATTAGAAATTCCATAATTATATCTCATACTGTAGGTGTAGTCTCTAAAACTGTTGCTGGAAGTGCATTGACATGTCTTTTAATGAACTTCATAGAATTTACACAAAGCCGAATGGTTCACTGCTAATGGACTGGCACCTTTAACACATATAATAACTTGTCTTTAAATTTGTTTCAAATGTGTGTGTGTGTGTGTGTGATTTATACGTGTTCATTATTATCAATGCCTGCAGAGATCAGAAAAAGGTATCAGATTCCCCTAGAGCTAGAGTTATCAGCATTTGGGAGTGCCTGGTATATGTGCAGATTCCAAACTCTAGTTCCCTGAAGAAAAAAAAAAAAAAAAAACAAGGGCCTGAAACTGCTGAGCCATCTCTCCAGCTGCCCTTTCTATGCATATTTTAAAATCTCAATCATTTACTTCCCTTAGTCCTACAACAACAAAAAGATAATCATGATAGATAATTTCAAAAGTGTTGATTTTTCACTTAAACTGGAAACATTAAGAAATTTAAGTGTCATCAGTGGATGGCCAAATACCAGTTTTTAAAGAAATAGTTGTTTAATGGTGTTGATGGATAAGAGCGATTACTCTGAAATTGACTGTACAATTGAATATTAGAAATATTTGAACAGTCCAGGGACTAAGTGTACTGCTGCAACCACTCCTCTTTATTCCCCGTGTGAGCCACTAAGTGTCATCTCTTTAGAGCACCACTGATTAACCAATTAAGCCATCTGGTTTTTTAAAAGACCGAGTGTGATGCCCCTGTGAAATTAATTGATTTTTTCCTAGTAACCCAGACAAATAGAAGCTCATAAAAACATACACTATACATGCATACATTTGAGTTGATGTTTACCTTTCTTGTACCATTCGTATGGATATATGTCTTCCCAAATTCCTGTTCATGAATAAGATGCAGTATATTGCTCTCCTCTTATTAAATAAAAATAGAATTAACAATAAAAGCCATTTTTACATCATAAACAATTCTTTAAAATACCAGAAATATTTTATTAACATGCTATTCTTGGGGAAGTACAAGATATATAAAAATGTTTTCCTAAGAAGCTTATATCAGAGCATCAGAAACGGTGGAGAAAGAAGGCTGGTTGATATATGTGATGAACACTGTCAGGAACAAAAGATCTTAAGGATACACAGAATACTTCAAAGGAATGCTATTCCCTATTAATGCTATCCTCCATCTCTAAGGATCTGCAGCGCTATTCTCTGTATACTGTACATTATGTAGATGGGATAACTAGCTATTAGAACCTTAGGGGAGGTAATAGCATGTGCACAAAGGGCAGGAGGCCAGTTGTATTTAAACTTCCACCACTGGTAGGGAGCAATGGGGATGGGGGAAATCTCCATTTACATGAAGTACCTATATTTAAGGTGAGTTTTGGTGTGTGTATAGTTTTCTGGCATATAATCAGATCAGAAGTAGGTTGGATGCTCAGGTCAGCTAGTGAGCCGAGAGGAAAACAGACTATAAGTATGCAAGTGTAGACATTTTCAGATGCTTGGTTAAAGTTCAGTCAGTCCTGCTGAAAGGGTAGGATCACAGGGGATGCCAGTGGGGGGTGGAACTCTCGTCATCTTAATAGTCTTAGATTATTACTGTGAAAATGCCCCAAGCCAGGTGTGGTGGTACACGCCTGTAATCTCAGCACTCTAGGAAGCAGAGGCAGGCAGATTTCTGAGTTCAAGGCCAGCCTGGTCTACAGAGTGAGTTTCAGGACAGCCAGGGCTACACAGAGAAACCCTGTCTCAAAAAAAAAAAAGAAAGAAAGAAGAAAGAAAGAAAGAAAGAAAGAAAGAAAGAAAGAAAGAAAGAAAGAAAGAAAGAAAGAAAGAAAGAGAAAAAAGAAAAAAGAAAGAAAGAAAGAAAATGCCCCAATGAAGACCAGCTGTGTTTCTTGATACACGTATGACTCTTTCTCCAGACTGCTCTCTTAATTTCCAAATATGCTTGAGTTTTGGTGACAAGATTTAGGCAACCTCATTTCTGTACTTAAGAAAGCTTAATTGAGGAGAAACTACATTTTAGCACACATGCATTCCCAGAAACTTTCCTTAATTGGTATTAGAGAAATTTACATATTTACTAGTTACTGCTTGTGGAATTTCATAATAATATCATTGGATGAATCTGAATCCTTGGGTACCTTTTACAGACATTAAACTATTGCTCCCCAGTGGAAATAAATGGATCAGGACTCATGGTTAAAATAGAAGGGACAGTTTTTGTCTTCCTTAAAGAAGCGAAAGGTACATTGAAGAATTGTAGTAGGCTGGTGAGTTCAAGAAAAGAAATGTGCTCACAACATTCTGAGACTTCTGACACAGAACTATAGGTCAGCGACATAGCATTCATTTTTCTCATGCTTATCTCAGGTTTCTGAGGGTGTGGGATGTTCTATTCTATTTCTTGTATGTAGCCCTAATGGGGAAAGGGATTTTAGTCTACCTTCCAACTCTTTCATATGTTAGTCCTTTGAATTTTCTCCTGTAGTTCCCCTCCTCCACAAGGGCAAAGCTAATTATTGTTGGTGTATTTGTTTTCCAATTTTATTTTATTCTATTCCCTCTACTGACAAACCTTATTGTAACACTTCAACACTAAGAAAGAGAAAGAAGGTTAGAGAGCAAAGGAGGTGGAGTTAGGAGCAATGGGTTCCTTGGGGCAATTCCAACCTTCATAGTCAGGATATCTCCAACTTCTTCTTGTGTCTTTGCCTATAACTACTTGATAAACCACAGCAGCAACCAGGAGCAGCTGCCTCTTCTTCAGAATCCTAGCCACTTTAAGCCCCAGCTACTGGCCAGCCCCACCACTACTGGCACTTTAAGGACCCTGGCATTTTTACCAGAATCCTCAGAATTAAAGTATCTTTGGCTGGCAGAATCACACCCCTGCCACACTCAAGAGCAAATAGTTCACTGCTATGGATAATCTGAAGCATTCTCATATCCCACATCTAGGAATAAAACAAAAACATGTTTACATAACATAACTTGGGTTTTTGTTTTGGTTTTTTGTTTTGTTTTGTTTGTTTTGTTTTAAGAAACCCAAACTCTCACCACAACCAGTAGCACATCTTCTTTGTAGGAACGAGATATCAGCAGACACTTAATTCTGAAAAACCACTGAGATGAAGATGCACACCACAGTCTTTGATTTCAGGACTGAAACATTACAGAGGGCAATTCCTTCTTCCAAACTTGTCCCCATCCTTTCTTACCCGAGTGGAAAAGCAGTTCCTTTATTTACTTCTCATTATCTGTTTCCCAAGTTGGGATCAAAATCCATTTAAATTTTTGTACTACTCTGTGCATTTATGAAAACTCATGGTATATCCTGGGTTGAATCCAGTGTCCACTGAAAATGCAAACATTGCATTTACCTGGCAGAGCAGGAAAGCTCGCCAAGAAGCTGGGGAATCTCTCAGGCTGCCCAAGCAAGTATTAAATACTGAGTCAGTCAGTAGAGAAGAAATTAGGGAAGGGAAAAAAAAGTGTGAAGGTTGTGTTGGAACACAGTTGTAAGCAGCATGTAGTAACTGTGAATGGTTGAGAAATCACAGCCATTTAATAGACCTGCTGGGCATATGCAAGGAGAGAAGCATGCTTTTTTCTTTGAAGAGAGTTGTTACCTAGGTCTGTCTGCACTGTGGGAGCTGGGGGATAAGACTGAAGACCAAAATAACTATTCCGAGCCTGTTTTGGATGAAAAAGACTGCTACTTTTTATTGTTAGTTTCATCCACAAATAACAATCATAGGACTAACAATAACAAGAAGAAAAATAATTGCCCATAAGCATCATATTACGTAATTTGAGGATGCAGTTCTCTGGGTCTTATTACATATTATTAATAGAAAAGGAAACATGTCACTAAAAAGCACAGAATCCAGAGTAGCTTATCCAAGAGGGAGTATGTATTGCTTTGTGTGAATTAAACATTTCAGATATGGCTCATTCAGGGAGGTTAGTCACTCTCAATAAATATCAACAATGGCTCAGACTTTCTTCTCCTTAGGGTCCCCTGTTTCTTTTCAGCCAAGCAGAAGCTGGAAACTGCTCCAGATCCTAAGAATGTCTGTTTTTGAGTTCTAATCAGAGTTTAATTTGAGTTCTAATCTTTTCCTATTTTTTAAACACCCAAAGAACTTCAGGGACTACTACTACCTTTTATCTACCACCCTCGTTAATTGAAAATAAATTCTTTTCTTATACAGTATATACTGATTTCCCCTTACCATATGCTTCCCAGTTCCTCCCCTCCCCAGACCCTTCCCCAGACCCACTTCAGTTTTTTTTATTTCATTACAAAAGAGCAGGCTTCTAAGAGATAACAAAACAAAACAACAACATCACATCAAAATTGGACAAGTCACTCCAACAGAATGAAAATGGCCAATAAGAGAAATCACGAGAATCAGAGACCCACTCCTTCACACATAGAGGAGTCTCATGAAAATACTAAGCTAAAAGTGTGTGTGTGTGTGTGTGTGCAGTGGACCTGCTGCAGACTAGTGAGTATAGGTGCTGTGCTTGCTATTTCAGTCTCTGTGAGTTCATTTGAGCTTGGCTCAGTTGATTTAGAGGGCCTTGTTCTCCTGACATCCTCCATACCTTACAGCTTTTACACAATTAGCAAATATACTTCCTGAAAGTTTCTGATCTCTGAGGGGAAGGAGCTGATGGAGTCACGCCATTTAAAGTTGAGTGTTCCGATATGGCTATATGCAATGTTTGGCTGTGGCTGTCTGTATTTGTTCCCATCAGCTTCAGGAGGAAGACATTTTGATGATGGCTAAATAAACAAGGCTCTGATCTGTGAATTTAGCAGAGTATCACTTGGAGTCATTTATTTTTACTTTTTGTTTTTAGACCAGAAGTGTAGTCTCTGGTTTTCTTCACTCATGTAGTATTTGGTATGGGTTCCATCTTGTGGATTGGGTCTTAAGTTATATCATATCGGTCACTCCCACAAGCTTTGTGCCACTGTTTCCCTAACTTATTCTGCAGACATCACTTTTCTTAACTCACTTGTGCTGTTTGTCACTGAGATGTGGACAGTTGGACAAGGAAAGCTTGCCTTGTGTGGAATGAGAAGGAGTTGTAGTGTGTCATAGCAGCCTTATTTATAATAGCCAGAAGCTGGGAAAAAAACCTAGATGTCCCTCAACAGAGAAATGGATACAGAAAATGTGGTACATTTATACAATGGAGTACTACTCAGCTATTGAAATCAGTGACTTCATGAAATTTTTGGCAAGTCAATGGAACTTGATAATATCATCCTGAGTGAATTAACCCAGTCACAAAATAAGACACATGGTATATGCTCACTGCTAAGTGGATGTTAGCTCAAAAGCTTAGAATACTCAAGATAAAATTCACAGATTATATGAAGCTCAAGAAGAAGGACAAGAAGTGTGGATGCTTCAGTCCTTCTTGGAAGGGAGAACCAAAATCTCACAGAAGGAAATATGGGTGGCAAAATATGGAGCAGAGACTGAAGAAAAGGCCATCCAGACAATGTCCCACCTGGGGATCCTTCTCATCCAGACACTATTGTTCATGTCAAGAACTGCTTGATAACAGAAGGTTTTAGGTATCCCATGAGAGGTTGTGCCAGAGCCTGACCAACACAAATGTGGATGCATGCACCAACCATCAGACTGAGCATGGGAACTGCAATGGAGAATTTAGGCAAAGGAGTGAAGAAGCTAAAGGGGTTCACAAGCCCAAAGGAAGAGCAACACTATCAACCACCCAGACCTCCAGAGCTCCTAGGGACAAAACCACCAACTAAAGAGTACACATGGAGGGGCCCATGGCTTCAGCTGTTTATGTAGCAGAAGATGGCCTGATCTGGCATCAAAAGGAGGACAGGCCCTTGGTCCTGTGAAGGCTTGATGCCCCAGTATAGGGGAATGCCAGGACAGCGAGGTGGGAGTGGATGGGTGCATGAGGAAGCACCCTCATAGAAGCAGGGCGAGGGGGATGGGATAGAGGTCTCAGGAGGCGGAAACTGGGAAAGTGGACAACATTAGGGAAATGTAAATAAATAAAAATATCAAATACAAAAAAAAGAAGCTGCTCTGTAGGCTCCATGAGTGATGACTAATGCAAATAGATATCCCTAGCTCATTTATATTGGGGGTTGAAAAGGTGGTTCTGCTAATGTAGAAGTATCTATCTAAAGGACTCTAGCCATGGACAAAGAAATACAGTCAATTAGTGATCAATGAGAGAAGGGATGATAGTCTTTCTTATCGGTGAACCTTATCATTTCTTACCCAATACCAAGTGTTCAGTCCTGAAATCATATTAAAAACAAACAGTGCTAAGCAATCTCAGCACATTGCATTTATATACTTATACATATATATGGAAAAATAACAATCAAAGAAAATGAGGCAATGAATCTAAGAGGCAAGGGGGTTGGAGTGAGAACCAGAGGGGTTAAAGTGAGTAAAGAAAAGAAAATAATATAATAATAGTTTAGATAAATGTTTTCTTTTCTTTTTGATTTAAAAAGAAAAAGATTGAGGCTTCGTCTAGAAGGATGAAAAATCTAAACCGGAACCAAGGCTTTCAATACCAATATGTGAGCAGGTCAACATGTTGTTGTCATAGAGAGCAAAGCTGAAAAACATAATCCCTTAAGAGTTGTATGTTTTATGTGTCATAAACTAATTTAGTGATTTCCACTGGTCTAGAAGGAAAGAAGCATGAACATTTTAGAAGTATATTTATTAAAAAAAACCTAAGATAAAATATGAATGCACAAAATATTTTCCACGATTTTGTAAGCAACATCTTCCAGTAGTTCACTGTATGCAGGTTAAGAAGGGAGGTAGGAAAAGAACAGATGTATAATACAGCGTTCTACTTTTTTACCTTACAAATTTATTTTTATTAATTTTGGTTACCATAAAAAAAATCAGGTTTCACTGTGAAATGTTCAGACATATATAACATATCTGATACCCAACCAACCCCATCCTGCCGTTGCCTCTCTTTTCTGCTTGCTACATAGACCTTATACTCATTTCAGAGGTAAAAGACCTCATCATGGGAGAAGCAACATATGGTCCCTAATGTCCTATGAAAGAACAGGAATTAGATTTCAGGTTTACCTTTTCTAAAGGAATTTCTAGACGAGAACCAGCCACTGCCATTCACTGATACTGGATAGTAAGAAAGAGATGAGTAAAGACATTACATTAAACATAGATGGTTCCTAATGTCATTTTTATTCTTTTCTTTTCCATTAAAAAAAAAACTGTCAAGAGGATGTTACCAGAGTCAAGCACCTAACATGTTGATCAATGTACACTGCTCATGAAGATGTAGTTCAGGCAAAGATATCATCAGTTTGTAGTCTAAAGAGACTAAAACTACTAGCTGACAGTTAGGGATATGTTTACATTTGTACAAACTAACATATTGGTAGAAAGAACAAGAAAAGCAAGGTTTTTTAACAGTTTTCATATGGAAGATGACCAATTTTCCTCCACATATTGCCTCAAGTGCTATACACTGAGTAGTTAATGTGAACCCTGACGAGTGGCTGTTTAGGAAAAGCCAGCAATACAATTGTTTAGAAGGTGAATGTGCTGCCTTGTATTGCTCTATATTCAACATCGCTTCTCTCCCCACTTTTTTTTGTGACTAATGTGAATGAACATGTCAAATAAGAAAAATAACCTTATTTTTCTACCCTTGACAGTGCAACCATATGGCTCCAGCATTTGATTCCATCCTTCCCACCCTCCTACTATTTACTTATTTTAATCACACTTTATAAGTGGTTTAAAGGAGCTTTTGGAAGGTTGATTCCTGGCTCATTCTCACTCACAGCTTGGACTCAGATCATTCAGTTTCTACTCTCGGCAAGGGTCTGCCATTTTTAAGTGAGCACAGTGTTGTTCATCTATCGAATGAAATCGTTACAAATGATATAGTTTCTTTTACTTTTAAGAGGATTCCTATTATTGGCATTTTTTTTTCCTCATAAAGTTCCAGAACCATCTGTGCTTTCCCATTCATGGCCAAGACTTTTTTTTTCCTTCAAGTTCCAAATTTGCTTAGAACTGACAAAACCCAAAACATCTGGAAATCATCTGGATTTCAATTCAAGAAGGAAGGCTCATTTGAAAGCTTTTTTAATGCCCCTGGACCACAATGAGATCAAACTGAAGAACAGTTTTTATGAACTGAGTGCAAATGAATTAGAAGCATATGGATTAAATTTCTCTTAAATCTCCAAGGGAATTTAAATATTAAGGAAAAGTGCTTTGTGAATGGCTTCATGGCTCCTGACAAAGTCAGAACACTTGGGAAAAAAAAGAAGGGGTGTGGGTGGTGGCGTTAACTCTCACATCCAAAATGTGCTCAGGCTTCTTTTTTCACAAAGGAAAGGGACATTTTGATCTTTGCATTAAAAAAAAAAAGAGTAGAAATAGGGCTTGCATGTGGCTTAAGAGGATTCCTATTATTGGCATTTTTTCCATTTTTTTTTCATTTTTTTCTGCTTTTAATTCGAAAATAAACATGCTTGTAGATTTGAGTCTTTCTTTTTATAAGAGGATGTTGCTGTTTGGTCAGGAGTAGTTAAAAATATTTACGAGGAGGACATGATGGATTACATAATGCAACCCCCTAGTCATTGCATGTATTATATTTTAGATATCAGAGAAAGTGATTAATACATATTGATTTTACACTTTTAATGTATGTCCATTGTCAATCTTAGTTTTGCTTCAATTTAAAAAGTTTTTGTGACAAATGAAACTCCATACCTCCACATCTCAATATAAATGATACAGATTTCAAGACCAGTAGTATCCAAACATTCATGAATGTGTGTGAGTGTGGGGGGGGAGGGGTGTTATGGAAGCATATAGCAGACATCCAAAAGTGAAATATAGTATTAATTCTTCAGCTCAGTATATCTGACTTTGAGGGTTCTATGCACATTAAGTAATCCTACGTATCTACATAAGTAAGTCTACTATGACTGTAGACCCCAGGACAGTCCCTGCGGATGACAACCTTAAAGAAGACAGGCAAGGTCAACAGTCACCAATGCACGAGCTACAATTTCACCAGGTGCCTGAGCTGGCAACAACTTCCAGTGATCTCTGCTGGTAACCACAAATGTTAGCGGTGACAAGGAGCAATTCCTTTTTTCTTTCCATTGTTTCCTCTGAGAGCCTTGATCTATGCTTATCCTGAGGGTAACCAATGTCTCGACATGTCTGCACCCTTCCTTATCATCATTGCTAATAACTGACTCCTGCCTGGAGACAGAGCTTCAGGGACAATTTTTAAATAGTCTCTTCTGGCACAAAATGATTTAGTGAAGCAGCCCCCACAGTTCAGGCAAATACTTGCAAATGTCATAGCAATAACTCCAGAAGTGACTTGATATACATGTAAAATGTTATTAGTGACAAGTTTCCTGCCCACCCCTGCTCCATCTTGCATTGTAACACTATACCTTCAGATTCATTCTTCTATTACCACTTAGAATTACGCTAAAATGCAGCTTTTTAATCCAAGTGAAAAAAATCACTCCTATTCTCTGAGAGTAGAAGGAGGGTAGCTGTGGCTAGTTGAAGAGAAATGAGTGAGCAAGCCAGTCCCAAATTGGAGGAAGAAGAGGGTGATATCCTCAGAATATAGAGACTTAATTTTCTTCACAACAATATTGATATTGGATATCCTTCAATAAAAGACTAGTCTTACATGATGAATGTTTCCACTGGGAAATAAGACAAAATCTCTAAAGGAGACAAAAATCCTCATGCTCTCAGTTGGCTAGAACACATTGGAATAAATGCTTACTAGAGTGAGCCAATCCAAATGGTGTACCATGTGACAGGTCTCCTAATTCTCTGAGACATCAGAAGCAGGCATATGTCAAGAAAACAGTTTCGCAGGGAATTATGTCACTATATAGAACCAAGCAAGTGAAAACACACCACTCTTGGGTAGAAAAACTCATTGTCATAATAACTTGCTAAAAGTTCATGTTAAAGCATAAATTATTAATGAATAGAATAACATCTCATACTTTATTTCTCTAGGATATTTCCACATCTCTACAAACTGATGGGTGATGTGTTATTTCTCAGCTGGTGAAATTAGTCAATTCAAGATAGATTTGAGTATCTAAAAGCAGGTTTATTGGAAAGCCACTCTCCGGCAGGTTCACTGGTCCTAAAAATGAGGAGAGGGATGTCACCATGGGGAGGAAGACAGAGGAGAGCTAGAAGAGAAAGAGAAAGTGGGAACACTGAGAGAGAAGAAAGAAGGGAGAGACCAAAATGTCTGTATTATATAGAAAAGTGCCTCCAGAGGAGGGGAATCATAGCTCTTAGGCTGCAAAATTCAGGATGGAGGTCAGAGTGCACCAGGTAGGGACTGACTGATGCTGAAAGAATCTGGAGGCCAGGTCTACTATGTTATGCTAAGTATGCGCCTCATTTGTCACTGATCTAAATACCAGCAATGGGCAGCCATTATTTCCTAAGAGGCTATTCCTCTCTTCAAGGTTCTATATGCGTCTTCATTTCTCTTTACTTTCTTTTTCAATTTAACAAACTAGTAAGTCATGAAATCTCATACCCTGCTTGTTAAGCATTATGAATTCATAGTCTTAGTAAATGTCTGAATATGTTGTGAACAGTTCCTAAAATGTCACATTGTTTGGAGAGACAAAAAGAAGAGCAAAATTGGTTAAACGAAAAAAAAAAATACACAGCTAATATTTGTTTATCATAATCTACCTGTGTGCTGGTTAGCATTTACAACTAAAAGGATTTAGAATAAAAAGCTTCCAGGAACACCTGTGAGGGATAAATTAGTCTCTAGGTATGCCCTAAAGAACTGCCTTGATTATGGTAATTTAGGTGAGAAGATTCATCTGTTGTACATGTCAGGATTCCCTGGGCTGGCATCCTGGAATACATATATAAAAATGCAGTGAGCACAGGGATTAATTGTTCTATTCTTCCTGATTACAGATGTCTTGTCACCGACTGCTTCATAATTCTCCTGCCTTTACTATGTCTTGAACTATGAACTGAGGTCAACCTCCTGCCTTTATGTTGCTTCTATCAGAGCATTTTTTTCCAGCAGCAGAAAAGTAACTAAGACTGCCTGACAAACATTGAGACATCTGATATTCAAGGATTATCTTTTCCTACTGTTCTAACACTGTTTTGTAGGAAATATATTTATTCTACACAGGAAGAATAGAAGACCTATAAAAAGAGACTGAATGACTTGCTTAAGATAGGCTCTCGCTTCAGAAGCCATAAGTCTCATGTGAAGCAAAGGAGTCTAAATCCCAACCACTGGATGTTTTCTGGCTGGCACCTTGTAGCAGGAATGGTAGGGCACCTCTGGGCAAATCCTGGGGGGTGGGGCACTCAGCCACAACAGCATCTTCTTTAGGAGGACCAAACAAGGACTGCCTGAGAGACCAAGGAGTTTTGGTACAGAGAATGCCATCCAATCAGGAACTGCTGTTTAGAAGAGACACTTTCTTGGAAGAAATGGGGTATGAGTAGAGGGTAATTATACAGCAGAGAGCTTGCTGCAGCATTTCTCACCTGTTCCCAGAGTCTGAATCTTTGATTTTGAGCCACTGAACCTCCAAATCCCAAGGACAGGTAGGGTGAGGTGGCAAGTAAGCCACACGCTCTTTTTTTTTTTTTTTTTTTGTCTAAACTTAATGGACAGGCTTAAATAAACCAAAGATAAGGTTCACCCACAAAGATATTTTTTAAATAACAAAAATGTGAAGAAGACAGTTATGACTGAACAAACACAAACCAGAATATAGACTTCCTAGTGGAGAGATGAAGTCATCAACAATATCTCTTCTCTACACCTATTCTCATCATAAAGTTTAACAGCAAGGGTTATACTAATGTCTGACCCAAAGCCAAGTGAGACATGGGGACAATACCCAGAAGGTCACAATATTTGCTACATCCTCGAGCTATAGCTGGACTCTACAATATACTAATCATGAACACAAATGAATATTAACTTTAAAATAATACTAAAATTGAAATCAGTTATTCTCCTTTGGCACATTGTAAGTACTTAATCATTAAATTGAGCTAGTGACTCACAGAAAGACAATAGACATGGTGATTTTTGCATTGTAGAAATCTGTAATGGTACTGTTGCTATAAAAACATTTAAACAGAGAGATAAGATTTAAAATCCAAATCTTGAATGGAATGCAGAGCCTTGTTATATATCTGCGGCATAGTATCTCTCTATATAAACAAAATATTATTATAGCTCTTTTTTTTAACTTTTTTTTTTATTATAGCTCTTATCTTTTAGAGTCACTGAAAAGATTAGGTAGTCAAAACATCATGACTACCTGATTGGTTCAGATTTTTTTTTCTGAGACAGGGTTTCTCTGTATAGCCCTGGCTGTCCTGGAGCTCACGCTGTAGACCAGGATGGACTTGAACTCAAAAATCCACCTGTCTCTGCCTCCCAGAGTGCTGGGATTATAGCCATGTGCCACCACCGCCCAGCTAATATTGGTGGATTTTAAAGTTAATAAATATATATTACAACTGAAATTATTTAAATATTATAAAATTCAGGATTTGCTATGATATAAAGGGCTTTATCACTGATGCATTCTCAACTATATTTACCACTTAATGTTCTAGTTACAATCAGCACATAAACTTGAGGTTATACAAATATCTGTAATAAATTCTCCTTTCTGGCAGACTCCAGAAAAAGAGATAATGCATACTGTAGGGTCTTTGATAAAGTTTTGTAGAGGCAGAATCCTTTTATCAATGTAAAAGGATTCATAGGTAATTCATTAAGTAAAGTTGTGGGAATCTTGAAAACAATAATATAAATAGAAAAATTAGAATTCGCTTAGGGATAGAGAAAAGTGGTGAGGTATTGCACTGAGTTGTAATTTAATAACTGAAATACCATAAATATTCTAATAACAGTTATTTTACCTTCATAAAACTATTCAAGTATTAACACTAAATATATGCAATCTTGTAACTTATAGCAATAAGAGTAATCATGAAGCGCTGTATACACGTTCTTTCCCAAGCATTTTCAACTTATAAGTACTTGTAATATTAGTATGTTACAAAGTTTCAGTTTCAACATTTGAGCTATTAATTCACCATGAACCCAAGTTTGAGACCTCCAGGGATTACATAGGAAATTAAAGAGCAGCCTAACACATTTAGCAAGAATCTATCTCAAAATACTGATACAAATAAAAACAAAACAAAACACGGTATAAAACCAATATATCAACTTGATTCTGCTACTTGTCAATATGGCTAGAGTACTAGTATAAATTTTTCTTAATATGGTTATATTAGAAGTGTGTGCTCTCCCATTTTTATTTTCCAGCAATGAATAAATAAAATGAATAACATGTTAAGTGAAAAAAGTAAAGAAGTTAAAATGAAAATCTATCAAAATGATACCAATCAAAGTTTTTAAATATTTAATACTTAAATACTTTTTAAGTATTTGCTTAGGTCTATAAGATCTTGTTCTACCTTTAACACAGTTCTAAACATTTTTATGACCCAATATTAAAAACATTTTAATTTTTTTAAATAAATAAAGGGTAAATGGAAAATTTTCTGTTTCTGAGCTTAAATTTTCTTTTGTATTTGAATCTGAGCCTTTAGCTTCTACAGCTGTATCCAAGCGTTTTCATCACTCTTTTGTTTTTAACCCATTAATCTTGCCACAATGAGCATACCTAGCATGTACTGCTTTAGCCATCCAGAGCCTATGTCAGCTCTTAACTTGTGATGTTTTGCCCTACTACAAGCAAACTCCATTCTACTCGGGGGGAAAACCTTAGAGTTGTTTAACTTTTTCTTTTATGCTCCACATTGAATTGCTCAAGGCTATCTGTCAGTTCTAGAGTCAGGGTATCTGATATTTTTTAACTGATTTCCAGTCTTCTCCATTTCTTTCCTTCACTTATTCTATCATTTTATTTAATCTATTAATGTAGCCAGAGTCACTTTACCACCCTTGGAACAAAACAAGCCAAAGTTCTTAGAATAATTGCACAGTTCTTTATCTTTGAAACATATTCTCATTATTTTATCTATGTCTTCCAACTGAAGATCTAAGCACTTACAGTCTTTCCAGTATACTCATTTCAATATTTCATCAACATTTCAAGAACAGTTCTTAATAAGAGCCATTCATGGACTGATTCTAGTACAGTTGTAGATAACCCATCCATTTGAGTCTCCAGCACGCTCGAATTTAAAACTTTTCCAAGTATTACTCCACACCTTCTCATTTACTCTTTCTTTGATGTAAATTTTCACCTTCTATACATATATACATTTTTTATCCTTCTTTTCCATGTTATTCTTCATAATATGTGAAAATATCCTTTGAAGATAGTACAATACTTGACATGCATTAATATTTATTCTCTACCTGTCTTTGCTGGAATTTAACATTCATGAGACATAAAAGTATATCTGCTTTACTAATGATTTTATGTAGAGTAACTGGAACAACGACTCCAATGTATTTGTGTAGCAATTTCTTCTGAATTAAAAATTTCATGATTGAGGGAAGTTCATTAAGTTATGGAAATAAATGAGACTCATTAGGCTTAGGAAGCAAGGAACTTACAAATTTCATTAGCTACTGGAAGTTTACAAACTTCACTATGTCTTAAGGTTATATACAAAGTAACAATTACCTTAGAGAGGAGAACCTCCAATCATCAGAGTTGACTGAAATTTGTGCTAGGAGACCTAAAGGTATAGCTGAAATATTATACATCTTGATTATACTACATTGGAGTGTGATAAGACCGTTCATAACCTATTTGTGCATGATTCAAGCACCTCGAATATCATGTATGCATGATGACCAACGATCATGCATTTATTGCCTCGCACTAATGACCATTTCCAAAGAGGAAGACAGGTTAATTTAGGATAATTGCAGGCATGTCTGAACCTGAGAAAAATTGAGAAATTAAAGAGAAGTAAAGAAAACTCCCTGGGAGTCAAATGGATTTTCAAGAGAGAACAAGGAAATTGAACTTTATTAGCCAGAGGTTTTAGGTTTATATACTGCCATGGCAGAAACTGGACAAATACCAAGGAAACTGCTATGAAATTGGCCACTTTTGTTGGCTATCATTTCTCAAGATATTAACGGGCCCACATTCTCTATGTAGCGTCCCTGAGACAATCATGGAGATAACAATGTTCTGTTCAGGTACTGGACACTTGCTTAGGGATATGTGAGGAGTCTTCTGTTCATTTATTATTTCTGGATTGTTAGGTACTCTTTAGAACATATGGACTCAACTTTACAGGTTTCTTGTCTGTGGTTTATTGAACTACAGTCTCTTTGTTCTCATATTTACATGATGAGTTTATAGCTTTGCCATGGTGGAAAGTTAGCCTTATCAGAGCTACCAAAATACACACAAGTTATTTCTATTTGTCCCATTTTTATTTCTTTGTCTATGGTGTTATTGGTGGTGGGCTTTTAGAGAGAACCTTCTTGTTGAAAGCCTCCCCTTCAATTTAGTTTGTAACAATAAACTTTATTAGAAGCAAGGATTTAAGGAAGGCCTATCCCACTTTAACTGTGTTCCTCAAGAGCTTGGAGTAGTGATGCTTATAGGAGCTGGCCTTCTGTCACTGGTCAAGAGCCTTAACCTTTCCCTTGTCAGTTTAGCTTGGTCACATTACGTGTATCTCCAAACATTTATCATCATCATTATTAATTATTTTCTGACATCTTAACTCCTCAATTTTTCTTTATATCCAAATTTCTACTCCAACTACAAAAACCATTAACAACTTGCAGTTTTCTGCACAAGATCTTTTCTTTTACTACCTAGTAAGAACTGGCTTCTGTACTACTTAGAATGGTACTTGCACTAATGTAACTGTCTTTGATTTGTTCGTGCTCCCATTAGTTATCTTTGGCCATCCTAGGTAAATAAGACCAATTAACTCACTGGATCACCAGTTGGACTTCACTGTCATCATAATGTTAATCTATCGTTCCTGGCTTACCTAGATGAGGAGATAGTTGCTTATCAAAAAAGTCCCACAGCAGAGTGTATGTGTTTAATTCATACTTCTTTGGGTAACAAATAATATGTATGCATGAAGACCATAGGTACCTGAATAGCAGTGGTAAATACTTATTTCTCTACTTCTCTACTGCTTACATGAATAATATATGTATGTACATATATGTATGTATAGATAGATAGATAGATGTATAATTTAAATGGTATATTTTCTCATAGAAGTTTTTCTTTTTGAATTTCCATCATCACTGTGCCTATAATATTTCATTTCTCTCATTTTGATCTTAGGCACTTGGCTTTTTGTGAAAATTTGAAAAAATTTTAAATTATCCACAATTTGAACACTTTTTAAAAAAAAAATTACCGTAATCACTAATGTTTTCTAATAGCAGAAGAAAAATAATAAGAACAATCCATCCTTGAAGAACTTTCAGGAAATGTAAACTGTGGTTTTTGTTTGTTTGTTTGTTTGTTTGTTTGTTTGTTTGGTGTGTGTGTGTGTGTGTGTGTGTGTGTGTAGGTTTTCTTGATTTTTAAGTAGTCGTAGAAGGGCTGTATATGGAACAGTTATAGAAACTGAGGTTCAGAAACATCACCAAATGTTTTCTCAAGTTCAGAAATCTAGTAATTAAAACTTTACTTTTATTGTATATAACTCACAGCATCTTTACTTTCAACAAACGAAACCATATTATACACTAATATATTGACCAATATATACTGTCTGATACCGGTGACTTCCATATGGGCTGAATATAATCAGAAGGGTTATGTTATCTTGTTTTACTAAAACATAGTTTTAAAAATAAATCATAGCTCTCAACTAAACTTCCATCTCTAGAGTTAACAATGTCTTATTTTTGTGTGCTTTTTTTTCTGTCCTTAAAGGTTCTATCAGATAAGCAAGTGACTCTTTACACAGCCTGACTTTCTTTTGGAAGAATGCTCTTGCTGCCTTGAAAAGGAGTCATAATCACTCCGTTACCTTTCCTTAGATATGTTTGCTGGACTCCTTGGGGAGTCTTTGAAATCCTGACACTCCATGTAAGTGCACTGTGCTTGGCAGAATATATTCTTTGTTGGGAAGCCGAGGATTTCTTTATTTACTTATGGACACAGCATGGTTTACAGCCTCCCAGAGTGAGGAAATGATAAAAAAGAAAATGGCAAAACAAAATAGAAACCAGCTACTTGGTAAAATAACCACTGTTTGTACAAAACGACATAGAGAAACTTGAAGAAATGGAAGAGGTAATCAGAGTAATTGAGGGAGGAATGTTCTTTAGTAAGGACCCACTGTGCACTGACACTGTGCAAAGTGCCTGTATTTCATACCTTGAATCCTGTTCAATAGTAACCTGTTATTTTTTATGTTTCTTGCTTTTATTGTGGCAATAATATCTAGAAAAATTTGAAGAACTCATTCAATTTAGAATGCCAGATATTTTGTAATCTTGAAAATAATTAACCTTTAAAGTCTCTATATCTACAGAATAATCTGTTGAAATATGGTTCATTCTTCATTCTTTTTCTCAATTTCAGTAGATATTCTGTCTTTATTCTTATCCTTCCTAACATATTATTCTAGAAACTTGAAGGGGAGAAATTTCCTTGTTGTTAAAGTAACACTGACAATTTTTTCTAGCTAGTTATACATTCAATACTTGCTTAATAATGCTACATTTTCCATTAAGTCTCTAAATCATGAATATCGAAGCTTATTTTTTAATAAAAGGCAATGTTATGATGCAAAAGAAATCGCCAAATCTATAATTTTCCACAAAACAACATGCAAAATCTGTGAAATAATTGAACTAAACATACAACAACATACAACACAAAAACTTGAGAGGTGCGTGATCTCTATGATTCCTCAGAGTTATAGCCTATGGAATATATATATATATATATATATATATATATATATATATATATACACAAACACACAATTGTACTGTGAGTGCAAACCCAACTAGAATTCACCCATCTCCTTGATTCATAAGAAACGAGGGTGAATCTGATGACTTTGATACCAGTTTTGCGACTCAGATTCAGTATTGAACCATTTATAAGTATTTCAACAAAACTTCAACACAGCCTCCTATTCTAAGCATGTAAATAAGGTTCATTGGCTGAAAGACACTCATTATCAAGTGGTCAGCACATGGACACAGCTTATGTGTAAAAAATCAAGATCCCATGCGGTTATGCCAAGAAGCCAGTGGCATCTTTATGTGACAATGAAAAATCATTGGAAATTTTTGGTAGTGTACCCTAGTTGTTAACAGTAGAAGTTAGTAACATCATTCCAAGTTTAATGCCCAAGACAGTGTGGAGTATATATGATTGTCACACAGCTGCCATTGTCATTATTCCATTGTTAAATGACATGTATACTTCTAGGCCCATTTTACTTGTGTGGAAATATTTTACTTCATGTTGATTTAATCAGAAGAATCCAAAAGGTATAACAAGTATATAGGGTAATAAAGTCGAAAGGAGTGGGTTACAGTGGAAAATTTTTGTAGATCAGAATAAGAGCTCCCTAGAGTCATCATTTTATCATGATACTGACACATGCATGAGAGAGAACTGATTGGCACAATTATAGAAGTATACAAGAAGTGAAGGCCTCATTCACCAGAAAACAAACAGAATTTAGAAACTGATGCTCTCTTGCAGGGTCACATAAGAGATGTGATTAGTAAAGGACAAGCTTAGTTTCTGTTGGTTTCATATCACCTAGAGCAATGGACAAGACTACGGTAATTTGATCAAACCTAGTATCACAAACAATTAGCAATTACAAAGCAAAGAAGCAGAGACCAGAGCTTTATAAATCTAGCAAACCATGATCAAGAGGGAACAAAATATCAACCAATAGAAGCAAAATCATACATAACAAGTTGGACATCTACATTAAGCCACTAAGGGAATAGGAATTATAAGAACAAAAATATCTGCTCAGTATCTGTCACCCTTTTGTTCTTTGTAAAGGTCAATTTATTGTGTAGAATTATTATGATATCTGTAATATATTTACATGCTAAATGGTGACTATAATACAAGGTTGATATCACATCAGTGGAAATGCACTGTCATAAAACTCTGCATTCTCTATAAAATATCGCAATGGTATTGAACTTATAAGATAAACATATGTCATAAAGATGATAAGGATATTTTAGAAAATGAGTTAATTTACAGAGGCCTCATTCTAGAATCTTCTACGTATTGAAAGATATAGTGAATTCATACCATAATGGAATAGTGAGTCATGAGTCTACCATAATAGAATAAATAGATTTGAAAAAGTGAATAAATAAGAAAAAACTTTTTATTTTGTTGTAAGCCTGAATTTCATACTTTAAAAATACATAGATAAATTTTTGTCATACCCATAAAAAGTGCAACATTTCATAAATTCTATTTTCTCTCATTTTTTATTCCGATTATAAACAGATTGATTTAACTACAAAGACTACTTGACGGAAGTCATGAAATAAAACTATGCATATTTTGACATGCTATATTATTGCCTCTATAGATTTAAAGCAGTCTTATTTTTAAAAATCTTGATTATGTATTTCTCACACATTTCTTTAGAATCTTGATGATGAGTTTTATCTTATAATATGCTTGAACTAGTTCATAACTAAAAAAATGCATATAACATTTAAAAAGAAGCAACTCAATTGGCACTTCAAGGTTCTAAATATACCTGTGTGCACTTGTTACTACTAAAGCTGATTTAGTTTTTTAGTCTAAAATGTGTGAAAGCACCTCCTGTTTTGTCTTTTACTTGTAGTTTAAAAAAATGGTGTTTGGTGTTCCTTATCTAAATAAAATTAACTGCTATGTTTTTATAAATAGTTCCAGAAATCATATAGAAAAGCTTTGTTACTCTTCTGGAAGGACTTACCAAATAATATAAAAATCACACACAAAAAATAGCAATTTAATGAAATAATAAATACACTGGACAATGGAACCTTATTGCACAGGGAGATATAATAAACTTCAGGTTTGTGGAAATAGAAAAAAATCTAATTCAAATATGAAATAATAGAGGAAATTCCATTTCTCTTGTTGTGAGCTAATATCGCCAGTGTCTTTTGCACATCATCAATATAAAATTCTTGCACAAAGTGTCATCCCAGATAGCCCCATGTTGCAAGGAAATCATGCCTTCTTCTTAAAATAAATCTCTAATGATTTGTAGACTATAATGTAGTTGATTGGAATGATAATTCGTAAATAATATTATTGTTAGGGACTGGTAAGGTAGCTTAGTGGTTAAGAGGACTGGCTGCTCTTCAAAAAGAAAAGGGTTTTTTTAATTGGCATAAACATGGCAGTTCACAATACTCTGCTAACTCCTATTCCAGGAGATTCAAGACCCTCTTCTAACTGCTGTGGGCGCAAGGCATGTCAGTGCTACCTAGACATACATGTAGATAAATGCACTCATGCATCAACTTCTTTTAAAAAGAGAGAGCATTATGAAAACAAGACAGAATGTCTTTGTGTAGATATTTTAATAAATACCAATCCCAAGACTTATTTACAAGCTATTAGGCATGCCTTTGAAAATTAGCTCCAGGTAATAAAAATAATTCCTTCGAAAGAATTATTACTAATCTTTATCCCCTTGGGAAAGAAATTAAGTAGCATTTAATCTCTAGATAAAATAGTTTTATCTCTAGATAGAGTAGAAACTGAATTGCAAAGGGGAAAGGAATATTGTCGTCTTCTACAAAGAGATGGGACTGTTAGTGAGATACAGACTCCCTTTGTAGGATAGTAGTAGTTCAGGGTAACTTCAAACTCATGATCCTTCGGCCTCTAGCTCCTCTTACAGTCCCTACCTGATTTGGAAATTTTTTATCAAGTTTGAAGTTAAAATTAATGATAGGTTTTGCCACAAAAAAAAGTAAACAAAAAATCACAACTGTATGATATATAAACAGAAAAGCGGGTATGTTTTCTTTTCGTTCTTCCCTACTTTCTTTAATCCTTTCACCATAAATCATTTGAATTATCAATCTCTCAAACTCTTTCTCTGTGTGTTTCTCTCTCTCTCTCTCTCTCTCTCTCTCTCTCTCTCTCTCTCTCTCACACACACACACACACACACACACACAAACATACACACACACATACACACACACACACACACACACCAAGTGTTCTAATACAAACACTCACTCATAAAATCTTTCGAAAAAATTGTATTTTAAGATGTAGAAACATGAACAAAAGATCCATCATAGTCACAATCCTGAGTAACATTGGGACATCACAGGTAAAATATATTGAGGTTGTCTAGTCATTATTGTCTTCTAAACCTCACTTTGTTCCTATAAACATAAGGCTTACACTTTAAGGATTGGGATAACAAGCCAGCCACAAAACCTTGGCCGTGCAATTTGTCCTGTTTGCAAGATGTGCTTGGGAAAATGGCACAGAACTTATGTGAGTAGTCAGTCAATGACTTTTCCAATTTGAGACCCATGCCATTCAAGGGATCTCACGCCTGACTCCAGGCAGGAGATGAAACAATGGTCAAAATGCAATATATGAGAGAATAAATAACTTAATAGTTTGATTTATTTGACAACTGTCTTAAAGATTCTATCAGTACTTTAATGTTATAGAAGTGAAATTTAGGACAGCCATAAAACAACTGATCCAAAAGTTTCTGACTAATATTAAAGATGACATATTTCTCAGCTGGTCTTCAGTATATATCAGAATTCTAAAGACTGAGGTTCTAAAACCAATAAAGGAATGCCTCAGACATTGCCATTGACAGTGAGGGTAAGCAGGCAAAATTCCAATGCTGTTTTGCTTCAGTGTACTTTATGTAGACTGACTGTTATGAAAAGGTGTAATTCACCCTGGATCTGGGTCAACATTAAATGATCCAATCGAGAAAAGTCCCTTGCAGTTGTGTCCTGATGCTCAGAGATGCTGGTACCATGGAATAACCAATAAGTGCAATGGGGATAATGGGGGTGTGGCTTGTTAAATTCTCCAGGGATGAATCAACTGGGATCACAAGATCCCAGAAGTTCTGAAGTATAATGGTTGGTTTTCTGGGACAATGGATGTTGATCAGCTAAATTAGACAAATTACCACTAATTAAGGAATCAGGATCATTGAGATCTTTTGAGAAGTGTTTATTGAGAGTTGGCACACAAAAGCTGTGTTCTCAAGGTGACTAAAGTTGAACAAGTTGCTGACTTGGTTGTGCAAGAGTCACCCAACTGGTAATGTTTTGAAGGCATGAAGGAGACCTGGAAAGGAGTTGAGAATGGATATTGTGTGACAGGGCTGAAATTTAAGAAGAAAGCAAGGAGAGGCTATTGGTGAAACAACACCCCTGTTTTAATGTTACTTTCAAACTTCCATCCAAAACATCACAATCCATAACCCCAATATTTACATTGGTCTTGGTGATTGTCCCACAGTACCTGTATCTTCAAGAAGATGGGCACAACTGGGAGGAATTCTTTTTTTGATTGGATTATTTGATGCTGATCCAGATTTAGGCTAGGCCACACCTTATAATGGGATAATGCAGAATTTTGCAGATGCCATGGGATGAAAACAAACAAAAAATGCACATTATGGACTCCTGGTGTTGTGAATTTTTAATATTGGGGGCGTAGTTATAACAGATCTGACCATGTGGTTTGGGGAGGTTTAAGGAAGAAATTTAGAATTTTTCGATAAAAAAGCTAATAAGGGTTGAGAATTCTGTGGGCTCTTCTGTTGGAGCCTTAGAGATAAGAATGTTGACAACAAGCTATTAGGCATTCATTCATGACCTGTGCCTCAGCTCCTGCCTCCGGGTTTCTACCCTGATTGAATTCCGACCTTGGCACCCTTTAATGGATGGTGTGATTCCATCTGTGTAAGCCAAATGACCCTTTTTTTTTTTTTTTTTTTTTACCCAAGTCACTTTTTGGTTATGGTGTTTCATTATAGCAGTAGAAAAGTAACAGCAATACAGATAAAACAGAAGAAAACTGTTGAAATAAAGATGCCTTGTAAGTGGCAAGTAGGAAAAATTTGAAAACATGCCAAAAGATATTAAATCAAATCCAGAAATTGATCTTGCTCTATGATTAAGTATATTTAATGTTATTAAATTTCTAAACACCCATTTGGGAAAACAGATCTTGATTTTGGACCCCATCTTAGAGAAATGGGCCTAAGGCTTAACTTATTGCAAGCCAGCACCTAGCACCAGTTTCCAGTTTACTCCCCAACAAACCTGGCCTTCAGATCACAAGCCTGGCCCTGGCATTTCACTTCCTCACAACCACCAATCAGGAGGAAAGCAGAAGTTAAGTTTATGGTTTGGTTTCCAGTATCATCCAATTATTTTAAAGGGTAACAGAATTCCATAACATGTGCTAGGCTAAAAACTCCCTTGTATGTCTGCTCATCTCTGTGTAAGTGTTTGCTTGAAACTGGGGCCAAGACCTCACCCTCCTGTCCTGCTGCATCAGAGGCACAGTGTGGCCCAAGCTCAAACTTGAATCAAAACTCTAATACAATTACATTGGAATCGGCACCTTCGTGGTCAGTTGGTGTTCATAAAATGAACACAACATTTTGGTGCATTCGTCAGGAACCACAACACTTCCTGTACTACCTATTTGAAGTGTCTTGATACATGTAATTTCTCTCTGAGTCTGTCCATGTGTTTGTCTGGTACAGGTGATTCTGTTCCCTGTGCTGTGTAACCGTAAGGTAATCTCTTACTGTAGGTATTTAGTCTGTTCATAAACTCTGAGTGGCTGCCAGATCTGTAAGTTTTGAGAAAGGGCCTAAACATCTGTATTTCAAGCTCAACATGACTAAAAGGAGGTGCTGGAATGTCATGGCCACACTGAGCTGGAAGACATTCCAGGGCCCAATAAGGAGACCTTGATGTTTCAATCAGAGTTCTGCTCAGGCTCTGAGAAATTTGGTTGTATATCATCTGGTTTTGTTTTATTTGGTTTTTGTTTGTTTGTTTGTTTTTCTTCTCAAGGAAAAGAAAGGATGAATATTCTTGTGTCCGTATATGTTTGTTGTTTCTGTTAGGACTATTGAGTTTCTCTTCACAGGGCAACTTTGACTTTGAAGGGTCCTAACATGGGACAGGTACATTCCTAGCAATTTTAAGGATCTTAAAACCAAGAGCCACAGAGTCACAAGAGCCTGACTACTGAGTGGACTTATCTGTAAGCTATAGCAGGCAGAACAATAGCCTTTGCTACCTCCTTTGCACACATGTAGAGAAGAGGGGCCCTGCTGCCAAGATTGTGTGTGTGTGTGTGTGTGTGTGTGTGTGTGTGTACAGAATCTTGAGTGATATGATAGGCAGATTATTCTAATTTTGCAAACTAATGTTCTCAATACGAAGCACTGGACTCGTTCAGAATGAAAATAATGCTATTGATAAGCGTTTACTGAAGCAATGATTAATTTTCTAAGTTGTTTATTTTATTGATATCAATCATTCTCTTTCAGCTCAATTTTTTGTTTTTTGATATGCTATCCTTTGGAGCATCTTTTTGTGTCAGAATTTTGAAATTCATTTATTTCACTGGGTGTTTTGCCTTTACCATCCCATCTACAGCCTCCAGGGTATCTCCCATGGCAGGAACTATTCCCTATAGGCTTCATTCATTAATTCATCATAATCATCAGTACATAATATTATACCCTCTGAACATATTTTTCATTCTCATAACTCCTCTGCTCTCATTTCAAATGTATTGGTTTTGAGAGAACACACTCAGTATTTCATTAAACAGAGTCTATAATCAACTCTGAGTAGAAAACCAACAGCTGTTAATTGAATATTATTCTTGGTCTACAAAAATGTTTGCTAAAAATAGACCTTTCAAAATATATCCCAAGACACTTGTTGTGAGGAAATATTTAGTATAAGTGTTTAAATACATCTATATGTACTGGGTTCACAAAATTTCATTGCTTTCCAACTCAATAAGAAATAGAATGTCTATTCTAGCTGGAAACAGACTGCACATAATTTAAATAAATAGTCCCTCCTCCTGGTGCTTCTCTTTCTCCATGTCTTCCTTTGCTTTCTTCTCCCCTTTCTCTGTATCACATTTTCTTTCACCTCCTTTTACTTTCTGTTTCCCTCTCTTTCCCACTGCTTTCTTTTTCTTCTACAAAGTGTCCAAAAATGTTTCAAGGAATCTTTCTGGGAGATAAATTGTTGAAGGTGGGTTAGATAAAGAAGCTGCACCAAGCCAGGCATGAGCACAGCAAGACTGTTAAGTGGCAGTCAGGAGAATAGGACTTCCACAAACATTCTGTGGAGTTAGATTCAAAAATCACACAGGTGATGTCACTAGTTTCCCAAGATTGTCTGACCTAAAATAACATTAATCATTCAATTTGTTCATCTAGAAAAAAGGACAATGGCCAATACATTTAATGAGGGCAGGGATGGGAAGAGACAGAGGGTTTTCATGTTACAGACACAAAAAAGTGGCATTTTCTCAGTGTGTGGTTCATGACACACCTATATATAAGTGACAAGGGATGGAGGTTTAAAATGAATATTTCTGGGCTGAAATCCAAGAGCATCAGAATATCTGGAAGTAAGCTTCGACATTTTAATTTTAAAAGTGCTCAAGATTACTTTGAAGCACACAAAAATTAAGCACAGAATTAATAATTGCTTGGGAAGTCTAAATTTATTGAATCACAGTTCCTTATATTGAGCTTGTGGATGGCCATGTCTGCCTTTCCACCAAGACTTCAGACAACTGAGACTCAAACATCTAAAGACAGTACCTAGATGCCAACGTACTATTTTTTTTGGGGGGGGGATTATTTCTTTTTATATGGTAGTCAAGTAACCACACTGAACCAATGGAGGATTTACAAAGAAGCGATTCTGGAAATTTGAACTACAGAAATACTGATAGAAGACAAAAATAAATACAAAATGATACCTCAACCCTAATTTGTTTGTAGATAAAAAGATCTTGAATTGAGTCACCTCACTTCTCTTTCTTGTCCTGAATAATGACCATGAATATATTCTCTATTTCCTGATCCTCGGTCCTAAAATTCTTACTGATCAACTAATATTTAATACATTACATTCTAAGTATTCAAACTGTGTCTAGTAGTAACATTTCTCTATTATTTTTGTATACAAGTAAGCTGTTGAATAATTTTCATCACTTAGAAAACTCCAACACCTTTGTAATTAGAATAATGCAAGACTTTTAGGTTTTTAAATTAATTCATTAAATCATTTGTATAAATTAAGATTTATTTGCACACTTAAGTAATAATTAGTTGTATAAATTAAGAGTAACTTTCACACTGAGGAAATAAAGATGATTAAGACTTGGTTTTTGTTTCATGGGCCACAACTTAAGACATAAGGCAAATATATAAGTTAACTTTAAATTAATAAATCATGTGCCCCAATTTCAAATTTTGAAGTGTGTATGCATGTGTGTATTTCTGCCCCATTTACTTGGCAGATAATGATGACCTCTATAGGATCGAAACAGAAGAAATTACTATACAGAACCTAGTTCTACATAAGATATTTGGAGAGGGAGCACAAATTTAAAACTAGCTTCAAATTTGGGTAGGTGACATATACCACTGGGAACCTTATTTTAGCAATGGAGAGGTAAAGGGCCCGTAATGATCAGCTCTGTGAATAGACCGTGCTCCTTAAATAGTCACTATGTGACATGCTTTTCCCATCTAATAACCAAATTAACTGTGACATGGTAGGATTCAGGGCATGGGTGAGAGAGGAAGGAGAGTTCTTCACTTGGAACAGAAATAGGGCTAAAGTACAGAGTTCGCTGGCCCCACCCACTAGAGATATGTCATTTGTGAATGAAAGTGTCCATCAAAGCATTGTCAGTATATGGTGTCCTCTGTCATCACTCCTTCTCCTAGCCCTGGCAGGATTCTCAGAAACTAATTGCCACCATGGATTCTTAGATTTACACACAGTGCACTATGGCATAATGCATGGGAAAGGCAGAGAGATTGCAGAAAACAAATCTCTTCAGTGCAGCTCTGATGGGAAAGATAAGCAAATTTAAAAACGAACCTGACATCTTTCCCTTTAATTGATTTAAATTAAGAATGCCTCTAACTTCCCAACGGTTTTCTAATTAAGTTCCATATAAATGATGCCCAGGCTTGCAGGTACTTGAAAAGTGGGTGTGCTACAATAATAACAGAGTAAACATGTGATCTAGTTTTGCAGCAGAGTAAGCCATACTATTCATGTGACATCGCCCATGTTTTGGGGGCAGTGACGTTGACTAGTTTATTTCACCATTTAAACTAAAAATTGTGTACTCTCAAATGGCCTGCGAGACAATAAGTTCATTTCAAAATTAATTTTAAGGGGATTTTTTTCTTTAAATAGTGATAATAAGTGCTCATGTGAATATGTTTAGGATATAGAAAATATCAGAAAAAAGAATAAATTGAAATGATTATTAAGAATCATACTTCATGCTTATGCTTTTATTTTATGCGATTCTAATATCATGATAAATTCACAAGTATATGTATTTTCATGAGAATGAAAGATTTGTAATTCCATGAATCTGCAATGTTATATAAAGATCAGTTATCTTCCTAAGAATAGTTAAAAAAAATAAAGAAAAAGTTTAGTTTCTTTTCCCTCTCCCTGTTTCTCAAATTCATTTTTCTCTCTCCTCTCTGCAGATGGCTCACCACTTAAGTAAAATAATTGATACTGCATATTTTATTTGGCATTAGAGTGGACCCTTCCTCATAAGGTTGGCTTAAAGGCTCTGAGCACACAAAGTCTTTGTCATCTTTATCCTTTACTGTCCACCCAATAGCTGAAACAATGGAACAATTCAATAACACTTTTTTCCCTGACTTCTTTTAAAATGTTGAAATTAGAGAACTTTTAAAGTTCAGAAAGGGAAAATATTTAGAAGGTAGGGAAAAAACAGATTACTGGCTAGAGAATTTCTGCTTTACAATTAATTCAACCAAGGTAAGCAAATGTACAAAATTAAAATAAATGAGATAAACTACAGTTGCTGCAGACATAATATTGAAAATTCAACAAGAACAGATTTTCACATCTTTATTTTCTTGATCAATTCTTAACTAAGTTTTCTATTAAAATTTGAAAAGTATTTGTTTTGATATCCCTATTGCTGAGTGCTCATTGATTAAAAAAAAGCAAAAAAAAAAAAAAACATAAAACAATGAATTTTCTTTACAGGTAAAAGTGCACATTCAAACTACTACAACAAAAATTGTTTTAAGTCTTTGTAAGAACTAGTCACTCATATGATACACATGTGTACATGGAGGAACACACACACACACACACACATACACACTTAACATTAAAAATTTTAAAAATATGTCTTTTTGCCAAACTATAATTTAAATTTGAAATATTGTAAGGAAATTGAATTAACTAGATTAAAAAGGAGACCTAAATTGTTTTCAAATTCATACTAATGTGAAAATATAATACATAAAATAAATTTTAAGTCTGAACATTAGCATTTTTTTGGTAGAAAGTTAAAACATGCAATGCTTCCTCCATTGAGCTCCTTGTCAATTAGTATTGTTCATAGGAGGGATTTTTAATTCCAAAATCCTGACTTTATTTTTTTTCAAAGGTAGGGTTGATGTTTTCACTTCCTCTGTACCTTTGTGGGGGTTTTAAGAGTTAAATGTAAATTAAAACCACAATGACTAGCATTTTGGAAAATGTTTATAAAAATGTACATTTATCAGGTATTCTTTGTTTTATATACTTTGAATTATCTACATTGTAATCCAGAGTTTTTCCATCTTATGACTTGGGCAATGGGATCTAATTTTACTTTTCTATACATTCCTTGCTAATTTAGACAACTTTATTCCTTCCAGCTATTTGCCCCTGGCCTTCTTGGCTTTCACCCAGGCCTGGATATTTCATTCAGGTTAGGTGCCTTCTACAAGTATGGATGGAGTGGAAAAAAAGTGAAAAAAGGGATACTCATGGCCATTTTGTGGGTAATGGTGAAGTTGCTGAAACAGTTGAAAAATATAGAGATAAAGTGTTTTAAAATGGGATGTATTGCCTTATACAGTATTCATCATTTTACGATAGGCAATTGATTGTTTTATACTGGCAAAATAAATCAAGTGACTTATTAAATACATCTTGCTAGCATGATTACCATCTCTGGCTACTTTGGGGGAAAGGTGGCTGTGAGACGGCTTTGGAAAGCATTGTATTTGTAATATAATTAACATTTATGGCTTCCATGTGACATATTCAGACATTTAACCTCAGGATGATAATAACCTCACTTCATGAAGTAACTTCTTTGATCACAAACCCATGAGCTAGTAGGCATAGCTTGTAATCTAGGCACTTTGGGAGGGAGCAGGATAATCTACATGTAAGTTCAACTGAGTTACAGATCATTCAAAGACACATTATATTACATGTGATTTTGTCAAAAAAAAAAATAAAATCAAACAAAGGAAAACAACATATTAATGTGGGCAAATATATCCTGAAGTTCTTGACTTCATGATTTATAACTTGTTAGTTGCTTACTAATAAATACTGAAAACAATGTGAAACTTGCTTTTTTCTTTTAATATACCTAGAGCTTTTTAGTCATAGGCTCTAATAATGCCTCAGATGTAGTCCAAAGGAAAACGATGGTCCATAGATACAAACAACAGAAAACTCTGAAGTGTTCTGAGATGATGATTAAGAAATAGAACTGCAGCAGGCTTTCTTCAGAAGACATGTGCTACCAAATATGAAATCAATGTAAGAGAATAAACATAACAGAAGATTCTAGAATAATAATATTTTTGATTCCTCTTTGTGACAAACCACAGGATTAAGAGTTTGGTGCCCAGTTACTCACTGCAAAGTTTGGGAAATTCACTAAGTATGCTTATAACATTATTTCATAAGGGGAAATCATTTGAAATGTAAATAAAAATTTATTGAAGAAAAAATAAGAAAAAATGATTAAGCAAAAAAAATATAGTTTGCTAAAACAGAAAAAAAGAGAGATAGTTCTTGGACTAGAGAGATGGCTTAGCAGTTAAGAGCAATGACTGCTCTTCTAGAGGTCCTGAGTTCAATTCCCAGCAACCACATAGTGGCTCACAATCATCTGTAATGGGATCCGATGCCCTCTTCTGGTGTGTCTGAAGACAGCTACATATTTATATACATAAATAAACAAATAGATCTTTGAAAAAAGAAATACATTAAAAAAGAGAGAGATAGTTCTTATTGTACTTGATCTTTTTAATGACGTGGAATCTTTCAAATGATAGGCATATATTTCAGCAGTATGGAAACTTCACTTGGAGACATGTTAATCCTATAACTACAGAAATTGGAACTTCAATTTTTTATGCTTGTTAATATTTTTTATTTTTGCATGTATTAACTTTCTCAAATTTTGAAGAAAAACATTGAGGAATTACACCAACCTATTTATGATATATATTGCTTCTACCAACTTTATTTTTAGCTTTATGAAACTACACTGTGGGCTTCACTTACACTTTCATGGTTATGCTCTTTATTATATTTATGTTATAAATTTTATACACACACACATACACATATATATGTATATATGTATATAGCACAACCTGTCTTAAATGCCCATATATTTTGAAGCGGTTCAATGAATCTGAATAACAATATATGCAGTATCACACATATTTATCATATCATGTTTGTGATGCAAATAATTCTATCAAACCTGCTATCAATTTGTAAGTCACTGTCTTGTACTATCATCCTCTTGTACTCACTTTTGCAACAAAGCAATGTCATACAAGGACCAAAGTATTTTGTAATGTAGCAAACTGCAAAATCACACACACACACACACACACACACACACATGAAAACAAACACAAAGTAGTATTTAGTATATAACAATATTCTACTTGAAAAAGAAATTTAAAAAAAATCTCATTTGCAACATGGATTTATTTCTTCATTTACAAAAAGCAGTTGTAATACCCTAATGACCTATAGTATGAATAAAATGCTTATATATTCAATGCAAGCATCTTTTCAGGACCTGAAAGATACTTAACAAATGTTTGTTCATAAGTGTTTTGCTTTCTCTTCTGTCCATTAAATACATTGTTCCACGCTCTGAACCTCTTCCAATGTTTTCTAAAGTAAAGCATTATGTGTCAGTGTCACTTGAATGTGTTGTCACATACATGGCTTTCAGGCATTGATTCCTCCCCTGCTTCTCATGTGGAATCTATCAATACCAAGGGAAGTTTGAGAATTTTTCCTCACTGTGCAAACTACAAGCTATAAGAAACAATACCAGTACAAACTATAAGAAGCAGTACTTATAGACTAAACAAATTACACTTTGGGGATAATTTGTAAATGATGGAATTCATCACAGTAACAAAGACTGTCTTACATGCCACAGACATTGAGTTTAAGTTTAACAGATAAAGGAGAAACTATTAATATTTAACTTTAATTTCCTGGCAGAAAGAATGTTGGAAATTGCTTTTGATAATTTTGTTGGAGAAGAGTAAATTTTGAATATGTTAATCTTAGTTAAGGCAAGATTAAAAAACTGAAAAAGGGTACAAGAATACTATGAATAGAAGTTCTTGTGATGAACATACATGTGTCTAATATAACAGTGACTTAGAAGCCTGCTAGTACTGTGAAAGTCCTATTCTGAAAGTGAACACACTTAATTTTTCTAGATCTTTTAATTTGTAATTCTATTTATATATTTCAATATGGTATGGTTACAGAATTATTGTAAATGTTCTGATGAAAAGAGAAAGAAACATAGGCATACATGTAAGAGAGAGAGAGAGAGAGAGAGAGAGAGAGAGAGAGAGAGAGAGAGAGAGAGAGAGAATGAATCATGGGCATACATGGTCCATATATGAAGAAGATGCAGTAATTCACATCAAATATTGATAATGCTGTAGATACAGTTGAAAGAACTAGGCTTTAGGAGATAGTTGACAAATTTCCCAGTATAACAGAGACAATAGATACAGGGTCAGAAATATTAGAAGGTAAATCTATTTCGCATACCATGCTTTCCTCCTGGCATTTTTTTTTTTTTTTTGGTGGGGAGCTTTGGTTAGATGATTCTATGACTTACTGTCTCTGCTACTCTGCTACTCCCTCATAATGATCTAAGTGAACACATCAGAGGCATGAGGCATTACTAAACACCTAACCAGAAAACACTCTTGTCTTTAATGTCCAATCAATAAATGTACCAATCAAATAGGCTCTAGAAAGCACAGGGAAAATGCACTATAAAGAGGTGGGCAGAACTGAATTGAATCAAACGCTTTGCCCATCTTAAATTCCACTGTGGGGCCAAACGTCTCACATCAAAAGTCTTATGCTCTTGCTCGTTTTTATACCAAGACTGTTAACCAAATTCTGAAATATGTTTCCGCACAATCAGCCGTATTCCTAAGAAGAAAAATGTAGAAACCCACTTTTTGATGCCAAGGTTATTTAATTTGGGGCTTTTATTTGCAAATAATTGGGGGTCATTATTGTAGAAATGCAACCCAACAAGTAATAATCCACATTGTTTTAAATGTGTATGTATAAAGTGCAAAGTATTGAGATCTTATAAGTGCATGGTTTTATATTTACTTTGAGTAAGGAAACAATTTTTTATATAAATATATCCTGCATACTTAACAGGTTAAAAAAATTCTAAAGATCACCCTTCTACTTAAAAAGATTTAAAAGGTTCTATTGTGCTTTATCTGTGGAAATAGCAAAACAACAGAGATAATCTATTAGAATGTTCTGTAGTAATTATATATAAATAGTGTGGCCAGCATTTTCAATCAAACTATATTTTATTTTAAAATTATTGCCTTATATAAAATCAGTGCCTTTCTGAGATGCAGGTGTGTAGGAGGTGGCTCTCAATAAAACTCATAGATAATTTGTATAGTTTTAATTAGTGATCCTCTCAGAACAATTGGAAATAGCTCACACTACAGCTGCTCCCATGCCCCTGGCTGATTTGGAATTCTATTTTTGTTGATCTTAGCAGTAAAGTGGCAAAGTTTGCAGATGACTGTCATTGCAAACATGAACATATATAATCAATATTACCATAGTAGTGGTTACATGATTTTTATCCGAGAATAGAAACTATTTCTGGTGAAGATTAATTTTAATAGGAATCAATGGCTCCTTAGGTCAATTCTTATTGACAAGCAACACGTTCTGAGACATTTATTTTCAGTTTGGTATTTGTAACTAGTAGCAATGTCTGTATATTTTTATTCCTTTTACTTATTAATTTCCTCATATTTTATTTAAATAGCCATTTATATCTACTGCAAATTTACATAAAATTGCATTGAGTGACTCTATATGCAAGACACTATTCTATGTAGTTGACACTTTTCAATCAAAATTTCCATTGTTGCTGTGGAAGAGAAACTATTCCCCTTATTTTCTTTTAGAGAAAATGAAAAATTTCAAAGGCTTTAAAAGTCTCTGCAGGATGCATGAATATGCCAAGCACTGGAAAGAATCTTACAAAAGTAACTATAATTTATTGTTTATCTGTCATATGCCAGGTGTTTCATAAGGGGCTAATCATTTCATCTCTCCAAACCTGCATGGAGAGATATGTTTTTAATTAAATGGAATTTACCTCCATTCTTCTTTATACACACAAAATTCATCAGATAATTATCAGCATATAATATTGTGTTATGCTATGATAATTCAACAGCCGAGTGTGGAGTGTGGGAGGGAATGGATACTTCTCAGTCCTTTTGTTTTTTGCAGAGATATTAACATTCATAGCTTTTATAGCTGATCACAATTCAGCATTTGAAAACTTCTTATGCTCAGAGTAGTTTATCATAAGCAGACATTTTGCAAGGTCCCTGTAGGCACACAAGAGTGCTTCTGGTGAATCAGAACCAACTATATTTGCATGTATCCTAAATTTTTTCCAATTTAAGTGACAGAAAAATTGTCAAGGCATATATAAAAGTCAGCCATGCACTAGTTGCTGATCTTCATTGGAAATATGTTCCTAATTTAGTAACTAGAAACTTATGTTGTGTTATTTTTGTTATTATTTTGTTTATCAGGTTTAACAAAATTTCAGATTTCAGTTAAGCCCTCAACCAAGAAAAGAAACACGCTCTGTGTATATACACATGGTCAGTTCACTGTGGGTGAGCTTGGATAAGGTCTCATCTAGAGTCCCAGGACAGCATTCAAGTATGACTTTGAATGTGAGTGACAGTTCCACTGAAAGGTCAGAGTTCTGTCTACTTAACAGTCAGTCTTCTTCATTGTATTCATTCAGCTCCACTGAGCACAGTGAGATTCATTTCTTTACCTCTTTGATTTCTTTTCTTAGTACCAAACACCATTTATTCGCATGCATATAGGATTATGGAGCACTGCATACTCCAACCTATAAGCATTCTCTCTTTTGAGATAGGATCTGACTATGTAGTCCAGGCCAGCCAGCTGTAAGTTTCAAATACCTAGTCTTCCTCCTGCCTCAGTTTCCAGAGTGCTTAAATTATAGCTGTGTGTTAACATGATTTCTTTAGCATTTTATTTTAAACTAATCTTTTATTATTTATTTAATATTGTTATTTTTTTAAAGCTTTGTCTTTTTTTGATATATTCTATATTTATATTTCAAAAGTTATCCCCTTTTCTGGTCCCCTTACCTCTGCCCAGAACACCCCTATCCCAGATTACCTCCCCCTGTTTCTTGAAGGTGTTCCCTCACCCACCTCACTCCCATCTTTGATTCCCCTACGCTGGGGCATCTATCGAGCCTTCATAGGACCAAGGACCCATTGATGCCTGACCAGGCAATCCTTGTGCTTAATGCTTACAGATATTAATCTTCTAAACGGGAGAATAAACCCACTTTTTAGAAAGCTTTCCAATGAAATTGACCTTCATGCAGACATTTTATCAGCAGCATATAGTAGAATAATAATTCTTTTGATAATTTACATATATATGTGATAGGTATTTCATACATATAATTCAAAACTATCTCAGAGTGCAATTTTAATCTTGGTTAATGACAAAGGATAACTCATCTTCTTGTAGTAGTAAATTTAGTTAAATAATCACCCCACATTCTATAGCATTGAATTTGTCGTTTGAATACAATCCAAGTTATTTACTAAAAACATGTTCCAGTTCACACAGTAAACTAAACTAGCAAAATGGCAAACATTTGAAAAGTCATCAAAATTTTAAAAAAAAAATGTTGAATAGACAAGAAGGGTTTTCAATTCTTTAGAGCTCAAATATTCTTTTGTAAAGTTGGTAACATTGTATTTATAAAATAATAATCCCCAAAAGATTTCATATCCTCTCTCTCGGTCTGTCTCTTTCTCTGTCTCTCCTTTTCTCTCTCTCTCTCTCTCTCTCTCTCTCTCTCTCTCTCTCTCTCTCTCTCTCTCTCTCTCTCTCTCTCTCTTAACCACACACACACACACACACACACACGCACCTCACATTACTTTATCTCTGTCTTTGTGGTTACTGCATATAATTTAGAGTGTCTCTTGTAATGTCAGCTTCCTATCTAGAAAAATTGAATTATCTGGCAGATGATGGCAGATGATAGTTAAGGTTTTCTTACACAAGGTTGCTGATTAACTGTTATCAGTCCTTCAGGTGCTCAAAATACTGGTATTCATGAATTGAATCAAAAAGATCTCCTTAGCCTCTATAGGTCCACGGTCATCCAGTCAGAAAAGTGAGTGTGGTGAAATGTAGATCATAGTATTTGTACTCTGAATCTAGGTTTGAATTGTGGATAAGGTCCTGCTTCAATATCCCTCCTATTTGCATTTTTCTGCTGAACTTGCAATTCTCCTCGGGCTAATCTGTTTGCTCAGATCTCTGAATAATAACGCCTGTTTCTTTCTTCTAAATGCAGAATTATTCTCTATATGTCATACATATCATTAACCCTAACTTTTAACACTTCATAATTGTTCCCTTTCATGAAATTCTTCATGGAGTTTGAGTAACTGTATTACAAAGGTAGGTTTACTCCTAGGAGAGGTAGAATCCTTGATAAATTAGGACTTTGGGAAGCCATTAAGTCCTAGAAGTTTTCTCATGAAATGAAATTTAGAGTTCTTGTTTCTCTCTGCTTTCTGTGTCAGGATGTAATCTGCACACTCTGTCAAGTTTTCCTGTCATGATATGCTTTGCTCTTGCCAAAGAACCAAAGCAAGAAGAAGGTGATCTAATCTTTATCTAGACATTCCTGAAACACATGCAATTTAAAACACACCTTCTACTTTATAAGTTAATTTTCTCAGATATTTTGTTACAGTTATGATGATGCTGGCTAATACATATTTAGTAATGTTTCCCTTTTGAGGGTACCCTTTTTGTATTGTGATTTCTTAAAACAATAAACATAGAACATAGAGGTGCTTGATAAAGTCCAGGGTTTGTACCATATTTCTAATGAAATCATAAAACAAAAATAGTAAGATAGAGGAAGTGATAAACAAGAAAAGGAATGGCACTAGAAATTATGCTACAAAAATAAAATTATACTCTAAGTAAATGTAATCTATGTGGGTAGCACTGTCATTATCAACTAATAATATAAAAATTTCAAAGTATAATAAATCTATATGGAACATTCTCCAGATAAATACTGATAACTAATAAATCTTATTTTTATGTGTTCTGATTCAGCCCACTATGCTTTTTCTTTTAAAAATAGACTAGCAAATGAAAATACTAATATAAATATCCCTTAAAGTAAATTGAATCTTGTTAAATTTAGGAGATCTTATTAATATCTCAAAACAACTTTATCGACATCCTATATTTGCTTTCAAATGATCTCACAGTGCAGCAGTATTACTGTTGCACCCAGTCATTTATCATGTCATGTTTTCCCTGAATTTTCATCCTACACAGTATCATTGTCTACTTCTTCCCATTTCTCTGTTGTTGGGTCTTCTGTCTCCTATATTATAAACTTCATATTATGCATATTCCTCAAAATCATGTTAAAGATTAACCCACCCAGAGATATATGACATAAAAAATCTTATTTATTTATTTATTTATTTATTTATTTAACTTACTAATACTACAAACCCAGGAAGGTACCACACATTCTCAGCAAATGCTGCAAGAAGTACCTATGCTTTCTACATCTTCTTAGCTTTTATATTTGAACTATAGTCTCACCCAATTGCACAGGCTGATCTGAATTCATTTTGTACCTCAGACTGGTCCTGAGGGCACAGGCTAGCATTTAGAACACTAGCATTTAGAACACTGGCACAAAGAACACCAGTTTGAAACAACATTTGACTGCATAGTCAAATCCTAATTCAAAAGAAAAGAAAATTTATAAAAATGTTATAAAATACTCCTTTTTATTATATATGTATATATACACATATATTTTTCTCTATTTTGGGGTGTTGCCTTTTAATTTTATTTGTAGTGACCTTTGGTGAATAAACATTGATAATTTTGATATACTCAACTGTAACTATTTATAAAATATGTTTTTGTTCTTTTAAAACCAGGACAGTTCAGTGCAAAACACTATAGTGTGACGATTTATGTGTATATTTTAAGATGTTTTAGTGCTTTACTCTCGTACTTTAAGACACTTATCCCATTTTGAATTAGTTCATAGTATCTGAGAAAATAATAATAAATTATAGGATGTGCACTCACTGATAAGTGGATATTATCCCAGAAGCTTGGAGTACCCAAGACACAATTCACATGTCAAATGATGCCCAAGTAGAAGGAAAAACAAAGTATGGATCCGCTGGTCCTTCTTAATAGAGGGAACAAAATATCCACAGAAAGAGATACAGAGACAAAGTGTGGAGCAGAGATTGAGGGAAAGACCATCTAGAGACCACCCCACCTAGGGATCGATCCCCAAAACCCAATTTTATATATATAAAATTTTATATGGGAACTACATCAAGATTTTTATTGGATCCTAAAAGATTTATCTACAATAGTATACTAAAAGGTCACTTTTCCACAGAATACATTAAAATGGCCAGGAAGCATGAAGCAAGGTGTGCCTTATTATTGTTTGTGAGGGAAAATTATGTCTATAATAAAAAAAATCACTCAGTAATATGTTAGACAGGAAGCGAGACAGGCAAAACATTCATGCACTATTTCTGAAAATGAAATATAGTACAGCCAATTTCAAAAACTTCCTGGAAGTTTCTTCAATAGTTAAACATACAATTAGTAAAAGTTATTGTGATTTTTCTTCCTAGGTATTTCTCCATGTGGTATGAAAGAAAACAAATGTTCTTACTAAACTTACAGTGTTTTATGCTGTTTTATACCTAATGTGAAAAGATGGAAACCCCCCAATTATGCAATGACAAATGAATAAAATTAATGTATTTACAAAATCTGGAGGGTCCAAAATGGATTTTATGCTACTTAACCATAAAAAGAATTATATATAAATGCAGAATTCATTCAAGATAAATATAAGAATCAATGAGTGAACTTTGGAAACCAGATAAGATAAGGCATACCCTATGTGTCCACACTTATATGAAATCTCTAGAGCAGGAATCTGTACAGGAACCAGAAGTTGATCAATGGTTAGATAGGGAAGGAGAAAATGAGAAAGAAGAAATAAAAATTATAAATTATGCAGAATGCTGACAGAGTAGGCTGACTACATTTCATCACAAAAACAACAAGGCCTTGCTCAGTGAAACAAACTGGCCCAGGAAAGATACATGAAGCCAATAATAATCTAGAGAAATCACCTAGAGTGTACAAAGTTAGATTTTTCAGGCAAAAATAGCCTTCTGGGGATACTGCCTACCACAGCACAAATATTGGTAGGCAATTATATACAAAGCAGAGAGATGGCGAACTTACCACAGTTCCTCAGTGCTTAGTCTTCAGGTGATTCAGCACCCATTTCTATAGAAAATATCAAAAGCACCTATAACAGGCATTTGCTTGTCATATTATAATGACAGTCTTTGTGTGGTTGTCATTATTGTGACATATGTGACATATGTTTTAATTGACTGCTTTGAACAAAATTTAAATAAACAAGGGAGAAAGGAGAAATAGATTCCCCTGAAAAAGATCATGAGTAATTATTTAAAAATATTTATAACACAGAAAATGATAGAAAGCTTAAGAGAAGCACTAAACAGAATGGAATAAGAAGAAAAATTGCAGAGAGCTTTTATTAATCATTCAAAAGATAAATCATAATCTGTTAAGTCTAAGAGAGAACTTGAGGGAAGCATATCAAAGCCTGCATTGGCACTTACAGATGATATAGCAGGTATATAAAACAGCATGATATTTGATGAGTAGATAAAGCATACTTGCCTTACACAGTAATTCAGAGAGCTCTTTAGCAACCACAATTCAACCAAAATCAAGTGGCATGGTTATTATATCAAGTGCCAAGTTCAGGAAGAAAGAAAGCAGCCTTAGATTAATGGAGATGGGAGATGTGAATAGCCCCTGATAGAAAATGGCATGGATAAATATTTACCGGCATCATATTTCTAGAACTTTATTCTACCATGGAAGACGGCAAGACTCAACACTGCCCAAAATTACACCAGTCAGAATGGCTAAGATTAAAAATTCAGGAGACAGCAGGTGTTGGAGAGGATGTGGAGAAAGAGGAACACTCCTCCACTGCTGGTGGGGTTGCAAATTGGTACAACCACTCTGGAAAGCAGTCTGGCGGTTCCTCCGAAAACTGGGCACCTCACTTCCAGAAGATCCTGCTATACCACTCCTGGGCATATACCCAGAAGACTCCCCACCATGTAATAAGGATACATGCTCTACTATGTTCATAGCAGCCCTATTTATAATTGCCAGATGCTGGAAAGAACCCAGGTATCCCTCAACAGAAGAGTGGATACAAAAAATGTGGTATATCTACACAATGGAGTACTATTCAGCCATTAGAAACAATGAATTCATGAAATTCTTAGGCAAATGGATGGAGCTAGAGAATATCATACTAAGTGAGGTAACCCAGACTCAAAAGGTGAATCATGGTATGCACTCACTATTAAGTGGATATTAACCTAGAAAACTGGAATACCCAAAACATAATCCACACATCAAATGAGGTACAAGAAGAAAGGAGGAGTGGCCCCTGGTTCTGGAAAGACTCAGTGAAACAGTACTCAGCAAAACCAGAACGGGGAAGTGGGAAGGGTTGGGTGGGAGGACAGGGGAAGAGAAGGGGGCTTACGGGACTTTCGGGGAGTGGGGGGGCTAGAAAAGGGGAAGTCATTTGAAATGTAAATAAATTATATCAAATAAAAAAAGAAAAAGAAACAGCTTTAGCTGGATCACTGGCTATCCACAAAACTGTTGCTTATCCATGGGGTATGTTCTAGCTGGGATGCCTTGTCTGGCCTCAATGGGAGTGGATGTGCCTAGTCCCACAGAGACTTGATGTGACAGTATGCTAGAATAACCAGGAGGGGACCCACCCACTCAGAAGAGAAGGGGAGAGGAGAATGATGGGAAGGATTGTGGGTGAGCAGGGAGCCCAGGAGCAGGGCAGTGAAGTATCTATAAAAAAGAGAAAGAAACACAGCTTCTCCATATAATAATTCTATTAATTTGTGATCTACAATCTCATGGACCTCATATGGATACTCAGAGCTAAAGACACTATTGTATGGTAACCAGCAGGTGATCCAGCAACAGGTAAAACTGTTTTAGCTTTGACAGTCACCTTTGACCTCTAGGGAACAATATCACAATTGTGCTACAGTCTAAGGGTCATACTGACATTGAGACCCAACCTTGGGTTTTTCTCTGTAATCAGAGATACAGCCAAACTTTCACTCTACTTTGAAGACTCTTCAAATTTCTCCTGATTCTTCACCTAATAGCTTTAACATGTGTGGACACTTGTATCTTGTCTGCTTCCTACGGATGCAAACATTTTAGAATACTTAGCATTTGGGTATTATAAAAATATAAATACACACTCGATTGTACAATGGTCATTTTAATGATTACAAATTATACCTCATTGATATGATATCTTGAACAAGTAAAATATTACAAGTAGGCTCATACATAATGCATTTATGTATAGTCATTGGTAAGAGAGATGGTGATTGATATTCCTTTAGTTTATCAAACAACAAAACTACAGGTGCAGGTAGCACTACATTGTGCTCCATAGCACATGAAAAGGAAAGCTGTTTTTTTTTCTTTCTATAATCCCTCAGAAAGAAAATTGTTGCTAGAAATGGTAGTCTGGATCCTGTATCAAATACCACACTTGATATATTCTCCTGGGACTTAAACATGGATGCATTTTAAACTCTAGACACATTAAGGGCAAAACCATATTATGATTCATTATTTCCAGATCCCAAAGTGGTGCTAGATGAACTGTAGTTTGTTATTTGGATAAATTTCAAGGAACTAACATAGTTGAAGCAGTATTATACTTTTCTTAAACTTTCATATTATGCCCCTGATGCTATGTGAAGCAACCATAAATTAAAATTATGAAAAAAAGAAAAAATTAAGACGTAGGTAGGTAGATTAATCAAATCCAAACATTTAATTATTGCAATAATGAATTCTCACTAGCCATTTAATAAATTCATTTTGTTAGAAAACCATCTTGTAAGTTTTTAATTGACTTCTTGTTCCCATCAATTAATTAACAATTCATATACTTATTATATAGTATTTATTGGAGACTGGGTTGTATATTGAGTTAAGAGAGGAAAATTAAAACTATTTATAAATTCATATGTGTTATAAATAATCCAAATGTGGTTTAGGTTTCCTGTATATTTATGGCCTCTTCAGGATGTGGTCCTATACAATGTGAATTCAGAAAATACCAAATAGACTGAGAACATAAAAATTACAGTTTATATATTTTTTAAAGTATAGGAAGTTGGGAATGTGAGGACAAATCGGAGATCCAGGAAGACCTGAAGGAGGAAAAGGCAATTGCATATGACCAAATTCAATTTTTATGCATTTGATGTAACATATATGTACATATATGTATACATGTATATATATATATATGTATATATATCCATCCATATATGTATATATTAACAAGCCACAGATTTATTTGCTAAGTAGCACTGAAGAAAATGATAAAAATCTGTTAGGGTTACTGTGAGAGAAATAAGTTAAAGAACAGCCTAAAAATATTTCATTTAACATTTGCAACCACAGTATGTGGTTAAAACTGGAAGAACACTGGATTATTGTTCATTATTTTTGAAGCAAATTCTAGCATCTCATGATGCATATTGTAAAAGATCACACATACTTCTTTTGATTCTCACATTCTACATAATGGTCCAAACAACCTGTTCATTATTACTATTTATTATTATTGTTGTTGTTGTTTTTATTATTATTATTATTTATTACTATTATTATACTTTTTAATTCAAGCAAGCTAATAAGGTTTTCTCCACTGAATTTACTGATAAAACTCATGATAGAAGATTTCACTTGGTATTACCACCTACATTTACCCAATCTGGGGCTCTATACACTGGGTATTCGAAGCATTAGAATTGATTCTGCCTCAGTCTTACAGCACTAATCTACGTTTCATATTTCAATAATTCTTGAATAATTCTGTCTTGAGGATAAACAGCAGGCCTTTTATCATGGTAGATAAACTACTCATGTGTCCGTGTTTTACAGTCACAATCAGTTCACTGCAGAATTGGCAACTGGCATCCCATCCTTCTGTCTCTCTCATTCTTCTCTCCTGCTCTTTACTTCTGACCCTTGAACATGCTATACAACATAGAACATAGAACGAATGTCTCTTCTCTTCTTTCTTCATTGTGAGTATACTGGAACAGTCCAAAATAATCTCCATGTAAAGCAAACACTCTTTGCTTCTACATATACCTGTATATGCATCAGCCTCCTGACTTCTGGGAAAGAAACATGGGCCTCCCACCCAGCTCTAAGTAATAGTATTTCCTGTCTGCTTCCATAAGCTTTCTTGTGCTACTATGGAAAGATCCATTTTATTATGTGTTTCCTTTCAGTCCCTATGTATGGATACATACATGCTTGTGGAATAAATACTTAAGGCTTTGTAAAGTTAATAAAAATCTATACATCATATAGAAGAAGGGTTAGTAAGTACTTAACTTTAAGATCCTTTATCTTAAAGCAAATATTTTGCTTAATTAGGCATTGCCTTTAGCAGTTTTACTGAACATAAAACATTTATGTGTTTGAGATGGGCAGGATGGCACATGCCTTTAATCCCAGCACTCAGGAGGCAGAACAGAGCAGATCTCTGAGTTCAAGTCCAGTTTAATCTACAAGAAAAATTCCAGCATACCCAGGAAATCTTGACCCGTACAACAAAACAACAACAAATAAACATTAAATGTTTGAATGGCTACTGCTAATAATTTTATATGAAACACTTTATTTAAATGTGGTGATACTTTTAAATTAAAATTAAACAGCCATAGCTGTACATTTAAAAGAATTATTAAATGCAAAGTTACTGATTTTTTTCCCAGAAATACTTAGTTCTAGAAAGGACAGGATATGTGGTAACCAAAAAAGAGATTGATTTGGTTCATTAAAGATTATTGAAGATATGGGACTGGAGAAATGGCTCAATGGTTAAGAGCAGTGGCTACTCTTCTAGAAAGCCTAGGTTTGATTCACAGCATGCATGTGGCAGCACACACCCACATGTACCTGAAGTGCTATGATATCTGATGTTCTATCTCTTCTGTTTCCATATGTACAGGACATGGGAGATACATGGATACATGCTGGCAAACACCTATGTAATTATTATTGAACATTTTAAAACAACATGCATTGTTAATTATTAAAGGGAGTCCTCATACACTGATAATAAAAATGTACTTCATGAAATTTAAAGTTGATTACTTAACCAAACCCACATAACTATTCAGTATATCCCAAGGTACTTGGACAGTAACACAAACCTCAGGAAATGTTGTGTAAATTAGCATTGCAAAACGCCAACACCATTTTACACTAGTGAATTTACAGGTCAACCTGATCACTACATCCTTTGTTCTCATATCATTTGTTCTAACCAAGTTTCAACAAATGTCTTTACACAATTCAAGCTCCTTTTCAAGTGTGATTAGGGTTGCAAAGTCAAAACCTAACCACTAGGTTAAAGATTCCCAACTGAAGTGTCTTTTATACCTGCTGGAAGAAAGAAAATCAGTTTTCTCCAATGGAGTAACATAGGGTACCTCAACCATTGTGTGTGCGTGCTTGTGTGTTTGTGTGTGTGTGTGTGTGTGTGTGTATGTGTGTGTGTGTGTGTGTGTGTGTATGTGTATGTATTTAATTGGCTACAGTTTCGTGATGGGTTGGTTTAGAGTTTGTTTGCTTCTTTCTTTTTGGGTGGAGGTTTACTGTTTTCTACATTGTAGTTTTTTGTTTTGTTTTGTTTTATAAAAAATGAAAGTGGAGTGGCTAGAAATGGGCAAAGATCTGGAAGGACTTTGGAGAGAAGATAAATGTGCCCAAAATATACTTAAATTTAAAATTTATTTTAAATAGTAAACTATAATTAAAATGAAAAAACTAATATGCTAAAATAAGTCAACATCCTTAAGAAATGTGCTTGTCAAACTATCAGTGCTGTTTTTTGTATACATGATGAGTGCTCAGAGTGGAACTTTCGCAGTCCATTTTGAAATGAATTTATTCTTTTGGCATTACTGGTACTATGGAAAATATCCAAAAGCCATTTGGTTTCAATTTGCATATATTAATAGGCTAAAGCGTTGTCTCTTTAAGTGACTTCTTCTCATATAGATGGTTATTAGTTCAGAGAAAGGACAATAATACAATTATGAAATATTTCTCTTATATGTCAGAGTTGTTAATACAATCAATAAAAATTTAGAAAGGTGTTAATGTGTAATAAAATAAGTCATTTTTCTATAAGCAGCTTCCATCTGACTTTTACTGAATCTTTTATACATAAGCCCACACACATTCATTTATTTTGTTTACATTGTTTAACTTAACCAGATTCTGCCAAGCACAGGTTAACATTTTTCTCTATTTCTAGGTTCTTGTAATTCTAACCATAAAACAGCCAAACCTGTTCTTGCTAAAATTGTGCAATTTTCTAACAATATGCTATTTAGTTTTCCCACTAAAAATAAAAGTAATAGACACATTTGATAATATAGCATGACTACACAGAATGAATGACATTTGGAAAGTAATTAGCATTATTTTCACAGTTTAGAATTGTTTCCTACATCATGAGGAGCAAGCTTTTTGATCTGTCCCCATGTTATGTGTCATTCCTATTTTATAACAGATGTTTCAGATGTTTCATGATCTTGAAACTATTTTCAAATATCTGACTTTTACAGTTCAAATTATACATTTCAAATAGAGCTTGTAAATCAGTCACTGTGTATTTTTCTTGAAGACTTAGTCATGCTTTTTATGTCTAGAAATCAGATAATGTAGTCATCATGCTCAGTGGTTATTTTAAAACAAATAGCATTACCATTATAGCAAAAAATAACACTGGTAATTTCTCAATTTTCATATCTAATTTCACATGTTACTGTCTGGTTCCTTTTGAATAATTTACAAAGATTCTATTATCTGCTAATAATGGAACCTGTAATTTTCCACATTTGATAGATATCATTCAATTTCAACTATTTTGGAGCAAAGATCTTTCTATTGCCTTCTGTTCTTTAAATAATTTATGTTATAATTGATTTTTGGTCATATTTGAAAGGAAAAGATGAACATTTTTCCATATACTGCTATATAATCTATAAACAATTTGAACAAAATTCACTCATGGGAATTCTCTCTCTTTTTGTGTTTGTAAGTGTGTGTGTGTGTGTGTGTGTGTGAGAGAGAGAGAGAGAGAGAGAGAGAGAGAGAGAGAGAGAGAGAGTGTGTGCATATGCAATTTATCTATTGAACCGCCTATGTCTACAAATTTCAAACTAATCAGAGGTGGTCAGGACACTGTGATCTTTCTACAACAAAACAAATTAGCTCCCCATTCCAATGTGTATTGTATACTCATAAGGCACAAAATACCTAGTTACAAATAGTAAAATTTTATCTGAAAAATAGATACCTTTAAAAAACACAAGCCCTATATTAAGTGAAAATGATAGAGAATGTGTCTCAGATACCATGCAATTAAGAATAACTCATAAACACACTGGCTGAGAGAAAAAGTATTCATAGATTATGAAGCTAACAAGTGTCTTATCAGAACCCACTTTAGACTGCACAGTGAAAATATGACAGAAAATTGACTTGAAATATGAGCCAAGGTCAGAAAACAAAAGATCTTGTAGGTGTTCAATAAAGTCTTCTTTTTTACTTTTTTTTTATTTGATATATTTTTTATTTACATTTCAAATGATTTCCCCTTTTCTAGACCCCCCACTCCGCGAAAGTCCCATCAGCCCCCTTCCCTCCCTCTGTTTTCCCACCCAACCCTTCCCCCACTTCCCTGTTCTGGTTTTCCCCTATACTGCTTCACTGAATCTTTCCAGAACAAGGGGCCACTCCTCCATTCTTCTTGTACCTCATTTGATGTGTGGATTATGTTTTGGGTATTCCAGTTTTCTAGGTTAATATCCACTTATTAGTGAGTGCATACCATGATTCATCTTTTGAGTCTGGGCTACCTCACTTAGTATGATGTCCTCCAGCTCCATCAATTTGCCTAAGAATTTCACGGATTCATTGTTTCTAATGGCTGAATAGTACTCCATTGTGTCTATATACCACATTTTTTTGCATCCACTCTTCTGTTGAGGGATACCTGGGTTCTTTCCAGCTTCTGGCAATTATAAATAGGGCTGCTATGAACATAGTGGAACATGTATCCTTATTACATGCTGGGGAATCTTCTGGGTATATGCCCAGGAGTGGTATAGCAGGATCTTCTGGAAGTGAGGTGCCCAGTTTTTGGAGGAACCGCCAGACTGATTTCCAGAGTGGTTGTACCAATTTGCAACCCCACCAGCAGTGGAGGAGTGTTCCTCTTTCTCCACATCCTCGCCAACATCTGCTGTCTCCTGAATTTTTAATCTTAGCCATTCTGACTGGTGTAAGGTAAAATCTCAGGGTTGTTTTGATTTGCATTTCCCTAATGACTAATGAAGTTGAGCATTTTCTAATATGCTTCTCTGCCATCTGAAGTTCTTCAGGTGAAAATTCTTTGTTTAACTCTGTACTCCATTTTTTAATAGGGTTATTTAGTTTTCTGGAGTCTAACTTCTTGAATTCTTTATATATATTGGATATTAGCCCTCTATCTGATGTAGGGTTGGTGAAGATCTTTTCCCAATTTGTTGGTTGCCGATTTGCTCTTTTGATGATGTCCTTTGCCTTACAGAAACTTTGTAATTTTATGATGTCCCATTTGTCAATTCTTGATCTTAGAGCATAAGCTATTGGTGTTCTGTTCAGGAACTTTCCCCCTGTACCGATGTCCTCAAGGGTCTTCCCCAGTTTCTTTTCTATTAGCTTCAGAGTGTCTGGCTTTACGTGGAGGTCCTTGATCCATTTGGAGTTGAGCTTAGTACAAGGAGACAAGGATGGATCAATTCACATTCTTCTGCATGCTGACCTCCAGTTGAACCAGCATCATTTGTTGAAAAGGCTATCTCTTTTCCATTGGATGTTTTCAGCCCCTTTGTCAAGGATCAAGTGGCCATAAGTGTGTGGGTTCATTTCTGGATCTTCAATCCTGTTCCATTGATCTGCCTGCCTGTCAATGTACCAATATCATGCAGTTTTTAACACTATTGCTCTGTAGTATTGCTTGAGGTCAGGGATACTGATACCCCCAGACTTTCTTTTGTTGCTGAGAATAGTTTTAGCTGTCCTGGGTTTTTTGTTATTCCCGATGAATTTGAGGATTGCTCTTTCTAACTCTGTGAAGAATTGAGTTGTGATTTTGATGGGTATTGTGTTGAATCTGTATATTGCTTTTGGCAAAATGGCCATTTTAACTATATTAATCCTGCCAATCCATGAGCATGAGAGGTTTTTCCATTTTTTGAGGTCTTCTTCCATTTCCTTCTTCAGAGTCTTGAAGTTCTTGTCATACAGATCTTTCACACATTTGCTAAGAGTCACCCCAAGGTACTTCATACTGTTTGTGGCTATTGTGAAGGGGGTCATTTCCCTAATTTCTTTCTCAGCCTCCTTATCCTTTGAGTATAGGAAGGCTACTGATTTGCTTGAGTTGATTTTATAACCTGCCACTTTGCTGAAGTTGTTTATCAGCTGTAGGAGTTCTCTAGTGGAGTTTTTTTTGGGTCACTTAGGTAGACTATCACATCATCTGCAAATAATGATGGTTTGACTTCTTCCTTACCAATTTGTATCCCTTTGACTTCCTTATGTTGTCTAATTGCCCGAGCTAGTACCTCAAGTACAATAAAGTCTTCTTAATGAAATAATTTCCCCAACATTCTTAGTGTTTCTTCCTTAAGCTTCACTCTTGGCTATTTATAATCTACCACTTTGAGGTGAGTAGTGCTTGGATGTTGTTGATACAATCATCTCTACAGCACAAAAACTGAGATTGTTGACAAGCATATTAGGTACTAGTCTCAGGGTGATTGTGTGGGATCTCTTCCCTTTGCACTGAAAGACATGACATTAACACCATTCTGCTCTTAAAAAGCAAATAAATAAATAAATTAAAAAAAAACCACTCTGAAGAAGTGTTGATAACATTATGTTTATATGTTTGATAATGATGCCTGCATGCACACACATATGTTAACTATTATGGAGGAAAAATGAATGTGTAGCAGAAATAGATTCGATGAAGATAAATTAAAATTATTTAAAATATATTTTTATCATTGTCCTGAACTTCTTTAATATTCTTATTAATTTCATTAATTATTTTAATTATTTACATTTCCAATGTTGTCACTCCTCCTGGTCTCCTCCAACATCCACACCTCCTCCCCTTTGCACTAAGGGGGTGTTAACCCACCCACTTACTCCCACATCATCCCTCTAGCTTCCTTCTCTGGGACATCATGCCTCCATAGGACCAAGCACATCCCCTCCCACTGAATCCAGAAAAACCATGTATGTTCTCTGGTGGCTTAGTCCCTGGGAGCTATGATGGTTCTAGTCCGTTGATACTCTTGTTCTTCCTATGGAGTTGCAATCCCCTCCAGCTCTTTCAATCCCTCCCTTAACTCTTCCATTGGGGACCCCAGGCTCAGTACAGTTGTTAGCATCAGTATCTGCATCTGTCTTAGTCATGTCCTGGCAGAGCCTCATAGAGGACAGCTATACTAAGCTCCTGTCTGCAAGCACATCTTGGTATCATCAATATTTTTGTCTCCGCCTTTCATTTAGAGAAGAACAATTCTGGGTTAAATTTTTTGAGAGGGGTGGGTGACCCCATTCCTTAGGCAGGCCTCTCCTTACCATGGGACAGAAAATGGCCCATGGTAAGGACAAGGCAGGCTTAGTCTTATTAAAAGGAACAAAGCTTTTTTCTTACAAACATGAGTTTAAGTCATTTAGCATTAAGAGGGTGGAAACCTTTTCCCTCTCTATGCAGTAAAAATTGGAGCTCAATTTTCATCCAGAATGAGTGAGTTCTTTCTGCACTGATGCTTGGGCTTTTGCTCCATGTGCATATATAAGTATGGATGTGTGTGTAAGTATGCAATTGTGAGAATGTATATATATATGTATGTGTGCGTATAAGTATGTAATTGTGAGAATACATGCAAGTGGGGCCAGCTGGATTTGGGTGGAAATTTATAAATGAGCAAGCATGAAGCTGTAATTATATTTATGTGAGATTATGCATATTCCCCTATGTAAAAGTTTGTCTTTCTGCTAGGGTTATTCTCTCCTCCTGGTTCAATAGGAGTTTATTGCTCCAAACTTCTCCCAAGCCCAACAAGCAAGAGGCATCTGGACAATAGGGAAAAGGCTCTGGCAATTAATCCTTTACTTAATCTTCTGCTGTTTTAGGATGAGGTGGTAAGTGCCTGAGACTGCAGTCTCTGGCTCCAGAGGAACACAAAAGGCAGGTCAGCTGCAATAGCATAGTAAAACTCAGACTTAAATAAGTAAACTTTTTTATAATAGAGCAACCCTAACTAAACTCCTAAGACAAAGTCTTAACCCAGAATCGCAAAAGCAAGTCTAACTTGACTTCTGCTGCCTCAAGAAGAACCAACATGAAAGAAGAAACATCCCACTGGGCCTGGTCCCTGGCATCCAGACAAGCCAGTACTCTGAAACATATGTGCTGGGGGCCACGGGCTAGCCCATGTGTGCTGTTTGGTTGGTTTACTTAGTCTCTGGGAGCTCTGAGGTATCCAGGTTAGTTGATACTCTTGTTCTTCCTATGGGATTGCAGTTCCTTTCATCTCCTTCAGTCCCTCCTCTAACTCTGCCATAGGGGTTCCTTACCTCAGTCCTGAAAGTATCTGCATCTGTCTTAGTCATCTGCTTTAGAGCCTCTCAGAGGTCAGCCATGCTAGGCTCCTGACTGCAAGCACAACATGGCAGCAGTAATAATGTCAGAACTTGGTGTCTACACATTGAATGGACCCCAAGTTGGAGGAATCAACTTTCCTTCAATCTAATAAAATACATTGTGTTTTGTGTTGCAGGCCACTGAGCAATGCAATTGACCAGATCAATGGCAGAACTATGTTTTAGTTTCATATAGTTTTACTTAACTGAAACTTAAATCAACATATTTGATTAGTGTTGCCACATTGAAGAGTGAAGAGTGGATATTAGCCTCAGTTTAAACAGGTTTGATGCAGGAATGTCACTGAGGAAAATCTATTGCAAGAATGGGCACCTGTAGACTGCTGTGCTTTTTTGTTTGTTTTTGTTATTTTAATTTGTTTGTTGTATGTTTGCAGAAGTAAAGTGTTTCTTCAGGTGCTTTCTTTGAACTATTTTAACTGTCTAAAACCACAACGAGAAAGACAAATACTGGTTTGATGTTTTGACTGTTTAAATACATATCTAAGTCTGGTATTTTATCCTTTAGGCTAAGTAAATTTTTATTCATTTATTGATTACTTAGTTTTATAATGTATTATACTAATATCATAGATTATAGAATTTCCCTCTGCCTACAACACTTATTGTACTCTATTTGGAGAAAGGGTTATTTAAAGGGATAATTAATTTTAAATGATGTCCTAAAGCTAATGTCTCCATCTTATAATAGCAATATTCTTCAAATAGAAAATATAGGTAATAGGTATCACATGTGTACAGGAAATTCAAGTTGATACAAGAATACCTCAGACTTCTAGGGTATAAATAGCAAAAGAATTATTATTAAATTAACTCCTTAACCTGTGGTACTTTTTTAGTGATAATCTCTAACTGATAAGCAGCGATAATTCCTAGTCTACAGTTTTCTAAGTCATATGGATGGAATTGAAACTCATTTATCTTATTTGAATATATTATTTATTATATGCAGAGTATCTATTGGCATTAGGTTAGCAACCTTTTTAACGACCTAAAATTTTTTAATTAATGTGTTTTTTTCTAAAATTTAATTATAGTAATTGCAGCTGAAGGTCTTAATAGAACATTCCATAAAATAGACTGACAGCATCTAAGATACTATGATGACCATGATGATGATAATGAAGATGAAGATGAAGATAAATGGTGATGATGATATAAAATTACTAAATCAAAGAAACAATCATTTAATATGTCAGAAGGAAGTATCATTAAAAATTGAGTAAGAAATGGTAAGACATAAACCCCAGAAAGAAGACTTACATGGTGAAAATTTAGCAAATACAAAGGAAATTTGCATCACCCTAAAAGCTATTGACAAGAAAATGGCTAAAAATATGCATTCAAATCAGGACTCTTAACTGAGAGTGAGAACACAGCTGTGTCTGTGAGGACCACAGTGACAGGTGAAAGGCTTCCTTCCTAGTTCTATTTACAATTCTAGTACACTGACTAAATTAATAGAGCAATGTTCCATTTCACTGCACCAGGAGGCTCAAAATTGGTGGGCCAATTCTTGGAAAATTAATTATAGATTTAACGCACTTTCAATCAAATCCTGTTGAAATAAAACGGAAAGCATTTGAATGATTTTAAATTTCATAGAAAACTTGCTAACATAGAACTTAATAAATGTATTTAAGATTTAAAATAAGAACTCTAAATTTGTGAGAAGTACATTCTTTTAACCTAAGACATGCTACAGTGTTGCTAATTAAGATAATGAACTATTTGTGTAGCATAATAAGGAAAATAAGGGACAAGACTCTTCATACAGACCTGCCAGTACCTGATGATTTACAACACGGGGAAATAAAAACCTGGAGGACATAAATTTCTATTTCTGGTCTCCTGACAAGGATCCTTCCTCATGCAAGTTCAAAGGATGTTTATCAGTGGAGGAAGGCTTTGAGTGTTAGAACTTTATGCTACTTCTAGTTCATTCTTTGTTTATAGTACTTGTGTTTGAAGATCTGGGCTCTCTCAGCTTCACATTTCTCTTGCTGTACCTTCTGTTTGCCACTATCATAATGGAAGAAGTCAAGAAACTAACCATCAAAAAAGCAAACAACCCAATCAAAAATAGGGCACAGAATTAAACCAAGAATTCACAACAGAAGAATCTTGAATGGCTGTTCAAAGTTCTTGGTGATCATGGAAATGCAAATCAAAAGGACCCTGAGATTCTACCTTACACCACTCAGAATGGCTAAGATCAAAACCTCAGGCAACAACACATATTTGAGAGGATGTAGAGAAATAAGAACACTCCTCCATTGCTGGTGGCATTGCAAACTGGTATAACCACTCTGGAAAATCAATCTGGAGATTCTTAAGAAAATTAGAAATCTATTTACCTCAAGACCATGCTATACCACTCCTGGGCATATACGCAAAAGTTGTTCCACCTTGCCGCAGGGAACCATTTTCCATTATATTCATGGCAGCTTTGTTTGTATTAGCCAGAAGCTGGAAACCACATAGATGTCCCACAACAGAAGAATAGATATAAAAAATGTTTACCTTTCATTTACGAAATGGAATACTATTTAGCTATTAAGAATGAGGACATCCTTACAGAAACTTTGTAATTTTATGAGGTCCCATTTGTCAATTCTTGCTCTTAGAGCATATGCTATTGGTGTTCTGTTCAGAAACTTTGTCCCTGTACCGATGTCCTCAAGGGTCTTCCCCAGTTTCTTTTCTATTAGCTTCAGAGTGTCTGGCTTTATGTGGAGGTCCTTGATCCATTTGGATTTGAGCTTAGTACAAGGAGACAAGGATGGATCAATTCGCATTCTTCTGCATGCTGACCTCCAGTTGATCCAGCACCATTTGTTGAAAAGGCTATCTTTTTTCCATTGGATGTTTTCAGCCTCTTTGTCGAGGATCAAGTGGCCATAGGTGTGTGGGCTCATTTCTGGATCTTCAATCCTGTTCCATTGATCCTCCTGCCTGTCACTGTACCAATACCATGCAGTTTTTAACACTATTGCTCTGTAGTATTGCTTGAAGTCAGGGATACTGATTCCCCCAGATTTTCTTTTGTTTCTGAGAATAGTTTTAGCTATCCTGGGTTTTTTGTTGTTCCAGATGAATTTGATAATTGCTCTTTCTAACTCTGTGAAGAATTGAGTTGGGATTTTGATGGGTATTGCATTGAATCTGTATATTGTTTTTGGCAAAATGGCCATTTTAACTATATTGATTCTACCGATCCATGAGCATGGGAGGTTTTCCCATTTTTTGAGGTCTTCTTCCATTTCCTTCTTCAGAGTCTTGAAGTTTTTGTCATAAAGATCTTTCACATGTTTGGTAAGAGTCATCCCAAGATACTTTATACTGTTTGTGGCTATTGTGAAGGGGGTCATTTCCCTAATTTCTTTCTCAGCCTGCTTATCCTTTGAGTATAGGAAGGCCACTGATTTGCTTGAGTTGATTTTATAACCTGCCACTTTGCTGAAGTTGTTTATCAGCTGTAGGAGCTCTCTAGTGGAGTTTTTTGGGTCACTTAGGTAGACTATCATGTCGTCTGCAAATAATGTTAGTTTGACTTCTTCCTTTCCAATTTGTATCCCTTTGACCTCCTTATGTTGTCGAATTTCCCGAGCTAGTACCTCGAGTACAATATTGAAAAGATAAGGAGAAAGGGGGCAGCCTTGGCTGGTCCCTGATTTCAGTGGGATTGCTTCAAGTTTCTCTCCATTTAGTTTGATGCTGGCTACCGGTTTACTGTATATTGCTTTTACTATGTTTAGGTATTGGCCTTGAATTCCTGTTCTCTCCAAGACTTTAAGCATGAAAGGATGCTGAATTTTGTCAAATGCTTTTTCAGCATCCAATGAAATGACCATGTGGTTTTGTTCTTTGAGTTTGTTTATATAGTGGATTGTATTGATGGATTTCCGTATATTGAACCAACCCTGCATTCCCAGGATAAAGCCTACTTGATCATGGTGGATGATCGTTTTGATGTGTTCTTGGATTCGGTTGGCAAGAATTTTATCTGTAAGGCAAAGGACACCATCAAGAGGACAAATCGGCAACCAACAAATTGGGAAAAGATCTTCACCAATCCTACATCAGATAGAGGGCTAATATCCAATATATATAAAGAACTCAAGAAGTTAGACTCCAGAAAACCAAACAACCCTATTAAAAAATGGGGTACAGAGTAAAACAAGGAATTCTCACCTGAAGAAATTCGGATGGCGGAGAAGCATCTTAAAAATTGCTCAACTTCATTAATCATTAGGGAAATGTAAATCAAAACAACCCTAAGATTTCATCTTACACCAGTCAGAATGGCTAAGATTAAAAATTCAGGAGACAGCAGGTGTTGGAGAGGGTGTGGAGAAACAGGAACACTCCTCCACTGCTGGTGGGGTTGCAAATTAGTACAACCACTCTGGAAATCAGTCTGGCGGTTCCTCCGAAAACTGGGCACCTCACTTCCAGAAGATCCTGCTATACCACTCCTGGGCATATACCCAGAAGACTCCCCACCATGTCATAAGGATACATGTTCTACTATGTTCATAGCAGCCCTATTTATAATTGCCAGATCCTGGAAAGAACCCAGGTATCCCTCAACAGAAGAGTGGATGCAAAAAATGTGGTATATCTACACAATGGAGTACTATTCAGCCATTAGAAACAATGAATTCATGAAATTCTTAGGCAAATGGATGGAGCTAGAGAACATCATACTAAGTGAGGTAACCCAGACTCAAAAGGTGAATCATGGTATGCACTCACTAATAAGTGGGTATTAACCTAGAAAACTGGAATACCCAAAACATAATCCACACATCAAATGAGGTACAAGAAGAAAGGAGGAGTGGCCCCTGGTTCTGGAAAGACTCAGTGAAACAGTATTCTGCAAAACCAGAACGGCGAAGTGGGAAGGGTTGGGTGGGAGGACAGGGGAAGAGAAGGGGGCTTACGGGACTTTTGGGGAGTGGGGGGCTAGAAAAGGGGAAATCATTTGAAATGTAAATAAATTATATCGAATAAAAAATCAAAAAAAAAAAGAGAATGAGGACATCCTTAGTTTTGCAGGCAAATGGATGAAACTAGACAATATCATCCTGAGTGAGGTGACTCTGACTAAAAAGGAATGCATAGTATGTACTCACTAATAAGTGGATATTAACCTAAAATCTCAGAATACCCATGATATGATCCATAAACCGTATGAAGTTTAAGGAGAAAGAAGACTCAAGATACAATCCACAGAATTCAGTAAGGTTAACAAGCTTAGGTGAGGATGCCTCAGTCCCACTTCGGAGGGAGAATAAAGAAATTACAGGAGCAGGTATGGAGGGAGGGACCTGGATGGGAAAGGGGACAGGATGGGGAACTTGATCAGGTATTGAGTGTAAGGAAGAGGACTGAAGCCCTGGGGGCCAGAAGAAAGAATGGAAAGAGGCTACCTTGGGAGGGAGGAAGTGGTGGGAACCTTCAGAATGTACCAGAGACTTGGGAGGTGAAAGACTCTCAGGACTCAAAGGGAGGGACCGTAGATGAAATACCCAATAGTGGGAGAGGGAATTTGTAGAGAGAGCACTTCCTGTAGAAGAAAAGGCATAAAGGAAGGAATGTGGTTGTGCCATTCCAAGTCAAAACCCATAATTGTTCCTGTCTGAAAGACCTTCAGGGACAAAAATGAAGAGCTTGAGGGAAAGGATGCCTACCAACAGGCACAAGCTGAGATCCAGCTCAAGGGGAGGTCCTAAGGCCTGACACTATTACTGAGTGTCAGTATGCTCAGTATTACAGTGTGCTCAGAAAGGGGGCTGTGATGGTTTGCATATGCTCATCCTAGAGAGTGGCACAATAAGGTGTGACCTTGTTAGAGGAGGTGTGTCAATGTGGGGGTGGACTAGGAGACCTTCCTCCTAGCTGCCTAAGGATGCCCAGTCCGTTGCTGGCTTCCTTTAGATGAAGATGTAGAACTCTCCGCTTCTCCTGCATCATGCCTGCCTGCATGCGGCCATGATTCTGCCTTGATGACAATGAACTGAACCTCTGAACCTGTAAGCCAGCCTCAATTAAATGTTGTCATTTATAAGACTTGCCTTAGTCATAGTGTCTGTTCACAGCAGTAAAACCCTAAGACAGAAGTTGGTACCAAGGACTAGGGTATTGCTGTAATAGGCCTGACCATGATTTTGTCTGGAAGAATGTAGATTTTGGGACTTGGGATTTGGAAAGTCATGGAATGCTTTTGGTGGGGTTTAATGAACTATCCTAGTAGGAATATGGAAGACTTTGCTTCTGTTGAGTTATTTTAGCTGTGCAGACCTGGTCCAAGAGGTTTCAGTGGAGAAGAACTACAGTATGTGGCCTAGAGACTGTTTTTATAATATTTTGATGAAGAATGTGGCTACTTTTGCCCTTGTATGAAGAGTCCCTGGAGGCTAAGGTAAAGAGACCTGGATTAATTCCACAGACAAAGGAAGTCTCAGAAATACACATCATAGACTTTGTTCTGTAGTTAAATCTCATGAAGAACATTTTAAATAAACATAGCAAGGTGAGAAAGGGAAAATATAAAATACATGGTTCTAGCATTAAAGGGGTACTAGGAAGTGAAATGGAGCTGACTCCTATGTTCAAGAATATTAAATTGAATTGAGGGAGTAGTGACCTTGAGGCAAGATCCCACCCACCTAAGTTTAGGTCCACGCATGGTATTATAAGCCATTAATCCCAGGAGGCAAAGACAAGCAGATCTCTGAATCCAAGGCCTAGAGCAAGTTCTAGGTGAAGAAAAACTTAAATCCAGGCTTGGTGAACCACACCTTTAATCCCAGAGTTTAGAAAACAGGCATGGAGTTTTCTGAATTCAAAATCAATTTACAGAGAAAGGTCCAAGGCAGCCAAGATTAGTCACAGAGGGACTTGGAAAACAGAAAGCCAGTAAACCAGATTAGGTAGAGAGGGAGTTGGAAAACAGAAAGCTAGTAATAGAATGGGGGGTAGAGCCTCAGCAAGCAGCAGAACATGGCAACTCTGGCCATGTGGCTCTGGCTTTAGAGTGAAAAATAAAAGGACTATTATGGCAATTGATGCTGGTTAGCTGAGGCTAAGAAATTAGTGGTTACTAAGAGACCAGCATCAATGAGGTAAAATTTTCTGGGAAGTGTTTTCTGAGAGCACAAAGAAGCTATGTTCCAGAGATAACCAAGGTTGTACCTCATACTGCAGCTGTATTTTGAAATCTGTAAGAATCATTCAGATTCTGGTTTTGAAAGCATGAAGACATCATGAAGAAGAGTTGAGGCTTGGTACTCTGAGAGGTCATGGAAGGCCATTGGTAAAAGTGAAGCCTCAGTTGTAGTTGAGAGCCCGGGACTAAAGGGGTCATGTGAAGGAGTTGAGGCTTTGCACCATGAAAAGAGCCTCTGTGAGGCTATTGGTGAAGCCTAGTTGCAGAGGAAGATCCCAACGTATTGGAGATGCTATGGAATGACCACCAAAAGCAGCAGTGGGAATGGAGTGGATAAACCTGAATTTGGAGTGAAAAAGAGGGCAGAGCTGGAGAAACGACTCCAACCATCTGGAGGAACAAAGAAAATCATGTGTGGATCCCAGATATTGAAACAAGAAGCTGTGAAGCTGAATTTGACTCAAGGACCCCAAGATGTTAAAGATGCCAGAGCCACAGGATGCCTGCCAATAAAAACTGTTAACAGGAAGTGGAACCAACCCAGGAGAAAGAGGTTTGTTGCAGTCAACAAAGATGCAAAAGGATTTCAAGATCTAATGACTGCTTTGCCATCAGATATGGAGATACAGAGTTTGGAGTTCACACAGATGATTTTCTATCTTGCTTTAGGGATTATATTTGATTGGATGAATCTCAGAAGAGACCTTGAACTTTGGAATGTTAACACTGTTGAGACTGCTGTAGACTTATGGGAACTTTGGAAGTTGTATTTTACATTATGCTATGTTTAGGTATGGCCCCCAAAGACTCATGTTTGAACAAGCCTATGGGGCCCAAGGAGTTGAATGTGATGGTTTACATATGCTCTTGCTAGTAGGTGGCACTATTAGAAGGTATGGCCTTGTCAACATCAGGGTGGGCTTGGAGATCTTCCTCCTAGCTGCCTGAGGATACCCAGTCTGTTCCTGGCTTCGTTCACATGAAGATGTAGAACTCTCAGCTCCTCCTGCACCATGCCTTCCTGGAAACTGCCATGCTTCTGCCGTGATGACAATGTACTGAACCACTGAACCTGTAAGCCAGCCTCAATTAAATGTTGTCATTTATAAGACTTGTCATGGTGTCTATTCACAGCAATAAAACCGCAACTAAGACAAGGGCCTATCATGACTGCCTCTGAAAGACCCAAGCAGCAGCTGATAGAATCAGATACAGATATTTACACCCAATCCATGGACAGAAGCTGCTGATCCTTGTGGTTGAATTAGGGAAAAGCTGAAAGAACCTGTAGGAGGACCAGCAGATTCAATTAACCTGGACCTCAGCGATTTCTCAGACACTGGGCCACCAACCAGGCAGCATACAGCAGTTGATATGAGGCCCCAAACTCATACACAGCAGAGGACTGCTGGGTCTGGACTCAGTAAGAGAAGGTGCACCTAACCCTCTAGAGATCGGAGGCCCCAAGGAGTTTAGAAGTCTGTTGGGGTGGGGATTGGAGGGTGGGGAGAACATCCTAATGGAAATGGGGGGAGGAAGTAGGGGATGTGGTACAGTTAGAGGGTGGATCAGGAGGGGGATAAAATCTGTACTGCAAAAGAAAAGATTAAAATTAAATTAAAATTAAAATTAAATTAAAATTAAAAAAATACTTGTACTGGTATACTTTAGACCATATGAAAATACGAATGACCCAACAAAAGCCATGTATTTAATTATATTAATTTATTATTAATACAGTAATTAATATAACAATAACAATATATTATTTATTTATTTATAATTATATTTATTTATATATATTATATATATTCAGACCCATCTGTAGACTGTCATGGTTTTGGATCATTTTATAGTTCAATTGCTATTTCACGAAAATATTGACTGTCATGTTTGGAAAACCATGTATGAAACAGGATAGAAATTAACATGAAAATAAATGATAATATGTATCTAACCAGTTATATAGAAAATGGCCACCAAAGGAAGAGGTTTATTCTACAAGGCTAAGTGAGTAGAAAAACTGGAGGCAAATGGGTAGAAAAGGTTAAAGAACAGAAACAATAAGTATGGCGACTCAAATACTACATTAATCATTTCCATGAAAACAAGGGTACACAGGGTCTGGAAGGAGAGTGGCAAGTGTTTCTGTAGGTAGAAGAACAATAGCTCAGTCCATATTTATCTTGACATAGATATTAGATATTTTGTAGTCTATCTTTAGGAAAATTTGAAATATATAAATACACATCAAGGACATTGAATGCAGTTACTTTTATATTATAATTATGCAACACTACAAAGGATTATAGCTCAGAATGGATAACATTTTGTAGGAATCCAAGTCCTAGAGAAATTGGGTGGGGACAATGGTACCAAAGACACAGAATGTTACTTCTATTAATTAAGCTATATCTACTAAGAATCAAAGTATGATAATCTGGAATATGGAAAGAGAGGGAAGAAGAGAGAGAGATGAAAAAGAGGAAGATAGTGTGTTAAAGTAATTATCCTTTTCTGAGGATCCTTGAGGTAATGCAAGTAGCTGAAATAAAATCAGACACTGACTTTTATAGGAGTAAATGTATAGGATCTTTTAATAGCTTAAACCCAATTTGAATTTGAATTCACCTTATGATATTTACCTAATTCAAACCTCTAAGCCTAACATACCTATAGCATTGCTTTTAATTTAATTTTATTTTTTGAGGATGAAAGAGTCTCTCTGTACTCCTATCTCTCTGTAGGCTTTCCATGGAGATCTGGAATGTCAGATGATCAACACTCACAAATTCACCCAGAAGCTTCTGAACTTGTCATAGTTTGAAAATGCATAAGGGAATGCAGACAAGTATAGAGCAGAGTGAGCATAGATTTATTAAAGAAGAGTAAGAATATTCTCAAGAGTGGAATGGTTCCAAGAAGAGGGGCCTTCCAAGCTCATGCCTGTCTCAGTAGCCATTTATAAGACTTATGGCACTGAAATATATGCAGTATTGGTGTTGAATAATCTCTGGGTCAATTATGGAGAGGAGCTAGGAGCTAATAGGTGGGCTACATTCTTTTGTGTGTCCTGTTATCCGAACAATAGAAGCAACAATTCCTTCCTTGTCCAATTAGAGTAGTGGTCCTGTGTCATGGCCACATTCTTTTTACTCTTTAACATATTGAACTAGTTTTGTAGGCTATTGGTTAATTCACGTGACCAGTTCATGTTATACCAAGGCTCAGAATTTCTTCTGTAGCTGGAAATGCAGTTACAGTGAGTAATCTATACATTTCACCCCAAGTTTCAATCCTGAGCACTGACAAAACAAACAAATACATACTTCACTTTTGATCATATACATACCTGAGTGTATTTGGTCATATATATTACATATATCTCTGAAAATGGAATCAATCTCTGACAATTTGTGTATGTGGTCTCACTCTCTTTCTCTCTCTCTCTCTCTTTCTCTCTCTCTCTTTCTCTCTCTCTCTTTCTGTGTATGTGTGTGTGTGTGTGTATGTGTGTGTGTGTGTGTGTGTGTGTATGTGTGTGTGTGTTGGGCCTGTGAAAATCATAGTTAGAGTTGATTCTCTTCTTTCACATTGTAGAATAGGATACCAAATTGTGGTAAAAACCATTAACTACTGAGCTGCAAAGTGTAAATATCCAATAAAAATATTGAACCATTTAAATGATGGATAAGACATAGCAAGCAGTGTCAGAGAGAACAGGGTTGAGCTATTGTTATGCAATAATTTTATATTATATTAAATTAATTTCTCTGATCATTGTAACTAGTTTTACACTTTAAAGTTAAAAGAAAACAAAAAATTTTAATTGATAATGTTAACTTCATCAACTGCATGAGGTTGAATTCTCAGTAGAAGTAAATGCCATTGTGTATCAAAGTTATTTTCCTTACCTAGAGATGCTTCCTCTTAGCAAAACCTGTAAGTGATTCAGAAAGTATTGGGGCAACACTATTTTATCATCAAAAACTATTTCTTAAAAGCTAGACATAAAACTAAATGAAAGAATTTGTGTAGATTATCAAGGTTATGTAATGAAAATCTAGTCACATGTACAAATTTACCAAATACTGCAAAACAGAGAGGGAATGTCAGACATTTGTATTATAATTTATACAGTCTCTGACCTTATCACACAATGATTTCTTTTTCCAGTAAAACATTTAGAAATATTCATGAGCATACCTAGGACAGGAAAATAATATTGCATCATTTTTATAGAAGTGCTATAATGAAGTACCACAATTACACATATTAAGGTGACATTTGTACTGTTGTATAGCTGGAATTCAGAAGTCTAGGTTAGACAAAAATGAATTTGTTCTGATAACCCTGACCTGAAATATCCCCAATAAATATAGCCTAACTTTTGGTGAGCATGGGCTCCAATTCATGAGTTGTCTGTAGAATATCAAGAGTATAATATATTATCCTTAAATATTAGTTATGTGTCTGAAATATGGGGAAGGAATCAATTGAAATGTATTAGGCATTATTCTTATCAATGACTTATTAATTATTGAAATTCAGCAGGCTATAAAGTGATTTTCTGCATGTCTTTTTTTTTTGTTCAAATCATATATTGATACTGATTCAATTTCTCCCTTGCACTTAGTGATATATAATTGGTTTGGAGAAACACCATCTATATCAATTAGAGATACAGAAAACATCAATAGTGTAGTAAAAATATAAACTACTTTTTCTTTTTTAAAGACAATGAGTTTTTTAAACAAATGATTTCAAGGTATTTTCTTTATTATATATATATATATATATATATATATATATATATTATAATATAATGTAAATATTATATATATATATATTAAATGTATATATATATATATATATATATATATATATATATATTCCAGATTTTATTCCCTACCTGGCCCACCTTCTGACCACCACATCCCATACCTCCTCCTCACCCCTGTCTCCACGAGGATGTCCCCACCCTCCAGCCCCCACCCCACCAGACCTCTAAATTCCCTGGGACCTCCAGTCTCTTGAGGGTTTGGTGCATTTTGTCTGACTGAACCTAGACTCTGCAGTCCTTGATGTATATGTGTTGGAGGCCTCATATCAGCTGATGTATGCCTGGTTGGTGGTCCAGTGTTTGAGAGATCTTAGGGGTCCAGGTTAATTGAGACTGCTGGCCCTCCTACAGGATGACCCTCCTCAGCTTCTTCCAGTTTTTCTTTAATTCAACCACAGGGGTCAGCAGCTTCTGCCCATTTGTTGGGTGTAAATATCTGCATTTAACTCTTTCAGGTGCTTGTTGGGTATTTCAGAAGGCAGTCATGATAGGTCCCTTATTGTGAGCATTATGTAGCCTCAGTAATAGTGTCAGGCCGTGGGGCCTGCCCTTGAGCTGGATCCCATTTTGGACCTGTCACTGCACCTTCTTTTCCTCAGACTTCTCTCCATTTCCATCCCTGACACCCTTTCACACAGGATCAATTATAGGTCAGAGTTTTGACAGTAGAATAGCAACCCCATCCCTCATTTGATGCCCTGTCTTTCTGCAGGAGGTGGGTTCTATAAGTTTCCTCTCCCCACTGTAGGGCATTTTATTTATGCTCCCTCCCTTTGACTCCTGAGAGTCTCTTCTCTCCCAATCTATAATTAGCCAATTTGTCTTGTTGAGTATGTCTTTAGCCTTACAGAAGCTTTCCAGTTTCATGAGGTTCCATTTATTAATACTTGATCTTAGAGTATGAGCTATTGGAGTCCTGTTTTGGAAATTCCCCCCTGTGCAAATGAGTTCAAGGCTTTTGCCCACTTACTTGTCTATTAAATTCAATGTATCTGGTTTTATGTTGAGGTTTTTGATCCATATGGACTTGAGCTTTGGGCAAAGTGACAGAAATGGGTATATTTTTATTTTTCTACATATAGACAGCCAGTTAGACTAGCACCATTTATTGAAAATGCTTTCTTTTTTCCCATTGTATGTGTTTGGCTTCTTTATCAAAGTTCAAGAGTTGGCAAGTGTGTCATTTTATTTCTGGATCTTCAGCACTATTCCATTGATCAGCATGTGTGTCTCTGTACCAATTGCCTGCAGTGTTTAATCGTTATTGTTCTGTAGTAAAGCTTGAGATTAGGGATGGTGATTCCCCCAGCCTTTCTTTTGTTGTTAATTATTTTTGCTCTTCTGGCTTTTTGTTTTTGTTTTTGTTTTTGCCTTTCCAGATGAATTTGAGAATTGCTCTTTCCATGTCTTTGAAGAATTGTGCTGGGATTTTGATAGGGATTGCATTGAGTTTGTAGATTTTCTTTGGTAGGATGGTTATTTTTATTATATTAATTCTGCCAGTGCATGAGCATTGGGAGATCTCTCAGTTTTCTGAGATCTTCAATTACTTTCTTGAGAGACTTGAAATTATTGTTACACATATCTTGTTTGGTTAGATTTCTCTAAGATATTTTATATTATTTGTGGCTATTGGAAAGGGAGTTTTCCCCCCAGTTTCTTTCTCAGGCTGTTTATCATTTGTATAAAGGTAGGCTACTGAAGGGGCGCTCCACCATCTTGGCTCCCGAACACCACAGAGATCTAACAGACAATGCAAGCTATACAAACATAGCCCTAGGCTAAAATCGCTTGGGTCTCAGCCTGTCAGGCTTTTGCATGCACCCAGGGCCTGGGCAGCTCTGCAGGCTATCTGTGTACCAACCCTGTCAGGGGTCCTTTGCCCTGCAGACTGACCAGCACTTGGAAAAGGTCCCTGAAGCATCTGCCATCTTCACTCCCTGAAGGAGCAGATGCGCAGCACCAGGTTCACAGAGGGAACCCGAGTATAGCATTGCTTGGGGCAAGACAAACCAGGGCTTCAAGGGCACCCAAGAGGAGGGCAGCACATCAGCAATCTGTGCCAGAGAATACCCAGTTATCCTGCTGTGTGGAAAAATAGCCTTACAGGCTCACAGGAGGTTCAAGCACCAGCCAGTGACAACAAGACCAACTAATGCCAGAGATAACCAGATGGCAAAAGGCAGAGATTACATTACTAACAGAAATCAAGGCAATATGGCAGCATCTAAACCCAATTCTCCAACACAGCAAGTCCTGGATACGTGAACACATCAGAAAAACAAGATTTGGATTTAAAATCACTGGTCATGATGCTGTTAGAGGAACACAAAAAGGAAATACATAAATCTCTTAAAGAAATACAGGGGAACATGAATAAGTTAGAATCACTTACAATGGAAACACAAAAATCACTTAAAGAAATTCAGAAGAATATCAGTCAAAAGATAGATGCCAGTAAAGAGAAAACACAAAAATCATTTAAAGAAATGCAGGAGCAATTGAGTCAACAGGCAGAAGTCATGACAAGGAGACACAAAAATCTCTTAAAGAATTACAGAAAAATATAAACAAACAAGTGAAGGAACTGAGCAAATCCATCCAGGATCTAAAAACAGAAGTAGAAACAACTAGGAAAACACAAAGGGAGACAACTTTGGAGATAGAAAACCTTGGGAAGAAATCAGGGGCCATAGATGCAAATATCAACAACAGAATACAAGAGATAGAAGAAAAATCTCAGATGCTGAAGATAACATAGAAACCATTGACTTGACAGTCAAAGAAAATGCAAAATGCAAAATGCTTGTAACCCAAACCATCCAGTTAATCCAGGACACAATAAGAAGACCAAACCTAAGGATTATAGGTATAGATCAGAGTGAAGATTTACAACTTAAAGGGCCAGCAAATATCTTTAATAAAATCATGAAAGTAAACTTCCCTAACCTAAAGAGAGAGATGCCCGTGAATATACAAGAAGCCTATGAACTCCAAACAGACTGGACCAGAACAGAAATACCTCCTGTCACATAATAATCAAAACCACAAATGTAGTAAACAAAGAAAGAATATTAAAGGCAGTAAGAGAAAAAGGCCAAGTAACATATAAAGGAAGACCTATCAGAACTACACCAGACTTCTTACCAAAGACCATGAAAGCTAGAAAATCCTAGGCAGATCTCATGCAGACTCTAAGAGAACACAAATGTCAGACAAGACTACTATACCCAGCAAAACTCTCAATCACCATAGATGCAGAAACCAAGATATTCCATGACAAAAAACAAATTTACACAATATCTTTCCACAAACTCAGCCTTCCAAAGGATAATAAGTGGAAAACTCCAATAAAAGGAGGGAAACTACACCCTGGAAAAAACAAGATAGTAACTTCTTTAATCAAACCCAAAAGGAGATAACCATTCAAATATAAAAATAACATCAAAAATGACAGGAAGTAATAATAACTATTCCTTAATATCTCTTAACATCAATGGACTCAATTCCCCAATAAAAAGACATAGACTAAGAGAATGGATATATAAAGAGGACCCTACATTTTGCTGCATACAGGAAACACACCTGAGTGTGAAAGACAAACACTACCTTAGGGGAAAAGGCTGGAAGATGATTTTCAAGCAAATGGTCTCAGGAAACAAGTCAGAGTAGCCATTCTAATATCAGATAAAATTGACATTCAACCGAAAGTCATCAAAAGAGACACGGAAGGACATTTCTTGCTTGACAAAGAAAAAATCGACCAAGAAGAACTCTCAATTCTGAACATCTATGCTCCAAATGCAAGAGCATCCTCATTAGTAAAAGAAACTAAAGCTCAAAGCACACATTGCACCTAGCACAAAAATTGTGGGTGACTTCAACACTCCACTATCCTCAATGGACCGATCAGCAAAACAGAAACTAAACAGGGATACACTGAAACTATTTGAAGCTTTGGGCCAATTACATTTAACAGATAGATATGTATAAAACATTTCATCCTAAAGCAAAATAATATATCTTTTTCTCAGCACCTCATGGTACCTTCTCCAAAATAAAAAATATAATTGGTCACAAGTTACACCTCAAAAAATATAAGAAGATTGAACTAATCCCATGCCACCTATCAGATCACTATGGAGTAAGACTGGTCTTCAATAGCAACAAAAATAACAGAAAGCTCACATACACATGGAGGCTGAACAACACTCTACTCAATGATACCTTTGCCAAAGAAGAAATAAAGAAAGAAATCAAAGACTTTTTAGAATTTATTGAAAATGAAGGCCCATCATACCCAAATTTTGGGACACAATGAAAGCAGTGCTAAGAGGAAAACTCATAGACCTGAGTGCCTCCAAAAAGAAACTAGAGAGGGAATACACTAGCAGTTTTATGGCACAACTGAAAGCTCTGGAACAAAAAGAAGCTAATCCACCAGGAGGAGTAGAAGACAGGAAATCATCAAACTCAGGGCTGAAATCAATCAATTGGAAACTAAGAGAACCATACAAAGAATCAACAAAACCAGCAGTTGGGTCTTGGAGAAAATCAACAAGATAGATAAACCCTTAGCCAGACTAACCAGAGGGCATAGAGACATTATCCAAATTGAGAAAATTAGAAATGAAAAGAGAGATATAACAAGAGAAACTGAGGAAATTAAAAAAATCATCAGATACTATTACAAAAGCCTATACTCAACACAACTGGGGAATCTGGAGGAAATGGACAATTTCCTAGACAGATACCAAATACTAAAATTAAATCAGAATCAAATATATCATCAAAACAGTCCCATAACCCCTAAAGAAATAGAAGGGGTCATAAAAAGTCTTCCAACCAAAAAAAATAAAAAAATAAAAATCACAGGAGAAGACGGTTTTAGTGCAGAATTATATCAGACTTTCAAAGAAGACCTAACACCGATACTCTTCAAACTATTCCACAAAATAGAAACAGAAGGAACACTACTAAACTTGTTCTACAAAGCCACAATTATGCTAATACCAAAATCACACAAAGATCCAACAAAGAGAACTTCAGACGAATTTACCTTATGAACATCGATGCAAAAATACTCAATAAAATTCTTGCCAACCGAATCCAAGAACACATCAAATGATTCACCATGATCAAGTAGGCTTCATCCCAGGGATGCAGGGAAGGTTCAATATATGGAAATCCACTACATGAACAAACTCAAAGAAAAAAACTACATGGTAATTTCATTAGATGCTGAAAAGGCATTTGACAAAATTCAGTATCCTTTCATGCTAAAAGTCTTGGAAAGAACAGGAATTCAAGGCCCATACCTAAACATAGTAAAAGCAATATACAGAAAACCAGTAGCCAACATCAAACTAAATGGAGAGTAATTTGAATCAATCCCATTAAAATCAGGGACTAGACAAGGCTGTCCTCTCTCTCCATATCTTTTCAATATAGTACTTGAAGTTCTAGCTAGAGCAATTAGACAACATAAGAAGGTCAAAGGGATACAAATTGGAAAGGAAGAATCAAACTATCACTATTTGCAGATGATGGGATAGTCTACTTAAGTGACCCGAAAAACTCCACCAGAGAACTCCTACAGCTGATAAACAACTTCAGCAAAGTGTCTGGAAATAAAATCAACTCAAGTAAATCAGCAGCCTTCCTGTACTCAAAGGATAAGCAGGCTGAGAAAGAAATTAGGGAAATGCACCCTTCACAATAGCCACAAACAATATAAAGTATCTTGGTGTGACTCTAACAAAACAAGTGAAAGATCTGTATGACAAAGATCTTCAGGTCTCTGAAGAAGGAAATTGAAGAAGACCTCAGAAAATCGAAAAAGTCTGCCATGCTTGTGGATTGGCAGGATTAATATAGTTAAAATGGCCATCTTGCCAAAAGCAATATACAGGTTTTATGCAATCCCCATCAAAATCCCAACTCAATTCTTCATAGAGGTAGAAAAAGCAATTCTCAAATTCATGTTTAATAACAAAAAACCCAGGATAGCTAAAACTATTCTCAACAGTAAAAGAACCTCTGGGGTAATCTGTATCCCCAACCTCAAGCAATACTACAGAGCAATAGTGTTAAAAACTGCATGGTATTGGAACAGTGACAGGCAGGTGGATCAATAGAATAGTATTGCAGACCCAGAAATGAACCCACACACACATGGTCACTTGATCTTTGACAAAGGAGCAGAAAACATCCAGTGGGAAAAAATAGCCTTTACAACAAATGGTGCTGGTTCAATTGGAGGTCTGCATGCAGAAGAATGTGAATTGATCCATTCTTATCTTCTTGTACTAAGCTCAACTCTAAGTGGGTCAAGAACCTCTACATAAAGCCAGACACACTGAAACTAACAGAAAAGGAACTGGGGAAGACCTTTAAGGACATGTGCACAGGGGGAAAGTTCCTTAACAGAATGCCAATAACTTATGCTCTAAGGTCAAGAATTGACAAATAGGAGCTCATAAAATCACAAAGTTTCTGTAAGGGTAAGGAAACTGTCAAAAGGATAAAATGGCAACCAACAAATTGGGAAAAGATATCCAATATATACAAAGAATTCAAGAAGGGTAGACCCCAGAAAACCAAATAACCATATTAAAAATGGGGTACAGAGCTAAACAAAGAATTTTCACTTGAAGAACTTCAGATGGCTGAGAAGCAACTTAAGAAATGTTCAACATCATTAGTCATTAGGGAAATGCAAATCAAAATAACCCTGAGAACCTCACACCAGTCAGAATGGCTAAGGTTAAATACTCGAAGCAGCAGGTGTTGGTGAGGATGTGGAGAATGAGGAGCAATCCCCCACTGCTGGTGGGATTGCAAGTTGGTACAACCACTCTGGAAATCAGTCTAGCTGTTCCTCAGAAAACTGGGCATGACACTTCTGGAGGACCGTGCTATACCACTCCTGGGCATATACCCAGAGGATTCCCCAGCATGTAATAAGGACACATGCTCCACTGTGTTCATAGCAGCCCTATTTATAATAGCCAGAAGCTGGAAAGAACCCATATGTCCCTCAACAGAGAAATGGATACAAAAATTGTGGTGTATATACACAATGGAGTACTATTCAGCCATTAGAAACAATGAATTCATGATATTCTTAGACAAATGGATGGAGCTGGAGAACATCTTCCTAAGTGAGGTAACCCAGTGTCAAAAGAAGCCTCATGGTATGCATTCACTGATATGTGGCTATTAGCCCAGAAGCTTGGAATAACCAGGACACAATCCACATATCAAATGATGTCCAAGAAGAAGGAAGGAGTGGCCCCTGGTTCTGGAAAGGCTCAATGCAGCAATGTAGGGGAATACCAGAACAGGAAAGTGGGAAGGGATAGAGGGGGGAACATGGGGAAGGAAGAAGGCTTATGGGACTTTTGGGGAGGGGAGATCCAGGAAAGGGGAAATCATTTGAAATGTAAATAAAGAATATATTGAATTAAAAATAAATCTAGGCTACTGATTTATTTGAGTTAATTTTATATCTGCCTACTTTGGTGAAGTTTTTATCAGCTGGAGAAGTTCTCTGGTAGAATTTTTGGGGGTCATTTATGTATACTATCATATCATCTGCAAATGGTGATATCTTTATTTCTTCTTTGCCAATTTGTATCTCCTTGATCTCTTTTTCCTGTCTTATTGTTCTAGCTAGAACTTCGAGTACTATATTGAACAGATATGGTGTGCATGTACCGGTATCCTAGACTTGTCTCCGGTTTTCATAAGATTGATTCAAGTATATTGTTTCAGACTTGATTTGCAAGCTTTTGGCATTAACTCTGCCTTCTGCTTCACCAGGATCTTGCTATGAAGCCCCATTTATGCAGTGCTTAAGTATCTTGAACTTGATCTCCATTTGATTTTAGCTTTGAAATCTCTTTAATATTCATTTTGATCTTACTTTATTATCAACATTATTGATAACATTTATAAAATCTATTATATTTTTTAGTGTTACTACATGTCAAAATGCATGTTTTGGAGATATATATATATATATCTCCAAATATATATCCAAAATATATATCAGACTGGGGTGTTGAAGTCTGTCACTATTATTGTGTGGGGTTCAATGTGTATTTTGAAGTTTAGAAAATTTTCTTTTATTAGTGTGGGTGCCCTTGTATTCGGGGAATAGATATTCAGAATTGAGACTTTGTCATGGTGGATTTTCACTTTGATGAATATGAGGTGTACTTCCTCATCACTCTTGATAACTTTTAGTTGGAAGTCTTTTTTGTTGTTGTTGTTGTTGTTGTTTTTGTTTGTTTTTTGTTTTTTGTTTTTTTTTTTTTGAGACAGGGTTTCTGTATGTAGCCCTGGCTGTCCTGGACTCACTCTGTAGACCAGGCTGGCCTTGAACTCAGAAATCCGCCTGCCTCTGCCTCCCAAGTGCTGGGATTACAGGCGTGCGCCACCACCGCCCGGCTTAGTTGAAAGTCTTATTTTTGGATTTTAGGATGGCAACTCGAGTTTGTTTCCTGGGAACATTTGCTTTGAAGAGCTATTTCCATCCTTTTACCTTGATATGGTGTCTATCTTTGCTATTGAGGCGTTTTTCTTATAAGTAGCAAAATGCTGGATCTTGTCTCCATATGGAGTCTGTGAGCTTATGTCTTCTTATAGGTGAGTTGAGTCCATTAATACTCAGATATTAAAGACAGATGAGTTTAGGTTACTGATATGTTTGTTTTTGTAGGTGGCTTTATGTGCTTGTGGTTCTCTTGCTTTTGCTTTGAGGTGAGATGCTTAATATCTTGTCTTTTCTTTGGTGTAGGTGCCTTCCTTGTGTTGGAGTTTTCCTTCTATATTCCTTTATATGGCTGGATTGGTAGATAGATTCTGTTTGAATTTAGTTTTGTCCTGGAATATTTGTTTTCTCCATCCATGTTGGTTTAGAGTTTTGCTGGGTATAGTAACCCAGAGTGTGATTTGTGTTCTCTAAGAGTCTGCATGACCTCTGACCAGGCACTTCTGGCTTTCATAGTCTCTGTTGAGAAAACTGGTGTAATTTTGATAGGTCTGTCTTTGTATGTTACTTGGTCATTTTTCCTTGCAGCTTTTAATATTCATTCTTTGTTCTGTATGTTTAGTGTTTTGATTATTATGTGATGAGAGGACTTTCTTTACTGGTGCCATTTACTTGGTGTTCTATGGGCTTCTTTTACCTTTATGCCCATTTTTTTTCTTTCGGTTGGGGAAGTTTTCTTCTATGATTTGTTGAAGACATTTTCAGTCTTTATTCTCCTCTATTCCTATTATTCTTAGATTTAGTCTTTTCAATGTGTCCTGAAACTTCTGGATGCTTTGGGTTAAAAGTTTGTTATGTTTTGAACTTTCTTTGATAGTTTTGTCAATTTCTTCTACAATATCTTCTTAACCTGCAATTCTCTATCAATTGTATTCTGTTGTTGATACTTACATCTCTAATTCCTGACCTCTTTTCTAGATTTTCCCATTTCCAAGTTTGCCTCCATTTGTGTTTTCTTTATTGTTTCTACTTCCACTTTTAGGTCTTGGACTACTTTATTCAATTCCTTTACCTGTTTGATTGTATTTTCCTGTATTTCTTTAAGGGATTTATTTGTTTCCTCTTTAAGGTGTTTTATCTGTTTACCTGTATTTTCCTGTATTTCCTGTAATTCCTGTTATTTTTTTATTTTTTCTTTCTATTTTTTTTTTAGTGACATAGTTTCTCTGTGTAGTTCTGGCTGTCCTGGCACTCACTCTGTAGACCATGCTGGCCTTGAAATCTGCCTGCCTCTGCCTCCCAAGTGCTGGTATTAAAGGCATGTACCACCAACGCCCGGCCCTGTATTACTTTCAGTGAGTTATTTATATCCTCCTTAAAGGAGTTTTTGTCTTCATAATATAGAATTTTAGGTCAGCATTCTGATTATCAGGTATGTTGGTATATTCAGGATTTGCTGTTGGTGGTGGGAGAACTGGGTTCTGATAATGCCTACTAGTATTGACTTCTGTTGCTTATGGTGTTACACTTGCCTCTCACCATCTAGTTATCCCTTGTGTTTGTTGGTCTGGGTGACTCTGCCTGAAATCTGCCTCTTTTGTCTCTGGGTTGCTTCAGGTCTCCTGATAGGCCTGTATCCCTGGCTATTGCAATCCACCTGTGGGGCCTTCCAACTGAGACCTCTACAGAGGGGCAGAGAAGCTGCTGATCTATTGCCCTGGCTTCAATAGATCTACAGGGAGGCCTTCACATTGTTTGGTCTTCAGATGAGCAGTAAAGCTATTGTTCTGCATGAAGATGTTCTCCAAGGTAGCCTATAAACTGTGATTTCTGTTTTGCTGTGTGCAACAAAACTCCAGGGAGGCTTTTAGTCTGTCTGGTCAGTTGCGCTTCATGGCACACAGCCCCCAAGACATCTTCAGACTGTGGTGTCTGCTGTATCCTGTGTACAGAGGAGCTTCTGGGATGCCTTCAAGCTATGATGTCTTCAGGGGAGCAGACAAGCTGGAGATCAGTTGCTCAGTTGCCCTGTGTAAAGCAAATCTCCTAAGATGCCTCAGGCTGTGGTGTCAAAAGAGACTGAAAGTATTTCCTTTAATAGAAAAGTGTACATAGTAATAATGAACTAAGAAAATGATTTTCATTTGTCATAATTAAAATCATTATTGATATTAATTATTGAGTGATAACCATAATAAACCTAGTATGGCATTCTAAATTCCATTTATAATATTATGATTTCAATACAACCCCACAATTTATTTGTAATTATACTGTCCATCTTATGAATGAGGAAAGGGTTTAAAAATATTTAGAACATTTCAAAATAAAAAGGTTAAGAGGCATGATTAAAGAAAAAAAGATTGTTTCTGGACATATCAAAAGTAATAATTTATAGAACATGAGGTTATAAATTTAACAGCTATAAAACCTGAGATTGTATACCATCTAATCTATAGTGTCTTTTGGATTTGAAAGTGCTCTTTGAAATAGTTGTTTACAATTGATTTATAGTATTATTTTATCATATGTTTTAACAACTGTCATGCTACTGAGAATGAGGTTTTTCACCAAATCCATCTCACTTTCTTCCTGGGTAAATCAACGATTTCAGGCTATTGTGTTCCATCATGGAACTAGTTCATTTAATAGAAACTGATTCTAAGCACACTACAGCCAGACTGCCTCACAAAAAGCCCACACATGCTTGCCATTCTTCATTTCTTTCCTAAGTGGGATGTAACACAACTTTTGTTGAAAGTGGCACCTGCTGCGTTCCATGTCTCCAGTAGTTGAACAGAAACAGCTTTCTCTCTGAGGCAAGTGTTAACAGTAGCCAGCCAGCGTTAGACTAAATAATACATAAAAATAAGATAGATAATAGTCAAAAGTTGCCATTCTCAACAATGCTTAAGGAGAATCAGTCAGTAACTTTCCTATCCAGACCGGTGAACTTGGCTTATAGAATTTATTTGTCAACTGTCCAGTTCTATCCCATCCCTGCCTTTCCTTGTGTCCACTAACCTCCACAAGTATTTTAGAGAAACACACTTATTTGTCCACCCATACTTTTTGTTTCCTTTGTGCAAACATTGTCTATAGAAAACTTTTAACATTTACCTTCTATTGCAGTGCCAGGTGTCACTCAAGCAGAGAGACTGCATGCCTCATATCAGAGGTTCATCTGCCAAAGTCACTTGTATAGCATTGCAATTATGCTTTAGTTTTGTAACTAGACTGTGCAATCTGGATGACACATGTTCACTTTGAACCATTTGTTCTGTTCCAGCAACCACATTCACTTTTTTAAGAGTTGTCTGCTGGATATTATATTCGATAATACATATTTTAAACACCTCTTGTCACAAATGGCCTTAACATACAGTGCTGACATTGTAATAAATTGGCTCAGGAATTAATCTGCATTGTGAATGAGAGATCATGCTATAGAAAAACATTTGTGGATTTCTCCATTTGTTTTTCTCAAATTTGCATGCTAAAATTCAAATTTCAGATAGTATGCTGGTGGAGTAAGGGTAGTTATGTAAATCCCAGGGCAGAAAAGCAGAGACAGAAGCTGAAGTTTCTAAGTTATTAAATAAAGAGTTACATTCTAAGAAGAAATATTCATTTCCTTAAGAGGAAGTAGTTTTCAGCTAGAAAGTGTGATAGATATTTGGAATATGGTACAGATTTTTATGAAAGGTTGTCTATGAAGAATGAAATAAATTAATTCATGTCTAGCAAATGAGAGGGGGCCTCTAATGGGAGAAGCAAATAAAAAATTCTGAAAGTAGAGGTGTAGATGAATGCCAGAAGTCTATGAGTTTGTCTGGGGGCTATCAACTCCAGAATTCATCAGAATCTGCAATGAGTCAGTAAGTGGAGATCCCACATCAACATTGATGAATACCACACTCAGTCCTGATGGTGAGACTGACTATAGAAGATTTCGGAACATAGAGGAGCTCAGAGGTTGTGTAATTTCACTGGTATCCCTGATCCTTGTTCTTTGACACTTAATATCCACATCAGGATTTTTCTTTATTTACTCCTTTGGGTTTTTGCAAATCATACAGAAAACACATTTAATTTTTTGTTATTACTTCAGTTTATTGAAGATAACATTTTTTCAAACAGAAGAAAAAATAGAATGAACTATTTTTCTTCCTACTATATTAGTCTTTTTTTTAGATATATGATTTGACCTATTGGTCTTAGGAAATGTTCCTATAATTACGATTACTCTGTGTTCATATTAAATATTCAACATTCACCTTGAAAATCCATCATGGGTAACAATATTAGTTTAAGACTAGTCTTTTCCTCCTACAATACAACTATTTAAATACATAACCTATTTTGCAACCTTATTTGCTTCTAAGTTCAACTTCAGCTAATAAAAGCTACAGAATATTAAGAATAAGTTTGATCAAGGTATGTGTATATATGCTAATTGGTGCTTACCAACATGGAATTCTTAGCACACCTAAACTAAAACCCAGGTAACTGTATTCTGTGATGATTCAATTCTAAAGGAAGACTCTCCGGTCCTTTTAGGAAATATTCTTGGGCTGTATACCACTGAAAGACTGTAGAAACATATTCATCTCACAAGAACAGAAAAGAAGATTTTTCTAAAGCACATGCTCCATAGAAACATGTACCATGAACCTACTATTATTAAGAAGACTAGTATTAGCTGGGCAGTGATGGCACACGCCTTTAATCCTAGAACTTGGGAGGCAGAGGCAGGTGGATTTCTGAGTTCTAGGACAACCTGGTCTACAGAGTGAGTTCCAGGACAGCCAGGGCTACACAGAGAAACCCTGTCTTGTAAAACCAAACAAACAAACAAACAGACAAATTAATTAATTGATTAATTAATTGATTAATTAATTAATTAATTAAAAAAATAATAAAAACGATTAAAATTTATTTAGGCTGTGGGAATTTTAAGACCATTCTGGCTACTGAACTAATAAACATATTTCTACTATGTCTCATAGTACATGTTATTTATAATTCAGCTAATCCCTGCATTTTCAGAGTCCTAAATAATGACATGGCTTGGACACTTCATTAATGATGTTCACAAACTACATCTAAGTCTTTGTTTTTAGACTTGACTATGCCACTTCCTGTTTCCCACAGGAGTGATTGTCATATGGCCACAGCATTTTCCAGTAAATGTGGAATGATATGACATATGCAAACAATAAACCAGAGGTTGTAAAAATGGTGAGGGAAGGACCACCAAGCCAGCTACAACAATTGTAATAAGGTCATACAAAGCTCATGAGTGAGATTATGTGAAGCACAACCTACAGCAATGAACAATACAGAATGAGAAGAAATATTTTCTGTTTTAAGTCCATTACTATGGGGGCATCATGAGCTATGTTTCCGCTGTGAATAGAAACCATGAATGACCAAGACAACTATTATAAGGACATTTAAGGGGCTGGCTTATAGATTTAAAGGTTCAGTCCAAGATCATTCAAGGTGGGGACATTCTGGCATCTAGACAGGCATGGTGCAGGAGGAACTGAGAGTTCTACATCTTCATCTGAAGGCTGTTATCAGAATACTGGCTTCCAGTCAGCTAATTTAGGATCTTAAAACCCACACCCACAGTGACATACCTACTCCAACAAGGCCACACCTACTTCAACAGGGCCACTCCTTCAATAGTGCCACTCCTTGGTCTGAACATATACAAATCATCATGAGCTATTTAAATGTCTTACATGGTTTTGTCTCGACTTTCTTCAATCAGGAAAACAAAACAAAACAAAAAACTAATCTTCATAAGTTCCAGGGGTTATTCACCAATACCAAGCAATAAAATAGGCCAGCTCATGGCAAAATTTATGAATGAGGAGGGCAGAGTGGGCTGTGGATGTGGGCATGAAACATTGGTCTCTTTTCTATTATTAAAAATCATTTATTTTTCCTTGTTAATTTTTTGATAGAAATATGAGCCATCAATTTTCTTTTATTTCCAGATCCTATAGATTTTCTAAAAATTCATAGCTATGAAAACATTTATATTTTATTATTCCATATTCTGCAGGGAGCTCTTTATCTCTTTTATACTGCTCAATTTCATTACATAATTAAAAAGTGAAGTTCCCCAAGGAAAATAATAAAATGTGAAGATATACCTGTCTGAGGTAAACATGTACCACATTTCAAGTTACTTTAGCCTCCTCTTGGAAATATACTTAATGACCTGACTTAGACAATTACCTAAACCTGCACATTAATACACTCAAAATGGTAATTATATTTTAATTAAAATGCCAAAGTGATAGAAAAGGCAAGAATAAGCTATTTAATGTGTATAGTCAAAACAATGAAATAAATAAGATGGTTTAAATCGTTATAATGTTTTTCTTCTAGTAATGTTGAAAAAAACTGATATTGAGAGCATTTTTTCCAAAATACAGCAGTAGATAAATAAAAGCATATTAAATCTACCACTCAGCAAATTTTATTTGCCATGGGGAGATTAATATAAAAGGAGTCTCTGAATTTTTTTCAGAGCAGAAAACTTAATAGGATATTTCAAAAATTCAGCTGTGGCTGGCTTTAGGATAGATAATGGAATTTTGCAGCTTAAATCTTGAGGTCACTATTTCAAAAATGCCCAAGTTGGCGGTAACTAAAAGGCATTACTATCTGATGGCACTGCAGTGCCTATGTGAAATGAATTATTGGTTTCACTCCGATGGATAGCAGATAGAGATCTAATACCACCTGAACAACTGGAGCTAATTGGCCCAATTGCTGGTATTTCAAGAGGCACCCAACAGTTGAAAATGGAATTACATTCCCACTCTGTACTTAGCTGCTTTCCCACGATGGACATGACAGTTGTGAAATTTATCTGGAACTATCTTGAGCTTTGATGTAAATAAATCGAAGATTAGTTCTGGCAGCTCAAACTTCCAGCCCTTGCGTTCTGACGATCTGGCGTATTAAGTTGGGGGATAATGTATCTTGTCCAGTGTTTGCCTAGAAGGGATACTGTGCAAACAGAAGGATGATGTTAGTGGGTCCTGAGCTCTGTGGATAAAGGATTTGCTCTTAGGTGCAGGAAGTCACAAAGGTTGATTGGGCTGCCCATGTGCCTGTGGCCCATTTGGAACCATCTTAACTCCTAGTGTTTAAGATTGGTAGAACGGAAAAAAAAATGGAGTTAGATTCATGTTTGATTTAATGCAAATAAAAAGTTAACCATTATATAGTCCTCAAGGTAACAGAGTGAGTGTAGCGCATCGACCAAAAACAAATGGCCTGGTCCACAGTTCTGGATCTACATGAAAGTCACTCTGCTTTGATCACGTAGCCTGCTCTACCAAAGTGCCAACCCTTCCATCGCATCATATGATTGCTCTGATGAGAGCAATAAAATCTAGCAAGAGCCCAGCGCCAAGCAAGCCCATAACAAACACAGCTTGTTTCATTTTTATTTTATTAAATTATAAATATGATTGCAGTTGTTCTTACTGTCCACTCTGCAAAATTATCTCCTTGGCTTGTTTTGAAGATTAGCTGATGTTAAAAGATATGAACTTCAAGGAACGTCAACGCAAGTTCAAGGTGTTGATAAATAACTTCAGTAGTATTGTATAGCTTGATGGTTTTTTTTTTTTTTTTTTTTTTTTTTTTTTGGTTTTCAGTTTTAAAATTTTTTCTTTAAAAAAATCAGTTTCCAGAATTTCTAGATAATTGCATGGGGACTTTCTTCAAAGGGTGAGCTCAGTTAAAGGTGAATCAAATGGTAAGAGGAATAAAGAAGTCCTGTGAGACTCTTAGGCCGGGGTGGGAGGAAGAGTTGTGTGATCTATCATTGCTTCCTGTAGCTTCCCCAGAGCTCAGGGTTAACAGGATTGTCAGGTCACCAAGAATTCTTTGTACGTGCTATTTATTGGAGCTGGTAGGTATTAAATTATTTCATCAAGCAGTCCTGTAACTTTGCAGCTCCCCCGTGGCTCTTCTAATCTCAGATTATGTTCACCCATCGAGCCATGATTGCTGGAAGGGTTATTACTATTTCTCATTATGCTATCTCCTGAGTCTTCCTTTATCCCTTTGTTAAAATTGCTCCTCTGAGAATATTTTCTAATTCAAATTGAATTTCATTCCAGACTTCCCACGATGATGGCATAGGGTTCTGGCTTCCTATAGATCATTTAAAAATTATAACAGAAAACAAAACATGTGGGCTTTGTATAATTTGTTTCTTTTCTTGGGAAAATTGCTTCTCTTTTTTTTCCTCTGTCAATCCAGTGTGAATTAATATAAGCTCAAGTTCAGGCCCTGAAAGTCTATGCATATGTGAGCAAGTTTGTGTGTGTGTGTGTGGTTGTGTGTTTGTGTGTGTGTGTGTGTGCGTGTGTGTGTATGTGTCTATGTGTCTGTGTCTATGTGAATTCACGGGGATAGATTGTGTACAGATTGTGCACAATGTATGATAGAAAAAATAACTATTTTGATCTCAATCCATATTATCTTCGGAAGAAAACGTCATTAAAATTAATAGCCGTCTTTCCAATATGCTCAAGTCAAGCCCCAACATTTATTTTATTGCTCTTCTTTGCCCCTCCATTCAACACAGGTCAATATTTTTCTTCTTTTTATTGATTGACCTTCTTAATACATAGCCATTTGCTATGCAGTGTGGAAGTGAATTTTACAATACTAGAAACAATAAATCAAGAGTACCCTTTATACAGAGTGGCAGATCCATTGTACCTTCCTTGGGAACACACAAGATTTGTGCTCCCTGTCTGATGTTTTATGACCAAAAGGGCTTTCCTGTATGTCTTATTAAGCATCATTCTGGTCTTCTGAATATTCCCATCACTTGTTAATGAGTGGGAGTTATGATCAGAGACAGTGCCTAATTGCTTCTGCTCATTAGTCTTCCAGATTCATCTTGCAGATTTTCCAGCTGATTTTTCCCAACAGAAAAGTTCATATATTTCAAATCCTAAATCAGGATATGAGATGTTCATTCTTTTTTCCATTTGCAAATGTAAAACTTATATTTGCCTGTGGTAATTGTTTTCTCAAAGACTTGCTCTGTCTGTTAACCTAGTCTTAGTCCTGAAATCTTCAAGACTCTATATAACCTTATCCAAGCATAGATTGTTTCATTCCCTGAAACTTACTACTGAGTAAATTCACATATTTTTTTAAATTTGTGGTAGGCTGATTCAACTTAGCTGTTCTGTCTCATACTCCTCTACAATCCTACTGATTTCATGTGGCTTCATTCACTTTGCTTCTCCCAAATTACTCTTCTTGGCCTCAAACTAACTCTGGCAATCTGTTCTAAACTCCTGTCTCCTTGTTCTCTGGCTCAGTCTGTCTTTACTTGTGCCTAGATTGTTTTCTTTCTGCAACCTCTCTCTCTCTCTCTCTCTCTCTCTCTCTCTCTCTCTCTCTCACACACACACACACACACACACACACACACACACACACACACACACTCTCACTTTCTCTCTCTTTGGTCCTCCAAAGAATGTCCTCCCAGTTAATGTTTTATTTTATTTTATTTATTTTTTTATTCGATGTATTTTTTATTTGCATTTCAAATGATTTCCCCTTTTCTGGCTCCCCCCTCCCCGAAAGTCCCATAAGCCCTCTTCTCTCCCCCTGTTCCCCCATCCACCCCTTCCCAATTCCCTGTTCTAGTATTGCCCTATACTGTTGCACTGAGCCTTCCCAGAACCAGGGGCTACTCCTCAGTTCTTCTTGGACATCATTTGATACGTGGATTATGTCTTGGGTATTCCAAGTTTCTAGACTAATATCCACTTATCAGTGAGTGCATGCCATGACTGATCTTTTGAGACTGGCTTACCTCACATAGTATGATGTTCTCCAGCTCCATCCATTTGTCTTAAGAATTTCACTAATTCATTGTTTTTAATAGCTGAATAGTACTCCATTGTGTATATATACCACAATATTTTGTATCCATTCCTCTGTTGAGGGACACCTGGGCTCTTTCCAGCTTCTGCCTATTATAAATAGGGCTGCTATGAACATAATGGAGCATGTATCCTTATTACATGCTGGGGAATCCTCTGGGTATATGCCCGGAAATACAAATCAAAACATCCCTGAGATTTCACCTTACACCAATCAGAAGGGCGAAGATAAAACACTCAAGAGACTGGAGGTGTTGGTGAGGATGTTAAGAAAGAGGAACACTCCTCCACTGCTGGTGGAAATGCAAATTGGTACAACCACTCTGGAAATCAGTCTGGCGGTTCCTCAGAAAACTGGGCATGATGATCCTGCAACCTGTCTCTCTTAACTGTCCTGGTAAAACTGCCTCTCCTCTGTCTATGTCTTTATCTGTCTCTCTCTGTCTCAAACTCTCTCCATCTCTCTTCATCTGTCTCTGTCTCTGTCTTTCTCTCTGTCTCTCTGTCTCTCTGTCTCTCTGTGTCTGTCTATCTCTCTCTCTGCATTGCTCTCATAAGTAGCTTTGCTTTTTTCTCTCTTCTCTAGAATGTTGGGCATATACTATTCTGTCAAATCTTTCTCTAATTCTTTACTTTGTCTGCCACTCAGTTAAACATTACTTTCAAACACAAGTGCTTACTTCTACAAACTAACATCACTTTCATTGTTTGAGATTAAAAAGTGTGTCCTAAGGATATGACTATATTCCAGCCAGATAGATTAAAGATGTGTGCTAATGGTTGAAACAGAATTTTCCAGTAAACAACACAATCTCTGGGTTCACAGTGTGATCAAATATCCTGCAACATTTAAAACTTAAAGTATATTAGGATTTCTAAAATATTCATTAAGTGATATCACCACCAACTGAAAACAAAAAAGAAATAGGATTCCCAAATAATTTTAGAGAATCTTCATTGCTCCTAACCTCTTACATCTACCTGTTTCAGAATTTTTTTAGCTACTATCTTTGAGGTCAAAAGAGAATTCTATGAAGAATTCCATCAATTACTTTAAAAGAACAGCACAGTCTTTCAAAGATTTTAAAAAAATAATTATATTGCCAACAGATGAAGTACACACCATTGCTCCAAACCTTGCTTCTTAAATGTGCTCTGTATTTATGAATTTCTCTTAAACACAAGGTTGTCTACATCACCAACCTTATGGTCATGTTAGGAGAACATTGTCAAGGACCTCAGATACCTGCATCCCTCCAAAAGAAAAAAAAGTCAGAAAATAGTTTCAATTATTCTAATTTTAGGAAAAGGTCTTCTCTGCACAATGTAGTATTATTCAGGGGTGACCAAAGCACAGTCCACAGGCCAACTGTGTAGACGTTGCAGTTTTTATAAGTCTTTTCATTGTTGTGCAGCTGTAATTCATTGTTTTAATATCCTCTGCTGTTTTAATGACAACAACAAATAAGAACAGTGAGATGGGTATTACGAAAATGAATTTGTCCATCATAAAAATTCTTACTGAATCATGTTTATTGTATTCTTTGATTTTGCACCATTTGGCTTCAGATGAAAGTGGAGAAAGAAAGGTAATCTGCTCGCTGAGCTCAGACCTACATAAGCATCAGTGGTATGTAGGAGACATGTCTAAGAGAGACAGAAGGAGGCTGTAGAAAGACACTAAGAGCATAATGTAACTCGGAATTCTGAAATGGGGAGTTTAGGAACTTTGAGTTATCTTCAAAATTAGCAAACATAAAAGTATATCAGTCCAGGGATGTGAACATCAGCTCTGTTAATTGCATTTAGGGAACTATGGGCACCAGTAAGGAAGCAGATTGCCTTTTTTCCGAAACTGATCAAGAGCAGGTCACATCTTAGTCTCAGCTGCCATCTCATTGAAGGCATAATCACAAAGGACTTTCTTTTTCATCAATTACTGAGTACCCAGTAATTAACAAAAAGAAATTACTAGACTGATGTGCAAAACTGAGACTTAAAGTTCTTCTAAATATCTCCCCTTAAAAATGGGATACAGAGCTAAACAAAGAATTTTCACCTGAGGAACACTGATTGTCTGAGAAGCACCTGAAGAAATGTTCAACATCCTTAGTCATCAGGAAAATGCAAATCAAAACAACCCTGAGATTTCACTTCAAACCAGTCAGAATGACTAAGATCAAAACTCAGGAGCAAACAGGTGTGGGGGAGGATGTGGAGAAAGAGGAACAGTCCTCCACTGCTGATGGGATTGTAAGATGGTAAAACCACTCTGGATATCAGTCTGGCGGTTCCTCAGAAAACTGGGGATGATACTTCTGGAGAACCCCACTATACCACTCCTGGGCATGTACCCAGAGGATTCCCCAGCATGTAATAAGGATACATGCTCCACTATGTTCATAGCAGCCTTATTTATAATAGCCAGAAGCTGAAAAGAACCCAGATATCTCTCAATGGAGGATTGGATACAGAAAATGTGGTATATATACACAATGAAGTACTTATTCAGCCATTAGAATCAATGAATTCATGAAATTCTTAGACAAATGGATGGAACTGGAGAACACCATCCTAAGTGAGGTAACCCAGTCTCAAAAGAACACTCATGGTATGCACTCAATGATAAACAGATATTAGCCTAGAAGCTTGGAATACCGAAGACACAATTCACATAATAAATGATGCCCAAGAAGAAGGAAGGAGTGGCCCCTGTTTCTGGAAAGGCTCAGTGCAGCAGTGTAGGGGAATACCAGGACAAGGAAGTGGGAAGAGGTGGATGGGGTACAGGGGGAGGGAAGAGGGCTTATGGGACTTTCAGGAAGGAGGGATCGAGGAAATGGAAAATCACTTGAAATGTAAATAAAGAATATATCGAATAAAAAAAGAAATACACATGAGTCTGGTGGCCATTAAAGAGATTATTTTTCTCAGACTCAGGAGCTTTGCTTCTTTTCTTATGCTCCTTTTCTTATAATAAAGCAATCATCTTTGATTCTCATTAATTTCTTCCCTAGTGATAATATAATGTTATCTCTTAACATCATTTTTTTCAGGCAAGGTCAGTTTCATCCCTTTTTCAAAAATTCCTGATTTTCCATAACCAAGAGTTAAATTTCACACCTCAACTGTGGATCAAGATATTGTGACCATGCTTCATAAATAATAAAGCACTGCCTAGATGTCATTTGTTACTAATTGCTTTAGGTCATTAGAGAAGTTAGTCACCTACATTCTTGTCACCTAACAACCACTTTCTGAGGGAAGTGTGTGATCTTGGAATTGTTCTTAATATGGACTTTAATGTTCTGATTTGTCTTTTCATTGTTAGAAGCCTGACCTTTAGTACAGGAAACATTACAGTAACTAAATAATGATAATCTAGTGATATTTATTTTCTGAACAAACATGTTATAAGTATTAAAGCAATTGTCATAGGCAGTATTAAGCTAAATCATGAGCTTGAGGCAGAAGACCTTGCTTTATTTACCTTAACAGTTCAAGAACATGACTTGTATCTTATAATTAGTTGTTGTCCAATAATTTTTAAAATGTAATTATTATAAAATGGAAATGTCACTTTGTAAGTCCTCTGAGAGATTAAAATAGACTATATACCATATCTTGTATTCACATAAAATTAACTTGGTAAAGAATACAGACTGAGAATTTATTCTCATTCACCACTCAAACATTGCCTTGTATCATAAATATAAAAGAAAATCCAAAAGGCATTTTTCTCTCTGCTGACTTCATGACATCATTGTCAAAGACCAGATGTTATACCAAACTGGTTGTGACTGAACCTCCTAATACAGTAGTTATTTTACAAACTTCTGCTACATTGATGATTATGAGAGCCATTTGCCATATGTGTTTACTTAGATATAAACTTATTAAATATATACAAATTTAAAAGCTAGCCTTTTACTCACCCTAGCCACATTTCAAAGATGTAATTGCCACAAGAAAAAGTACTGACAGGGTACAACATGCAACAGAGAGAAATTTACCTACCAGGGGTCATACTCTTAAAGAAAATTAGCTCTTCCTCTCACAGAAACTAGCACCTGGCTCAGCTAAGGATGGGATTTCAGGTCCACTTTCCCTCAGTCATGCTGGGATTTTTGTCCTGGACTGAGGTAGCTTTAATCTTCTGCATTCTGTCAAAAGCATCATGAGTTCACCTGTGTAACTGCTCTGTTCTATCTGGAGAAAACTGTTTCATTGTAGCCATCTGCCATCTCCTCTCCATTTTACAGTTTTCTGCCACTCTTTTGTGATATTCTGTAAGACATTTTAATGAAGTGCCATTTTAAATTGGCAAATTAATTGTATGCATTTATGGAATAAATGAGATAATTTGGTACATGAATACAAAGTATAATGGTGAAATACACCTGATTAACATATTTATTACATTATTTATTTAAGGAGCTAAATTCATGGAAGGTGCTCCCAGTAATATTGAAGTGCACATTTTAAGTAGATCATGCCACAATATAAGAGCTGTTAGCTTTAAGAACCTCTCTGAACACAGACAACTTGGCTGACTCATCCAAGGGTAGCACCTACATTGTTCACTTTTGTAATTGCTTTGTGGTCCAATGCCATATTAGAAGCAAGTTATTCTGTATGGAAGAGGAAAAGCTCTCAGTTTCTAAGGAGTGTGACATTACTATGGGGATTTCATGCTTGGCTGTAGAGAGTCATTTCTTTAATACCTTATTAAAATTTCTATACTACAAGTGCTTGAAATTTTGACACTTTGACTCCTACTTGGCTCTTCTAAATTTTGTTATTTATTTTATTACTGCTGTGCATTACATATTTGAACTAATAAACATTCTTTATCCAAGGACCAAACCATTTAATTATGGTGGATTATTCTTTTAAGGTTCTACTATAGCTACTTGTATTTGTTGAGGTGTTTTGTGTATTTCATCAGGTATATTAGCCTACATTTTTTTTCATGTATTATACTCACGTGGTCTTGATATTAAATACTAGTTTGGAAATGTTGACCCTCTGTCAGTAATTACAAGAATTTGAGAAAGATTAGTATTAATTCTTAAAATTTTGGCAGAAATTTTCTGTAAAATTATTTCTTTAGAGCTTTCATATATACCGTTTGTTCTTGTTCTTAGAATTTCCAATTTCTTCATGATTTAATTTGACTAAGTATTATCTGTATAGAAATATTGTTCTTTCCACTAAAAGTCAATATTACATGACTTGTTCATGAAGTATGATAATCTAAATTTTATATTGAAAATAGATAATTTTTCATACAGTATATCCTGATTGAGGTTTCTCTTTCCTCTTCTTCCAGTTCCTCCCCATCTCTCCTCCTTTCCACATCCACTGCCTTTCTGTCTTTCATTAGAAAAACAGGCTTCTAAGCAACAGAACCCAAACATGACAAAACAAAACATAATACAATGTGGCAAAAGTTATCATATCAAAGTTGGACATGGCATCCTAGAAGGAGGAGAAAAATGCCAAGATCAGGCACAAGAATCAGAACATCCACTCGTTCTCACACTCAGGAGTAGCATAAAATTACTAACATATATATATATATATAAAGAGACAGAGAGAAAGAGAAAGATACAGATAGAGATACAGATAAAGATGCAGATAGTTATGCAGAAGGCCTAGTGTAGACCTTTGTAGGCCTGTATTTGCTGCTTCAGTCTGTGAGCTCCTATGCATCTTGCTTAGTTAATTCAAAGGGCTCTACTCCCCTGGTGTCCTCCATTCTCTTTGGCCCTTACAATCTTTCTCCTCATCTGCAGGATTCCCTAAGCTCTGAGAGGAAAAATTAAATGGAGACCTTCAATTTAGTCTTCACATAATGTCTGGCTGTCAGTTTCTTCCTCGGGTCCCATCTGCTGACAGAGGAACAGAGCTTCTCTGGAGAGAGTACAGAGATAACTGGATAATGTACAGATCTAAGAGTATTGGGATTCATTTTTATCATTTTTTAAGACACATAGTGTTTGGTTTTACCCTAATTCTTCAGCTTATCCACATTTTGTTCTTGGCTACATAAGAAGTATAGGGTTTGGGTTTCTTTTCATGGAGTGGGCCTTAAGTCAAATTGGACTTTGGTTGGTTACTCCTATAAATTTTGTGCCACCATTGTCCTAACATATTTTGCAGGCAGGACTGATTATAGGTCAAAGACTTTGTGGCAGGCTTAGTACCCATGTTTCTCTTTTAGTAGCATGAAGAGTACATTTCTGTGCTAAAACATGCTAAAAGTATGTAGGAAGAAAAACTTCATATAGGAACTATCTGGATTTCTCCAAGTGCAATGAGTCGTGTGGATGTTGTCCTTGACAATGAGGTTCTACTGTTGCTCTGCAGAGAGCAACCTGCTGTCTTACCAACAGCTTTGTTTATTCAGAAAGTTCCATGCTACCTCCTTTACCAACGACTCAGTTAAATATAACTCATTCTCACTAGTGGATCTCCTTATCCATAAAGGAAGTTGAAATTAAAACTACTTTGAGATTCCATCTTACTCCTGTTCCAATTGCTAACTTAGACCATTAATACGAAAAACTCTTCAAGTTGACAAGGATATGGAGCAAGGAAAACATTCCTCCATTGCTGATGTAAGTGGAAACTTGTGCAGCCACTATATGAGGGAACACTAGCCAGCCCAAACATTGCTCTGGTAAGCCTTGCCCTTCTCCCCCATTCCCTCTGCTTACTATGAAAAACCATAAGATTACATTTTTAATGCTAATCTCCAAAATCTATTCCCTTATTTAGCTACTTGCATCTCCTGAGGCTAACTATCAGTGTCCAGCTATCAAAATATTAAAGTTCATCAATAAAAACCCACTTTGCCTTACCTAATAAGCATACCCCATTAAAACTGACTACCTCATCTTAACATGGAGTTTCCTCTTTACCTTTATAAACTGCCATTTTCCTATGGGTTCTTTCTGTCTTCTCTCTATCCAGAGGCAGTCCTTTACTCCCATGCCAGGACAAATAACCCTTTCCCATCTCCCATGTTCTATTCCCCTTATCCCTCATTCTTTATCTCCTTACTGACTAAAGTGTTGCTTGTATGGGACATAGTTGTTTCTCCCTCATCTCTGAAGAACATTTTCCCCAAGATGAAGTATACATTCTCCCCATCATTGCCACAGAGGATAAAACTTAAGACCTTAGACTTTACTACTAAGACTTTACTGTGCCCCTTGGTTAAGTATTCTTTATTGATTTCATTTTTTGTTTTGTTTTAATTAAATGCTTCAAACACTTCATTTTGCTCGCTTCTGGAAACCAGGTTTTCTGTTGAGAAATCTAATAAAAATACCAAGAATTCCTTTAATATGATATGCTTCTTATCTCTCACTCTTTAAATTTGCCTTGAAAGTTGATTAGATATCACCAAACATTATACATATATAGGTGTCACTTTTCTCAAGCTTGTAAAATTTTAAACCATTTTTCTTCACAATACTTACAGAAATTTTGTTGTATTTCTTTCTTCTAGGGTATTATTCATAATAATATTTCATTGATTCCTGTCAGTCTTTACCCCTTCCAAAATTTTGTCCCAGTGATTAGTTAGGTTAAATTATTTTGTCTTTAACCCCACAGTTTCTTTTTACTGATTTATCAAGCATACTGCAAGTGCTTTCTATCAACTTTTCATCTTAAATTTTTTCAAGTTTATCTCTATATTGTACTGTTTTTCGCAGATTTCATGTATTTCTTATAGGTTATTTTATGTTTCATTAGATTTTCACATATAGTTAAATGTTCTTTGTTGATATAATGGTTTTTGTTTTCTTTCAATACTTTAAACACTTCATTCTGCTCTCTTTTGGAATACAGGAAAGAGAATTTGGGTCTCAGATTCCTTCCTTTAGCCTTTAATTTCTAATTTCTAATTTTGTTTTTTATGGATGTGGTTTGGGATTTTTTTGTGGTGAGCCTTTCAGCTGGGATAGCCTGGAATAGGCTAATGTTGACCTTACTGTGTCACAAAGGATAACCTTGGAATCCTGCTATTCCTGCCTTCACGTCCAAAGTCCTTTATTATAGACATGTGTTAGCTTTCCTGGCCTTTGACTTTCCTCCAGGGAATGATATTCACCTCTATGTCAATGTGCTTTCTGGTTGTTTTTGTTGTTGATGTTGTTTTTGGCTTTTGGTTTTTTGTTTTTGTTTTGCCAACATGGTACAGATCAAAAAACTTCAATTGTGAAAATACATCTTTTATTTTAAATTAGATATTTTCTTTATTTTCATTTCAAATGTTATCCCCTTTCCCAGTGTCCTTGTGGAATCCCCCTATCCTATCCCTCCTCCCCCTACTTCTATGAGGGTGTTCCTCTACTCACCTACTCACTCCTGCCTCCCTGCCCTGCATTCCCCTACACTGGGGCATTGAGCCTTCAACGGACCAAGGGCTTCTCCTTCCATTGATTGATGCCTGACAAGGTCATCCTTTGCTATATATGCAGCTGGAGCCATGGGTCCCTCTATGTATACTCTTTGGTTGGTGGTTTAGTCCCTGGAAGCTCTGTGGGCAGGGGTGGGGATATGGTTTGTTGATATTGCTGTTTCTCCTATGGTGTTGCATATCCCTTCAGCTCCTTCAGTCCTTTTTCTAACTCATCTGTTGGGGACCCCATGCTCAGTCCAATGGTTGGCTGAAAGCATCTACCTCTTGTGTAGTTTTCAGACTCTGGCAGAGCCTCTCAGGAGACAGCTATATCAGGCTCCTGTTGGCATGCACTTCCTGACATCTATGATAGTATCTGTGTTTGACAACTGTATATAGGATGGATTCCCAGGTGGAGAAGTCTCTGGATGGTCTTTTCTGTGAAAACACTTCTATAACATTGGCTTGTGGGTCAGCCTATGAGGCATTTTCCTCATTAATGATTGATGTGGTAGTTCAAGATTGGGGTTGTATGATGCCACTCCTAGGCTAGTGGTCCAGGATTATATAACAAAGCAGACTGAGCAAGCCATGAGGAGCTAGCCAAGAAACAGTATCTTCCATGGCCTCTGCTTAAGTTCTGATTTCTAGGTTCTTGACTTGAGTTCCTTCCTTCCTTCACTTCCCTCTATGATGTACTATAATCTAAATGATGAAATAAACACTTTCCTCTCAAAGTTGCATTTGATTAAAGATGCTTATCCCATCACGAGTAACTGTAACAATTAGCATATCAAATTATTCCCAAGAAGGAAGAGAGGGCTCTGGTTCTGAAAAGACTTGATACAGCATTGTAGGGGAGTACCAGGACAGAGAAATGTGAGGGGCAGGTTATGGGGAAATGGGTGTGGGGGAAGAGGGCATATGAGACCTATGGGGAGGGGAGAACCGGGAAAGGGGAAATGAAATGTAGACAAAGAATATAGAAAATTTAAAAAAAAATCATAAATCCTCCTTGTTTGTGAATCCATATTGCAGATATATTAGTTTCTTTGTGTAAAATTTCATTGATTCTTACTCATACATATGTGGAAACAAGCATCTCTTTCTCCTTTTGAAGATTTTCTGTTATGGGTAACACATGTCATTGTTTCTTCTATCCTGAAGTTCTAGATGGACCAACTGAGAGTAACATTGGATAGGCACATAAAACTCTTTGGGTCTCTTGTTGGACAGCTTGATTCCTGTCCTGAAGTTTGTAACTATGTGACTACTCTCTTTGCTCAACAATCTTATATGATGACTGCCTTGATCCCAATGTCAGGAAAAATGCTGGAAACTGTTCTCCATGATGACTGGTAAGTCAGGGTTGATGGATAATCCCTCTACTGATTAAGACTTAATTTTCAAACATATAGTTGTATAGGTCCATGTACTTAATTACAAAATTGTCTGAGGCTAGAGGCTTAATGTTTAGTCAATCATGATATGCAAAACTGAAGGTTGTTTCATCACCAAATAGACAAATCAACTTGATGAGAAAAATATGCCAGAATAATGTACAACTAGATATCCTCATTTATTGAGTAACATAAACCTAAGCTTGATTCCTGGCCTGTAGAAAATTTAGCAAGGATACTCCACTTTGTAACTGGAATTAGGCAGCAGTTGAGATGTTTTTAATGACAAACATTGGCAGGCTAGCCTTTTCTTGATAATTGAGGACTCAAAGAGAAAGCCAAATCTGAGTGGGAAAAACAGCAAAAACTTGTAGCCTGGCAGATATGTCCACTGAAGGCTGTTCAGACAAATGATATTAGTGATTTTTCTCTGATGGGGACTTTTATTGTTTGGAATGGAGGGCCTTAATGGTGAATCAAAACAATGGTTGCAAATCACATCACTTCTATTTGTTACTCACTGAAATTATTTTCTCTTAGCTTCCCAGTACCAAAAATGTTGTTCTTGAGAAGAAACGAGATTGACTTTCTACAAAAATTTTCAGAATAAGGTGAAGCTGAAATATTACCCAGAATCTTTTCTTACTCTAGAAATCATGTGCCCTGGGTGATGCTCTGAATGTGCCAACATGCTGGCTTACATTTTAAAATCAAGTTTTCTGAGTCGATGATCCTGCAGCAAATCTCAGCTTTGTGCTTTATTTCTGGATTATTTATAAGACTATTGTTATCTATGGAGAGTTTCTAGTTAAATTCCTATGACAAATAATGGAACCAAGAAGGATTAGTCTACCAGTTTTCTTACATCATTCTTCCCTGTGGTTTCTTGAAATGATATAGATGCATGACATTTTTGGGCATAGTCTCAGCATTATGCATCTAAAAATTGGTTTAAATTTGTGATCTCTCCCCGTTAATAAGGATAAACAAAGCCTATAAACAATCATATAATATATGCTCCAAATGCAAGGGCACCCTCATTCATAAAAGACATTTTATTAAAGCTCAAAGCACACATTGCACCTAACACAATAATTGTGGGTGACTTCAACACTGCACTTTCCTCAATGGACCAATCAGGAAAACAGAAAATAACAGGGACACAATGAAACTAATTGAAGCTTTGGACCAATTAGATTTAACAGATATATATATAGAACATTCTAGCCTAAAGCAAAAGAATATACCTTTTTCTCAGCACCTCATGGTACCTTCTCCAAAATCGAGCATATAATTGGTCACAAGACAGACCTCAACAAATATACGAAGATTGAACTAATACCATGCCTCCTATCAGATCACTATGGAGTAAAAGTGGTCTTCAATAGCAACAAAAACAACAGAAAACTCACATACACATGGAAACTGAACAATATTCTACTCAATGATACCTTGGTCAAGGAAGAAATAAAGAAAGAAATTAAAGACTTTTTAGAACTTAATAAAAATGAAGACACAACATACCCAAATCTATGGGACACAATGAAAGCAGTGCGAAGAGAAAACTCATAGCCCTGAGTGCCTCCAAAAAGAAAATGGAGAGAGCATACATTACCAGCTTAATGGCATACCTGAAAGCCCTGGAACAAAAAGAAACTATTTCACCAAGGAGGAGTAGAAGGCAGGAAATCATCAAACTCAGGGCTGAAATCAAATCAAGTAGAAACAAAGAGAACCATACAAAGAATCAGCAAAACCAGGAGCTGGTTCTTTGAGAAAATCAACAAGATAGATAAACCCTTAGCCAGACTAACCAAAGGACACAGAGACAGTATCCAGATTAACAAACATAGAAATGAAAAGGGAGATATAACAACAGAAACTAAGGAAATTCAAAAAATCATTAGATCCTACTACAAAAGCCTGTACTCAACACAACTGGAGAATCTGGAGAAAATGTACATTTTCTTAGACAGATACCAATTACCAAAATTAAACCAGGATCAAATAGATCAACTAAACACTCCCATAACACCTGAAGAAATAAAAAGGGTCATAGAAAGTCTCCCAACCAAAAAAAGCACGGGACCAGATGGCTTCAGTGCAGAGTTCTATCAGATCTTCATAGAAGACCTAACACCAATACTCTTCAAACTATTCCACAAAATAGAAACAGAAGGAACTCTACCCAACTCGTTCTATGAAGCCACAATTACACTGATACCAAAACCACACAAAGATCCAACAAGGAAAGAGAACTTCAGGCCAATTTCTCTTATGAATATTGATGCAAAAATTCTTAATAAAATTCTTGCCAACCGAATCCAAGAACACATCAAAACGATCATCCACCATGATAAAGTAGGCTTCATCCGAGGGACGCAGGGATGGTTCAATATAAGGAAATCCATCAATGCTATCCACTACATAAACAAACTCAAAGAAAAAAACCATATGATCATCTCATTAGATGCAGAAAAAGCGTTTGACAAAATCCAGCATCCTTTCATGCTACAAGTATTGGATAGAACAGGAATTCAAGGCCCGTACATCATTAAAGCAATATAATTAAAGCAATATACAGCAATCCAGTAGCCAACATCAAACTAAATGGAGAGAAACTTGAAGCAATCCCACTAAAATCAGGGACTAGACAAGGCTGTCCTCTCTCTCCATATCTTTTCAATATAGTACTTGAAGTTCTAGCTAGAGCAATTAGACAACAAAGGGAGATCAAGGGGATACAAATTGGAAAGGAGGAAGTCAAATTATCACTATTTGCAGATGACATGATAGTCTACTTAAGTGACCCGAAAACCTCCACCAGAGAACTCCTACAGCTGATAAACAACTTCAGCAGAGTGGCTGGTTATAAAATCAACTCAAGCAAATCAGTTGCCTTCCTATACTCAAAGGATAAGCAGGCTGAGAAAGAAGTTAGGGAAATGAAACCCTTCAAAATAGCCACAAACAATATAAAGTATCTTGTTGTGACTCTAACCAAACAAGTGAAAGATCTATATGACAAGTACTTCAGGTCTCTGAAGAAGGAAATCGAAGAAGACCTCAGAAAATGGAAAAATCTGCCATGCACGTGGATTGACATGATTAATATAGTTAAAATGGCCATCTTGCCAAAAGCGATCTACAGATTCAATGCAATCCCCATCAAAATCCCAACACAGTTCTTCACAGAGTTAGAAAAAACAATTCTCAAATTCATCTGGAATAACAAGAAACCCAGGATAGCTAAAACTATTCTCAACAACAAAAGAAATTCTGGGGGAATCAGTATCCCTGACTTCAAGTAATACTACAGAGCAATAGTGTTAAAAACTGCATGGTATTGGCACAGTGACAGACAAGTGGACCAATGGAATAGAATTGAAGATCCAGAAATGAATCCACACACCTATGGTCACTTGATCTTCGACAAAGGAGCTAAAACATCCAGTGGAAAAAAGATAGCCTTTTCAACAAATGGTGCTGTTTCATTTGGATGTCAGCATGCAGAAGAATGCGAATTGATCCATTCTTATCTCCATGTACTAAACTTCACTCCAAGTGGATCAAGGACCTCCATGTAAAACCAGACACACTGAAACTAATAGAAAAGAAACTGGGGAAGACCCTTGAGGACATGGGCACAGGGGAAAAGTTCCTGAACAGATCACCAATAGCTTATGCTTTAAGATCAAGAATTGACAAATGGGACCTCATAAAATTACAAAGTTTCTGTAAGGCAAAGGACACTATTAAAAGGACAAAACGGCAACCATCAAATTGGGAAAGGATATTCACCAACCCCACATCTGATAGAGGGCTAATATCCAATATATACAAAGAACTCAAGAAGTTAGACCCCAGGGAACCAAATAACCCTATAAAAAATGGGGTACAGATCTAAACAAAGAATTTTCACCTGAAGAAATTCAGATGGCCGAGAGGCACCTTAAGAAGTGTTCAACATCATTAGTCATTAGGGAAATGCAGATCAAAACAACCCTGAGATTTCACCTTAGTCAGAATGCCTAAGGTCAAAACACAGGAGACAGCAGGTGTTGGTGAGGATGTGGAGAAAGAGGAACACTCCTCCACTGCTGGTGGGGCTGCAAGATGGTACAACCACTGTGGAAATCAGTCTGGAGGTTCCTCAGAATACTGGACATGAGACTTTCAGAGGACCCTGCTATACCTCTCCTGGGCATATACCCAAAGGATTCCCCGGCATGGAATAAAGACACATGCTCCATTATGTTCATAGCAGCCTTATTTACAATAGCCAGAAGCTGGAAAGAACCCAGATGCCCCTCAAAGGAGGAATGGATACAGAAAATGTGGTATGTTTACACAATGGAATACTACTCAGTAATTAGAAACAATGAATTCACAAAATTTTTAGGCAAATGGTTTGATCTGGAAAATATCATCCTAAGCAAGGTAACCCAATCACAAAAGAATACACATGGAATGCAATCTCTGATAAGTGGATATTAATTAGCCCAGAAGCCCTGAATACCCAAGGCACAAATTGCCTAACAAATGACTCCCATGAAGGAGTATGGAGAGGGTCCTGATCCTGGAAAGGATTGATCTGGCATTGAAAGGGAATATAAGGACAGAGAAAAAGGAGGGAGGTGATTGGAGAATGGATGGAGAGAAGAAGGTTTATGGGACATATGGCGAGGGGGGATCCTGGAAAAGGGAAATCATTGGGAATGTAAACAAAGAATATGGAAAATAAAAATGTTAAAAAAAAAAGAAAGAAAAAAAATAGGCCATGTATTTTAAAGTGTGCAAAGTTGGGTTCGGGGAGAGTTTTGAGGAAGTATAGGGAAGAGGAAATTTATGTAATCATACTGTAATATGAAAAAAGAAAAATACTATAAATGTTTTTCAAAGACTTGTAGATTATATGCCAGGTGGAGCCAGGAAGTTTGCAGGTTGCTAGTCTAGAGGAAGTAATAGTTGGAGAGCTTTATATTCTCTCAAAATAAGGTGGAGGATAAGAAACAGGTCCTAAGATTTGTCTCCTGACTTCTATACATGCATACATGCATTTATGTGTAGACATACACACTATACTAACACATAGGTACAGAGATAGAGAGAAAGAAAGAGAGAGAGAGACACACACATAGAGAGAAAGAGAGAGAATTCATTCATTTTATTCTCTTTAAGAACAGAGATAGTGTACCTTGAATAAATCCTGAACACCTCTAATTACAGAAATCCTTAGAAGGAGAGGACCACACAAAGCCATTGTTTTAGGGCTATTTGATTATAGATTGTAAAGTTAGGGGGAAATCATTATTGTTGACACTGAAGATGGGAAAGCAGGGATATGCCAAAGAATGTGAAATCATTCAGAGGCATAGAAAGGTAGTTGTTACAGACCATGGGTCTGCTGTGGGATAACCAGGGACCTCTTGGTCCAGGAAGGCACAGGTCTGGCTGAGATGACAGACAGAACAAACCACACACACACAGAGGCGGTTTGAATTGAATGTATTTTGGAGCTGTAAGGCAAGGATTTTTATACAGGAAGAGTTGGTATAACCATTTCAAAAGATGTAGCCAGTGAGGCAGGTACAATTATCATAGCCATTTGGTACAAGGAAATGCAACATCAATCAGGAACAAAGTTTCTCAAGTAACAGATACAGAAGATCAATTTACAGATGCCATCAAACTTCCTAATTAGAATACAGAGTCACTCATAGTTTACAGCAAACCTTCAAAGAGTTTGAAGTTTCTTATACCACCTGGGTCTTAACAAGTTCTTGTGAGTAATCCTTATCTAACATTTAGCCTTCTATCTTGTGAAACAAAACTTCCTGAGTAAATCAATGCTTTCAGTACCAGTAGTGCCAGAGCCATTCTCATACACATATGCATAGCCATAAAAACCTGCATGTGGTTGGAAGATAGTAATTATGTAAACAACTATGAGGCAAGGCATTGAAATTCTAAAACGGGGGTTGGCAGCCAGTGAGTCGACTTCAAAGACCGGATTATCAGCCAGGCCTTAGGAATCCCGGTGAAGAGAGAAAAGGAGTAAGTCAGGGTAGAGACTGCAAAGTACAACATTTAAATGATTAACTTTGTGTTAATTTCCACATTAGTGAAATATTGGTTTTCAACTGTCTCCTGCAGTTGAATATTATCTTATATTTCATATTTCAACATACAAATTACAGCTAATTATGAAAATGGAATATCTTATAGCACTCTATATATTTCCTTGATTGAAACAATTAGCTTGACCTTAGCCCGTTAAGCAAGTGAAGGCGTGCACTATTCTTTTTAAAAGACATGCCAAGCATCCTCCAGGATTCCTAAGAAACTTGACTCTGAGCTCACTGCTTCTGCTATGTGAATGAAGAAGGTTAATTGTCGCCTCGTGGAATCATAGCAGAGAGAAGTAAAGGGGTGGTAAGGTAAAAAAAAATGTATGCACAGGTGTCAAAGAGTGTTTTCTCACTGATGCATAAGTAGAGGTCAAAGGCCAGATTTGCATTTCTTTTTCCTTCACTCTATAACTTGCTTTTTGAAACATTGTCTCCCTGAACCTAAAGCTCATTGTTTCTATTAAACTGTCAACTCTGCAAGCACCTGTCTTCTGTTTACACCTTAGTTCTCAGTTTACAGGTAGCCTCTATCCTGACCAGCATCTGGTGTGAGTGCCCCATGTAGTGTTTTAAATATGCTTAGCACAGGGAGTGACACTAATAGGATATGTGGCCTGGTTGGAGGAAGTGTGTCACTGCAGGGGTGAGTTTTCAGACATACTTTAAGCTGCCTGGAGAATAGAAGTCCTTTGGAACAAGATGTAGAACTCTCAGCTCTTCCAGGGTCAATCCTTATTCGCTGCTGCCATGCTTCTCCCCATGATAATAATGGACTGAACCTCAGAGCCAGTTAGCCTGCCCCAAATAAAGGTTTATAAGAGTTGCCTTGGTCATGGTGTCTCTTCACAGCAATGAAAATCCTAAGACTCTGGGGATTCAAATTCAGGTATTCATGCTTAGGGACAAGAAGCAGAAGCTTCATATGTTCTTTCATATGTTACTAAAATATATGTGATCTAGTTACTATTATTACTTGAAACTTGTTTTCATCAATATAAAAAAAGAATAGAAACTGAAACACTGGTTTCATGTTGTTGCTTACTAGAAAAAGTGCTTAGAGTCAAACCTTGAAGGAAGGCCAAAAATGTGTCAAAACAATGGGCCCAGAATACAAGGTAGATGGGAGAACATATTTAAAGGCAGCAAGGTGGCTGGGAGACAGATCACTGAGTGTGGGCCAAAAGGAGGAAAAGAAGTCAGGATGAAAGATAAAAATAGAATGTTCTATTTAACAACCAAATTTAGGTTAGACCTGGCCCAGACAAAAGAGGAATAAGCATGTGTCTATACACATATATAATTGCCATTTTGGCGTGAACTTATTATTATTTAATGCAGAATATCAAAGAGTTGTTGGTGCAGGCTTTCACACACTCCCACTGAATTTTTCTGATAGCAAAGGGGAGTCAGTGAAAGGGAAACCCCAGAGGCTCTCAACTGACTAGTAGAGCAAACTTTCTTTTAAGTCTCTGGATTTGTTTGAAAAATGCATGCAAATTTTATATTCTACTCATAAGTCAGATATGTTAGTTTAAATATAAAAAAAACACTAGATACCTCTCAAATCTGTTAGTAAAATGTATGCTCTGGGAAATGTCACCCAGTTAACTGGTTACTATTCAAATGATCATTCTCCTCACATGCTGATGACACCTCTCTAGTGATAGAAAAAAATGTCACCCTATAAGGCCATTTGACTGGGAAGGATCTGACGGTCCTGGTGTCTGAACCCGGCACTGAAAGTGGGCAGGAGGCTTTTCTAGTAGGCTTATTCCAGTGATATGTTGCCGAATAAAGAATAACCTCATCAAAATTTATACACCTGGAGCTCCTCAGGCATTTTAACAAAACGGTTCCTATTTAAGTTCTGTTTTAGCAGTTTTTAAATTAGTTAATAACATGTATTTTCCTTTTAATATCCTTCTGGGGAGACTAAAGTGTCTCTCATATAACTTCATTAGTCTGTATAACATTTTCTTTTCAAGATAGGCTTTTTCATCACTTATAGTACCTTTTAAAAAGCAAGTTAATATGTAATATCAAATGCATTTCGCTTAAATAATGGAAATGGTAATGACTGGCTAGAAGTTTGGGTTTGAGCATCAAATCATGATAATATTTTGCTGTTAGGTTAATGTAATAAAATGGTGCCATCTGTGAATCTTTAACATTGGAGATTTTCATATGAACAGACACATGGCATAGATAGGCATATGGATAGTTTAAAATTTATGGACATATTTAAAATGCTACATATCTCATATTTCTGGAATGGCCAGTTTCTAGTGCCACACCCTATAGAGACATTTCTAATTATGTAAGTATACAAATATATGCAAAAATTATGTTTCAAGTAATGTCATGTAAACAAATGTGTGTGTTTATTGGAATTTTTCCTAAAATATTTGAATAATATTTTCTTAAAGATACCTGGAAAGTTCTGTCTCTTTACTGGAATAATTCTTAGATGTAAAGATAACTTTTGTTTTTACTTAGTGATTGCTAAAGGCATCCCACAGACAGAAGATACAAGTTAGCATTTCTATTGTCAGACACAAGAGACATCTCTTCCCTGCACGACTGCATTTGATTTAATATGTTGACAAGTAAACAAGACTGTTTCTCTGTAACAATAAAACAATTCTGATATTGTTCTTAAAGTATATAGAAAGGTTCCATTATCTCTGCCTGGTTATATGAGGATTAGCTGCTTTCACATCAACAAATGCTCCGCCCACAGGGTCGCAAAGAACACAGCAAACACTTGCTAACCTTCTATGTTGTATAATGGTGTATTGATAGAAAGCAAGAGAGAAAACAAACAAATCAGTTTTGCTGTTTGGCAAAGCTATGAATGGATACAGAAGTATATGTGCTAGCAAACCCCCACATTCCTTTCAATAAAACCCCAGTCCTAACCACACCTTACAACTTTACTTATGTGGCCTATGAAAAACTTGGGTGAATTATTGCTTGAGTTCTACCTGGCCCATTTTACTTTTTAACAAATCTGTTCTCAGCTGTATTTACAATAACATGTTCCTTTTGTGCACAGTATCCTTATAGGAGAGACTCGTGAAAAAAATGAAGAGGACAATGACAAAAGAACTATTGGATTCAAATAAACACTCAGTGGGTGTTCAACTAATTTGGAAGACTAAGGAGCTTATTTTAGCTAATGAGGAAAAACAGTCATGGAGAAACATGAATGAGAAAAGAAATGATAAGAAATAAATTCAGACAAGTCAGTGAACAGGCTACATAGGCAAGGGTGTATGCTGTGATGGGGAGAGGTGTTTTATTGTGAGCACTGTCGAGTGATGTGAGCAATAAGGGTACTTCTTTTATTTATGATTAAAGTGGAGCTCTCTTTTTACACTGCGCATGGGCAAAATTGAAAGGAAATGAAGGAAAAGAGAGGAAACCAGTAAACAGGAAAGTCCATGAGTAATCTAAACGACACAAATAAAGGACTTGTTTGTAGTTTTATACATGTTGGAAAGTGCATATAATTATTGTGCTATTTGGATTTTAGGATGAGGGGGGATAGAATTGCTCAGGTCTTGAATTTGAAGAGTAAAGAGTAACTATAGAGGTAAGGAGGCATTTGGTTCAAATAACAGCGTGAACATCAGTAAGATTTAGAGATGAAGACAGAGCTATATTTAATTTGAACAAGTACAAGCAAATTACTTCTCACTTTGTGAGGGTAAGGCATAAACTACATATGCTCATAGAGATACTGCTTAGTCACAGAGAGATTTAAGGATGACACAATGTAAAAAACACACATGTGGAAGCATACATTTCAGAATTTTCAATCTAAGTTTCATGTTCACAGTACAAATCTGGGTGAGAATTTTATGAGGTGAGTATATGTAGGGAATGAAAAAGGTCAGCACTGACTGTAACACCAGCTCCAAGGGATCTGACACACAGACAAACACACATACATACACACACACACACACACACAGAGAGAGAGAGAGAGAGAGAGAGAGACAGAGACAGAGACAGAGACAGAGACAGAAAACAAGAGAGAGAGAACCAGAGAGAGACCCAGAGAGAGAAAGAAAGACAGAGACAGATAGAGACAGAGAGGACACACACATAGCACACAACACTAAACAATAATTAATAACAAGTAAACAAATAATCTTTTAAAAATGTTCCTAACACTGAGATGATGCTATATGAGTGAATGAAGGGAATATTTAAGCAGTGGATGTTTCTAGATGAAAATCGTAGGTGATGTTAAAAGACTGAATTAGATATTAAAAGGTCGATAGTGAAACAATGAAGAAAACACTGAGAAATAGTTATTTTTGAGCAATTTATCTATACATGGTCACACAAAATTGTAGCTGTCAAAGGAGGGGATATTAAATCATATGGCACACTTTGTTAAGAGTTAACTGTTATTAGAATATGTTTTACTTAATTATTCTACTAAAATATAATGTTATCATTACTTTCCTAGCACATCCCTCTCTACCTATCCCATGTTTAACCACACCATGCTTTTCTTTAATTCAAGAGGTCCTCTTATTTAGCCATGGTTACTTGTGCATGTAAATAAAACCTTCTGGGCTTATTGAATATTTCCTGCATGTATATGCTTCCAGGGCTCAATAGTGAGTAACCAACGAGGGTGCTCATATCCATAGAACACTAACTGTATTTTTAACTCTTGGCAGAAAACCACCTAGTCAAGATCGGTACATTTATTTATAACTATCACTTTCAAAATATTTTTGAAAAGTCTCAGATGCATTTAATTTGGGTCAAAAGTTTGCATTGGTGTCTAGAATTACAGAATCATAACAGCAAACTTGTAGCACTCTTTCTGACTTCTTTCAAAGACCCCAAATCTCCAATTTTTAGTTATGTTTAGAATACTCAAAATAGGAGATATAAATGTTATTCTTAAACTTTTTCTTTTTGATATCACAGATATCAACCAATAAGAGCTTTATTTTATTATGTGCCATACAATACAAATGACTTAAAACTTGTGTTATTGTTTCACAACATTTATTTTCATCTGCTTATGGAATGGTGTTGTATTAGTTTGGGTTCTCTAGAGTCACAGAACATATGGACAGTCTCTATATAGTTAGGGAACTTGTTGATGACTTACAATCTATAGTCCAACTCTTCAACAATGGTCCGCAGCAGCTGTGATGGAAGTCCAAGGATCTAGCAGTTGCTCAGTCCCACGAGGCAAGCAGGCAAGGACGAGTGAGTGAGTCTTCCTTCTTTCAATGTCCTTATATAGATCTCCAGCAGAGGGTGTGGCCCAGATTAAAAATGTGTACCTCCATGCCTTTAATCCCAGATGACCTTGAACTTAAAGATCTCCTTGTCTTAATCTTCTGGAATTTATAGCCATTGTGCTTCAAGATCTCCATGCCAAGATACATATACCTGAGCCTCCAGATTAGGATCATAGTTGAGCCTTCCAATTCTAGATTGTAGTTCATTCCAGATATAGTCAAGTTGACAACCAGGAATAGCCACTACAGGTGTACTCATAAATAAAACCAAAAAGATGTAAAATCTAGATGTTTGTGTTTAACAAAAAAAAAAAAATTGTGCACATTTAACTCAAGGTTGGTAGTGCAAATGATAAGCTTAGCTACCAAGGAAGGTGAAGAAGGAGAATCATAAGATCAAGGCCTATCTGGTTGAGACCAAGAGTTACTCCAGAACAAGTTGAGTAATTTTGAAGTGAGTGCTTAGCAGGTCAACTTAATAAAACCAAAACAAAGCAAACAACAGCATACACACACACACACACACACACACTCACACTCACACATGCGCACACACACACAGAGATAGAAGCACATATGCAATACTCACACATACACACAAATATGCATATATAAAGTGATAATCAAAGAGATAAGAACCTACCGGGGTTCTCTAAATGCAGAACTCATCACCCTAGACTATAAGGCTTTACTATTCTAAGGTCTCTTACTTAAGAGTTCTGTTGTTGTGATAAAATACCATAACCAAAACCAACTTGGGTAAGAAAAGATGTTTTCTAGCTTACAACTCCATGTAACTCTCCATCATTGAAGCAAATCAGGAGGAAACCAAGTTGTTGGTCTTATCTCTTGATTCTTTGTGTCAATACATCTTAAGGAATCTCTCTCTCTCTCTCCTCTCTCTCTCTCTCTCTCTCTCTCTCTCTCTCTCTCTCTCTCCTCTCTCTCTCTCTCTCTCTCTCTCTCTCTCTCTCTCTCTCTCTCTCTCTCATTTAACACACAAAAAAAGACATCATACTTGCAATGTAACATCATCTAATGGATTTGGTTGTTCCTTCTTTTTTCTTTTCAGATGTTCTTTTTTTTTTATTCGATAAATTTTTTATTTACATCTGAAATAACTTCCCCTTTTCTAGACCCCCATTCCCCAAAAGTCCCATCAGCTCCCTTCTGTCCCACTGTTTTCCCACCCAACCCTTCCCACTTCCCTGTTCTGGTTTTGCCCTATACTGCTTCACTGAGTCTTTCTAGAACAAGAGGCCACTCCTCCGCTCTTCTTGTACCTCATTTGATGCGTGGATTATGTTTTTGGTATTCCAGTTTTGTAGGTTAATATCCACTTATTAGTGAGTGCATACCATGATTCATTTTTGCGTCTGGGTTACCTCACTTAGTATGATGTTCTCTAGCTCTATCCATTTGCCTAAGAATTTCATGAATCCATTGTTTCTAATGGCTGAATAGTACTCCATTGTGTATATATACCACATTTTTTGCATCCACTCTTCTGTTGAGGGATACCTGGGTTCTTTCCAGCTTCTGGCAAATATAAATAGGGCTGCTATGAACATAGTGGAACATGTATCCTTATTACATGCTGGGGAATCTTCTGGGTATATGCCCAGGAGTGGTATAGCAGGATCTTCGGGAAGTGAGGTGCCCAGCTTTCTGAGGAACCACCAGACTGATTTCCAAAGTGGTTGTACCAATTTGCAACCCCACCAGCAGTGGAGGAGTGTTCCTCTTTCTCCACATCCTCGCCAACATCTGCTGTCTCCTGAATTTTTAATCTTAGCCATTCTTACTGGTGTAAGGTGAAATTGCAGGGTTGTTTTTATTTGCATTTCCCTAATGACTAATGAAGTTGAGCATTTTTTAAGATGTTTCTCCGCCATCCGTAGTTCTTCAGGTGAAAATTCTTTGTTTAACTCTGTACTCCATTTTTTTAATAGGGTTATTTGGTTTTCTGTAGTCTAAAAATTACAAAGTTTCTGTAAGGCAAAGGACACCATCAAAAGGGCAAATCAGCAACCAACAAATTGGGAAAAGATCTTCACCAACCCTATATCAGATAGAGGGCTAATATCCAATATATATAAAGAACTCTAGAAGTTGGTTGTTCCTTCTTTTAGTAAAAGTAAATGAGTTTTTCTCAAGAATCTTGTAGTCAAGAACCCACCACAGCACTAATGGCATTAAATTAGTTTTAATTACCCACAGTATATGTGAAACTGGACATCACTGAGGAGAGTAACCAGATATAAATGCTGCTGTTCCTATACAGTAAGCCAACTGTATGCAAGGCATTTGAGTCCCACCTGGAGTTGGATTTCCCCTGTATTTTGTCTCAGTCAATTATAATTACATCATATTCAAACTGATCTAAGAGTGCTATACTCAAGCTGTAAAATGACTTAGGTTTGACACAGCAGATGGCAATAGAATTTAGTATTTTAGTTGCCATCATTTCTGTATGCTTGAAAGTTATCTTAAAGTGTGTCAAGCTACAGTAATAGAAGAATCATAGTCAGAGAAAGTGACCAAGCATCTTCCTTTTCCCTCCTCTGGTTGTACCTGACTTAATTCTTTAAAATGGCTATATTTTATCAGATAGTTTTCGTGTTCAATTTTGTACTGAGTTCCAAGGACGGAAGAAGCGAGGGTTCTACGTCAGAATGGACTCAAAACTGACAAGGCAGAGGAGAGGCAGGAAATTGCAGTGCAATGTACACAATGACCTCACTCTGTGATAGATAGCTGGGTGTCTGGGAGGTCAAAACCAGTATATTCTTTCATTCTTTATCTTCCAAGAAAATGTTATACCTCATGATCAGGTTGACTTTAAGAATGTTCAGAGGCAGCATTATGTTATCAAAATTGTTTGCTTTATTTTTTATGTTTGTACAGCTAAGAAAATTAGCACAGCAGAGCAAGGTGACTGGAGTATAGGGCAAATTATTGTATATCATATGAATGACAAATGCTAAGGGACTCAGAGGCTCTAGACTCAATAATGGAAACATAATTCCCTTGATTGGGTTAGTATTTTCTGTCTATGTGCATTAAATTATCACCCTGTGACATATAAACATGTACAATGTAGGTTATTCTTACCTTAGAAATTTTTGAACATGTGTAAATATAAGCAAGAATAATAACTAACATGTTAATAACAAATACCAGAGCACTTAATGTACGCCACACAATTTCCTTAACTACCAATTAGAGGCAATGATATAAGACCAGTGCTTCATTAGACATGGAAGTGGTAAGGATACATGAAGAGAAGTCATTTTACCATGATGATAAAGCTACACCAGAATTGCTGTAGCCCAACTTACAGCCTTCGAGTCCAAACTCTGTTGCTTTGCCCTGACTGCTAAAAATAGAGCTAGTAATGAGATACCACTCACTATTTATGAGGAATCAATAAAATAACTCAGGTGTGCTCGTTTTCAAATTTGGTACTCTGGGAGGATCAGATCTTTTGAGTGCTCTGGATAGATCATTTAAATGTTTATAATAGATGAAATATTTCTCCCATACAAATTTTATATGATTCCAAATGATAGACATAAAAGCAAAGTATCAAAGTAGTAGAAGAAAGAATTTGCTTAATAATAAAACAAATCCACTTATTTAAATGTATTCCACCATTTGGCAAGAAATATACTCCAAAGGATGAACATTGTTGAATCATGTACTATTCCCTGCAACAATATAACTGAGCTAGATCCATTCCTTTCAGTGTAGAATTTTTTTTTAAATATAGATTAAATAAAATAAAATTACATTCTATGTATAATTAAGAAAGCTTCACCTAAAACAGAAATAGCAAGAAAGTAAATATAATAGTTTTGGTCATACTACAGTCATAAAAGAGGCAGAAGAATGTATGAGAAGACTAGTATTTAGACAAAATAAAATGAACAAAAACCAAAAACCAACCAAACCAACAATACACAAAAATCCCCCAAAACTATGTATATGATTATTGACAATATGACTTGTATTTTGCCTTATTTTCTTGTTTACAAAGTCTAAAAAGTCCTTGACAGTGTAAAAAATAACAGTGTCTTTTTTGCATACATATCAGCAGATTAGATATATGGGTCTTCTTCAGAATCTTGTACATGCTAAATGATATTTTTCTCAAGTTATATAAAATAATATCACAGGTAATTATAAATTCAGTAATGCAAATAAAGCATACTTATTGATACAGAGATGTAATTGGTTTCATCACCTTATTATTAAATCCCTTTCTCCAATTTCTAAGGTGAGTTTTTACATATGGAAAAAGTGCTAATCACAGGAAAGCCACCACTGTTAATATGGCAATACATATATTTTCCCATTTTGTTCCTCAATTCTTTCTTTCCCTCTACTAAAGACTTGAGCTGTTCCTGGTCAGCAAAATGATATTGGCATTGCCTCATAATCAGGTGTCTTCATTTTCAACCAATCTAAAAATAACCTGTGTTTTCACAAAGTCAAAACTTACAGGAATGTATTTGGCATAGTTTTACAAATTCAAGAAATCTAAGTGGAATGCATGAATAATCCACTGACATGGTTTGAGCCCTTCCAACCTTAATCCCTAAAGCAAAAGCTTTGGGAAGTGTGACATTTCAGAGGGAGTTAGGTCAAGACTGCTCTACCTTCATGAATGGATTAATGTATTAATGTTGCTATTTTTTAAAAAAGCAGTTCAAAAGTGAATTCATTCTGGCCACCTCCTATGTTTTGTGAGAACAATGGAGTTGCTTTCTCTTGCCCTTCTGCTATATCAGTAGGCAATAAGAAAATATACAGCGAATGCCAGCACCTTAAGGTTGGCCTGGGAGACTCTAGAGACGTGAAGGAGTAAAGGACAGGGCTGGCTTTGTAGATGAACTTAGCATATTTCCTAATAGCACAAAACAGAAACAGACAACCTCAGAAACCTTAACTCTTGGCATACGAAAAGTTGTGCTTTATATACATAGCTACAAAACACAGTTAAAGAAGATGGAGCAGGAAGGAGAAAGGAATACCTTTGTTAAACAACCAGGACAGTCCAGACTTTCTTTTTGGAACCTTTATTTTACAGGTGGTATAAAGAAAATGCATTAACTAAGTTGACGATTTTCCCTCCAAATAAACAAACCCTCAGATTTCATTTTTTTCTCCTGAATTCAGAACGATAAACAGTTTTGTTTAATATAATGTATGTGGACCTTATCTGCATTCATGTGGAGTGGATCAAGGGCACATAGGAGACTGTGTCAACGCTCCCTTATATTGCTTCTTCCTGAGGTGCTAATCCATCCTTCATCATAAAAAGATCATAATTATTTCTAGATTTCTTCACTGCTGCATGACTCACAAACATACCCAGACACTGGTGTCATATATATTTTATTAAAACCTCACCAAGCTTCAGCAAAGATAACCTCCAGAATTCTTTTATTTATTTATTCATACCTCCATATTCAGCAAAGATAACCTCCAGAATTCTTATTTATTTATTCATACCTCCAGAATTTTTTTATTTCTGTTTATCCACAATGGGTGAAAGCAGCATGCAAAATAAATGAAGAATGATACCGCAAATGTCTTTAGAGAGATATTAGAAGAGAATCAGCAGAGAGGGTTATGGAAGTTGCATGAGCCATATATTATCTATGCATATGCTACGATGGTCAGAACATTTAGTATGCCACGCTCCATACCAGCCCCAAATAAAATATTTGTTAAATAAGTGACGTTCAAGCTTGGGATAGGAAGGTACTTTCTGACTTTATTGTTATTTTTATAAATGAGCATGCCTCTGAACATCCTATTCGCATGAAACCTCTCAGCATATTTTCATAATCATTTGAAACTAGCCCTCTATACTTGAAACTAGATGTCTTCGACATATATAAGCCCTAACATTATTGTGGGAACTTGAATAGTGTTCTATTTCTTAATGACATTCATATTTCTTTTGTCAAAGTGTTACTATTGTACATTGAAGTTGAAGATAGATAATAAAGTGTTTTAAGACCAGGTCAATAAGTTCAAACAGCGGCATATTTTAAAAGTGTCCAGAAACTCTTTCTCTGAGCGCAGGAGTCATGTGGTGAATTAGAAGACCTAGAGGCACTCTTTCACACAGGCTTTTTTTCCTAATTAACATGAGTCAGGCAGGAATGAAGGGTAATACAGGATGATATCTCAGACAATGCACTGGAGAGGCTATTCAGAGAGCACAAGGTTAGCAAATGTACAGATTTGCTCACAGTTATTTTATTTAATTTTATGTATGTCTTTGGTCCCTCCATAAATAGAATAGATAGGATTTTATTTAAAAAATAATGGAAGGTCATAGCTGGAAGAACATTAGACATAATTTAGTCTACTATGTTTATTTATGAAGATGAGGGCACTAGTCCAAAAGGTTGAGGAAATTTCTGCTGTCCATATAGCAAAGGAGAGATGCTACAGGGAGGAACCTCTCCTGTTCCCCATGGTCAGCTCTTCCATTGTATTTTGTGCTAAGAAATAAATGACTTAGCAAGTAAACATTAAAAAACAATTTTAAGTATTTTACCAGAAAATTAGAGATTATAATAGACTAAAATGGCAAGGTTTTGAATATCTCATTTTTTTTTAACTGAAATCAATTGTTCTTTGTGGGATGTGTAAAGTCATAGTGTCATATGGTAGCCTCAGTGGTAAAAACTGCAATCAAGCCTAAATGCTTCTCATTTCAGTGCAAGGTTGCTCTTCTTATTAAAGGACTTTGGAGCACTTAATTACTGAACCTGAAATATTTTTTCTTTGTTCTTGTTTGTACACATCAGATGATAGTAATTCCAAATTGTTATGGTGGTTGTGTGCAAAGGATGTATTTAACACTTTCTAGAACAAGCTTGTCCTTACTATATATTAGTATCTGATATTGTAATGTATAGTAATTACTATAATAAAAGGAAAAGTTTTGTTGTTGTATTGAACTGAGATTTGGAGCATTGGGTTGATAATTTATGATATTAACAGTGAGATGACATAAGAAGACACTGGTCAATTCTCATGCAATAAATAAAGAAACACAAAAGTATTCACAATCTTCCTGGCTTCAGAACACATAGCCAGATGGCCTGTTTTGACATATTGGATTTCAAATCCTTCTGCAGTCTTGTAAAGTTCAGTCAAATGAAAACCACGTTGTATGTAAGTCATGGTACACGGAATCAAACATTTGGCCAAAGTTGAAATGCATGTGGTGGTTCATGGTAAATAATCCTAGAAAACAACTGCTCCTAGATGGAGGGATTTCTTCTGCACAAAATTACTAAGTTACATTTTTTGACAGGCTGTTATCTGGCCTATAGGAAAATTCACTTACCATGTATATAACCCTTATATACGGATTGGACATCTACCTAATAAACATCCTACACCTACTATCTACTAATATGTGCACAGGGGGAAATACTTCAAAATTTTTCTAATTCACTCTAAAAGTACGTATATCAGCTAGGACATAGATTTTAAGCTTGGCATATCCTGGAAAAATTATCCACTAGGATAATTAATGTTAATGCTACATTAGTCAGAATACCATCATTCCAGGCTTTTAGGTTTTGTTTAAGACCTACTTAAATGTTAGAAATGTCTTTCCACTAAGGCTGTTCAAGTGTGTAAGACTCATGGTCCATAATCACAGACAGGGTGTCATTTGTATTTATGTGCAGGGAGAGCTAGAAATGCTGATCTTGAAACATTCAGCAGGGCCCTCTCTCGCTCCCTTCCTCCCTCTCTTTTAGCTAGTGTTGGCATGTATTTTTAACTCAAGGGATATACAGAATAATTTGTGCAAATTTAAAAGATAAAGGCTAGTTTGACTCAAATTATGCATTAGTTAATAAGAGGGGGAGAGAAGAGCCCACCAAGCATAAAAATGCTAAATAATTCTTTCAGTGAAATTGTTTTATTCAGTTTGAAATGAAGGTATTTACCGAAGGAGATGTAGACTAAAGGAGTTTTATGATTAAATGTGCATTACAGCATTAATATTTTGCAATGACATATATTTTCCTGTGATGATAGTTAACTTTATCACTTTTGTAACTAATTTTGCTCTTTAATGCTAAGATATGTTTTAGAAAGAAAATATCCATTGTGTTTTTCCTTCAGCACCAGAACAACTATGTTTAAAGAATTTTATAAGAACAATTTGTTTCTCTTTGTCTTCAATTTGCATGTCTTTCACAATTTCTATTTGAAAATACTTTCTATATCACAAAATAAATATCTAGATATTATTTTCTCTGAGAAATTGTTTTAGTTTTCAGATAATTGGAGGGTGTGGTCATGGGCCTTTCTTTATAATTTCATATTCTATCTATGAGTGGTTGAGAACACCCCAGCCTAACAAGAGAGACATAAGAAACCAAAGGAAAGCTAGACTGTACAACATAGAGGAGGGAAGGCAGATGGTTCTGAGAACAGAGAAAAGTCTTGTAGAAAACAGCACAGTGTGGTGAAGTTAGACTTGCACTCACAGGGCAGTCTTAAATGCAATCCACACCTGAAATTGAGTGTCTTTCTCATTCTTTTCTGAGAAGCACATAGAGATGGGTAGTTGGCAAGCCTGTGCACATTTTCTCTTTTGTCTGAGCCTCCCTCAGGGTCTAAATAGTCATGTCAGTTCACCCATAAACTTTGAAATGCATTTAATTCAATCTATGGGCCCCATCTCACACACATCCATACCATTTTTTCTGCTCTCCCACTGCTCCACAAAGTGTGACAGGAGCCGTAAGTTTGTTCTCTGGAAGGATGGGTGGAACGGTCTCTCAATTTCCGTTCATTAGATTTCGTCACATTTAGAGCTCTCTCCTGGGATTTATAAACATGATTTTGTAGGGTATCCACCTTATTCTCATCAGTGAGACAGGAATGATTCTCCAGTGGCTTTGTACGCTGAGAAGCAGGGAAAGTCAGCCTGGCCATTATTCATAGAAAGCTTCTATAGATTTGGAAAAAGTGCAGAGAGAAGAAATGATACAATCTTCCACCACAGAGGACTTGCCTGTGGTGGGTGATAAAAATGGAGCCTAATTATGATTGTCCAATTAGTATCTGAGACAATTTGAGCCTGGGAGGATAGTCACATACCTCAGGTCTTCTTGAGTTTTGGGGTGAGTTTTTTATTACTTCTCTTATTTTTGTGATTATGACATAATCTGATCAGATTCTGTTCCTTTCCCCTACTCCAAATCCTCCCATATGTTCCTCCTAAAGTCAGAAGCAACCTTCATAAAATTGCACAGATTTATGTATAAATTAAGAGGCCATAAATTTGAGGGAGAGTAGAAAAATGTGTATGGAATGGTTAGCAGAGAGGAAATGGAGAGGAGAAATGTTGTAGTTAAAACACAGTCTCAAAAGAAAAATTAAATGAGGAAGGCCCTAGATGCTCCAACATGGATGGGGACAGCTACGAGTGTGTCCACCTATGTTAAGCTCAAATTTTAAAGATCTTGATCAAGAATCCCCATTCTTTTAGGACATACCAGTGTTTTCTTCTACACGGCATGAGGCTCCCAACATTTGGATAGGCAAATAATTATCTAAGAATTGAGCTATACAAACTTTTCCAACTACCTCTTGGGTTTATATGGCAGCATATATCTTATAATCAAACTAAAGAAATCACGATAGATTGTCTATCTGAAAGAGTGTAAAGGCATCTTTCCTCATAAAGAGCTTGGATACTTTAATCTTATAGATTCCAGAGGTTTTTGATATCTATTTTCTGTGTTAAAAGAATGTTACAAACTGTAGGTCATGTGTGTGTGTGTGTGTGTGTGTGTGTGTGTGTGTGTTTGCTCCAAATTAAGAATCTTCCCAATTTAATGTGGCATTTGACGCAGGCATCCTCACTTCCTGATCTGCTTGGGTACATACTCTGATTCAGAAAAAAATACCTCAGGTCTTTCCTTTGTATTTTTTGGTATTCTAGACACTCCTTCAGAGCCTAAAATGGAGATTCTCTTATAGACATTCTGTAAGTGGAGGAATTTCATTCAGTAGCTACTGAAACAAACTGCACATATGATGGAAAGTTCTGAAATAGTATGGGGTTTCTCCCTACCAGCAAGAAGAAAAGGATTCTGAAGGAGAGGCTGCATGCTCAGTGTCTTCTTCGATTCCAACTCAGGTTTGCCAGTGCTATCTAGAGACTAGCAGATACCACAAATAACGGACTCAGCCCTTGGGTTGAGCCTATCCCCCAGTTCCTGACACACATACACACATATTTTACAAGTTAAATGAAAGTGCCAGATTGTTGTATCTGTGTTATATAATTTAGAGTCCTTTAAACAACATGATTGATTATTTTCCTGTTTAGCTCACAAAACTTTCCGAAACATTTATGTTTGCATTTGTGGATTTGTGACAAAGGTTCAGGGGGAAGAAAATAGACGAAGAAATGGATGAAGTGAGATAACAGGGAAAATGTTGCACTTCCATATTTGGGAAAGGTAAATTAAATGTACTCTATATCAAAAGGTTAAATGAGACAAATATTCATCTTTCAAGAGATTTGTAACGATACCAGCTTGCAAAAATCCCTCCACAGTTGACATGTTTCTAGGATCAAAAGATATGCTCAAGGTTACATCCTGTTCTTAAAAACATCCTTTAATTATTAGGTGTTCCATTTTGAATTAGCCAACAAGTTAAAGAGGGAGGCCAAACTCTGACCCCTTATAGTGAGGCAGAGAATCCTTTGTGATTAGAATACATATTTAATTTGCAGAAAGGGCACCTGTTCATCATTCTGTGGAAGAATATATTTTTGTTGTTACAAAATATTTGGAATGTGTTGTCATTGTTTTTTTTTTTGAAGACGGGACCATTTTCTAACCATTCTAAGTGGCATCCTCCAGGAAGATCAGCAATCTCTGACAATGTTTCTTCTTCGTATTGTTGCTGTAATGATAATATAAATAATAATAATTATTATTATAAATAGTAATTATAATTATAATTATTATTATCATCATTATCCTAATTTGCTTTCTGAGACCTTTTTAAACTTTCTTCTTATGATTTTACATGGAGACTTCTTTGATGAAATGTGTTTGCTATTAGACTGAATTAGAAAAACAATGAGAAAATTAAAAATTGATAAAAAATAAAGAGGATGTCTGAACTTCATAGAAAAATATTTAGCAGGGTCTTATTTCTAGAATATTAAGGTTCTGTGACATCTCTGAGACAGGGTAGGTCAGATAATAGTTTTAAGGACATTCATAGGCAAAAATTCTTTTGAGTGTTCCTGACTCACTTGGAAGAGTAATTTATAAGTCACACGCCACATACAAAAAACAAATATGTATGTTATAATGATCACTATTGTCTATTTTTTCTTTTAGTGCTCCTTGAATACATTCTGCTCCCGTCTTCTCTAAGACATCAGCATCTTCTCTGTGAAGCGTCTCTGTGAAACACTGTCTTTTCAATTCTGGTTTTTCTCCACTTCTGTGACTCTTTGTAAGCAAGGCCACCGCAGAGCCTAAAAATGATTCATTCACATCTCTTCTGAGACATTTTCTTCAGGGATGTCTCTCATTTTCTTTTCTTTAGTTTTTCATTTATTAATAGATTGTATCCATATCCATGACTCTGTCTGCTATGTCTCTACAACCTTCCTGAAGTCGTTCTCTATTCCTAGAATCCATGAATTACAGAACCTGTCACCATAGCCTTGTTGATCTGCTTCAATGTGAATCTTATCTTCTTCATACACAGGATTAACTCTTTATCTCCTCTTGCTCATGCCTTCTGTTCTAGTTTCTACATTATCTAAACATACACCTAAATCAATTCACTTGCTAGATTCTGTAGTCTATATCAGAAGTGTTATTATTTCTGCTTTACATCATCTTCATCTGTATTAATCTGAAACTTCTCAATATTTTATTTTATTTTAGCAATGTTCCAGATGACATCATGCAAAGATGTTTTTCATTTAACTTTTTTTCTCTCCAATATCTTAAAAACTTCTCTCAAGATAAAAATGAAACTAACTTGAGATTTAGCTCTGCTAATAAAATAAATAGACAAAGACAAGTGCACCTGGCAATGTTAAGTACAAACGCATGTTACATTGTTGAGTTTTGAAGAACAAAGTAATCTCTTTCACATTATCAGAGGATACAGTTGCTAGCCCCCAACAAATGTCATCTTTCTTTCTTTATATCCTATACAAAAAATGAATTTAGTTACTATATTGTGACTTATTTTTCCTGTTCATATTCTGAGTTTCTTAAGAGTAACAATTATATTGTCAATCAATGTGCATAAGCTTAAGAATGAATACAACACCATATGAGTCCAACTCAAATGTTAAATTAATTACAAAATACCACCTGTCCAGGACATGTCTGACACAGAGTTAAGCTGCTGCACATTAATTAAGTAAAATTATAATAGAAGTCAGAAGTACCAATGTGCACTAAAAAAGGCATGTATTGTTATTCACCATGGGTTGATTTTAAGTAACTGTAAAGACCAAAGTTTTACCACCTGAAATCTTTAGGTGATTTGAATGATATTGAGAGTAAGGAGAAAAATAGATGAACAAAATAAAAATTTGAAAGTATGACTAAAACAACTTCACTGTAAACTTTGTGGGTGTTGTAATTATAATGCATTTGTGTTGTCCACGTGATCATGACAAATTGTTAATATTTAATCTGAGCCCAAAGCTGTCATTGGGAGAAGCAGTCATTTGATGAAGTATTTTCTTTCCTTCTTTCCTTCCATCCTTCTGTCTTTTCTCCTTCCTTTAATGTTTCTCTTTGATAGTTTTGGTTTGTTTTTACATTATTGGAAATGTATGCATCTGTGTTATATAAACACATTTCAAGACTCAGATGCATAGCAAACACCTAAGAAATATATGCAAGAAATTACTACTACATATAGGAAAAGTGCTTTTAATTTAAAAGTAATGTTTTGTGTAAGTGCCAAAGAAAATGTTGGCATATTTCAAAACAAATCTGAAGCTAGGTTAGCAGCTTATTTTCCTCAATCTGGAAACTCTGACTGTCTCAGTAAAATCCCATATCAATTTCTCATTTTTGGCTTAATGTGCCTTTTAGAAAGCTTTGAAAGATACATGAGGCTTTAAATTGCAACCTTGGTTCTTCTTATCTTATAGTAGTTATAAACATTAACCTTTCTTTCTAACCATATCTAGGTTATATGTGTGTTTTCTTGGTCAAGGCCACTGTTTTCACTTGAAGGACAGTGCCCATCACAACTACGATTTCACCTACAGCAAGTATATTGAGACATACTCACATGCAAACACATACTTTCATACATAATAAGCATATACAGCATGGGTTGTGTGTGTGTACATTGGCATACTTATTTCAGAATATTAGCTGCTAGTATCAAATAAATTGAAGTAGAGTCTGAATCCATTATAATTTTAACAAAGGGCCAAAGTCTCTAAGAGCAAATTTTTCATCGACAGAATATGGACAGTGTTCTTTAGAATTGACTACAAAGTAGTTAAGGACATAGGAAAATTCAAAGCAAGTGGCAGAAACTAATTATTCACTTACTAAAAGTGTTTTTATATCAGTTAATAATTAATTAAGTCCTATGCATTAGTATCTGATATGTCTTTGCTATGGTTGTATATATAATGAGTCAATGACAAATTTCCATGGTGGAATGTTTTTATGCAAGTAGGGCGATAATTCTATTTCTTTTGTAAAGTCCTTCCTGTAACTTGAACAGAGACAACAGCACTGGATGGCCACTTTAATGGAGCTTGCTTCTCAAAACTTCCTCTTGCCCCTTGACTAGTTTAATTTCCTGAGACTCAAACATTTCCCTGCCGTGACTGGAAGCCTCACCATTAGCTGGATGAAAATAGACCACATTTCAATCACCATGGCCTATCATGAAACACCCTTTTCAGTTTGTCAGCACTCTGAGTGTTGACAAGGCTAATTGTCCTAAAACACTGAATTTAATAAAAGTAGAACTCCCTCTACAGTTGTCTTTTCTTTCCTTTCTCCTTTTTTGCATAGATATACACTTCACCTTTAAGATCCTTTGAGGTCATTGTTGATCATTCTTAGAAGTTTAAAGTTATATTTATTTATTCTTTGTATGTATACGCATACACATCCTGGTATGACTGTGAACAGCCAAGGATAACTCACAGAGTCAATTCAGTCTTTCTAACCTTTGGGTTCTGGGAACTAATATAGAATTTCATTCTTGGCAGCAAGGAATTTTACCCACTGAGATGTCTCATCTACCTGATATTTATGTTCTTTTAAACAACATTATAATAACTTTAAAACTTTTACTCTGACAAGATTTAATCATGCTTCTAACAGAGAAAGTCTGTAACAGGTTTTCCCGCTTTACATTTTTTTCTTTTTTTTCTGTTCTTTTTTTTAATTTATTGATATATTTATTTACATTTCAAATGATTTCCCCTTTTCTGGACCCCCACTCCCCGAAAGTCCCATCAATCCCCTTCCCTCCCCCTGTTTTCCAACCCAACCCTTCCCACTTCCCTGTTCTGATTTTGCTCTATACTGCTTCACTGAGTCTTTCCAGAACAAGGGTCCACTCCTCCGTTCTTCTTGTACCTCATTTGATGTGTGGATTATGTTTTGGGTAATCCAGTTTTCTAGGTTAATATCCACTTATTAGTGAGTGCATACCATGATTCATCTTTTGAGTCTGGGTTACCTCACTTAGTATGATGTTCTCCAGCTCCATCCATTTGCCTAAGAATTTCATGAATTCATTGTTTCTAATGGCTGAATAGTACTCCATTGTGTATATATACCACATTTTTTGCATCCACTCTTCTGTTGAGGGATACCTGGGTTCTTTCCAACTTCTGGCAATTATAAATAGGGCTGCTATGAACATAGTAGAACATGTATCCTTATTACATGCTGGGGAATCTTTTGGGAATATGCCCAGGAGTGGTATAGCAGGATCTTAAGAGAACACAGTGGGCAGGAAATAAGACAACTGTTTGGAAAGAGATCGTAATGTTTCCTTAAAAAGAAATTTTTTCATTAGCCAGGATTTAATGGTGGTGAGTCTTTGAGAAATATAGTAAACATTGTGGAAAACAGAACTGTTGATGATTTAACAGAATAGAGTTTGGAGAATTAGTTTGGATTTAATACCTTGTCTACCCTCTGTTTCTCTCCTTTCCACCTTTGTCTTTTCAGCATGATATAAAAAATGTAATGCAGCTTTTGTGTCTTTAACATTCAAACTAATTGTGATTTCCCCCTTTTATACAATTTATTCAACCTACTGTGAAAATGCCAAAAGGAAGAGAAACTTAGAAAAATCAATATATAGGGTATTTTTACTTTTGTTTTACCTGTCCCAATATGACCCCATGGTACTATTAACAAATGCAATTTTTAGAATTAGGCTGAACTTTTATGTGTGTTTTCACTGATATTGTTATAATGAGCCTTGTGATGGTTTACCTTGATCATAAATTTACTAGATTGAAAAATGCATCAGAAATTACTAAATATATAATTTCAGCATTTATTTGTACTCTTGTACTCTTGGTATATCTTTGAGTACCTTTTCAGAAAGAGTTAAATAAACAGGAAGAGGTGCCTGAAATGGTGGAATGCCAAACTACAGAAGTCTAGAGATACCCATATGAAATAAAGTAGGAAAATGGTTGGTCATTCTACTAGTTACTTCTCTCTCTGTCTCTCTGTCTCTGTCTCTGTCTCTCTCTCTCTTTCTCTCTCTGTCTCTCTCTGTCTCTGTCTCTCTGTCTCTGTCTGTCTCTGTCTCTCTGTTTCTCTGTCTGTCTGTCTCTCTGTTGTCTGTCTCTCTGTCGTCTGTCTCTCTCTCTCTCTCTCTCTCTCTCTCTCTCTCTCTCTCTCTCTCTCTCTTTCTCCCCCACCCCCTCTGTCATACCTTCCTGCCTACCATGAGGAAGGCCCTGGAATATGTTTCCTATACTAGCCCTATCCAGACTCAAGCATAATGTTATAGAGAGATGATCAGGCAAGTGTGTCCTTGATAGGGCTTTAATGTACTTTCTTCTCCTATGTATTTATTCTTTCCCTACTGCTTTGAAGGAAAAAAAAAGCTTAACCCACTATCCATCACATGCTCACACAGTGATGTACTATGCTACCACATACCAAAAGCAACAAGACCAGGTGACTATGGACCTACAGGAAACTGTAGGTCAAAATAGATTCAGATAATTTTTTACATTATTGCAGAGAAAAGAATAAATGGTGTATTTTTATTGCTTTTGTAACAAATTCTCGCAAGCCCAGTGATTTAAAACAACAATGCTTATTATGTCTGACTTTGGTAACCCAAAGTCTATGAGCTCAAACACAGAATTGAATTCTTTCTGCAATGTCTTAGGGAAAAATCACTGTCATTTGTCTATTCCATTTTCTGGGAAGCCACCTATACCTAGTAGCTATACTCTTCATGTCTTTATTCATTGAATACTGTAGCATTAACTATCTACAAGAGCCATACTCTCTTAGAAAGCCCTTTGCATTTCTTTTAGGCTACTCTACATTAACAAACATTCCATGTGAAGTTCTATAATTTAATGGTGTCCACAATCTACAATACCTAATTTTCCACATGAAACAATATATTCAGATTCCAGGAGATTGGGATATAGCCACTTTTGAAGAAACCAATTTCTCTTCACACAGCTGGAAACTAACCGATGCCTTTCTGTTTCCATAACTATTCAAACTATTTAAAATTTTTCATTTAATGTCCACAAATTTATACCATTTAGGTGTTGTCTCTCTTTTCTCCTCTAAGTTAGAACCCCAGCGTACATGAAATCTCAATTCTAATCCCATAGGCAGAGGCCTTTGCCATCTCTCCAACCCAATAACCTTTTAGTGTTTGCAACATGTATGCAGATTCTAATCATTAAACTGAACTTAAAACATTGAGAGCCAATACCATGTTCTGACACAGAAATTATAACTGAAACATGAGACAGAAAAGTTACCATACTAGTTTATGGCTGTTGCTAAGTTGGACAAGCCTGGCAGGAACATGTCTCCAGACTGAGAGATCTTTCTGAGGTGAAATCTAGAAAGTAAGGTGATTGAGTGTGGGATGCTTTCTAGATTCAGAAGATAGGGTTTCACTTTCAAAAGTAAGTATCTATCATAACTAATTAGAAAAACAAACAAAAAATGAAATCAGTCCATTATCTTTGAGCCTGATTGCTTTCCAGGATAGCTTTTGGGATATGTAGATTGATGTCCTTCTGCATTGTGTAAAAGGATTTAAACTGTCTCTAGACTGTAAATCAGACTGTCAGATGAAATAAACTTCTTTGGCACCTGTATTTAAGATAAAAGAAGAGATCCATGTATAAGATAATGATGTTGATGTTCTCAGTTTCTGAAGATGTTTGAGAGTTGTGTGCTGTGAAGTAACATAATGAGTGATGGTAGCAAGTTACATTACACATGGTTTCTTGTTGGCATTTCATGTATTTTTTTAAATATAGCTCATAATTTTTATGTTTTTTCTAGTCTTTGGCAACTCTCTTATAATTTCCTTTCCAGTGGAACGAGAGCATGAAATAAGAAACAAGTTGCTGAAAGGTGTATTTCCCATTTTAACGAGATACAGACAACATATTCTGAGTTCAAACCCTGTTTTTTTTTTTTTGTTTCAAAGACTAACCCCTACAACCTCCTTAAAAGATACTCCTTAAGCTGCTTAATTCTCAAATAAAGAGATAAGGCAAAATAAGTTAAAACACATAAAAATTCAAGATGATAAATGTGAATCAAATTTTTATTTCAATGTCTACAAACATATTAAGGCAACTGATTAAGTTTTAAATCAGCAGAATAGATTGCTAAGTTAGCCATCACAAAACCCACATAAAGTACGTTTTATGGTACATTTGCTTTTAAATTAGTGTTAGGTTTTCTAAAGAAGCATGATGAATTTAAATTGAAGAAGTCACTTGTGGTAAGATAGTTACCATGATATATATGGTTTTAATTATATATTGAGGCATCAAAATATAGGATATGCTAAATTTTTAAATCTTTGCTGCTTTCAGATTAAAATAAAATTTATCTCTACAATATTGAGTATATAGTACAGTCATTAGTGTTAGAAGGAATAATTAGACACTTATATGTGGAATTTGTAGAGGAATTTGATTTCAGCAACATCGCTGCTCTAGCAAGAGAACATATCAGAAAGCTTAGGTCTTTGTGATCAGACTGGAATGCAGACCCGCTATTAACATACATCTTTAAGCCAAACAAGATAAAGTTAGTTTGTAAAAAATGATGTAATCCAGTTTGAAAGTGATGTCTAATTGAGTGGCAAATCAGAGAAAGATAACAGAATGAGTTAGAGATAGGCTAAGACTAACTCTCAGAAGAAAAGACAGGAAAGGGAGGCTACTTAGGAGCAGTGCAGACTGTGAAGAGGGAGAGCAAGCAGTTCAGTTAGTGCAGTTTGGGTGAGTTCAAAAAATTCAGTGCAGTTCTATTGAGTTCAGTCCAGAAGAGTTTGGTGCAGTTCAGTCCAGCTCATGTAGTTAATGCAGTCAGTGCAGTTCAGTTGGTGGAATTTAGAGGCAGAATTCCAAACAGAGCAATTCAAAGAGAAATTGAGAGAAACTAGTTTGAATCCCTCAGCTTGGAAAAGAGTTTTGAGTCAGAACAACTGAGTTGAACCAACCAGCCAGAGTTCAGAAAGAACTACAAAGAGTGAACTAATTCAACATTAAGCCTAAGGGATGATAATTACATCTTAAAAGTAAAAGTTACTTTTACAGAATAGTCAATATTAGAAATTAAAATACAAATTATATGTAAAGGGTTGTCACCAGGCTATATAATTCCAAACAAAAAAAAATCAACAACTGATGTGGATATGCAACAACATGCTTTGGTAAAAATCAGGTGTGATGGTTAACTTTAAATGGCACTGTGGAAGAATTGTCATACCAGGATAAAAGGTCAAATGTTATTGTCCATAATGTTATCGTGAAATAAGAGTAACATTTGAATAAATAGACTTGGAAAACTATCAAATGTCTTCAGGATATGACAAGGCTTTATGGAGTCAAACTTCTTGGATATTATGTTGATTTCATATTTTGGAGGGTAGCCTATAAGATACAAGTGATACAGTCAGACTAAGGCTTGCCTATGACAAGACTGATCCTTGAGCAAGAAGAAAGCCTTACCAACAGAAAGTCTTTGTACTGAAACAGCCAATTTTGGACCTGCCAGCTTCCATAATCTTGTGAGTCAATTCCTTAATAAAGTCATGAAACAACTTTTTGAAATAAATCTGAGCAAGAATAGGATGGATGCAGAATTTTAGTGTTTCCTTTTCTCCAGAGAACCCCCCAGTAATACAGAGAAGAAAAGGAGTTATTTACACTCAATAAATACATTTGAAAATGGAGAAATCAGGGGTTTTCTATGTTACAAACTGAGAGCAGGATATGTCTGAAGGAAAATAACCTTCATGTGTGAGACAAAGAAACTAACATCTCTTTAGTTTCCAAAGAAATATTCTTGCTTCAAATTTCAGTCCTCATAGCTCCCTAAGAAATATTCATTAACACTTTCCATTTTCAAATAACAATAATGAGGCCTGAACAATCGAAAGTAACCAAAAATTTGTTAATTAATATGCAAATTAGAATTTTTAGTAGTTGTTTTAAATCTACTATGCACATCAACTCTAATGTGATTACCCCAGACCCAATTCCTGCCTGAAAGCACTCTTGTCAACTAATCAGATATTTGAATATCCATCTCCTACACATGAACACACTGTTAAATACAAAGTACATTCCTAATATATATCCCAACTGAAGGCCCCTGGCAGATTGTGTACTATCAGTATTTCATGTAATCATGAGTCATGCAAAATTTCACAAATATACGTGGGAGAGTAACATACAAGTATGGTATTTATGTAATTATTAAGCATTAGAATCAGCTATGTGATAAGTCAATTACTAAAAATTAATATTTTCTGAATCTTTCATGTCCACATCACTCATACTGGCCTCCTGCAGCATAAAGAAACCTCCAATAGCCCCTCTGTGACTGAATTTTATTGCATCAATGATTTTGTTGCTTGTTGTAACCCAATATGTATGTTAGTATTCCTTAAGGGATAAGTTGTCGTCCGATTTATTAGGTGGAGTACCTTATATCTTTCAATGGTAGGGAAAATTTTTATATTGACATATCCAGAGTTTTTATTGAAGTTATATTAGTCCTATCTATCAGAGATATGTTAGAAAATCTATAACTTCCACCAAAATGTTGCCCATGTGAGCAATTCAGTTTATGAAGTGCTTTCTTCTAAGTCAGGCTTAGAGCCTCGCGATACATTTTTCACCCTATGTGATGTTTAATGATTTTGTCAAAATAAAAACTAATGCACAATTCTATGTTCACATCAAATTATGCCATTTATTTTATAGCTTAGACTGTGAAAAAAGACACCCAGATATGGAGGTATGAGGAGTGGAAAATAACTCTAGTCTATGCAATTCTCTTTCCTCCTTTGACATAAATATTTGTAGCAAATAAGTTATTTGGCTTATTATTACACTGGGAGGCTGTTACAACAAAGTAATAACATTGCTTCATTATATCAAACATGCAGATATCTGTCTAGGGTATACTATAGGTTCAAGAATGATTATTAAGAAATGAAACTATATAAAACAAAAAGTAAGAAGTTTGAATGGTCTTTATCACCTTGCTTAAACTAATCTTAAATTCCATCTTCAGAACTACCAAACAGTAATACCACATATATCCATTTATTGCAACTATCAAAGACTATCAAGGAACATTTTTGCAATGGTGTATGTGTTCTTGCATTTTAAAAATAAGGTTAATTCAATTCCTAGTGTTTTTCTTTGTTTTAAGTATATTATCTAGAGAAATATATATTGCTACATATTATAATAAATGTAAATTCATGGCAATAAAGAAAAATATGGCTGTTCATTTGACAAATATAATTATAAAAATTAAGCTTAGGGTACTTATCTAAAAATTAAGTATGCATTAAAAATAAAACAACCTTCAGGATATGAATAATTCTTTTCATTCTCCTGAATAGAAATATGTTACCCTAGGAGTAGGGTACTATTTTTAGTCAACTGGCAGTCTTCTATCTTCATAGTAAGAAATATCTAAAATTAGTGGATAATACATACCAAGGCCTTTCATGTCAGTTGCCCTGTCTTGCACTCTTGCAAATATTTGGTCTTACTACATGGCAATCCCTTGTAGCAATAGTTGTCAGTATGGCTCAAGATCATAGAAGATAACAAATGGTTCAAAGACTGAACCAGAACACCACAATATTTTAGAGACCTTGGGCTCATATTCATGGATATCAGATTTAAGAATTAATGTTTCTTAGCAAACAAATACACACACACACACACACACACACACACACACGCACACACACACAAAACGGCAACTTTACTGGGGGAAAAATCACAGACACATGTCAGATTTAGAATTCATCCCCACAATGATTATCACAAAATATCAATCCCTTTCTGCATGAAAAAAACTATCATTAATCATTTTGTCTTTTGCTCATATACAGCACGTGACTGGAAAAGCAAGGTCTATATTGAAGTGAAATTTTCATTTTAAGTGAAAGCTCTGTTCCTGTATTACACAGGACAGTCACCTCCAAAAACCAGTGTAAGTAGCTACATCATTTTTTCCTATGTAGGAAAACGTCTATGTAGAACTTAGCAAGACAGAACAGAACAAAATAGGACTTCAGATTTTTGTCATTAATAATGTTATAAATGGAAGGAAAGTTGGAAATGGGGGCTGGTAAAAGCTACATTAAAATGCATCCATAGTACTAAAGAATTCTTAAACAGAAGAGATAATAAAATGTGGCCCATTCACTTTAGAACTTCAACACAAGGCATGGAGTAGAGACTTAAGAAGAGACAAAGGACAACATCAGGCATTGCTGGGAAAGGGGAAAGGGGAAGGCCAAGAATAAATTAGACAAAACATTGTCATCTGCTTCAATCGCCATCTAAAAACTTCAGTTCAGTGGGGATCAGAATTGTCCTTCCCTACCTAAGAACATTTATTCTTTGTTTACTTCCATGTGTGTGTGTGTGTGTGTGTGTGTGTGTGTGTGTGTGGTGACCACAAGGTCTCAGATCTTTTGAAGTTGGAATTGTAGGATGTTGGGAACCATTGAATATGGGTGCTGGAAACGCAAGTCTGATCCTCTAGGAGAGAAACAAGGACTCTTAACTACTGAGCTGTCTTTCTTGCTCCAAGTCTTGAAATGTTTCACAGGAAACAGATCGATGGTTTTTATTTTTGAAAATGGTTCTTCCTCTTTAGCCTATTCAGACATCGATGTCTTGATCCTATTGTTGCAGCATCCCAAGTGCTTAGATGCATGCTAATAATGAAATCAAGTACGCAGAACTAATGAAATTTACTTCCTTTTTAATTTTTTCTCTAGTAGCCTATGTATGCTAATAAAATGATCCATTTTGTGTAAAAATGTATTTAACTTTTAGCTAAAACTTGCTAATTTCTCCAATGTGCTGAGCTATAGTTTCTATTGAAAATATATTTATTTATATTCAAAAGTCATTTAACTTGAAACAAAGTAAGCAAAGACTTGATACAGATGAAAATCATGGAAGTGCAATCTAACTATTGAACATGAAAAAAATGAACATATGGTTTGAGCAGGTAAAACAGTAAAGCACATGAGTCTATTACTTTCTGAACTATTCTGAACCTATTGAGAATTTCAAAGATACTCTTCCTTTTTCTGTTGAACGAACTGGTAAAATATTAAACAATTAAATACTAATAAATAATAAAATAACACATGTGAAATAATCATCTCTTCCAGTCCCTTGTGTTATATAATTCTAATACTAACAAAAAAATGGACCACCAGTTTCAAGAGGCATATAGTAGCCTCATGAATATTCTCTAAATTATTCATACACTATAAATTAAGATGACAAATCAAGGTGTCATATTTATGAAAGATGATTAGTTTTACTGGGTATATAGATACCTATCCTTATAACATTTAAATATGTGAAACAAATAACATAAATAAAATCAATAATATATATTACGCTACTTGAACAAAAACAAAGACGTATTATAAAAAAAATTAGATTAAAATTCTCTCTGAGACAGGCAGAGGATGAATTGGATGATGAACTGTGGGAGGGCGGACCAGAGGTGGGCAAAGACTGGACTGTAAAAAATATCTATATCTATATCTGTATCTATATCTGTATCCATATCTATATCTGTATCTATATATTAGGTTAAAAAATTAAAAGAAAGAAAAAATTTCCCAAATTACTTTTGCATTTTTCTCTCCCAATGTATGGCACCTGCACAATATGTGATATTAATGTTTTATTACTGCTGGAAGTAGGGAAATGGGATAAAGTGTGTGCCCAGAAAATACTCATGGAAGCTGCAATGACCCTAAATGACTCAGGTCTCTATTACTAGCCACTTAGAACATTGCAGATTTTACTTTGGCTAACTCACAAAGAGCATAGAACACTGTTCTAAAAACAAAATGAACAAACAAACAAGAAATAACAAAACAAAACAACTTGAATAATTTCTACATTTCATAACATTCTCTTTGTTTACAAAGGGCTGTAATCTCAACACTTGCTACTGCTAATGAGCAACACATAGTCTCTGACTAAGAGAAGCCACTTGGCTGTCAGAAAGTAAAGAGGACAGAGTGAGTCTCTAAAGTGCCTGCCCATGAAGATAGTCAAAGCCATTCTGCCTTAGTGAATGCTCTTTGACAGGCCAGTCCTTAAATTTGCATACAAATTACTAGATGTTGACTCTAAGTTGAGGTCTCAAGTCAGCCTTTTTTGACAAGCTTTTGTGAGAACCATTCCACTGGTTCCTAGACCCTGCTTGAAAAGTTAATCCAATTCCTAGAATAACAGAAAAGTGACAGATTGGAAGCTTACCAAATGTATTTCTAATCTATCTTATTATTATACTACCATGTACTTTTTTTTTTACCAGTAAGTGTTTATTAAGCACCTGTGATGTTTCAGGCACTATAAAGGTTGCTGTGCATTCAGTAATAATTTTTATCCCTGAGATTTTTAAGTTTTGAACAGAAAATATCTATTTTAAGACCCCTGCCACAAAGTAAATATAACTTAAATCAATAGTAAAGACTTTAGAAATTAGAAAGACTTGAATTTGAAAGCTGAATATGACCTAATAGCTTTGTAAGTTTAGATGTATTAACAGTTTGAGTACTTATTTATGAGGAATTCAGCAGTATGTTTATAAAGTTTCATATAGTATCCTATTGAGCTATATGCAAACTATGTCAATTATTCTTGACTAATTTTTCCAATTCTTGAGCTAATCTCAGGATGAATAGGAACCTGTGGAGCCTAATATATTGTAAGAAAACCCATGAGTGACTAGAAAAGCCAAGACATATAGAGGGACTTTATTCCAGTCACATGGCTGCTTTGGTAAGGGATCACATCCAAAGACCTTCTATATCTGTGTGATCTGGCTGGAATATAGACACACCTTTAATTCCAGCACTCAGAAGAGAGAGACATGCAGTTCTATGACTTCTAGTCAATTCTGTTTAGTCAGTTGAGTTCGGTGCAGTGGAGCTTGTTTCTCAGTTGGGAATTCAGTTACTCAGGAGTCAGTACAGCAAGCACTGTACAGAGGAGATGATTTCATTTTTTGAGTTCATGCCATTCAGTACAGGTCAGCAGAAGCACTTGAAGCCAGAGAATAAGAACCCAGAAGATTAGAACAAATTGCCAGAGTTCATGCAAGGCCAAGAAGAGCAATTCAGTGAGAAGCCAGACTATCAGTCAGCTTGGAGAGGGGTTTGAACCAGAACAGCTGATTTGAACCACCTACTGAGAGTTCACAAAGACTTATAAAGGGTCAGCTTATTCAGTAGAAAGCCTCCATCGTCCCAATTACATCAGGTGGAAAAAAAGCATACTTTTGCAAGACCAACTAATAATGGGACTGGTGTATACTTAAAGTGGGTCCTTGGCACATATTCTAATTTCCTTCAGAGATCATTTCTCCTTGCTGTGACAGAATACCTAACAAATTTGTGAAGGACAAGATTATTTTCTTTGGGAGGTATACTTTACCATGAAGGAGAAGGCACATGGCAATGAAAACAGATTCCAGAATTTATTAATCAACAGCATGTGGCTCCTTGCAGACTGGGAAGCAGAGACTTATAGAATAGAAGCAGAGCAATAACCACCCAATTACAACATAGTGGCTTAGTTCCTGAAGCTTGTCCTAACATCATAGACTTTCCCCAATCTCACAAAGCACTGCTACCACCTGAAGACAAAATATCTAAACCCTTAATAGGAAGCCTAACAGTCAAATGCATGTTCTGTAAAATGAATGAATGCAAACCCAGGGGGAAACCAAGTCAAATATTTAGTCAGCCCAAGAAAGTATAAAAATGCATATGGTTCCTGAGATACCCCGATTTCCTAATAAATGTGTAAATTATAGTGATAGAGTAGGTAATTCAGACAGTAGGGAGGACCCCAAGCATAGAGAACAATGAAGAAAGGGGAAGAGAAAAAGAAAATGACCTAGTAGTTAGAATAGAGGAAGAAGATTTGGATACTATCACAGCAACTGTCAAACTGCACTGATACTAAGTCTCCTGCATGAGGACATTTTTTATTTTCCAACTTGGTTGCAGTGTGTGGGGGAAAATTATATAAAGGAGGGAGATGATAATCATATCTGAAAAGCATGAATGGGGAGAGAAAACTAATACTTATGCTGCAGATGCACAAATAAGCTTTAGAAATAAGAAAGTGAGTTTGGTGGTTACTTTTCCTTTGCTGTACTTTATGCTTGCAAGAGATGTATTCTCAAAGATTTTACAGTGTTCAGAGAAATGAGTAGTTGGACCGAAGCACAGAGGGAGAAAAAGAAAATGCAAGCCTAAAGAAATGTCCATTCCTTATCTAAAGGGAGCTAGAAATCAGTTCTGAACACAAACTGTCATGATTTTCTATAGTCATGAAAATGCTGTCACTTTTTTTAAATTTCTGTTTTGTCAGTGTTTCTTTCTTTACAAGTAATCAGAGTCTAATTCTTAAAAAGAAGCCAAAACATGGAGGACCCATATGCTTCTCTATATACAGAAAGGCAAGAAAGAATAACTAAGTGACTTTATTCTGATTGTACCAAATGTGAAAATCTTGAATGGAATTGATCAATGACAAGAGGAAAATGCGCACACACACACACACACACACACACACACACACATGCATGCTCAGCTCATGGTTATGCACGCACTCACAGGACACACCAAAACCACACCTAACTTATTTCAAGCATTTAAGGCTATTAGGGAGCAAACCAGAAGCTATATCAGACTTGAGGAGAGACTGTTACTAGAAATCTGTTTTCACAGACCTGTAACCTTTGATGAGGAGACTTACCAACTAAGGAGCATATTTAAAGAAAAAAAATAAAACAAGATATTCTGGCAGCAACAATTAGTGGTGCATAAATTATACTAGGAAAAAAAACTCTTGAGGTTGAAAGGCTGAACTCCTACTCTTCCCTTCATTTGCCTTTCTGGTCATAGATGGAGTTCATCATCCAATAGCATTTGAGACAGATTTGCTACATAGCAAAATGTCAACACACTTAGCAACTGTCGGCTGACTTGATGAGCATTTTCACCCAGGTTGTTAATCTTATCATGGTTTCAGATATGGATTTCTATTTTGTATATGCTCCTGTTACTCGTTTTTGACAATCATAGAGAATACCTGGCTTATAGTGACTATACGCCAAATTCCTTTTAACCACTCATGAGTATACAAAATTTGACAAAAGATTACCTCTTAGATTATTTTGATTTTTCTGCTAACGTCTGTCATCAGAAGGAAACAGCAAAGAGGTCATTTTGCTTCTTTCTCCATATAGTAAAACGTTAGTAACTCAAGATCCAGTTTCTTTCATGGTTTCCTTTGGGCTTGGTCCAAAACACTAGGAAAAGAGGCTTTATGGATAGTAAAGTGAAATCAGAAGAAAATGTAAATTGAGTAAATTAGAGCCAATGTAGACATACAAATTGACTAATATAATGCACTGAAATATATTCTTGGGGAATTTGCTCCCTTTTCTTCCATGCTTGATCTATATTTTTTAAATAACAGGAAAGAAAAATGTCATATTTATTATAAAAAGAAAGTACAATTGGTCTTTGAAATGCAGTTACATTAATGCACAGACTGTACACATTTAGGTCAATGTCTGTTCTTCAAATTTTATTGCTGAGCACCAGATAGACTCTTGTAGAAAAATGAAATCCACCTAGCAATTTACTTGGTACTACGGCTATCATCTGTAGAGGGAGAATGGCAAAATAAATAATAATTTGTTCTAGGAATGTAAGAATGTGTATGCTTAATTGTGTGGGGAGTTTTATTTGTGAAGTCATGCACCCACAGTCTCTGTGAGATAATATATGTATTTGTTCTGCTGTGTTTAGAAGGTCATGTTTCCTTGGTGTACTCAATCCCCTCTGGCTCTAATAATCATGCCGCCTCCTCCTACGCAGGGTTCTCTGAACCCCAAAGATAGGAACTTAATGGAGACATCACATTTAAGATGAAATGTTCCTAGTCTCTCACTCTCTGAACAGTGTCCTGCTGTGGGTCTCACTATTCGTTCCCATCTACTCCAGAAGAAAGCTTCTCTGGTGACGTTTGAACATGAAAATGATATATGAGTAAAGCAGAATGCCTTTGCACTTGTTCAACCATGCCCATTGCTATCATATACACAGAAGCCAGATATAAGAAAAAAGTCTAGATGCCCATCAACAGAAAAACATATTTTAAAAGTGGTTGACTTATACAATGGAGTATTATTCAGCTGTAAAAAGATATTTTTTTTTCAAATAAAAAGATTGAACTGGAAGAATTCATCCTGATTGAAGTAAACCAGACACAAAAGACCAACAGAATATTTATGTGTTTAAGCAGTTTACAATCCATGTAATCACAGAGGGTAGGTATAGAGTAAATGACTGTGGATGATGGAAGGATCTACCCTGGGAGAGGTCCAGCATACTTAAAGATGGATTGAGGGGGAATGAATGGATCAAATAGGGAGAGGGAAGGAAGCGAGAGAATAAAGAAGGGGTAGGAGATAAGAGAGCTAAGACTAAGGGCAATTTGAGGGTCTTGCGGAAACATGCCTAGAAATGTATATAAAATACATAAATGTAAGCAAGAAATCTAAACGAAATCAACAACAAAAGAGAAGAAACAAAGCCCCAGTTAGATATCTCTCCTTCAAAGAAATCCTCACTGCCCAGAATGGGTTGCATATAATTGACTTGTCAGCCAAAGTGTCTCTCTGAAAATTCTCTAATAACCAAACTATTGCTAAGAATATTAGCTACTTTTCATAACTATATACATATATATATGTATGTATATATGTATATATAAACCCTAATTGAACAAGAAGTTAATGTCTACCTAGAACTTTGATCCCTACTGACTAGTGTTCATGGTAAAGTTACACTGGACACTATGAGAGGAAAACGGTACATACCAACACAGATACAAACCCTGGCATTTATAATGGTGACTAACAAGATATACTAGTACTGTACTGATGAAAAAACCCAATATCTGATTGGATGTAATATCTACTTTATGAGATACACCTGAACTTCTTGAATAGCCAGGAAGCTATGATTAGAATGTACAGTGACCTAGGGTGAAAAAAATATTACTGTTCTGACAATGAGACTAAAATTTAAATGACCACCATAAAGCAACTAATTCATTTGATAAATAATAATCACAGAGAAATTTAAATTAACTTCATCTTATTATAAAATGCTGATTACTTTCCTACCTTACAGCAAAGATCATCCTTCCTTTGCGATGTGTTGAAGTAATACTGGGAAATCTGATTATAATTACTGAGTTCATTCTATATCAGATACCCTTAGTGAACAGGCCAGCTTTATCAGTTTTTCCTTAAGGCAACTTTTACATCTATGTTTTAGCTTTTTCACCGACACCCTTGGGAATATTATAAGCAACTGATTACATTTCATAGCTGCATAATGTGCAAAGATCCTCCTATGTAATATGTACAAAATCAGGTTTACTATGAGAAGCATAATATTAAATTTTGTAATCATATTCCCTGAAGCATAGTTGAGAATTAGAACGATATAGTATCTAGAGATGTTTTGTATTTTTAACTAAAGCAGAAGGTCAACATAACTGAATTGTATTTGCTGAGCAGAACTTTTACAGGAAGATATGTATTTAATAAAATATAAAAGAAGCTCATGTTCAGGAATCATTGTTTCCAGAGTGCTGAACACTATAGTAAGACAGTGCTGTTTTTATACAACTGAAAAAGTGAGATATTTTTCTCTCTACTTGGCAATACTTTGAGATATGGTTTTTCTTCTGTAAAAATATGTTTTTCACTCCCACTTATTTGAAGTTGAGACATTCTGGATAAGGTTTGGAACTGGCAAATTGTATCTGTACTATTCAATATATTTATATGATATAAGACAGTTACTGCTATCCTTCTCAATGTATGAATGACCTCCCTTATAATCCGCGTAGAGTGAGGTGATTGTTTCCCATACATGAATGGAAGGAGCATTAAAGACAGTAGAATCCTGGAATCTTGCCAGATAACCAAGGTAACTAAAAAGTACACTTGAGGATCAGACAAAGACCCTTCAGAGAAATGGAAATTAAGAGTGAAGGAGGGAGATATCCCTTAAACTCTCATCTTCACATACAACCACAAGAACTAATGTACCTACATATGCACACAACATACATTTATACACAAACATGCAGACAAACCTATACAAACACACACCCACTTGAATGTGTTACTGTTAAAATGTGAAATTATTCTGTATTTAGTGATATTCAAAATACTTATGAGTTTGCTGTGAACTTTTCTTCATCTTAAATTCTACACAAAATTCTGTGCTCAATTTAGTGTTCTTTATCTTGAGGCTTCAGCCATAGATGACACAAGATTTACCAAACGTATTCTATATAGGATATTACCCAACTGAATAAACATTAGAGACTTTCTGAAGCATTTGAATATGAGTTCTAACTTGAGCAATTTAGTGTACCTTTGAAAGTTTTGGTTGTTGTTGTTGTTTGTTTGTTTGTTTGTTTTTGAGTCAGGGTTTCTCTCTGTAGCCCTGGCTGTCCTGGAACTCACTTTGTAGACCAGGCTGGCCTCAAACTCAGAAGTCCACCTGCCTTTGCCTCCCAGAGTGCTGGGATTACAGGCATGCACCACACAAAGAACTCAAGAAGGTAGACTCCAGAGAGCCAAATAACCCTATTAAAATGGGGTACAGAGCTAAACAAAAAATTTTCACCTGAAGAATTTCAAATGGCTGAGAAGCACCTTAAGAAATATTCAACATAATTAGTCCTTAGGAAAATGCAAATCAAAGCAACCCTGAGATTTCACCTCACACCAGTCAGAATGGCTAAGATTAAAAACTCAGGAGACAGCAAGTGTTGGCAAGGTTGTGGAGAAAGAGAACAATCCTCCACTGCTGGTGGGATTGCAATCTGGTACAACCACTCTGGAAATCAGTCTGGCAGTTTCTCAGAAAACTGGGCATGATGCTTGTGGCGAACCCTGTTATACCACTCCTGGGCATATACTCAGAGGCTTCCCTGGCATGCAATAAGGCCACATGCTCCACTATGTTCATAGAAGCTTTAGTTATAATAGCCAGAAGCTGGAAAGAACCCAGATGTCCCTCAGTGGAGGAATGGATACAGAAAATGTTGTATATTTACACACTGGAGTACTATTCAGCAATTAAAAACAATGAATTCATGAAATTCTTAGGTAAATGGTTGGAACTGGAAAATATCATCCTAAGTGACATAACCCAATCACAAAACAATACACATGGAATACAATCACTGACAAGTGGATATGAATTAGCTCTAAATAATCCAGGCACAATAAACAAATCAAATAATTCTCAAGAAGATGGAAGGAGAGGGCCCTGGTCCTGGAAAGGCTTGATGCAGCATTGTAGGGGATTTCCAGGACAGAGAAGTAGGAGGGGGTGATTGTGGAATGGGCAGAGGGAAGAGGGCTTATGGGACTTATGGGGAGGGGGGAACCGGGAAAGGGGAAATCATTTGGAATGTAAACAAAGATTATAGAAAATAAAAAAGAAGGCAGATACAGTAAACATGAGGAAAATACAGCATCACAGCACAGTACCTCTGGCTTTTTCCTTTCAGTTAGGGGCTCTTTGAAAAGTTTTACCCAAGGCTACATTGCAAACCCAGGGAATGAGTATCCTCTCTTAACTTGTCAAAGCTACCAGGAGGGCACTTTGGAAGAAAGGAACAGCATGAAGAACAAAGAAATGAATACACAAACAGCTTGCAAAAGCACAACAAGAATTCAAAAGCAAAACCATAAAGAGACTTTTGGGAATAAGAATACTGAAGTTGTTTTTAGTGCTTAAAATAACTCTCCATCTTACTCTACTCCCACTGTCTTCATGTGTGATTACATTTTAAAAAAAAATGGCTTATGTACCAAATACATTTTTTACAGTAACAATATGCAAGTACCCAAGTGAAGTGTTGTACTTTCATGCTGGACTAACACATGTGGATGTATAGCTAGTGTAAGAGACAACCACAAGCTCACACAAATCATAAATGCAAGTTTCGAGGCAGATGTGTGTACATTTAAGGTGCGGTAGAATATAACTTCTGTTGATAGGAAAGTTTATAGGCCAACTATACACAGAATTTGAGAGAGAACAAGTCACATGCAAGAATATATGATTTTGTAGTTAATGTTATATTGCAGAAAACAGTATACATCAAGTAGAATCAAACCATAATCATTACCACATTTTTTACCATTATAAATATGAATCTCAAATTCAATTATCTGGAGTTGAAGTTATCAAGCCCATTATCCTTTATGGGAGAGTACCATTTTGACCTATAATGCACAATCCAACAGATAATGAGCTGGCATTTTAGGCTTTCTATACCAATTGGCCAAATGAATGGTTTTACAGCTGCACACAGGAAAAAATATATATCCTAGATTTGGAATAGAGTTAGGCTTTTCTCCTGCTAAGATGCAAATTCTTATCAGCCATCTGTCAGATGTATCATCTCCTTCTACCATGCAGTAGGAATGACTACTACAACACCCAGCCATGATACAGATATAGTCAATTATAACCCTTGATACCCCTGCCCATGTTCTTTCCAGTGAGGCTGGTTGCAAAAACCACAAGAAGGAGAAAGAAGGAACAAGTTTGTAAGACTAGAAGAAAAGGCAAGAAATTTGGTGATAGACTCCATTTGTATTGTCACAACTCTGGCATTTATTTTAGTTTAAATGTGAAGTTTGCTATACAGGCTCATGTAGTTTGCACAGTTCTTCATTTGCTGGCAGTGCAAGTTTTGGAGGTCTAGGACCTTTAGGAAATGTGACCTTCCTGAAGAAAATAGATTGCAACAGAAAGCACTGTATTAAGAGTTGTAGGCTGGTCCAGCTTTCATATGAGTTCTTTGAACAAATTAAAAATAACAAGGTTTTTAAACATAAGGCTTTCTTTCCCCAAGCTTCAAGCCCTCCCTGCACCATGTCTCCCTAACCTTGATGAACTCTTCCCCTCAAACCAGAAGTCCCAGTCCAACCCTCCTCCTTAAAGTTGCTTCATCCAGGCATTTTGTCAGAGTGACAAGGAAAGTATGTAGTGCACCATTTTAATACTAAAGACCTAAATCTATTGGTGACAAATTAACACTAATTAGGACTCCCACACTTCTGGTTTAACCTTATTCTATATCTTCTTTTACTTGGAAATGCTATCCTTACACAATAGATTAGGCATTACACAGAGGAGAACTGTGAACAGTTTTCTGATAAAAGCTATTCTTAATATTGGAAATAATTGTCAAAAGCAGCAGGTATTTTCTAAATGCATTCAAAACAAATACAATCATATCTAGAAATTCAATAGTGGACTTATATAAAATAGTTGCTATTTTACTTGTACTTGGTTTCAAGTCATCAACACACTAATACTCCATACCAATTGTCATCTCTTTGTATAAAATCCCGATTCCTTGTACTTCTTGTATATTCCTTTGTGACTTGTAATCCTTGAAACTTCAAGGTTGGAAATTATGAATTTTTAAAGTGGTGCAAACCTATCATATTTGTTCAAGGGTCCTTATAATTTCAACATTCTTTCCCCTCTTTATAAACATGAAAGCAGTAAGGTTGTAATCAAAGTCTACCTGAAAATCCCACTTCTCTGGGAGTATACTGACCATATAGTATTTATTCTATTACTAGTAAATTCATTGATGATATTTTTTAGCTTATTGTCCATATTGCCTCACTTGTTTATGACAGTCTATTCAATGAAATTATTTTTTCTGACATGAACTAATAGAGTTAATACTGTAATATGATCATCACCACCACCATCATCATTATTATAATCATTGTTAGTATTATTCTCTCATATAATACATCCTGACCAGAGTTTCCCCTCCTTTTTCTTCTCCTAGTTCTGTCTTTCATCTCCTTTTCCCCAGATCCACTCTTCTTTAATTTCCCTAAAGGAAAAAACAAGCCTCCTTAATTCATAGTATCTACTCATTTAATACTTTCTTTACAAACTTTTATTAGGGTACTGTTCAGAAACTATATTTTTTTTTGCTTGAGAAACTAGACATCATACTTTTTAAAAGTTTCTTTAAAGAAACTCTATACAAATGCATCAAACAGACTCTATTCTTGGGCGTTGAACAGAAAAACAAATAAGAAAATGCCTGTGACCGTGGGCCATTTTGATTTGGGTGTTTTCTTTCCATCAACATTTCCAATTAATGTTCAAGAAAACCTATTTGTCTTGGACAATCACTCAGTAGTGTGTTTCATTCTCTAAAAGGGTAGAATTTGAGTCTAGAAAGATAGAATCAGACAGACAAAAGACAATAGAACAAAATAGTTCTCTTTTTCATCTCCAGTTTAAGAAATAAAATATACATCAAGCAGAGTTTTGAGTTGCGTGTTTCTGTCTAGTTATTATGCCCATCAGGTACCTATAAGAAGCAAATAAGATGAACAGCAACCACAGGCAAGCAAATCAAAACAAGAGGCAAAGCTGATAGAAAGACAAGCCCAATAATCTAACAAATGTGAATTATTTAAAATCACATACTTTTTGTCTATGGCATACATCTCAGACTGAGATGTATGGCTTGTTGGGTCGTAAGTGTCCCATTGCATTTGTCCTGTGGCTTGCTTCTTTAATCCAGGATAATGTCCTTTAGGTTGGTGTATGTTGCCACATAACACAGGTAAAGCTGAACAACATTTCATTGTGTGTTTCTGGTATGTTTACTTTTGTCAGTCCTCCATCAGAGAATGTAGGTTGTCTCTCTGTCTTCACAATCACAATAAGATTGCATTGCCCTCAGTCCTGTAATAGTATCTTCAAGACTCTAATTTTGATTCATTTTGATTTATTCCCAGGTTGTTAAATCATAGTGCTAGTTCTAGGGTCAATGTTACAAAACAAAAATTGCGAGAAAACTCACAAGTTTGTGTCATTTCACAGTTTTGCTTTATATTTCAGAGACAGTTCTTGATTATGAGTCACCTCTGGTTGGCTGGTGTTTTGTTTTTCTTCTAGAAAATTCTAGTCAGTTCCTTTACATATCTTACCACCTGATATGTATGTAGATTTTTGTCGTTTTTGCTGTTTTGTTACTGAGTTGAAAAAGTACTTGATATGTACTTTTGAAAGTATGAAAAGAGATTTCACTTTTACCATATCTATGGCTTACAAAAGTATTCTCTGTCATTATAAGAATGCTTTTTATTTCTGATTTTTTTACTTTAATGAATATAATGTATATGTGTGTCTGTGCATTTGTTTTACAGGCATATGTGTGTATGTGGTGTGTATGTTTGTGTGTTCATGTGTGTATGTGTGTGTCTGTGTGTCTGTGTGCTCATGCACAGGTGGGAATACTCTACGGTCCTACGTATCTACATATCTTTTGTTTTTGTTACCTGTGCTTTTGGTTTTCAGTTCAAGAAACTTTCAAGAACAATGTCAAGGTCTTCTAGAAGCCACAAGATGTCCAATTCTAAGTTTTGTCTCTTTAAGTAGGGTCTCAAGAGACCTGTCAAGAGGAACAGTCGTTCTTTCACAAGACCAGGATTCAAGTACCTACACAGTGAATTATAAACATCTCATTACTCTAGTTCCAGAAATCAGCTCTGATTTTCACAGGTACCAGGCAGACACATGTTACACATACATACATAGAAACAAAATACTCATACATATATAAATAATAAATGTTTGATATTTTAAACAAAGTGTTATATATAATATAAGCCAAGGGCTTAGCATTCTTAGTTTTTCATCTATGTATCCAATTTTCCCAATACCACTTACAGGAGTATCTACTTTTATCATATTGTTTAATTAAGCCACTTAATCACTATTTTGTCATGCATACATGGAATTACATTGGGACTCTTCTCTGTTGTGTTATTTATATACCTATTTAAGTCTAGTCTTTTAATTATTGTGTGTCTATGATATATTTCAAAGCCAGGAAATGTAACACTTTCTATTTTATGTTTCTTATCGATTGCTTTGCCTTTTCAGGACTTTTGTGGCCTCATATAATTCTAGAATTCTCTTCAGTTTTTGAACAACATGCCATTAGGTTTTATATAGATACCACATTGACTCTACACATTGCTTTGGGAAATATGAGAATTATAACATTAGTTTTTTCTAATGTATAAAATTGGAAATTTCCATTTATTTGACTCCACTTCAAAATTAGTACCTACATTTTGGTATTCTAGACATTTGGTTATTTTAAAAAATATTCTTAAGAATTGAATTTTTATGTCACTGCAATTTAAAATATTTTCTGTTCAGATATCTTATTAGAGTATTTGATGCAACTAAATAATAAATGGTTAAATCTTATACACTAATGAATATATAAATTAGGTCTAATTGTGTGTGTGCATTTGTGGAGTCTTTTAAATATTCCACATATAATACCACACAATCTCCAAATAGATAACTTCATTTTATGTTTTGTGATATGAAATACCTTTCCCCCCTTACCTTATTACTGTATGTAGGAGTTCCAGTTCCATCTGTAAGCAGGGGTTAAGGTGACTTCCTCTCTCTGAGTTGGGTCTCTCTTAACAAAAAATTTTCATATTTTTCAAAATGAAACTTTAGTTCACTATGCAATTTTAAAAAATTACTTGTATTGTGTTGTGGTACTTTCTTTACATGCATACAACTGAGGTGCTAAAGGAAGAAACCGAAGCAAGGAGGCATACAGTAATGTAAAGAAAGAGCTTTACTATGGTAATTGACTCATGAGATTTGAGAGAAAAGGAAATCCAAGATATCACCCAGCTAGGAACATCTATGAAGGTCAAAGTTCATTCCAAATTCAAAAGCTTAAAAATAATTGAAGGAAGTGGAAGATAAAGACAGTGGAATGAATTCCGTCATGTGAAGTCCTGCGAATGAAGAAATGTCTGGCTCCAGAATAAAAGAGGACAGACATTCAACTCAAAATGCAGAGGATGTCATTCCTTCTCCAACCTTCTGGTTATAGCTGGATTCCCAGTAAACCAAGAATGGCCCCTCACCTTGGTACAGAAGTATTTTCATTATTTGGTATAGATATCCAATGCCCATCTCTCTAATAATCACCCTGACAGATAAAATGTGCAGGCTTTTTGATTAGTCGTATAATTATCTATTAGACCACTCAAGTTGACAAATAAAAATCAAGCATCTTAGTATCTCATGCTTGAGATCCTATAATATCATGTAAATCAATGTTATGGTTAGACAAATATTAATATTTTAATATAATATTTTATAGAAGAGAAAATTATAAGATTGAATCTTATTTTTTTTCCTTTCTGATACTGACTTTATTGTTCGACTTGGTGTACTTCATGCTGTCAATCACAATGATAACAACCAAAACAATCTTACAGTTCAAAAGCAATAAATGTTACTTTAAAAGTTTCTGAGTCTTATTGAGGACATATTTTTAGAGGTAAGTAGCATATGGACCTCAGACTTTGTCTTTGCAATATAAAAATGAATTTATGTCTTATATTCTCTCAGTGCTGAGCTATAGATTCAGATCTTTACACTCAAGAATAATTTGGGTGCTGTAGAATGTTAGACTATATGTAATAAACATATAATATCAATTAAATTCGTATTACTGATACACATAGTACTTTTAATTATTTCTTTTATTTGTTGAGATTAAGTATAATAACAATATTTTCCCCATAGATTCTCTCCCTCTAATCATCTCATGTATCCCTCCTTGATCTCTGAAATTCATGGCTTCTTTTTATCAATTGTTGTTACATTTTTTGTGTGTTTGTTTGTGTATATAAGTACAAAAATACAACATCCTCAGTATGAATATTATTCACACCAACTAACAGTTAACCTAATCCATTGTATAGACAGTATGCTAAGTGATATTACTTAGCATATTGACAGAACACCAAGAGTCAAGCTTAATTTTCTGAAAGTCCAGAGGTAATAAATCTGTACTAACCCATTTTATATAATGTTGTGCTACTTCATCTCCCTTCAATTTTGGTTTAAGTTTCTTGGTGGGGGGTTATATTTTACTTTTTATTTTAAACTCCAGATTTTATTACCCTCCCTGTCAACCCTCTGAATGTTCCACATCCCATACCTACTTCCTGCCCCCTTGTCTCCATGAGGATATCCCCAACCTCTATGTCTACCCCATAGACATCTAAACTCCCTGGGGCCTCCAGTCTCTTGAGGGTTAGGAGCATCTTTACTGGCTAAACACAGACCTAGCAGTCCTCTGCTGTATATGTGTTGGGGGCCTCATACCAGCTGGTGTATGCTGACTGGTTGGTGTTCCAGTATCTAAGAGATCTTGGAGGCCCAGGTTAATTGAGACTGCTGTTCCTCTACAGGATGGCCCCCTCCTCCTCACCTTCTTCCAGGTCTCCCCCAATTTAACTACAGGGGTCAGGAGTACATTGGTTGGGTGCAAAAATCTGTATCTGATTCTTTCAGCTTCTTGTTGGGTCTTTCAGAGGGCAGTCATGCTAGGTCCCTTTATATGAGTGGTCCATAGCCACCTTAATAGTGTCAGGTCTTGGGGTCTCCCTTTGAGCTGGATTCCATTTTGGGCCTGTTGCTGGACTTCTTCTCCTCAAGGTCCTCTCCATTTGCATCACTGCAGGTCTTTCAGATAGGAACAATAATGGGTCAGAGTTTTGACTGTGGAATGGCAACCCCATCCCTCACTTGATGCCCTGTCTTACTTTTGGAGGCAGGCTCTACAAGTTCCCTGTCCCCAATGTAGTGTATTTCATCTAAGGTCCCTCTGTTTGAGTCCTGAGAGTCTCTCACCTCCCAGGTCTCTGGTACATTCTGGTGGGTGCCCCGAATGTCTTACCTCCTGAGGCTGCATGTTTCCGTTATTTCTGTTGGCTCTCAGGGATTTCAGTCTTTCTCCTTCACCCAATAATACGGTTTTGTTCATTTTTCTGCTATATGTATATATCTGGATATGGGTTTGTGTGTTAGAGACTGGTTAAGGTTATATGTATTGTATAAAGCGATTTTGCATGGTAAAATATTACAAATAAAATCAGAAATAAATAGCCAACATTTTTGCCAAAATTACTGAACTATTTTGCTCAACTGTCTTCTTGTATTGTGATATACAAATTATGCTGCACCTATGAATCAGGATGAATATGCTTAATTTAGGGAGATAGAAAAAGAAATGTTTATATTATCACACTCACATACACACTCACACACTAACAAATATGATTAGCACATACAGTCATTTGAGATAAGGGATATATACATATATGATTTTATTTGTGTCTTAAGTAACAATGTGAGAATGGATTCCTCACTTTTATTTTGCCATTGAAATCATTATCCCAAGTTTTTGGATAGTAAAAGTCAATTGTAATTTTTTAAAGTTATGTCTTTGTTTGTATGGATGTGGCTGTGATATTGATGTGAAGGCAAGGGATGTTGCCTTCAAGGAAATACCCCAGCATGACATCTGATTGGACATGATCACAAAGGTGAATATGATTTTTTGTCATTAAAGTCACATTGTCCTTTGTCCAATTATCTTCTGTCTCTAGATAGTAAGCTCTGTGGGAATAGAGGAGGAAAATGTGATGCCAACTGTTAGCTGAGGGGACCAATTTACTAGGAATGCTATTGAATACTTATGAGCATTGTATCATGGAACAAAGGCCATTTATTTAAAAGAGATTTGTGGTTTGTGTGTAGAAAGCAACTTCTAACTTCCCCCCTGTAGGATTTTTCTTGTCTTGAAAGATACAGTAATTATTAAATGTTTATTCCAATCATCTTCACTGACTAAAAGATGATTTAACAAATCTCTCTCCCCCTCTCTCTAGTCCCTCTCCCTATCTCTTGCTTTCTTTGTTTCCCTCCTCTTGTTAAAATTCAGGTTTGACAAAAACACATATTGCTCTACCTTCATAAAGAAATTACAGATGAATCCTGCAGCAAAGCTTTATCCTTCAACAATGTGACTCAACTCAACTATGCTACTGGATTATATTTATTCATTTTGATGTTCTGATAATATTTTTTCTTTGTATTTATTTTACCTTTGCATCATCTGGGTTTCCTCACTTTTAAAACCATAACTCCCTCAACTTTCAAGCCTTTCTTTAAGTTTATTTAATGGATGCTAGTTACACAGTTACTATGCTAAGTATTCAAAATATACATTATTGCTCAAAAGAAACTGAAGAAATTTGTACTCTCTGAAAATGATTACTTAATATGTCAAAAATTAAAAAACCAAGCATGATTTTCATCCTGAAACAATACATTTCTGCTTACTAATCACAATCTTGACTGTGACCTAGGGTCTTTTATATCCACATATATTCTTCTGTAGTCTGTCATTGTGAGTTTTACACTATATCAAAGGTATGTAGAGAGGATACAGATATATGAACATTTGCTATAGTAAAAACTAGTCAAGCATTTGAATTGAGTATGAAGAAGTTGATATTAGCAGTATTATTATTTCTATGGCATTGATACAATAAAACTATAACAGTTTTTTCATAAAGGCCTTCATTTAGGTTTATTTCCTAATATTTGGCCTAGCCAAATGAAGATCCAAACACCACAATTTTCTGCTTATTAATCAGCATCATGCTTGTGACATATATTCTTCTGCTTTCGGTCAATGACAATCTAGGGCAATTAAAATGATTTTGCTTTTGGTTATTCTACACAGGATTATTGACTTTACATATCACTGATAGCTAAATAACAAGAGACTTGTACTTAATATCGCCCATCTCAGTGAACATGAGTACATAACCATTGAGGGCTGAAGTTCTGCTGGCAATGTAGCCCAGTGAAAATCTTGGCTACTACTCTACAGAATTTATCTAAACTTGGATGTTTATATTGATGAAATAAAAGCTAGATTTTTTTTCTCTTCTGACTATGCATTCTGCTCCCACATTCCCAGACCTGGCAAGAATAGCTGAATCTAGCAGATTCAACCAGAACAGTCATTCATACCCTTTTTAGCACCACTGAATTGGAATCACCTTCATTTCTCCAATTAATGCTGATATCTGAAAGACTGACTTACTAACTCCACATAATTGATCTAAAATCAACTAGTGAGTCTTGGACAATAGTAAATACACACCCAAATTTATACTCAAGAGTGGTTAACCTGGATCTCATATTCAAAACAGAACCAATTAAAGAAGCCCATGTGCCAATATTATGTTGGAAAAACACAAAGAATATGAAGGTCAAAACAGGATGCTCCCACAATCACTAACCCTATAGAAACATTCTCAGATGAAAATATTCTAGATGAATGCTAGGACACAAGATATAAAAGACCTATCATAAAAATATTAAACAATTCAAGGACAAGATATAAATAAACACCAGGATAAACTTAAAATGGATAGGACTAAACTCTCATGTAAAATCCAGAAAAATAGAAATATCCAGCTCAAAGAATTTATGAGGACACAGGATTAGAAAGATGGACTTGGTGAAGGAAAAGAAGCACTGAATAAAATCCAATCTAACATGGGATGGAATTAAAATATCCACTAATTCAATTAGAAAACCTAGGGAGAAAACCTTAGTAATAGAACACATGAAGAAGTTAGACTATCAGGAGAATAGAGATAAGATAGAAAACTGAACCACTACATCAATGAAAAGAAAAGGAATGATCAGGCAACTCAGAAGGGTTTGGGGACTATGATCCAGATGTAAAGTAAATGAATAAACAAATAAATAAATGGCAAAGAAAGAGTGAGCCTATGACTCATGGGCAAAAGAGATGAACTGTAGGGAAGGAAAAGGAGAATGAAAGGGAGTGGGAGGGATAGAGAGAGGAAAATGAAAAGAAGTAGGAGCTTCTGAAGACAACTGAATAGACAATATATTTAACAGGACATAGAGAAACAGAATCAGTTTTCCTAAATTAAGGAAAAACACATCCATACAGTTGCAAAAAGTCTACCAAACACCAACTAGTGAGGGATAGAAAAGAACCATCCCATGACATTTGATAGTTAAAACACCATTTATACAGAAAACTAAAGTGGCAAGAACTAAAAACAAAAGTCACAGAAAAAGAAAACCGCAGCAGAATAAAAAGCAAGTCAGGTTCCCAATGTGAATATTAAAAGCCAGAAGAGCCTGGTACACTTTATTCTATGTTGTAAACGTCTGAAGATTCCAACTTCAGATTACTTTACCAGAGAAAATTCTTTCTGATTTTGAAAAGAAAGGAAATTTTTCATGATGTTGGAAGTCTAAAATAATCAATGTTTGCCTAATCAACTCTACAGAAAGTATTATAAGCAATACTTAGGACTGAAGATAGAAATAACTATAGCCAAAAAAACTGCAGAAAAAAAAACCCTGTAAGCATACAGAAGAATACAGAAGCATAAAATTTGTTTGAGATCAAAAATAGCAATAAGATCAACACACACACCTTTCAATAGCAACTTTAAATATTAATGGAATTAACTCCCCAGTCAAAAGACACAGGTCGGTCGAATGGTGTCTCTTCCCTGAGGCAGAGTAGGTTGCATGCTAACAGTGTTACTTAGTTGCCTGTAATTCTTGCTCTAGATTCTCAGACACATAGGATAGCCTCTCCTACAATTGTATCCCTGTATTTCCATTGACACTGGGAATAATAAAATCTTAACATATTTTATATCTTAGTCTATTATAATTATAATATATTAGAATATATTCTAATATAATACTACTATTTATAGTATTATATGGACTATATGCATATACATTATATATATATATATATATATATATATATATATATATATATATATATATGTAACAGAGAACTCTGCCTTATCTAACCTCTGTTGGAAGGTTGCAACTAATCCTGAAGAGACTTGATGCCCCAAGGACAGGAGATGCCTGGAACAGAGAGGGGGAGTACCCTTTCAGAGGCAAATGAGAAGGGGAGGAGGTGAAGAACTCTGAGAGGGGGGACCAAGAGGAGGGCAACATTTGGAGTGTAAATAAGTAAAATAATTTAAAAAGATGGAAGAAGAAAAAATAAATATGTATCTATACACATAAAATATTTGATTCTCTTTCTCCACATTCAGCCATTACATGGAATGCAATATCTGATAAGTGGATATTAATTAGCCCAGAAGCCATGAATACCCAAGGCACAAATCGCATAACAAATGACTCCCATGAAGAAGTAGAAAGAGGGTCCTGATCCTGGAAAGGATTGATCTAGCATTGGAAGGGAATATAAGGACAGAGAAAAAGGAGAGAGGTAATTGGAGAAGGGATGGAGAGAAGAAGGTTTATAGGACATATGGGGAGGGGGGATCCGTGAAAGGGGAAATCAAAAAAAAAAAACAATGAATTCATGAAATTCTTAGACAAATGGATGGAGCTGGAGAACATCATACTAAGTGAGGTAACCCAGTCTCAAAAGATCAGTCATGGTATGCACTCACTGATAAGTGGATATTAGCCTAGAAACTTTGAATATCCAAGACATAATCCACATATTAAATGATGTCTAAACAGAATGGAGGAGTGGCCCCTGGTTCTGGAAAGACTCAGTGCATCAGTATAGGGTTATTCCAGAACAGGGAAACGGGAAGGGATAGATGGAGGAACACGGGAAGGGAAGAGGGCTTATGGGACTTGCGGGGAGTGGGGACCCAGAAAAGGGGAAATCATTTGAAATGTAAATAAAAATATATCATTAAAAAAGAAGAAAAAATTTTTGATTCTAATAGTATAATAGAGATTGTTGTCAACTAAAACATACAGCCTGTCCAATGACAGATTCTTGGCATTATACTAAGGCCAGGTGTAGGTTCAGTTACAGTAGTAGGATTTATATTCAACTAGAAAGTAATTGCCCTATCTAGGGATCCATCCGATTTACAGTTACCAAGTCCAGACACTATTGTGGATGCCAACAAATGCTTGCTGACAAAAGCCTGATATAGCTGTCTCCTGAGAGGCTCTACCAGTGCCTGACAAATACAGAAGTGGATTCTCACAGCCATCCATTGGACTGAGCACAGGGTCCCCAATGGAGAAGCTAGAGAAAGGACCGGTGCTGAAGGGGTTTGCAGACCCACAGGAGGAACAAAGAACAACATGAACCAACCAGTATCCCCAGAGCTCCCAGGGACCAAACCACAAACCAAAGATTCCACATGGAGGGACCTTTGGCTCCAGCCACTTATGCAGCAGAGGATGGCCTTATTGGACATCAATGAGATGAGAGGCCCTTGGTCCTGTGAAGGCTTGATGCTCCAGTGTAGGGTAATAACAGAACAGGGAAGTGGGAGTGGGTAGGTTGGTGAGCAGGGGGAGGGGAGATGGGATAGGTTGTTTCTGGGGAGGAAATGTGGAAAGGGGATAACTCTTAAAATGTAAATAAAGAAAATATTTAATAAAAATGTGTTTCCAGAGTTTTGGGTGATATCATAATTAAAAAAAAAGAAAAGGAAAAGAAAAAGAATGTAGTTGATTTCTCCCATGATTTTCATGCCTGGCCTTAGTGTACATGACAGAAGTCCCATTCTAGATCAGTAAGATTGATCAATACTTTTCTGTTCTGATAGTGATGTTTTTTTCTTCACCTAATTTCCAGAACTATGAAAGTAAGCCAAGAGGCATGAAGTTCCCAGGTAAGAATTATGTTAGGTTTTCCATGTCTATGACTCAAAAAGCATGCATTGATTCTATCAATAGGGTTTTAGCATCAAGGAATGGAAGCTGATCAATAGGATGGACAAAACTACCCTGCAAAGTTAAGAATCTATAAGACCTCAAAGACTAATGATTCCAAAGAAGGAAACCAGTTCTTGGCACTAGGATTTTTTTCATTCGCCCGTAATGTCAAAGAGGGTCATTGTTATTTACCTTGTTTGAGGCAGGGAACTCCATGTAATTTACTGCTATGCATAGTAACTTTGCAGACCTATTAGTTACTGGGGTTTATTCTGTCTCCATTTCCCATTTATTTTCAGGAATAAGGAAATTACAGATTTTGCAAACTCATTACTGCTTGCAGATTTTATGTGTCCTGGAGACGTATATAAAGTATCTTAAACTTTGGTCCTCATGGTAGCATAACAAATTCTGTAAGCACTGGGTCACCTCTGCCAATATCACTGAACCTATTTGTTTCCCAGATTCACACAGACCTTTCTATCTACATTAGTAGTTTCTATTATGTAATTATCTACTCTTCTTTTTTGGTCCAAAAAATACTTTGGATATATTTTAGAATGATGTTAAAGTAGCAGGAATAGTAAATACATGTAGTAGCTTTGTGAGACTAGAAATCATGCCTTAATGGACTACCCTTCCCTAGGCCTTGCCTGGCAAGCCTGCGGACTTTACAGATGCAACATGCATTAGAGTCACAGGCTAAATCACTCTCTTGGTACAGAATGTGCCAAACGAAATGCTGTTCTTGTGAAACATATTTACCTGGGAGACTTGAACATGTGCTTTTGTTTTAGATTTTTCCATTTTGCAATCAGCATTGTTTGTGATAAGCGTTCCCCCTGTGCACAGGCTATAAGTGACTTCCAGCTGGAGAAGAAAGACAAAAAATAAAAGCAAACAAACAGCTTGTAAGTATCTAAGCAAAGGGGTGTGGGTCCTAGGGAAGAGACAGGTGCTTAATCATGACTATTTTAAACCTTAGCATACATATAGGGATTTATACTACAAACCATTTATACTACAAACAGGCAAGTATCAATTTTTGAAATAAAAATTAAACAATATCAACATGTATGAAGACTCTGTGTTTTATGTTGTTAAATACATTTGAAGATGGAGAGAGTATAATAACAAGATAAAGATATAATATCTCTTTCTGATACTTTTCATATGGCACATATAGCAATGGCAAAGGAAAGAAAGGCTTTAAGAAAATGAAACTTGCGAATGAGCTTCAAGCCATAAGAAATATTGAAGTATGAAGATAGCAACAAGGGAGCTGGCCTGGGTTTCATTAGGCTATAGTAACATACAACTTTCATTCATAGAAGTTGAGGAAAGATACAAAGGAGAACAGGACATCGATGAGCTGCTTTTATTGGGTACTTCCTTTGTGGATAGGAAAGGCTGTGGTACAACTTGGAGCTATTATAGCCTCTCCACTTTCTCATAGTACCACTGGGAAGTAAGGTCTTCTAACACTAACAGCAGCAGCAGCAGCAGCAGAAGCAGCAGCAGCAGCAGCAGCATTATATGAACATCCATACTGAGCCATTAGTAAAATCAAACTCTCAGCACACATCTTCAGTTAAAATCCAGATTACTTATCATTAGGTCTTTATTCATAATGGCTACACTCTGACATTATCCAAATATGTAAATTGTAGCATTTAGGGCACTGTTTTGCCTTTATTATTCAGGATGTCCTGACATACAGAAGATCAGAACTTACCATATCACATACAAAACACAAAATTCTAAATGTGTGTTAGAAACAATGATGACATTTTCCACTTATATTTGCTCTCAATTAACTTATTTGCTGGTATCAATGGGGAAAAGATTATGTCTTCAATTGTAACCAATATGCATTGCCTATCACATTAGGAGTTTGTAATCAAAAGTTAAGTTATGCAGAATGGGATAGTTTAATCAAGATGTAGCTTTTATCTAAGGGCTTCCCACATTTAAAAATAAATGTTAATATCCTAAATATACAAGAATTTTACATAAACTGCATAATAACTTCTTATATTTTTAAGCCTCTTTTATATAAGATGTTTAGTGACTATGCTAGAGATAGGTTTGATTTAAAAAAAAACCTATTAGGTACTTTATGGAACAGTAAATAGAGCAACTGAATATATACTGAGTAATAATTGGGAAATAATTATATATTGGGGGTGTAGAGCTAGCTGAGTGAGTAACTGTGAAATGGCCCCATAGGTAAGGGCACTTATAGCTAAGTTTGGTGGCTTCAATTAAATCTTCAGAATCTTCTTGTTTATAGTTCTGACATCTACAAGGTATTCTTGTACTCAATAAAGTTTTATGTTAGTATTCCTACACACAGAGAACCAGATTCACACATCTATTCAAAAATGGTCCAAGGATTTTTTTTGACTTACAAAGAAATCATTTTCTATTTCTTATGATTTCTCATATGCTATTGTTCTTCATATGGTTTTAAAACTATTACCTCAGTGGTAGATCAGTGGGGGTCCTACCCTACCCACACCCCCTGCCATAGCCTGCTTTCCTCCCAGGGTGTCTCCTTAACCAGGGACACATACAACTTTAATTCTTCCTTGTAACCCACCACCAACCAGAAGCAGTGGAAAACAAAGGATACAGGAAGTGGACCTGTTTAGAAAGGTACTTCACCAAAACTTCTGACTGTCTGAAAATCAGCAGGTCAGTTCAGAAGTTAGCAGGCAGAGGCAGCTCAATCCACTTGCAAACACCTCACAGATACACCAGCAATCCAGTTCATTAGAGTCTGGTTAGCAATGGCAGTGACATGACCTAGCAGAGAGAGTCAGGCCTTAGCCATGGCTTGAGTCAGCAGAAGGGACCAAGAGGAATACTAGAAGTTCTCAGCTGTGCTTCTCTCAGAGAAGCTAACATCAGTGGAGATGCAAGACCCCCTAGTGTTGCATAGCCATAGCTAGCTGTACAAGCAAGCCAAGCTCTGTCTCCATCACTCTGTAGAGTCCTCCAAACATTACCTCTCCTCCACATGCCTTGCTTCAGCAAGGCTCTTGCTTCATCTTGGTCTTGCCTCACCAGCATTTGTATCCATCCATCGGCCTGAGTCCTTGGAAATAGCAACGGACCGCAACTGCAGTACAACATCAAATTTCTTTGGGTACATTTCTTTCTATGACATCTTGACAAATGTAGCTTAAGCACACAAATTAAGATGGGCCAATACATGTGTGTCCTTATCAACGAATCTTTCATCACATGTCCATTTTTTTTGCACTTGCTTTGGCAAAATATACTCTCACCTGTGTCTGCTTCATGTCCCTTCATGAGTCTGCCTTAGCCTTTCTCACCTGTGTCCACATTAACGAAATGTCCCTTTACACGCTTACTTTATCAAAACACTATCCAACTTACTTTCCAAAGAACCTTTAAGTTTCCACTTCAGACACATGTAAGGCACCTGCCCCAATACCCATGGGATATATCCTGCTCTGTTTGGGCCCCATCATCCTTCAGTTCTACACCTCCACCTGAACTTGTGCAGAGTGTTGTGTCTGCTCATCCCCAAACCCCCAGCCTACCTGTCTCCCATGTGGACTAACCTAACCAGGAACACAGGAGGACTGTTTTAACCAAGGACATAAGGAATACTCTAACCAGGGTCACACAGGAGGCCATCCCTAATGAGAACCAGCACTGCCTGATTCCAAGAAGGCCTGCTCAAATCCAGGTCACACAACTCTACCTGCCAACAAGAAGGCCTGTTCTAATCCTAAACACCCAGGCAAATTAACACCAGAGATAGCCAGATGGCAAAAGGACATGAAACAAGCCTCAACAGATATAAGAACATTGACATAATCCCATTCATTCTCTCAGATCACCATGGAGTAATGCAGGTTCAATAGCAACAAAAACAACAGAATGCCCATATACTATGGAAACTAAACAACTCTCTACTCAACGATAATTTTGTTAGGGAAGAAATAAAGAAAGATCTTCACTCACCTTACATCTGATAGATGTCTAATATCTAAAATATAGAAAAAAACTCAAGAAGTTAGACTTCAAAGAATCAAGTAAGCCAAATAAAAAATGGGGTACAGAGCTAACAGAGAATTCTCAACAGAGAAATTTTGATTGGCTGAGAAGTACTTAAGGAAATGTTTAGCATCCTTAGTCATCAGGGAAATGCCATCAAAATGCCCCTGAGATTCCACCTTACAGCAATCAGAATGACTAAGCTAAAAAACTCAATTAACAACACATGCTAGTGAGGATTTAAAGAAAAACAAACATTCTTTCATTGCTGATAGGATTCCAAACGGGTATAGCAACTCTGGAAATCTATCTGGCAGTTCCTTAGAAAACTGGAAAAAGTTCTACCTAAAGACCCAGCTATACCACTCCTGGCATATACCCAAAAGATGCTCTACCAAACCAGAAGGGTATGTGCTTCACTATGTTCAGAGCAGCATTATTCATTATAGCCAGAAGCTAGAAACAACCCACATGTCCCTCAACCAAAGAATGGATATAGAAAATATGGTTCATTTTTATAATGGCATATTATTCAGCTGTTAAAGACAAGGACATCCTGAGATTTTCAGGCAAATGGATGGATCTAGAAAATACCATGTTCTGTGAAGTATCCCAGACCCAATAGACATGTGTGGTATATACTCATTGATAAGTGGGACATTAGCCAAAAATACAGAACACCCATGATATAGCCCACAGAGTTTAAGAAGTTTAAGGAAGGCCAAAGTGAAAATGCTTCAACCCAACTTAAAAGGAGGACCAAAATATTCACAGGAGGCAGACAGGAGAAAGGAACTGGATAGGAGAATGGAGAGGGAGAGGAAAGGGGGGCAGGATCAGGTTGTGAGGAGACAGAAGACTGTAGGATTGAGAGAGAACTCAGTGGTGATGACGTTAGTTGAAATGCCCAACAGTGGGGTACTGGAACTGAAGAGACCACCTCCAGTATACAGACAGGGGCCCAAGTAGAGGGATGGGGTTTGAAATCACTTTCAAACAGTTTGAGCCAGAATTATTCATATCTAAAAGAAATGCAGGGACAATAATGGAGCAGAGATTGAAGGAAAGGCCATTTAGTGACCAGACAAATTTGGGATTCATCCCATGGCAGGACATTAAATCTTGAAATTATTACTGATGCTGTATTGTACTTACAGACAGTGACATAGCATAGGTGACCTCTGAGAGGCTGTACCAGCAGCTGACTGAGACCAATGCAGATACCACTCAGTCACTGGACTGAGGACTTAGACCTCTATGAAAGAGATATGGGAAGGATTGAAGGAGTTGAAGAGGATGGTAACCTTATAGGAAGACTAACAGTTTCAACTAACTTGAACCCCTGTGAGCTCCCAGAGGCTAAGTCACCAGTCTAAGAGCATACCTGGGCTACTTTGTAGCCCTGGTACATATGTAGCAGAGAGCTCCCTTATCTAGTCTGAGTGAGAGAGGATGTGCCTAATTCTGTAGAGACCTGATGAGTCAGGGAAGGGTGATGCCCCCAGTGTGGGGGATAGTACCCTCTCAGAGGCAAAGAGGAAAGGGATGGAGTAAAGAAATCTGGGACAGATGACCAGAAAGGAGCCATACTTCAAATGTAAATAAATACATTACTTAATTAATTAAAAAATAAATTAAAATGATGAATGTCTTTTAAAATTACTGCTTTGACCAATTTTCAGTTTGTGTAACCTTATACTATTTCATACTCGTCAAAATCTTGGGAAGGACATGCTTTGTAAGAGTCAAAGATGTAGAAATATCCATAAAAGTCTTTAAGAAATATCTACACAATGGCGTACTATTCAGCCATTAGAAACAATGAATTCATGAAATTCTTAGGCAAATGGATGGAGCTAGAGAATATCATACTAAGTGAGGTAACCCAGACTCAAAAGGTGAGTCATGGTATGCACTCACTAATAAGTGGATATTAACCTAGAAAACTGGAATACCCAAAACATAATCCACACATCAAATGAGGTACAAGAAGAAAGGAGGAGTGGCCCCTGGTTCTGGAAAGACTCAGTGAAACAGTATTCAGCAAAACCAGAACGGGGAAGTGGGAAGGGGTGGGTGGGAGGACAGGGGAAGAGAAGGGGGTTTGCGGGACTTTCGGGGAGTGGGGGGGCCAGAAAAGGGGAAATCATTTGAAATGTAAATAAATTATATCAAATAAAAAAAAGCTGAATTTTAAGAGGTGAATATTATTTAAATGGAAGGAGCTGAAAATGCTTTTCCATAACAATAACCAAACACATGCAAAAGTTCCTGTGGGTATAAGAAAATATGAGATGGTTTACAAATAGACATGTTAATGACTGATTAGGGGCATTATATGTTAGTCTTAGATGTTATACCTAGGTTAATAATGAGACATTACAACTTCAAAGTGCCTACTAATTGGAAAATATTCATATTCTAGAAAGATCTCTGAAAAATTGGATGAACTTACTGTTTAAATGGGCATGAAGGACATCAAGGAAACAAGGCTTTTTTTTCAAAATTAGGTATACTTTTTATTTACATTTCAAATGTTGTCTTTTTTCCTGGTTCCCCCCTCCACTGAAAAATCCCATAAGCCATCTCCCCTTCCCCACTCAACCCTCCCCGACTTCCCTGTCCTGGTATTCCTCTACACTATGGCATCAAGTCTTTCCAGGTCCAAGTGCCTCTCCTCCCTTTGTCTAACAAGACCATCCTCTGCTGCTGATGTGTCTGGAGCCATGGGTAACTCTATGTGTACTCTTTGGTTGATCACTTTGTCCTAGGGATCTCTGGGAGTACTGGGTGACTCATACTGTTGTTCCTCCTGTGTCACTGCAAACCCCTTCAGCTCCTTAGGTCCTTTCTCTAGCTCCCCCATTGGGGACCCTGTGCTCACTTCAATGGCTGGCTGAGATTGTAGAGTCTGAGGGAAAGACCATCCAGAGACTACCCCACCCAGGGATGCATCTTATATACAGTTATAAAACCAAGACACTATTGTGGATGCCCACAAGTACTGGCTGACCCAAGCCGGATATAATTATCACTTGGGAGGCTCTCCTAGAACATGACAAATAGAGAGGTGAACCAGGCTTTTCAAACAACAAGACCACCACACAATAAGTCACAAAAACTAGCAGGATGCACAGGGCCTGTGTGGGCTATATAAAATGGAGGTCTGGGGCAGAAGGGAGACATGGGCACGAGCTTCCATTTTGAAAATGAAAATTTAGATTTCTCCAAGGGAGTCTCCCAGGAGAAACAAAGTACTCTTAAGTATATACTACATGGCCCACAAAATATTGAAATCAGTAGTATTTAGAGGTAGAGTTTTAATAATATCACACCAGAGATTTTTCCTTTCTCCTTTAATTTTTATCAAATTAGTTAATTAAGTTTTTTCTCTTTTTTTAACCTTACAGGTCTTTGAAGACAGTTTGTGTTTTTATGTGATTCTTGAGTTTGGAAATGAGTGGGTCTCTACATCTGCAACTGTTCCTTGCTTTTGTTTGTTTATTTTGTCCGGTTATGATGTTTGAGTTTTGTTTTATAATATATAAATATAAAATATAAATGTTATATATTATATTTATATCTTAAAATTTTATAAATTATAATATATATTATACATTTTTATATAATATGAACGTTGTTTTTTGAAGGTGGATAACTTCAATTTAATTTTTAATTCTATTTTTTAAATTATATTTAATCTATTCTTTTACACTATAGATTTTATTCCCCTCCTGGTCCACCCTCTGTCTGTTCTCCATCCCACACCTCCTTCCCATCCCCTGGTTCCATGAGGATGTCCCCATGCACCACCTCCACCCACCAGACCTCTAAACTCCCTGGGGACTCCAGTCTCTTGAGGATTAGGTGCATCTTCTCTGACTGAACCCAGACCCCACAGTCCTCTGCTGTATATGTTTTGGGAGCCTCATATCAGCAGGTATATGTTGCCTGATTGGTGGTCAAGTGTCAGAGATCTGGGCCAGAGGTCCAGGTTAATTGAGACTGCTGGTCCTCCTACAGGGTCTCTCTCCTCCTCAGCTTCTTCTAGCTTTTCTATAATTCAACCACAAGGGTCAGGAGCTCTGTCCATGGGTGTAAATACCTGCATCTGACTCTTTCAGCTGCTGAGTCTTTCACAGGGCAGTCATGATAGGTGTCTTTTTGTAAGCACTTCATAACCTCAGTAATAGTGTCAGGCTTTGGGGCATCCCTTTGAGCTGGATCCTACTTTGGGCCTGTTGCTGGAACTCCTTTTAGGCAGGCTCGTCTCCATTTCCAGCCCTACAGTTCTTTCAGACAAGAACAAATATGTGTCAGAGTTTTGACTGTGGGATCTCACTTGATGCTCTGTCTTTCTGCTGGAGGTAGGTTCTACAAGCTTGTACTTTTTATATAATACAAATGTTATTTATTTTTAATTTATTAGATTTTATTATTTATATGCTTTCTAACAAAAAATAAAAATATATGGATACAGATTGGAAGGGAAATGGGATGCACAGGACAGAGTTAGGGGGAAGCATAATCTCGATCTGCTGTAGGAAAAAAGCTTTTAAAAATATATACATATAAATTAGTAGATGTGAAATACACGTTCAATTTTGGGTAGGAGTTATTATCATCTTTCTACAGGTCATGTCTACTTTCCCAGTTTCACTGAAACAAGACTATAAAATAGAACTTGACTCATCAATATACATGTTTCAAAAGCTATGTATAGGTATATGCTTTTATCATAATTGAGGTTCACTTTTTCCTATGCATCCACTTCTCTATGTACTCATTGAATATTCGCCCAATGACCACAAGAATGTACACCATGTTTTGTTCCACAGAAGGCATTAGCAAAAGTTAATTAAATTTCTATCATTATAATGATCTACTCACTATATCCTATGTAAAATCATGAACCAAGTTACATGGGAAAAGTGACTGGTTGTATACCACAGTAGAAACCTGTTATTAATCTGTTCTGAAATATTCGAAATGGTTAAATATGATGACTACATACAATGAGAAGTTAATTAATATTTTTTGAAGGTGACAAATCATTTCTGTCGTCACTCTCCAGGCCAAATTATGAAGCAATGAATGTTTGAGAAACATATCTAGGAAGTAGCTACATGTAATCTATATACCTAAATAAGGACAGCATCCTAGACACAGAAACCTGTTATCTGATCTTTTCTCTGTGCTTCAAAGAATACAGATCTATATACTGTTTTATGAAATCTCATATAAGACTTATAATAAATAGGATAGTAACATTTTCCAAAAGAAAACATTTATTTTTTTTGTTTTTTGTTTTTTGTTTTTTGTTTTATTTTCAGGGCTGATCATTTGGCATTGAGTAACCAATTGGTGTGCTCTCCCTAAGAGCAGGCTCTTTCTCCCACTCTCTGCATTCTTTTTTTTTTTTACTTTTTTTTTAATTTATTGATATATTTATTTACATTTCAAATGATTTCCATTTTCTGGACCCCCACTCCCCAAAAGTCCCAGCAGTCCGCTTCCCTCCCCCTGTTTTCCCACCCAACCCTTCCCACTTCCCTGTTCTGATTTTGCTCTATACTGCTTCACTGAGTCTTTTCAGAACAAGGAGCCACTCCTCCTTTCTTCTTGTACCTCATTTGATGTGTGGATTATGTTTTGGGTATTCCAGTTTTCTAGGTTAATATCTTATTAGTGAGTGCATACCATGATTCATCTTTTGAGTCTGGGTTACCTCACTTAGTATGATGTTCTCTAGCTCCATCCATTTGCCTAAGAATTTCATGAATTCATTGTTTCTAATGGCTGAATTGTGTAGATATACCACATTTTTTGCATCTACTCTTCTGTTGAGGGATACCTGGGTTCTTTCCAACTTCTGGCAATTATAAATAGGGCAGCTATGAACATAGTGGAACATGTATCCTTATTACATGCTGTGGAATCTTTTGGGTAGATGCTCAGGAGTGGTATAGCAGGATCTTCTGGAAGTGAGGTGCCCAGTTTTCTGAGGAACCGCCAGACTGATTTCCAGAGTGGTTGTACAAATTTGCAACCTCACCAGCAGTGGAGGAGTGTTCCTCTTTCTCCACATCCTCGCCAACATCTACTGTGTCCTGAATTTTTAATCTTAGCCATTCTGACTGGTGTAAGGTGAAATCTCAGGGTTGTTTTGATTTGCATTTCCCTAATGACTAATGAAGTTGAGCATTTTTAAGATGTTTCTCCGCCATCCAAAGTTCTTCAGGTGAGAATTCTTTGTTTAATTCTGTACACCATTTTTTAATAGGGTTGTTTGGTTTTCTGGAGTCTAACTTCTTGAGTTCTTTACATATATTGGATATTAGCCCTCTATCTGATGTAGGATTGGTGAAGATCTTTTCCCAATTTGTTGGTTGCTGATTTTTCCTTTGGATGGTGTCCTTTGCCATACAGAAACTTTGTAATTTTATGAGGTCCCATTTGTCAATTCTTGATCTTAGAGCATATGCTATTGGTGTTCTGTTCAGAAACTTTCTCCCTGTACCAATGTCCTCAAGGGTCTTCCCCAGTTTCTTTTCTATTAGCTTCAGAGTGTCTGGTTTTATGTGGAGGACCTTGATCCATTTGGATTTGAGTTTAGTACAAGGAGACAAGGATGGATCAATTCACATCCTTCTGCATGCTGACCTCAAATGGAAGGATAATAAATTGTATTGATGATAGATAGCTGATAGATGATAGATGCATAGATACATAGATGCATAGATTGAGGCATAAATATATACATAATAGGCAGACATACAGGTAGATAGGTGATAGGTACATAAATACACATAAATATTTACTAACAGCTCTTATAAAACGTGTTGTTTTTATATAATTAATTAGAATTGCTATAATTATTATTAAGCAAATGTGTCATCTTGTGGTTAAAATACTCAGGTTATTTTAATTTAAGGCTGTAAGTACTTGATTTTCTTTCTCACAGTTTGGAATCTCTGCCTTCCGTTTAATATCTTAGTTCTTTTTTGTTTGTTTATTTGTTTGTTTGTTTTGTTTCTGGTTCTGTTTTTGTTTGCTTGCTTGATTGCTTTTGCTTTTTTAATTACACCCAGAAATATTATTAGAATTTCTCTATATGTGGAAACAGAATTAATTTACATGATCAGCAAACATCCATCCAGCTTAAACCCTCATGAATAAAAAGAAATTTGATGTCTTTAACTGCTTACTATTGGTTGATAATTCTACCGCAAGCACAGAAGTGTATTTTTCAATACTACAGTTAGCAGTTGTTGTATTGATTATCTCTCTTAATGTGGCAATGTCTTACTTAGCCTTTTTGATTTTTGTACTTTGAATTTTGTATAACTATTGCAGAGATTAATTCCTGGCTTGATATATTTCATGTCCTGTCACTCTAGAAATTGAACCAATGTAATGATTTAAGTCTCCAGAATACCTAATGGAAAATGTCTTCAATATCTCCTACTCCAACATTTCTAGGTTTCCTTTTATAGTCTTAACTTTAAGCATGTTATTCTCAATGATATCTGAATTGCTGAGCACTGGCTGATGAAAATAAGACAGTCTTTCTAACAATAAAATCCTTTTTCAAATCAATAAATGCGAAGACTGCAATCCATTGTTCATTTGCTCAGTCTTCTTGTCTCTCCTTTATGATGAGGGCATTTCAGTTATTTTATTCACCATCTGTTTCTAAGAAAATGGTGGACCCTAGAATATTCAGATCTGTATAGATAAGTGAGCTATTTAGCATCAGGATTTCTTGTTTTTACTCAGCGCCCCCCAAAAGTAAAAAACACATTTGCTACTGAATTCCAATTGCAAAAGCCAGATGGAGAACTGAAAAATGACACCTCAAGATGCATAATTTCATGTCAAGACTTAATGTCTTGATTTTAGTAGAAAAGATTAAGACATTAAAAGAAGGAATTGTATTCATTAAATATACCTGTATTGGGACTAAATTATCCTAGCATGTCTGAAACAATGTTACCAGCATGTTAAATTGGAAGGATTTTTGAGAATACTCACTTAACTTTATTAATAAAGAGAAATCTAAGCTTAAAAAAATATCCCATAAACTCATTCATTGCATCTAAGTTCTATAACTAGGAAGGGATCTGAGACCGACATCATCTGGCATTTTTTGAATATCACTAGTTAAGTGAACCATGGGAAGAAAGGTAGATTGAAGAATAGGTGGGCAGGTATTGGTGGAGATTAAGGAAACAGTTAATGATGTAGAAACAGAAGGGTGACAATGAAAACAGAAAAGAAAACATGAGGAAACACCTGTGTCTATCATCTGAAGAAAGGAAGAATTGTAGCTCAAACTGAACATTTCTTCTTGACTATTATTTCATTTTCTAAAATTATCTAAAATTCGAATGATTATTTTTCATGTGCAATGGGTAAGGCAGAGTAAAAGGAATGACTTGTTCTTCTATAATGGTCATTGTAAACTTGACCACCCAAATGTCTACATGAACTGCACTGGTTTTCACCATCCATATGATGCCAAGACAAGAAGAAGTATGTAAGAAAAGGAAGATCTAAATGAGGAGACAACTTGTATGAAAACCTGTTAAAAGTAATGCTTACTAGTCAACGGAGCAACCATGACATTTTATTCTACTGTTTATTTAATGTGTTTCCTTTAGCTATGTTTTTCTCCTAGCAAGTAAAGACTAGGAAGATTGAATGACATATTTCTTTTCTAAAGCAACTGGCATGTTTAAATACTTCAAATATAAATAGATATTTAGGCTTACAATCTATGTAGGAGAAGAGCATACAGAAAAGTTTGCTCAAATACACAAAACCAACTAAATAAATAAGCAAAAGCACAAATTCTCATTTTTTAATAAAGCAAGAGCAACAATAACAAAAATACTTTTGAAGGATTTGCAATAAGAACACTAGAGTTTCCTGAAGTTCTACCTGTGGGGCTGATGTTGTGGTAGTGGCAGTTACAGAAAGCTCTGATTGCTCTATAATTCTGTAATTGTTCCATAAATTCTAAAGCTTGTTATGCTACAGCTATAAAACTTTGGGCAAAGTAGCTAATTTGAGGTCTGAGGGAAGACTAAAATACATCTATTAAAAGCTAATTCCTTTACATTTTGAGAAATAAGGAGGGCATATCCTAAAACAGTTCCGCTTCTTTTAATTTTTCTCTTCCTCTTCTAATTTAGAAACTCCGAATCGATTGCCTTGCTATCCTGCTGCAGCCACTTTAGGCAGCAGGCATCACTATCACCATCAGCAACAGCGAATGTGATCATTAGGCTTTCAATTGCCCTCACTTGCTTGGTCATTTCCTCATGCCATCAGATTGAAACTTGCTTATTACATTACAAAATGAAATGTATTAAATTTGCTCAAGTTCATCTCTGGAGTTTACATCAGAGGGCTGTGATTATACAGTGTTTGAGCTGAAGCTAAAATTGACATTTTCTTAGAATATATAAAGATTAGACTAAACTACTTCCCAAAATAAACAAAGACTAAGAAAATCCCCTTTCAGATTTAAGGTCCCAAAATATCACTTTGATGTCATACCCAGAAATCCCTCTACCTTGAGCTCCAGTGCCCAAGTCATATCCACATCAAACGCTACACAATGATAAAATTGGTCCAACTCCATCGCCATTAAAACCTTGAAAATTCTTACAGCTAACTTACAGAATATTTCAAGGAACCCATTGAAAAACAAGATGTGTCTAGAAAAGTGACAGGAATGTGAAACGTAGGCTCTACTAATAAATGGATCCAATATTTGATTTTATTGTTTTATTAATCATTTTATTTGTTTACATGTCAAATAATATGCCCCTTTCCCGGTTGGGCCTCCACAAATCCTCCATCCCATTCCCCTATCCCCCATCCCCTTGGCCTAAATGAGGGTGCTGCTCCACTCACCTACTCCTGCCTCACTGCTCTAGTATCCCCCTACACTGGGGTATCAATTCTCCATAGGGCCAAGGCCTCCTTTCCCATTGATGCCAGATAAGAACATCCTGTGCTACATGTGTAAATGGAACCATGGACCCATCCATGTATACTCTTTGGTTGGTGGTTTAGTCCCTGGGAGCTCTGGGTCATCTGTTTAGTTGATATTGTTCTTCCTATGGGGTTGCAATTCCCTTCTACTCCTTTAATCCTTCCACTAGCTCTTCTATTGGGGTACTCATGCTTAGTCCAATGGTTGGGGATGAGTATCTGTATCTGTGTTAGTCAGGTGCTGGCAGAACCTCTCAGGGGACAGCCATACCTGGCTTCTGTCAGCTACTGCTTCTTGGCGTCATCAATAGTGTCGGGATTTGATGTCTGCAGATGGGATGGTTTCTACTATTTTAAAACAAAGAGACTTTAACATCAATAGGCTTGATTTCCTTGATTACAAAATAAATACAAGTATTTACTAGGTAGAATATTTTGAAAACAAGAAATTCATATGTTACCTACTTATCTTGCTTTGTGCTTATGAGCTGGACATTCTCAATCGAATTTTTCAATTGAAAGCATTACACTCATAAAATTAAAACTAATGATGCTAACAGATATAACCCTGTTATGCTTGATTATCTTAACTGATGATATTCGTAACTGCCCCCTCTCCTCTAACATATAATTCAATGGATGCTAATTTATAATCTTAAGAGAAATATTAAGAAATTAAGAGTCTATTATTATTACGTGCTCCTTTCTTCCAGTGTTTAATTTGATTAAGACCTCTGAATGTTGTCCATTGGTGCATGTCAATGAAGAGTTTCTGAAGTCCTGAAACTGGAACTTACGACTTATGTAGTTATCTGTTGCTATTATACAATAAAAATACTGTCTTTGAGTCTGCATATTCATAGGTTAAGCACTCTGCAGTAGCTTTACTGGCCAGATTCTCACTGAGGATCAAGTTCTGTTACAGCCCAACCTGACTCCCTGCTACTAGGATATCTGCCTTCTTCTGTGTTATGCATTTCTCAGCATCAGCATCCACATGGAAGCACACTTACTGGACATAATGCTATGGGGACAAAATACATAGCTTTGTGAATGTGCCATAATCTTCCACACTTCTGAAATGTTTAACATGGGGTTTCTTATGCTGGGAACACAACTTCTCCATTTATCAGTTCAGAAAGCACAGGTTCATATTAAAACACAGCTAGTTCAAGTCCAAATGTACCTAGTAACTGTCCTCTCATTGCATCAATATAGCCCCTTGTAATATGTCAGCACTGTATTAAATACATAATTCCATTATGTATGTTCAAGACTGGCCTCCTTGGTGTGTGACCAGACATCATTCTGCTCTCCACATAAAGCCTTATACTAGGAGAATGTTTCTTTGAATGTAAATGTTCCATAGGTTTTGTACACCTAGTCAGCAGTTAGTTGGGCCACTTGGAATGATTATGAAATGTTTAGGAAGTGGAGCCTCACTACCATGTGTGCTTACCTTGGGAGAGGACCTTGAGGTTTTATAGCACTAACCTACTTCCTCTCTGTTCTCCTTTTTCTGACCAAATGCAATGTGAACAGTTGCCCTGTGTTTCTGCGACCAATGCCACCCTATGGCTTATATTCATTGCTAAACTGTAAGCCAATAAATAAATAAATAAATAAATAAAGTTTACATTTCTTGTTTTTTCATGGCAGATATTTTATTATGGCAATAGTTCATACAAAGAATAACATCCAGTATTAATGCCCACATTAAATATTTGGTTTATTTTCTAAATTTTTGTTTTGTAGAATGTGTGGGTACAACCAGAAGGCAGAATCTTGGTTAATTAGTAGCCCATCCTCTTGACTTCTTTACAACAGATTCTTACCAGTGTCCTCTCTGTCCCTCTGGGAGCTAGGTCCAGCCTAGACCAATGTAACCCTCTTCTTCCTCACCCTTCCATGCTTGCCCTATTGTATTCCCTGTGAGATCAGCTAGTTGAGAGTGATGTCCTCAGTCTCTTGGCGAAGGATATGGTGGTAAGCATTCTACCCTGGCTAGACAGATTCCCAGAATATTTGACAGGCAACTGACCCAAAAGAAGCTTCTTCTTTGTGAGGAAACTCTCTTCAACTATTTTATATACTTATCACTTCATAGTACATAGGTTTAAAGCCCTAAGAAGAACTGCCCAGCTGCCCTGGGTTTAGCTAGGAATATCGCAATGTAAAATCATAAAGCCCCTATGACTCATGTAAGAGTAGACTATTGGCTGGATCTACAGACGACAAGACAGACAACCTATGGCAATTTTGATGATTCCTAGATGGGATCAAAATATGTTCCTCCTGCCAATATCTTTTAATCTTTCTGATTGTCAAGTCTGAGAAGCTCACCACTTTCCCAACCCAAGGGTGAGCCAGGTATCTGTGCATAGCCAACAGTCCTATGTAAGGGTTAAGTATTCAAATGTTAGCTTCACAATGAAAATAAAGACATTCTCATCCAATTATATAGTGAACTTTGATCATATTTAACACTGCTCTTGGTTTTCAGATGCATTTATTTATATGTAAAACCGCTCTTTGTTTTTCAGCTGCATTTAAGACAATTATGTTCCTCCCTCATGTTCTGTAGTAACTCCAATTAACTCCTTAGTTCACTACACTATTCTTGGTAGCATCGTTTTTTGGCTTGTCATTGGTGCCGTATATGGGGTGAATAGATATCTGTTTGTGTCTTCTTAGAAAAGACACACAACAGCATGCCTGCATATATCTGTTATGCATTTGTATGGCAAGGTACATAAAATTGAAGTAAACACATATGAATGGTGATTAAGTATGCAGTATATACACCTGGTAGATGTCTATGTACCTCTATGTTTATTTGTATTATATACATAAATGCCTATGAGATTTTTGGAGATGGGTATATCTTCATAGGCAAATATATGTCGTTACAAATCCAACTTTTTAAATAATTAAAATGCTCCTTGAAGACAAAGTAATCTATTTAGTGAAAAAATCATATTAGAAGACATTTGCTGGCACAAAATTATATTTTGTCTACACATAGCCACAGGTGTTTTTAAAAAATGGTAAGCACTTGGGAAGTAGACAGACCAAAATCTTTTATGTTAATAACTATTTTGGTTCCCAGAGTAAATCAAAGCATAAGAATGAGAAAAAGTCAGACTAAGATTTTTGCGAGTTCTTTTTAGAATAAACGGTACTCATTTCTCAGTGAAATGTGCTGACATTGGGCACATTCTGAAAGCTTATAGTCCAATGAATCTGCTTACCAGGTATTAATTTACTTTCTATAGTTCATTTAATATAGTATTGATTAAATTAGCATTTGGATTAATGACCTTTTAAATTCAATGGGACTAAAACTGTAATCTCTTAATACGAATGATAATTGCAAGACCCAAGTGTCAGAAAATGAGTTTCCCAGATAATCTGCATTTATTTTGTATCATTATATAGGCACTATATAGTATATATGTAGTATACATATATATAATACATTAGTATATATAATATATATAACATACACATATATGTATATATTAGATATTTATACTATAAAAATATATAAGCACAAGTTTGAAAATATTCAGGTATTATACATTTGATCATATATGTGATCATATGTGTGATACATGTAACATGCATGTAACATGATGTAAATCGAATTAATGTAAATGTCAAAGCATTTTTGAGTGCTTGGTGAATGCTACTTCTTATTCCAGACAAGAAATATGAAAGTAACTGATGCTAAGAAACTGATTTTGGAAAATAACGATGACTGCATGCTTTTCATGTCTTAGATTTAAAAACAAAAGGACATATGGGATTCTTCATTCAAAAATTAGATGTAAAACAAAACAGAAGTGACTGCCACCTTCTTGACTCTTCTAGTTCCCAGTGCCCTGTAAAGCATCAAATCTGGGTTCAAGAAAACTAAGTCATGTGTGTCATCTACAGACTACATTGTTTTAGATTATACTGCTAGACATCATAAACTGTCCCCATGTCAAACCACCAAATTTTCTAGGCAGTCTTCTCCTCTTAGAACCTTGATGCAACAATTAATTCTTCAACACGGTTCCTATGTAACTACATTCATCTGGAAATGTTATGGAAGCAAGTAGAACATTTCATTAAAACCATTTCCAATGCTGCCTATTGTTTAAAATACTAAATGATTATTTTAATGGGAACTATTGATAAAAATGTTTTTCTTTTTTAGTTTAAAGATTATTTTTATGTGTAAAAAGGTGTTTGGTAAAGTAAAGGTGTTTTGCCTCCATCTTCTGCTGAGCAGTACAGATACTTGTGTGTCTGGTATCCACAAAGGCCAGAAGAAGACCCAGAATTCTCTAGAACTGGAGCTATAGATGCTTGTGGCCATCATGTGTTTGCTGAGAATTGATTGAATCTGGGTTATCTGAAAGAATATCTCCTCAGCATGAAAACTGCTTTTTATTCTTAACTCTCAACTAAAAGTCTTTATTCTAAACCTTTTGATTATCAATTCCCAATTTTATGTCAAAAGCCTATAAGTGACTATACTCTTTTTTTCCGTATTTTCCCCCCACAGGAATTTTTACCAACCTCTGTTTACAGCTAATAGGTAGTCCGTTCTTTTTTCAGTAACGATATGAGTCTCATTCAAACATTATCCATCACTAATAATCTTCCATATCTTTCCCTTACTTTCTGAATCTGTCCTAACCACTAATTGAGTAAAGCTAAATGTTTTACCCTTTTTACATGTTGGGGACCTGCAGGGAAAGACAGTGTGTCTGCTGGTGTCTTCCTCTCATGCAGGCAGGTTATTCTCTTCTCATAATATCTTACACCCCATCTTGCCTTCTGTTGGAAGTCATAGATACTAAGACACTATATCCACCTGACTTTCTGACCTCTACATTCTTGGAGTGCCCTGTGATCTCACTAATTCTTGAGACCTTGGGTGCCATTCTTCTACTCCTATGTGAATGAATAATTTAAACAAGATAAGCAAGTAGCCTGAAATTATCTTAGAAGTAGTAGATCTGAGTTTACTACCTATACCTTTTTCTTGATACTTAAAGTGGGCAAATTTAAATTCTCCCATTTTCTTAACAACGTGATTTCCTAAGCTAACAATATAAAAAATAAAGTAAATGACCTGATAAATCCCTGCATCAAATACCATAGAAATGACAACTTCATTGTAACCATTTTCTTTCTGTGGGTCTGTAGGTCAGATCAGGACACTGACAGTATCCAATGTGCTGCAGTGTGTGGCTATGATGCCACAAGCATATCCACAATCACAGACTGATCCTCATTTAAAAGCCAAGATCTCTGATGATGGGAAAGCAAGATGTAGTGGATCAAAGGAAGGCTGCAACAGCTGACATGCCTCTGACCTTTAAGCATGTGGCAACTCCCACATAATGTGGGAGCCCACAGAATTGTCTAGCATATGCTTTACTGATGGAAGACTTGCATGATATGGAAAGAGTGCAACTTACCAAACAAAAGTTTCTTAGGTTTGCATTTGTATCTTCAGTGTTTTTCTTATTATTGTGTCTATGCTAGAAACAGAATAATAAAGAATCTTATGGGAGTTTAGAGAAAAAAATTATTTTTTGCATTTTTGATTTTTATTCTAGCATGTTTTGACCTTAGAAGAGATGCTCTTGGGTGAAGATCTATTATGGGAGTTGAGTCAGTTGAGCAATTCCTTTACTGTTAAACCACACAGTGGGCTCTATACCAGCAAACTTTACAAACTCCAGTGAACTTTTCTTAAGCCTTCCTAAAAATACTAGACGATTCCCTGAGCAATCTCTCTTCTCCAACTTGCACTCTTATTTCCAGAGCTGATGGCTCTTTCCCTAACCCAAGAATTGCCGTTTTGTATCACAGCGACAGCCTGTGTCTGTGCTTCTTGGGGACAAGGATATTATGGCACTGATACCATGCTATACAGCTTACTGTAGGTCTAATTACATTTCATTTCTTTTATTTATCTATTAAAAGATTTGTCTTGAATATGCAAGATAATATTCACTGCTCTAAGTTGGAAGGGGATAATAATAGCACTCTTACACCATTGGATAAAATTAAATTTAGTGTAGCGTGTTATGTTATGTAATTAGAGTTGAATGAGAGCTTCTGTGGAGACATGCATAGCTTGTATATTTTGTGTTTTGGTTTTTGTTGTTGCTGTCATTGTTGTTTCTTGTGGGGGATATATGTGTGTATATCAATGCGTCTATGTGCTTGCATGTATAGAAATGCACATGTGTGAGACCCTACTTGTGTGAATATGCATGAGCATGGTACACAGTCCAGAAGCTAACTGAGTGGCTTCCCTATCATTATCCGCATCACTGAGCCTGAGGCTTGCCAGCCAGCTAGTCAACCAACCAGCTTGCCTAGGGTATCCTTTATCTTTGCTTCTTTAGTGCTATGATTTCAGGTTGGAGTTTGCGGGGTGGTCATGACATCTGCCTGATTTTTGTAAGTGCCTAGTTGCCTAGCTCCCACCCTCATGCTTACATGTCAAGTGCTTTATCTACTAAGCTGTCACCCTATTCTGAATATTTTAAATGCAGACTCAAAGGTTTCCTTCCTGACATAGCATACTTTGAATTTTTAGGGTGAAGACTCTTTTTGTCTTACTTCTGTTCCTGGGCCACTGCCCTTTAGTTCAGGGCAATGCTTTGGATCTGTCTTTCACTTGGCCTGACATTCCTGGTTTATCTTAACTCCTCTATTTACAGAAGCTGAAAATTACAATATTGTAAATCCCCCAAATTATCTGATACCATGATGAAAATGATTATTCTTAATTCATCTCCATAGCCCTGCTATCTAGCACAGTGCCTTCCTTCTGGAGCTGCTTGCTAGATGTGGAATTCAATGGCTCATTTGATAAGTGCAAAACAGCTTAACATTTCATTTTCTTCAAATAGAACTCAAAATAGGATTAACTGTGTCATCCCTCAGAAATGAAGCCATTTCTAATATGTCTTCAGTGAAGGAGAAGAGGAAGACGAAAACATTCTACAAATTACAATAACCTAATGGCTGCTCACTAAACAATTCCGTATTAATTTTCAATGTTCTGCACATGGATGAGTGGAAGATCCCTTAATCCCACGTCCCATTTTACTTTTGCCTCATTTTCTCTGTCCCCTCATCATATTGCTTGCAGAAATCACCAGTGGCTGTGCATTCTCTTCCACTTTATAATTGCCAGAGAAGTCATAGACTAGTTAATGCAGATCTGCTTCCCAGAGGTATGCTAAAATGGATTTACTTTCTCTATTTTGAGTGACTGACTTTGGGAAACTCTCTTCTTTATCAGATACTAGTGGAGAAACAGAACCTTTCAAGAGTGACAGTAAACTAATCACACAGTCTCCAGTTCTATATGCATAATGTCTTTTAAGAGGATTGAGATGAACCAGACCACTCATGAGTATGAAAATCAGGTGACCCTGTGAGTTAGCCCCAGTGAGACAGTGTTGGATACTTAAATTACCAGTTCCTGGAGATCTGTATTTGAATAATGTCAGAAATTGCTCTGTACACTTTATTCAAGCCACTGTGCTTTGTGTTTGTGTTTTTCTTACTTTTCCCAAGAAGTTGTTACCTTCAATGAAAAAGGACAGGGGAAGTCTCTTGAACTGACTCTTTGCTTATGACAGCAAATAAACAAACAAACAGACATACAGACAGAGGTGTTTTGTTTTTGAAAGTCTAATTACCTACTTAGGAAAACAAGATATTGTTTAAATACATATGATGAATGCAACAAAATATACAGAGGATAGACAATAGGAAAGGTAATGGCTAACTATCTAGGACTTTGGTGAGTGAGGAACTGTTTGATAAGCTTGTTGTCACCCAATAATAATTAAAGGGATCAAGAAGATTCGTGTATTTTGCTATAGAAATCAATGTTCATTTACTTATCTTGGTGCTTAGCAAAGTGCAGATATTTGTAGGCTTTTGAAAAATCATTTGTAGGGTACAGCCAGAGTCCTATGTCTAGGAATGATCTTGGAACTAGAAATGATGAGGCAAGTTGAACTGTGATAAGTTTTTTCATTGCAAAATTCACAAAGTAGCTCAGCCTAATTATATGTGGAAATACTTGTCAAATTGTTCACTTAAACATTTCCAATTTATACTAGGCAGACAAAGTATAGTAGCTGCAATATCAAAGCAGAAAGAATGCTTGACAAATGATGTGGTAAATCACTGTCAAACCAATGCCAACTAAGAAATGCCAAGTAAGAAACTTTGGAATTTATTAAGGGACATTATTGTTATGAAGTATTAGATGATGTTTTCTTTTCTCTGACCTTGTGGACTATTATTTCTAAGCCTGTAAATATGGTTTCTATTTACATTCCTAGGCTTTGTTTTGTTTCTCCAAACTATAATAACCTGACCCTGGACCAGTCCATAATACAAATAAAACATCCATCTAATTGGCTGGAATGTCATAAATATTCAATAAATAATCCAATAAATATTGGGACATTTCCCAATAACCTGGTGTCTAAGTACTCTATGGCTGTGAAGAGACACCACAACAAAGGCAACGCTTATCAAAGAAAGCATTTTCACTGGATGATTCCTTACAGTTAGGGTTAGTACTTTTTCTTCATGATGGAATGCATGGTGGCACACAGGCAGGCAGTGGTGCTAGAGAAGTTCCTGAGAGCTACATTCTGATCCACAGGCAGCAGGGAGAAAGAGGGGGTTAGGAAGGGAGGAAAGGAGGGAAAAAGAGGGGGAGGGAGGGAAGGAGGGAGAAAGGGAGGGAGGGAGAGACAGACAGACAGACAGACAGACAGACAGACAGAAAAGGAGAGATGCAGAGTAGGAGAGACAGAGAGAGAGAGAGAGAGAGAGAGAGAGAGAGAGAGAGAGAGAGAGAGAGAGAGAGAGAGAGAGAGAGAGAGAGGAGGGATTGGACCTAGTGTTGGCTTTTGAAATTTCAAAACCCCAGCCTCATCAACATACATCCTTCTACAAGGACATACCTACTCCAATAAGGACAGGTCTCCTAATCTCTCCAAACATTTCATCAATTTGCATGCAAATGTATAAGCCTATGGGGGACATCACCATTCAAACCACCACACATGGCTATCATTGTTCTTCCCTGTCATTCTTCAGTGTTTGCATCTATTCATCTAATCACAGTCTTCAGCACTGTCCTCCATCCTTCATGTAACACACACTGGGTATCCTTAAAGGTACCAATAATTTTGATTAGCACTAAGAATATGGAGATGAAAACCAGTTCCTACCTTCAAAAATAATCCATTGAGGCAGCCTTATTCATGATTGTGAATGGTACTTTTCTTTCACTGTGATAGTGAAAAAATAAAACAATATTTCACTCAGATGGTTTGTCACACACCTGCAATCATGGCCTTTTGAGTCTAAAACAGGAGAAGCAAGAGCGTAAGGTTCTGTGATAATTGATTTTCAGTAGTTTATGGCCTATAATAAGCACTTTTCCTAAGTTATTGCTCATAGACTTCACAATAAAAATATTCCTCATTCCAATGGACAGATTTTAGAGGTAATGAGAATGAGCTTAGTAGTCACATGGTCAAAAGAGAGTCATTAGCTTTATACAAGGCTCATAATGGCCAGAGACAACTTCTCTCCACCATGAAATACTAAGGTCCTGAGACCAGGTGCTGAACACTGGACAACAGTTGAGAAGAGGCAGCTTGAGGAAATCTGTTACCATAAAAGCTACAATGTAATTTTGTGTATACTGAGTGCAGTTGCAAATAATGAAGATCCTAATACTGTACTTGGGGAGTACTTTGATTTGATTTATTTTATTGAAAAATAAATGCATGTTCAATATGAAGTCTAGAGAGAGGCACTGTAGAAGACCCTGAGAGGAGTTGTTGGGGAAGTAGTAAGAGGTAGTAGAATTTGATCAAAATATGTTGTATACATGTATAAAAATTTCCAGATAATAAATTTAAGAGACGTAACAAAAATTCAAATGTAGAGTTGGTAAATCGGTAACTCAACTTGCTACCATGCCTGATTACCCTGAATTAAATACCAGGAACTAATGTAACTGAAGAGGAAACTCTTCAGTTTGCCTTAAAGTTGACTTCAAACTAGCATCTATATGCTGGTGTGACATATGTGCAGACCCAACATATACATAAACTTTTATCTACACAAACACACACACTAAACAATTATATAATAAATAACATGTAATTTGGAAACCCAAAACAATGCTTGTTCAGATAAACAGTATTTTTCTTAATGTTCTGCTATTGTTTTGGGTAAAGACAGAAATGTATCTTTTAATGAAGATTATGTTCAAAATCATCTCAACTAATGTTACCCAGAATATTTATCTCAGATGAATACAATTTGTTTCATTATGTTTTCTCTGTGTCTTTTAAATTTTTGAATCATCCCTTGATCTTTTTCTCTTTTTTATTCATTCTTCTAGACATCTCTCTCTATCTTCTACTTTTTTTAATTTATAACTTTGTCAAATAAGTAACAAGTGGGAGGAAGGTGGATATCTATGTAGGATGAAAAGCTCCTGTACAAGGTTTGAGGGACACCTGCAAAGGGGAACGTAATGTCCAAGTGTTTGTGGACATAGGAAGGAGTTGCAAGAACAGCAAGCTAGGAGAGTATTCATTTGAGCCATTGGTAACTAGCAACAGAAATGTAATAAGGTGTTAAAGATCGAGCACTAGAAAAAGCATGACAGACACAGTTGTGCCAAACTAGATCAAATAATCAGAACAACTATTTTTAAATTTGGAGTAGCTAAAATTATATTTTATTTACTAATAGTCAATAAGAAAAATCAGGACTATGAATGCTTGACTTTAATCTCACTTATCCTGTAAAATGAAGCAGAACACTGTTAATCCACAGTCCATATGGCATACAAAGTAAGCTCAAGGCTAGCATGGGCAACATAGTGAAATTCTGTGTCAAAATCAAAAGGACAAAGGGGGCTGAAAGTCATCACAGTGGTCTGATGCTTTAACTAGCGTGCATGAGTTTAATCCTCACTACAACAACTAGAAACAAACCATCAATAACAAATGCACAGTGCTGTTCCTGCCACACTTCACTCCAAAATTATTGTAATATATCTATTAAAAACAATTCAGATAAAATTCAAGGGAATTCTATAACATGGTTGTCCTATAATCTAAAATGATGAAAAGTTTTGAAAGTCAGGCCAAGAATGGGGAATCATACAAAACGAAAGAGATTAAACAGTGATGGCAACTACAGGCAGTATTTGATCCAGAGCTGATCAACTTACTATAAAAACATTAGTTTGGGCTTAGGGAAGAAGAATATCAGTAATAACTGTCTGATATTGATGGCTGTGTTATGGTTAATGTAAGATAAGTTCCATGTTGTAGATATTACATGGTTGTTTATTGACAACAAATTCTCAGAGGGTTCAAGAAAGAGAAGTTCTACTGCTCTTTTGCAATGTTTGGGTAAACTTGAAATTGCTTCCCAATATTTTTATACTTTAATTTTATTATTGAGAGGAATATGAAATGAATAAACTCTAAAGGGTACTGTAATCTTGGATTCAGACTGAAGGCAATTCCTTAGAGGTTGTGTGCTACATACAGATTAATTGAATACCTTTGTCTGATGAGGTTTTGAACATGGAATATTCTCCAGAAACTCATGTGATAGGCACTTGATGGGAACCTATTTGGGAAGCTGGATGGGGCATGATAGAAGATGTAGGTAACTTGAAGCTATGCATTTGAAGGTTATGACTGGTCCTAGATCTTTAATTCTTTTACTAACACTTGCTTAGAGAAATGTAAGCCTCTGGGCTCTGCTACCTCTTTCCAACCATGATGGACTCACATGTGAAAAACATAAAGCAAAATAAGTTCTACTTCCCTTACATTATTTATTTGCTCAGGTATCTGTCACAGCAGCAATTAGTGGTTTGCCTGATCAGAAAAAGATATTACTATTTTACACACAGACACAGACACACACACACACACACACACACACACACACACACACACCAATATTCCCTAGGTTTTTCAAACATATAGACTTATTCAATAAGTGTTGGACAGATTGAAAACTCCAAATTGGTACAGCTATTATCATTATTATTACCATCACAATTTTACTGAATGTTTGGAATCACTCAAAAAATTAATTTGGATTTTCAGTCACATCTATCTGAAGGTGTTCAAATGACAAGATGCTCTAAAGAAAGTTGTTTCACTTTGGGAAAATTCCTTATGTACTCTTGACTTCCAGGATTTCAAATGACCCATATCTTACATGTACTTTCTAAATCTAATCCACAGTGGCAGTCTTATAGATCCTCAGAAAGCAAGTTTTTCAGATCAAAGGAACCACACAATCTCCAATGTCTTTATAGAACATACCTTTACTCTTACAGTCTCGGTAACTCTGTTACTCCCATCCATCCTTAGAAATCAAATCTCTATGGTTCTTGAATATGAAGTTATTTCTTCTCATAAGGATCTATTTTTCCATAAAACATTAAATTGTATATTTCCTTTGTTTCTCTGTAACTGTCCAAAACACAAAACTTCTGGAACTGTGTATTCGGTAAGATATGTTGTGGTTTGTTGTATTTACTGTTGTGTACTCCTGGTTCATCCAGCATATAGTATGTTAAGTACAAAAATGTATTACTGAAATAATTGTATAAATTCATGAATGAGCCAAGCACAGTGCTAGGCAATCAAGATCTATCATTTGACTTCTTTCCAGCAACCCAACGGTATGGATAAGAAATTAGGTTGAATTAGCCCTGTGTCAATGGATTAAGCAAACAACTGTTCAAAACTATTGGTAAGACAAAACTTACAAACATATGAAATGTCTACAGTAATCATTTCTTTGCCTAGTTTCCCAAACAATAAAATCAATGGCTACTTAGACAGCATTTGTGAAAAGCATTGTAGTAAGTACTGTAAGCAATTTAGATAAATTAAAACAGTGGGGCATATTGCAGATCATAAACAGACACTGTGCAATATTATAGAAGGGGACATGTTAGTATCTACAGGGGTCCAAGAATCAGTACCTAAGGGATTCTAAGACAGGACCATATTAATATACAATTTCCATAAATTATAGGCAAGACTTATTTTAAAGATTAGCAATATTTTACTTTCCTAGTCATGTATCTTCTACAGAATTACTAGTTTTATCATATGGTCAATAATCAGAAAAATAATATCAGAAGATTCAACTAATTATTTCTTGCTCTCTTTTTTTCTCTCAATTTTGAAAATTCCCTTTAAAGTTTTCTAAACAAACAAAATGAATCTTTATGCAAGTAAAGAATGGTGTTTGTGTGACATAGTATCACACTAGGGTGAGAGCACCCTGAAGCAAAGAAGATCAGCCTACCAACAGGACCTTAGATTCTTTTTAAATTAATTTATATGCATTTTTTGTTTTGCTCATGCATTTTATTGAAAAGAAATATTTCCCAGACAACATATTCCGATCATGGTTTCACCTTCCCCAACACCTCCCTGAATCTTCCTACATTTCTCCCCATGTAACTCCAAACCCCTTCTCCCTTCTCTCTCTCCCTCCCTCCCTCACTCCCTCTTTCTCTCTCTCTCTCTCTCTCTCTCTCTCTCTTTCTCTCTCTCTCTTCTGTCTCTCTTTGTCTCTCTCTGTCTCTGTCTTTGCCTGTGTCTGTCTGTCTGTCTGTCTGTCTGTCTCTCTCTCTCTCTCTTCTGTCTCTCTTTGTCTCTCTCTGTCTCTGTCTTTGCCTGTGTCTGTCTGTCTGTCTGTCTGTCTGTCTCTCTCTCTCTCTCTCAAGCAAGTCAACAGGAAAGCAAACAAACAAACAAAAAGTATACCAAAGAAAAACCACACTAAGAAGACAATTTCCATAAACTGCAGGCAAGATTTTTTTTCTTTAACGGTCAGTAGGTTTTGACAGTGCTCAAAGAAAAATTAATTACTTTCAGGTATTAAACATCAAGACAGGTGAGAAAAGGAACTCACCCTAATTATGTACAGAGACAATGCTGTATGCAAATTTCCATTTCCTTCTAAAATAATGAATGATTGCTTAGGAAGAAAATAATTGCTTTGGCAATAAATGCAGCTGTTATTTATGTCACATTATTTATAAGACTGATGTGCATAATATTCCTCGAGTCTTAGTATAAATTACAATAATTCAAGAGCACATCACCTACAGACACTTACATGAAAATGTGCTTTAGTTGCTACATTGCTCATTCTAATAAGAACAGGGACTTTTCTCAGAAATAAAGATATTTTATGGGAAGAAATGAGTAAATAACCTCATTATTGACAAACCAGAGTAGAGGAGATACAATAGAGCAGCATAACAGTTCTATGATATAAACATCTCTAATATAAACAAATGGCCTAAGGATTCACAGCTATTTAGTCTTTACAACATCTTAAAGTGGGTGTTATGATGCACAAAGGTATAACTAGATGCTGCAATAGGAAATAATGGTCTAAACTTATACATCTTATACATCTGATATAAAAATTTCAGTCTGATTATTGAACAAATAAACTCATTTCTTATTGTACAATGAAAGTAATAATACTAATCCAGAATATTGTAAACATTATTATCACCCAAAATTCACTTGCTGATGCCAACTCCCTTCTCTCTGTGTGGCACTACTGGGAAATGAAGACTTTGGGAGGTTAGAGAAGTGATGTCTTGAATTAGAGTCCTTGTAAGAGAGACTCCCTGGAGCAGACTGGCTAATCATACTTCATGAAGGTACAAAAGACACCATCTATGAATCTAAGAGGGAACCCTCGGGAGCGATGAATCAACTTGTGTTATAAATCTTGAACATCCTAATCTATGGACCGTGACCTGTGTTTTGCTATAGCAGGCCAAAGGACTAAAAAATTGTACAGAATTGTTCTGGTAATTAAATAGAACAATACATGCAAGATAATACAGTGTTAGCTGAATACAAAAGAGAACAGCTAACAAATGATGACAATGAAGAATGCATGCAAATATTTGTAAAACCTTTAATTCCTTACAAATGAGTTTAAAGCTACAATTGTTAATAATACCTTAATGACTGAATAGATATTGTTAGTACTTTGTATATATCACTAATTTATACAAAGAACACTGCATGAGCTTGCCCTGGTCATAGATTAGATCCTCCCAACAGATCAGAGCAGACCTGAAAATAACAATTCTGCAATGACCCACCACGCACACTATCCTTGTTTAACCGATTTTATTATGAGCATCATTTCACTGATGAGGAAATGTATTTTGTAGTTTGATAACTCATCTCAAATGAGCCAGTTGGATGACAAACCTAAGCCAGGGCTAGAAGGGGACTAGCAAAAGGCATCCTGTCTTGATCCTGCTAACAGGAAAGAGTAAGTCCCATTTCTCTTCTGGCAGAAGGCAATAACAATGGCAGAGGTTTTGTTAGGTTTTTATTCTCTCAAACATTACATTCCTGCCACAGTTTCCTCTTCCTCTATTCCTCCCAGTTCCTACCCTTGTGTCCCCTCTCCCCCCCAAACTCAGAAAGACAGGATAAAAGGAATAAAGGTAGGAAGGAATGAAAAAGAAAGATCTCCAACAAGTTAAATCTCATTAGTAAAATATATTAATGAAAATATGAACAATGACAGACTTAATCACTTTTTCTTTTTTATTGGTTATTTTATTTATTTATATTTCAAATGTTATCTCCCTTCCCAGTTTCCCCTCCACAATCCTCTCCCCCTGCTCCCTCCACCCTGCCTCTATGAAGGTGCTCCCTACCCACCCATCCACTGCTGTCTCAGCGCTCTAGTATTCCCCTATTGTGGGTCATCAAGCCTCAATAGGATCAAAGGGTTCTTCTCCCAGTGATGTCCAATAAGGCCATCCTCTGCTACATATCCAGGTAGAGGCATGGGTCCCTCCATGTGTACTCTTTGGTTCGTGGTTTAGTCCCTAGGAGATTTGGGGGCTCTGGTTGGTTGATATCGTTGTTCTTCCTATGGGGTTGCAAACCCCTTCAAATCCTACAGTGCTTGCCCTAACTTCTCCACAGGGCTTTCAGCACTCAGTGCAATATTTGGCTGCATACATCCACATCTGTATTGGTCATGCTCTGGCAGAGCCGCTCAGGGGACAGCTATAATAGGTTTCTGTCAGTAAGCACTTCTTAGCATCAGCAAATGTCTGGGTTTGGTGTCTGCTGATGAGATGGATCCCTAAGTAGAGTGGTCTCTGGATGGCCTTTCTTTCAGTCTCTGCTCCACTCTTTGTCCCTGCTTTTTTTTGACAGGAGGAATTCTGGGTTAATATTTTTGAGGTGGGTGGGTGTGGCTTAATCTCTCAATTGGGGGTCATGCCTATCTACTGCATATGGTCTCTACAGGTTCTGTCTCCACTTTGTTGGGTATTTTGGCTAATGTACTCCCTGTTGGGTCCTGGGAACCTCTTGGGTCCTTAGCATCTGGGACTTTCTAGTGGCTATACCTAGTCCCCCCTCCCACACTGCTACACATCTACTTTAAAATTTTTGACCCCTCTGTGCTTCATCCCATCTCCTCCTGTATCTGAACCAGACCTCATTTTTCTTCTCCCCCCATCCTCTCTCTCTTCCAGATTCCTCTGTCCCTCTACTTCCAAGAGATTCTGGCATCTTTGTAAGTGACAAAGTGTCACCTAGTTGAGATGTCTTTTCTAGGTGTGGTTTAATGACACTGCCATGAGGATCCTGGGGAACTGTCTATCTACATGTGCATTTCTTTTCTTTCTAGCATCCAGCATGTATTAGTACAATGCCAGTCTACATCTATCTGCTATCCTTGCTTCATTGCTACTCTTGCCTGGGGCTCTGTTTGAAGTTGCATTCACTCTGTTTAAGTTCTGCGGGCACCCATTCTCTTTTGTTATAAGGAACATTTCTTAGAGCAAGTACCATAATAATGGCAGTTACTGCTGCCTCTGCATTGGCTTGGTATTGAGTGGATGTGTATCAGGCACTATGCTAGCTGCTTTAGACACATTATCTCTCTCACCCTCAAAATGATCCTGGAAATGAAGATTGTTATTCACATGGCATGGAGGTAAAGTACACTAAGCAATGTCACAGAGCTTTGGAAATGAAACTACCGGGTTAATACAGGTCTATCTGACTCCAGACCTATGCAGCTCCAACTCTACCACAATACAGACACGTTTATAATTATCCTAGTACTTTGGATAATCATTATGATTACAACAATTAAAAGCTAATAAATATCCTAGTAGTCACAGTTAATCATTATTCTTCCAATCTGATGATATCTTTATATTGTGCAATATAGCTTACATGTGTGGCTGATGTCGTGGACTTCATGGTCCTCATGATAGAATTATGTTCTATAGTATAACTGCCCACCACCACACCATGGACATATACTTACAGAATCTTGTTAATATAATCAGATATCTCGGGAACTGATGATTTATGGCTAATGGAAACAACACATTTTTAAACCAAACTCGGCTTGAGGGAAAGAAGAAAAGCCTTTTATATATTCTATCATATCACATTTTTTATGTCATCCTTTCCTATAGGTAAATATCAACTAAGTTTTTGTTAGAATCAAAAGGAAAATTCTTAGCCACCTTTAGCTGCATCATTTACCTGTAGGGGTTTGGTACTGATTTGGAGTAATTGGCTTGCCCATATTCTGACATTTTATCAGCCTATCTATATCCCTTGCTGTATGATACCTGCAACAATAACTACCTACCTTTTCCTCTAGCCAAATTAAGGACAACTAACTTTTACCTCTGTTAGACAGGATTTAGCCAGTAGATTTCAAGTGTGGTCTCTGACTGACCTTTGTTGGAGAAGGATGTCATCAGCATCAATGAAGCAAAAACAAAAGTAGGATATGAAGAAGGAACAAAGTGGGTGCTGTGACAGACATGAGAGGTGAGGTCAGGGGTCAAGGAAGCTTCACTGAAGTGACTCAGACACCATCACACTGGAATAAAGAAATAATGTGTATCTTATAATACCCATCCTCTTGTAGCTCAAATGGCTCTACCTTCTGTTGAATTTAATTGTTCCGTGATAAATTAATGAAAAGAATGGCGACACTGGAATTGCTCCATAATGAGAATAAAACTGGCACCCATTATCTGGATTCTTCAGTGGAATCGAGATGCTAATGAGCAGCCAGCAGCTCACAAAAGCCTCACCTTAGTATAATGAGAGATTAGTAAACTAGATTGCTCTGCCCCCTTGAAATCATGCATTTGAATCATCGCTCACTACAATGCAGCCCTTTACAAATGACACATTCTACAGCAGACCAATAACTCATTTCTGCCTCCCTAAAGGTTTTTTCTTCCTATCTCTGAACCCAATATGCATTACTCATAAATATTAACATTTTGTTAGTGCGGAATCTTAGGCCAATTTGAATGGTGGAGATTGGGGTGTGATGTGACTTGAAAAGAGAAAGGAAGTTATTGTGAGTTTGTGGATAGAAATGGAAAAAAAATCTGAAACACTGCATGGAATAACTGACAATCTTTGGTTACTTTATTTATTGTCCAAAGAAGGAAAATCCCAATAAAGAGATTAAGCTCCTTTTTATAGCCTTAAAATTGTATACTGACCCGTCAAGTTCATTTTTTCCTCATCTCCAGAGTTTTCAAGTGTAGGATTTAAAAACAAGACTGCTGTAGCACCTATTAGTGGCTTATCATTATTATTTTTGCATACAGCATTTAATGAAGTTTTCGCAAAATCTTCCCTGACAACTAATTGTAATTATTCTTCCCACATTCAACATTGTATTACTTAACATCCTTGTGAATTGCAGACCTAGATGATTTGAATGCAGATTTTTTTAACTATAAGATGTATGCCTTAAAGCTTACATGACAAGGGAGCAACAGGGCAGGGCAGACATGGCTCTGTCCTTTGCTTTGTAAAGCCCTTGCTTGCTATTTAGAGAATCATTTTGAGTTCACATTTCCCCCAACTTAATGATAGCACACATCATTAGGCTCAATAGATAGACTTAAACTATTTTTACATGTTTTTGGAAAACTAAGGTGCTATATTAAACATCATTGAGATGGTATTAGGACCACTGCACATTTGATACCCCTAAGTGTGTGTGTATTGATGGACTCTGACTACTTAATGTTTTAAGGTAATTAAACCACAAAAACTCATTGGAATAATGTTTAGGGCTGACTTAAACCCTTAAAGCCATTAGCAGTTAACTGCCAAGTTGTTCTGAGTTTCTGTGTGCATGAAATTGAATCATAGGCTAGTGGCAAGATGCATCAAACCTTGACAACTTTACATATTTTACCACAAACCAGGAAATAGAGGAGGGCAAAAAACTGAATGTGATAGCAAAAAATATCCAACCTCCTCGCCCCTGATTTCCACTGGATGTTTCCTAGAATCATTGATTCCTAGAATCATTGTCTGAATAGCCCAATTTAATCTTCATTCAGGTGTATGTACAGGTATTTCACATGTTTTGGTTAGTAGAGTCAAATCAAAGGGTATATTTGCTGGGCCTGTAGAGCATGTAGAATTGATAGGCATGGGGAAGACACCACCCACCACCAAGAAGTTTAGCAACACAGACAAGTCATGGCTGATGTCTAACATTTTAGTGTACTGTAGTAAGCAACCCAAGAAGAATGAGCAAATGAGGAGAGACTCAGTACAAAATACAACGTTGAGAATTATAAGATCTAGAGAGTCAGAAGTTCCTGGATTAGGGGAGGATATAATAAATAGGTTTAAATCCCTCATTAGAACCAAATGTAAAGGGTGATGAGCCTGTCACTAGAACAAAAATATCTATGGAAACATAAAAATATCTAGTAGAAAGCACAAGACTCTAGGAACAAGGGAATCTACCCTTTCAAATCAGCTTTAATCAGCTTTTTGCCATGAGAACAAGGCACCTGAGGCAATGTATTTGTCTCTTAGGTCTGGAATTTTCAGTCCAAACCTGAGAAGCTTTGGAAATAGGAGTACAACATGGTGTAAATGGGCAAATCCAAACCCCTTATATCAGGAGCCAGAAACAAAAGAGGAAAAGATGTAGAACAAGGATTCATAAAATTCCATACCACCAGTAACCTAAGGACCTCTCACAAAATGTCAGCTACTAAGAGGACATAATGCCTCCCGTGTAGTTCCAGCACAGGGGCCAGGCTTTCAGCACACAGTGGGTGTTCAACATATAAGCCATATCATCTCTAGTGATAAAATATCCTGTTATGATCATAGAAAACATCTGGGATCAAGAATTGATTCCAAATGTATAATTCCAGAATCTGAGCAACGATGACTTGCCATATTTAAACACAACTAAAACTTTTTAAGTTTTAAAAGAAACAGAGAAACACATGCACAAGGAGAGAGAGAGAGAGAGAGAGAGATTGGATTGGGTGGTGCCATGTTAGAGAAAGTGATCTATATTCACTATAGTATATGAAAAATAGGCAGTATAGAACACCATCTTTGCAATCATCAAAATACTCAATATTTCTCCATAAATCACATTTAATGAGTCCATCTGTCACCATTGGGTTACAAATGGTCTTAAAACTGGAAATGAGAGAATTTGGGTCAGGCCCACTCTTTTATCAAAATGTTCAATGTGAACAGTGACTTTTTTTTTTTCAACCAATTGTTGACAGAACTTTGAGGCCAAATGAGGCCCTGTTGATATGCCAGTGCTACCCATATCAACCTTCACCCTGGATCTGGGGAGCAGTACGGCTGCCTTCATAGAGTAGTGTCAGCATCACAGGTTTGTCTTTATATGTCTCTTGTCTGGACTGAAAGTTTATGTAGTTTGAAGAGATTTCATTCAATCTAAAGAGATCATTAAACTGAGCCCAAGCAGGTAAGGCCCACCAGGCAGCAGGCTGGGTTTTACTTCTGGATCTAATTTCCATGAACACTTATGATACATCTGTTTTCTCCCTGAGTTCATTTAAATATAGCCCAGATTTGTAGAGATCCACAAATGTGAGAAAAATGTTTAATATGTAAATTATTTTAAAAAAATTTGAATGTGCCTCTCAGTGCTCCAATGAATTTAAAGAAATGTGCTCATGACAAACTTCCTAAGCAAATGCCATTTTACTTTGGGGCACCTTGAAGTGTAATGACCACTTTTTTCAATTCATGTGTCTAAAGACTGGGTACATATTTATGCCAAAACTATTACTTTAAAGAGTGTTGCATTAGAAAGCAAATACCTTTAAAAAATGTAAAGAGGGAATAAACTTCTTTCCCATCAATGCACAGTCCCTATGTGCACCTTTCAGAAGAAAATCCCATCACCAACATTAAATTCTTCTTTGAGCTCTCATTGATCAGAGCCTTAGATTATCCAAACAGTCCAAGACTAAAATAACACAGCAGAGATTTTGGAAAATCTCCAAAATTCATTTTAGATTAAATCTACTGGTTTTTAGACTCCTGCCCTCGTCTAGTGATAAAGGTGGATTATCCCTGTACACTGTCTAATTAAGGACAAACAGTAACGTGACCATCTATACTTGTAGCAAAAATGTCATAACCTTCCTTTTCTGTTTAAAACAAAACTTTCATATTTGATCTGTCATTTGTGTGAATAGTGTACCATTGTGCCTTCAAAGCCTGAAGTATTAACTTAGGAAAAGACAATTTCCCTTGTAGCTAAACTATAATTTTTTTTATATCACAATGGGATTTTCAACTTTGTTACTGTTGCCACTAGTTCCAAACTAATAGATCTGAGTGTGAGAGCTTTAGGTCAGTCTTTGATGGTGATAATGAATATAGAACTTTCTTTAATTAAAGTACTTTTAATCTGGGAGTGGAAAGCCAATTAGGAAGTTGCTGCATGCTTTACTCTAAAATTACATAGGTAGACCAAGATCAGAAGTGATAAAGATGCTGAATCTTCAAAGATCTGATTTAATGTTATTTGTTACATAGTGGTATTGTGATCTGAAAAAAAATCAAAGCATCAATTCCTCGTTTGAAGAATTAGTGCATGCTTTTGTATCAAAGAATAATTTGTATGTAGAGTAACTACTATGATATATTCTGAGATGCAGGAAATAAAAGTACACAGTTTGTGGTAGTTTTAGAATCACAAGATGGAAGCCACTAAGAGACATCTATGCTATCCATAGTGATTCAAGTCTCTAATGATAGTCCTCTGTAGACAAAGGCAGACAGACCTCTGAGTGTAGGGCCAATTTATTCTACACAATGAGTCCCAGGTTAGCCAAGGCTACATAGTGACGCCTTGTCTTTCAAAGGACAATGAGCAAGTGAGGAGGAGGAGGAGGAGAGTGAGAGAGAGAGAGAGAGAGAGAGAGAGAGAGAGAGAGAGAGAGAGAGAGAGAACTGTGTTTTTCTAGCTAATTAAAAATTGGACAACCAGGAGAAGTCAATTTTTTCAAGGATAACTTACATGAGGCTATAGATTCCATTTCTGGACAATGTGTACATAGTATATGTTTCTTTGATAGTAGATATGAAGGAATAGTTCAATATCTGTAGCAGGTTTTCAGCAAGCATATTTTAAGAGAAAGTGGGAGGGAAATTGACATCAACATAGGTTCAACTCCTGTGAAATAAGAAAGTATGGGAAGCACAGCTGGAGAACATCATACTAAGTGAGGTAACCCAGTCTCAAAAGATCAATCATGGTATGCACTCACTGATAAGTGCATATTAGCCTAGAAACTTTGAATACCCAAGACATAATCCACAAATTAAATGATGTCCAAAAAGAATGAAGGAGTGGCCCCTGGTTCTGGAAAGACTCAGTGCAAGAGTATAGGGGAATTCCAGAACAGGGAAGTGGGAAGGGGCAGATGGAGGAACAGGGGGAAGGAAGAGGGCTTATGGGACTTGAAGGGAGTGGGGACCCAGAAAAGGGGAAATCATTTGAAATGTAAATAAAAAATATATCAATAAAAAATACTGAAAAAAATCGTTCATTGTAAAGTTATTCTTAAAAGGTTTCCCAAATCCAAGGAGTTCAGAAGGAAAAGCTTTAGAATCTCAATGTGGCTTTGCGATTAACTTGGAACAGCTACAAGACACAGCATTTTTTTATGCATACACTGAGGAAGATTTCAAGGCGCACTGAGGAGGCTGCTGAGTTTTGGAAGTTTCCTGAAGGAGATTTGAGAGGGTCTACTTCATGGCTACCATGATTTCCTAACATAATTTCATTTAACATTGCCTCACCTCTCTACAGGTATCTACTTATCTAATTTTCTTCATCTAAACATATAGAGGTCCTTCTCCTCTGGTGAGTCTTTGTTGACTGTGGGTGATACTTCACCAGTGGAAATAAATAACAACTGTCCTAGTAAAAAACTTTGGATTGATGTAATAAGCAAGATCTTTAGATGATGATAACAAGAATAATTGACGTGGACTATGATTATTCTCTAGTGGCTCAACAGATAGTAAATATTTTAACTCCAGTGTTCACAAACATAACCCACACATCAAATGAGGTACAAGAAGAAAGGAGGAGTGGCCCCTTGTTCTGGAAAGACTCAGTGAAGCAGTATTCGGCAAAACCAGAACGGGGAAGTGGGAAGGGGTGGGTGGGAGGACAGGGGAAGAGAAAGGGGCTTATGGGACTTTCGGAGAGTGGGGGGGGCTAGGAAAGGGGAAATCATTTGAAATGTAAATAAAAAATATATCGAATAAAAAAAATAATAACAATTCTATAAATATTTATTTCTCCCTCCCCTTAGAGAATATTGACTTATGTTCTATGCAAGGTCACCAGTTCTCTCGCTAAGTGTCAGATCACTTTTTCTTTATATTTCTTTTGCTAATCTTGATTGATAACATACTTAGAGTATAAAGTTCTTTGGTTATGGATATTTCAATAGTGGGCTGAGAAAGGTCAAGAACTACCCTGAATGTTGGTAGTGCCATCTCATTAGCTAGAGTACTAAATAAATTAAAAAGAGGCAGGCTAGAAAGTTGTCTCAATAGTTAAGAGCAAATATTGCTCTTGATAAGAAAACTTAATCTGTTTTCTAGAAGCATGATGGGTGGATCACAATCACCTATAACTCCAGGTCCAGGGGAGTTCTTGTGAACCTCTATCCACATAGTCAAATATGCCCCTCTTCAACCATGTCCTCTATCCAATGATAGACAGAGACTAAAGGTCAAAATCAATCCTTCCTCTCTTATGCTATTGATATTAGACATTCTGTCATGGAAACAAAAGGGCAAGCACAGCTACTATGGCACATCCTTTTTTTCTTAAGTACTTCCTACCTCCAAACTCTAATGAAACTCCTGTGAGAATCTCAGTTTTTCTATATATCAATCTATTCTTTTCCTTGACTAGATAGCAATAGTGTAGCACTATTATTAGAGTTCTTATGAAGTCCACAAGTGAACTCGGCTGGGGGAGTTTCACAGGACCACACCCTAGTGAAGGGAGAGGTAGTTCGACTTAGGCAATTTCTCACAGGGCTAGAACCAGTAGAAAACTAAGTGGTCAGTACTAAACCTATGTTCACTCAGACATTCATTAGAGCCAATAGTGTGTATATACATATGCATTTACATGAATATAAAAAATAAAGAGATGAAATTTTTGAGATGGGTTTAGGTAAGGGGATGGGAGGAATTAAAGGGAGGAGAGGAGAAGGTATAAATGATGTAAATGATATAAATGATGTATGTTCATATATGAAATCCTCAAAAAAATAATTTTAAATAAGTAAAACTATTTGCCCCTTGGAAATTTTTTTAAAAGTTTTAAAGTAAAATTTAAACATTTGGGTTTAGTGCATATAATGAAAACATAATTGCAAAGAGGTTTGGAATACAAAGATTTTGAAGACATTCAAATTTTGAAAATTCAAGCCAATTGGCAAATGTTTTGAAAGGCTTATTCCATTTTATTTAAATGGAAGCCTCACCATTTGAGCAACAGCATAGAGTCTAAGAAAAACATGCCCAGGGAAGAAACATATGATACATGCATTGGTTTGCTTTCCCATTTTACTACTATACACTGGGAACAGATGTTTCAATGAGGTTTGATATTCTAAATTCTTCCAGCCTGTTGAAAAGTCATCCATTCCACCAGTTCCTAAGTTCTAAGTCCTTAAACATTGTTTACAACATAACCTCCTTGAGGTTGTTCCTCCCTCTTTCTTTCCCTGATCTTATTGTCTATGAAGCACTAGTTATCACCTCTTCGATTGTGTGAATTTTTCCTGAGGGGACGAGGACAGAGGTCTGTTGATCTCAACATGGCACTGAGAGCAGACCAAGAAAATTACCTTGCCCAAGGGTACCTGTGTGAAGCAGGAAGAGTATTGGACTATTGACAGAGCCTAGGTGATACTAAGGCAGTTGCATCACTAAAAACATCCACCCAAGCTTTCCTGACAACTCCCAAAAGATGCAGCATTTGGGGTTTTCTGAACACTTTGAAGGTTGTTCTGGCTGTCAGAGTGTGTCTTGTCAACAATTGTTACTGTTTATAAAGTTTTGGAGAGGGACTTTGGGCCTCAAGCAACTTTCACAGATTCCCAAGCTTTGTGAGTTGTGTAAATATAATTCTTTCCTCTAACAGGGAATGATTGTAGTCATTTTGTTTTTATTGAGCTATGTTCCTTACCAAAATATAACATCCTGGGATGTCAAAATTGTTCTTTTAAAACCCTTTAGATTTCCAGGCCAAGCAAAGACTCTCACTCATACAAAACATAGAACTTCTGAGACAGGTCAGAGAAGGGGAGGTGACAGAAAAAGAGAGGAATGAGTAGAAGATAGTAGAAGAAGAGACAAAGGAAAGAAAAGATATATGTAGAGAGAAGCAGGAAGGGACTGTAGCATGTGTCTTGCCACGTACTAGGGCATATGCTATGTCCTACTAAGTCCTGTGACTACCTGCATAGTCATCCATAAATATTCTCAAGGTCATTCTAGTCCTTCCATCCCATCTCAATCACCTGCAGATAGACATCTTAGAAGTCATCTTCCCTGTGTGATATTAATTGCAGGTTATTGTCCCAAAATTGCTGACTGTTTTCTCCACACTGTGTAACCTTTCTCCACGCAGAGAACCTTTATTTTGAATATAATGTTAAATTGATTTTACAAATCTATGGCTATGTTACACATAGGTAATTTATCTAGAGAAACTACACTCCCCCCCTTTCCCTTCTCTCTTCCCTCAGAATGTACCTCATTCCCAGCCTGTTTTGTCATGCAGAGTAATTCTGATTTCCTTCTCCTTACTGTTCCTTCCATACTCACTTTTCTTGCTGCTGCAAGGGCACCACTAACTTACTTGTTATTTATTTATACTTTGCTATGTTCTGGGAAGAGTTTGTTATATTACACATTCAACTGCAATAAGCATATAAAAGAAAGTGTAAGTACAATATGAAACTAGGATTATGAATGATCTGTTTCTGTTCAGTTGCGATAAAAAATATTAGAAAAAAAGTGTTAAAATGATATATCAGAGCATGGGAAATATATGCTAGAGTGAAGGCCCAAGGCTTAGACTGAGATAAAATTAAAATGCCAAGACAAAAATCATATGTTCAACTCCTCTTACTCTTTCTTTCCTTCCTTCTCCATCTTTTGCCATTTTAGAGACAGAGTAACTCAACCTGGCTTTAGACTCATGCCAATCCTACTGCCGCAGTCTCCCTAGTTCTGGAGGGATGCACCACGACACCTGCCTTTAGGCTCTTGATTAATCTGAGTCATTGGCTGACAACTACTTGGCAAACAAAAGTTAGAAGGAACCAAAGCTAGTTTTGACATTACAGTCATTGTGGAGTATGTGAAACAATCCCCCAAGGAACAACAAAGATTTGTCCTGGGAAGAACTTGATTCTAGAACAGTATGTTGACATCATTTTTGAAACATGACATAGAGGGACAATAGATCAGAAGCAGGAGTCCTGGCCTTACCTAATACATAGAGAAAGAACAGTGGCTGGAGATCTAATTGAAAGCACCCAATCATAAGGACTAAATCCTTTTGGGCCATAAACCATTCAGAAGATAATGACAAGTTCCTAGAGGGTGAGAAAAGACCCAAGTTGAATGGTGACTGCTAGCAATCTGTTTTAGCCTCTTTTGTATTGCCCCAAGCCAGCTTTGCTTTTCTCACACTTGAGTTTTATGTTTGCCCTCCCTTGTAGTTACATCCTGGAAAGGGTATGACTGTAGTCTTCCTCACTAGGCCATGATCACAAATATTGGGGCCAGGGACACACAGAGCTCTGGACTAGGACTTTAATATGCCACTCACTGAAATAGCTATTTTCCTTAATGGTCTCTATCCAAAGAATAGCCCAGTGAAGGTGACATTGACTGTTAACCTATTCTGAGTGTGGCAGGCCTGCACAAATGATGCCTAAATTGTTCCTCAAGAACAATTTGAGTGTGAATAGAAACTGCACAATAGACTGTGTCACCCATGAAAAGACATCTCATCAGACATGCAGAATTTATTCCTCAAGATTCTCTACTTAAGGAAGCAGGCTCATCGCCACAGCAGAGATATCTATGATAATGCTTCTTCAAACCAGTAAAACAAAAGTAACAGACTTTAGCACTGATTGTGTTTATTAAATTGCACAGCATGACATTGTTAATAGTCTCAAAAAACAATTTGGGTGTGCAAAGTGGCACAGAATAGAATATATTATGATGCTTAAGTTGTTTTAAATATCCAGAGTAGGCTTTTTTTTCAAGTTGTTGTTATTTATTGGTACATAAGATACCCTTCGAGGAAGGAGATTTTAGAGACATGGGAGGTGGCTTCGTCACCTTCATTAGAGGTCTATATCTAAGCTATGCATGACTTTCAATTAAAGTCAGGAAGAGACATCTCAGATTTTTTATTTTTCTTGTAGCTATATGTTCTAGGAGAAAGTGTGTGTGTGTGTGTGTGTGTGTGTGTGTGTGTGTGCGAGAGAGAGAGAGAGAGAGAGAGAGAGAGAGAAACAGAAAGACAGAGAGACAGAGAGACAGAAACAGAGAGAGACAGAGAGAGACAGAGAGAGAGCATGGATGTGGATGTGGATGTGGGTGGTATATGTGTATTCGTGTGTGTCTTTGTGTGTGTGTTTGTATGTGTGTGTGTGTGTATGTGGTATATGGGTCTAAAGCAGTATGTACATACACGGGTATATGTATATACTTCTGTGTATATATGTGTATAGTTATATTATTTATACCAAAACCTTTGTATCTGATACTGCACTCATGATTAATTCAATAAAGATATAATGATAACATTTGAAAAAGCTTTGTTACTAGGGCCTACTCCTAATGAATCCAAAAGAATTTACACACACACACACACACACACACAATTGAAGGTAAGAAGTGATATCACCACAATAAGAGCAGCATGTGTTAGAGTAGGAAACTCATAATGGGCAAGATTTGGGTACAATGCTGACAAAATGACATTGTGCAAGAAACTGTACAGTGTTCTCAGAGTAAAAAGTGCTTTGATATTCTCCTGGTCCTTTCTGCTGTGGCAGACTCCTAGCTGGTCTGCTCCTCTAAAGACACCATAACCTGATCTATTCTGCACTATCTAGGATGCACTACACTCACAGCAGTTGATGCCATTGCTTGAAAGCATGCAGGGCAACTGAGCAGACAGACTGAAAGCCTCCCTGGAGTACCGCGGCATATAAGGAAATAGAAACCATAGTTAGTAGGCCCCCCTGGAGAACATCTTCACATAGGACAACAGCTTGACTGCTCCACTGAAGACCCAACCATCTGAAGGCTTCCCAGGAGATCTACTGCAACAGATCAGCAGCTTCTCTGCCCCTCTGAAGAGCCCCCATTTGGAAGGACACACAGGTGGTCTCTCACAGCCAGGGCCACATGCCTACAGGGAGACCTGGAGCAACCCAGGAAAAGAAGAGGCAGACTCCAGACAGAATCACCCAGACCAACAAACACCAGGGATATCCAGATGGCAAAAGGCAAATGCAAGCGTATAAGCAGCAGAAGACAATATAGGTGGGCATCATCAGAAGCCAGTTCTCCCACCACAGCAAGCCCCGAATACAACAACACACCTGAAAATCAGGAATCTGTCCTAAAATCCTATCTCATGAAGATAATAGAGTCCTTTAAGGAGGATATCAATAACTCACTGAAAGAAATATAGGAAGCACAGGTAAACAGGTGAAGGAATTGAATAAAGTGATCCAAGACCTAAAAGTGGAAGTAAAAACAATAAAGAAAATTCAAATAGAGGCAAACCTAGAAATGGAATACTTAGAAAGAGGTCAGGAATTACAAATGTAATTATCACTAGCAATACAAGAGACAGAAGAGAGAATCTCAGGTATAGAAGATACATTAGAAGAGATTGACACAACTGTCAAAGAAAATGCAAAATGTAAAACACTCATAACCCAAAGCATCTGGGAAATTCAGAACACAATAAAAACACCAAATCTAAGAATAGTCAGAATAGAGGAGAATGAAGATTCCCAGCTCAAAGGACCTGAAATTGTCTTCAACAAAATCATAGAAGAAAACTTCTCCAACCTAAAGAAAGTGATGGCCATAAAGGTACAAGAAGTCTATAGAACACCAAATCAATTAATGGGACCAGAAAAGAAAATCTTCTTGTCACATAATAATAAAGACACTAAATTCACAGAAAAAAGAAAGAATATTAAATGCCACAGATGAAAGAGCCAAGTAGCATACAAAGGTAAGCCGACCACCTTTCAAAACTACACCAGACTCATCAAAAGAGACTGTGAAAGATAGAATAGCCTGGACAGAGGTCATGCAGAATCTAAGAGAACGAAAATGCTAGCCCAGGCTATGATACCCAGCAAAACTCTCAATCAACATAAATGGAAAAAACAAAAGATTCCAGGATAAAACCAGTTTCTTTCTACCAATCCATCCCTACAGAGGATCCTAGAAGGAAAACTCCAACACAAGAAAGGACTTGCATCAAAGAAAGGACTTTGCATACTTGCATCAAAGAAAGGACAAGATATTAAGCATCCAACAAGCCAAAAGGAGAGAATGACAAGCACATAAAGCCACCTACAAAAACAAGCATATCAGGCACCAACAGTCACCTCTCGGTAGTGTCTTTCACTATTAATTGGTTCAGCTCATCTATGAAAAGACATAAGTTAACAGACTGGATCCGCAAACAAGATCCAACATTTTCCTGCGTACAAGAAACATACCTCAATAATAAAGACAAACACTAACCCAGAGTAAAAGGATGGAAAAAGGTCTTTCAAGCAAATGGTCCCAGGAAACAAGCTGGAGTTTTGAGCCTATCCAATAAAATGGATTTCCAACAAAAAGTTATCAAGTGTGATGAGGAAGAACACTTCATATTCATCAAGGGGAAAATCCACCAAGAGAAATTCTCAATTCTGAACATCTTTGCCCCAAATACAATAACGCCCAAAATTTATAAAAGAAACTTCAGTAATGCTCAAAAGCACAGGTTGAACAGAATACCACACAATAATAGTGGAAGAATACAACACCCCATTATCATCAATGGAAATAGAAAAAATCATAAACACAATGGAAACATGTCATTGAACAGAAACACAATGAAACAAATAGAGGTTATGAACCAAATGGATTTAACAGATATCTACAGAACATTGAACCCTAAAACAAAAGACTAAAACTTCTTCTCAGCAATTCATGGTACCTTCTCCAAGGTCAACCATATAATTTGTCACAAAACAACCCTCATCAGATACAAGAAAACTGAAATAATTCCATGCATCCTATCAGATCACCATGATCATAGGCTGGTCTTCAATAACAACAAAAACAACAGAAAGCACACATATACATGGAAACTGAACAACTCTCTACACAATAACTAGGTCAGGAAAAAAATAAAGAAAGAAATTAATGACTCCCTGGAATTTATTGAAAAGGTTGACACAACCTATCCAAACTTGTGGGGCACAATGAAAACAGTGCTAAGAGGAAAATTCACAGCACTAAGTGCCCTGGTAAAGAAACTAGAGAGATCTTACACTAACAACAGCACACCTGAGAGCTCTAAAACAAAAAGAAGCAAACACACTCAAGAGGAGTAGAAGGCATTATAAATAGTCAAACTCAGGGCTGAAATCAACCAAATATAAACAAAGAGAATAATGCAAAGAATCAACAAAACCAAAAGCTGGTTCTTTGAGAGAATTAACAAGATAGATAAACCCCTAGCCAAAATAACTAAAGGGCACAGAAGCAGTATCCAAATTAACAAATCAGAAATGAAAAGGAAGACATAACAACAGACCTGGAAGAAATTAAAAAAAAATCATCAGAGCGTACTACAAAAGCCTATACTCAACAAAACTGGAAAATGTAGATGAAATGGATGGTTTTCTAGACAGATACCACATACCAAAGTTAAATCAAGAGCAGGTAAACTATGTAACAGGCCCATATCATACAAGGAAATAGAAGCCATTAAAAACCTCCCAAACAAAAACCCCAAGGCCAGATAGATTTAGTTTAGAATTCTACCAGACCTTCCAAGAAGAAATAATAACAATATTCCTCAAACTATTTAATAAAATAAAAACAATAGGAAAACTACCTAACTCAATTTAGGGAGCCACAATTTCTCTGATACCTAAACCACACAAGGAACCAACCAAAAAACAGAACTTCAGACCAAGATCACTTATGAATATCCATGCAAAAATATTCAATAAAATTCTTGCAAACTGATTCTAAGAATACATCATCATTCATGATGATCAAGTAGGCTGAATTCCAGGGATACAAGGTTGGTTCAATATATGAAAATCCATTAACATAAGCCACTATATAAGCAAACTCAAAGGAAAAAAATCACATAATCATCTCCTTAGATGCAGAAAAAGCATTTGACGAGATACAACACCCTCTCATGTTAAAAGTATTGGAGAAATCAGAAATTCAATGCCCCACCTCTAAACATAATAAAAGCAATTTACTGCAAATAAAATCCCAATATCAAATTGAATGGAGATATACTTGAAGAAATTCCACTAAAATTGGGGACAAGACAAGGATGCCCACTCTTCCCATATCTATTCAATATAGTATTTGAAGTTCTAACTAGAACAATAAGACAACAAAAAGAGATCCAGATTGGAAAAGAAGAAATAAAGGTATCACTATTTGCAGATGATAGTATACATAGGTGACTCTAAAAATTCTGCCAGACCACTTCTCCAGATGATAAACAACTTCAACAAAGTGGCCAGATATAAAATTAACTCAAATAAATCAAAAGATTTCCTTTATACAAATAAAAAACAAGAAGAGAAAGAAATTATGAAATAAACTCTCTTCATTATAGCCACAAATAATATAAAATATCTTGGGGCAATTCTAACCAAACAAGTGAAAGACTGGTATGACAATAACTTCAGGTCTCTCAAGAAAGAAATCAAAGATCTCAGAAGATGGAACAAACTCCCATGATCCAAATGGATTGACAGAATTAATATAGTAAAAAATGACCATCCTACCAAAAGCAATCTACAGATTCAATGCAATCCCCATCCAAAAAAAAAAAAAAAATCCCAATACAATTCTTCAAAGACTTGGAAAGAACAGTTCTCAAATTCATCTGGAAAAAAAATCCAAAAGAGTGAAAACAATTCTTAACAATAAAAGAAAGGCCAGGAGAATCACCATCCTTGACTTCAAGCTTTACTACAGAGCATTAGTGATAAAAAAAAAAAAACTGCCCAGTGTTGGTACAGAGACAGACACATTAATTAATGGAATAGAATTGAAGACCCAGAAATAAAACCACATACTTACAGACACTTGATCTTTGACAAAGATGTCAAAAATATAAAATGGGAAAAAAGAAAGCATCTTCAATAAATGGTGCTGGTCTAACTGGCTGTTAATATGTAAAAAAAAAAAATGAAAATAGACCCATATTTGTCACCTTGCACAAAGCTCAAGTCCAAGTGAATCAAGGACCTCAATATAAAACCAGATACACTGAGTCTAATATAAGAGAAAGTGGGAAAGAGCCTTGAACTTATTTGTATAGGGGAAAATTTTCCTAAACAGAACCCCAGTGGCTCATGCTTTAAGATCAAGAATTGATAAATGGGACCTCATGAAACTAGAAAGCTTCTCTGAGGCAAAGGACATAGTCAATAAGACAAATCGGTTACCTACAGATTGGAAAAAAATCCACACTAACCTCATCTCTGATAGAAATCTGATATCTAAAATATATAAAGAACTAACTAGCTGTCAATAAAAAAAATGAAAATAGACCCATATTTGTCACCTTGCACAAAACTCAAGTCCAAGTGAATCAAGGACCTCAATATAAAACCAGATACACTGAATCTAATATAAGAGAAAGTGGGAAAGAAGCTAACCACCAAAACCCCAAACAACCGAATCAAAAATGGGGTATATTTACACAATGGAATACTACTCAGCTATTAAAAACAATGAATTCATGAAATTCTTAGGCAAATGGATGGAACTAGAAAATATCCTGAGTAAAGTAACATAATCACAAAAGAAAACGCATGGTATGCACTCACTGATAAGTGGATATTATCCCAAATGCTTGGAATACCCAAAATACAATTCACATACCAAATGAAGCTCAAGAAGAAGTACAAAGTATGGATACTCTCGTCCTTTTTAGAAGGGGGAACAAAACACCCACAGGAGGAGATACAAAGTGTGTAGCAGAGACTGAGGAAAAGATCATCCTGAGACTGCCCCACTGAGGGATCTATCCCATATACAGTTACAAAACACGGACACTATTGTGGATGCCAAGTGCTTGAAGACAGGAGCCTGATATAGCTGTCATCTGGGAGGCTCTGCCAGTGCATGACAAATACAGAGGTGGACACTCTCAGCTAACCATTGAACTGAGCACAGGGTCTCCAATGGAGGAGCTAGAGAAAGGACCCAAGGAGCTTTAGAAGTAACAATAATATGAACCACCCAGTACCCTCAGAGATCTCAGGAACTAAATCACCAACCAAAGAGTGCACATGGAGGGACCCATGGCTCCAGATGCATATGCAGCAGAGGATGGCCTTGTTTGACATCAAAGGGAGGAGAAGCCTTTGGTCCTGAGAAGGCTAGTTACCCCAGTATAGGGAAATACCAGGACAGGGAAGTAGGAGTAGGTGGATTGGTGAGCAGGGGCATGGGGGATGGGTTAGGAGGTTTTCAGGGCAGGAAACCAGGAAAGGGAACAGCATTTGACATGTAAATAAAGAATATATCTATTTAGAATGTCAGAAACATTTAGTATTTATCACAAATGTAGTGGAGCTGGAGAGATGGCTCAGCAGTTAAGAGCACTGACTGCTCTTCTGAAGGTCCTGAGTTCAAATCCCAGCAACCATATGGTGGCTCACAACCATCTGTAATGAGATCTGACACCCTCTTCTGGAGTGTCTGAAGATAGCTACAGTATACTTACATGTAATAATAAATCTTTAAAAAAAAAAACAAATGTAGCAAGTATTTAATATCTTACCTCTCACACCTGCAATCTGAAGTCCCTGGACTTTTGAAGATATACCACTATAGCCTGTTAACTCAAATTTGGCAATTACAGTTTGAATGTAAACACTTAAATCCTCAGTTTGTGATGTCATTTGGGAATATTATGGAGCCTTCTTAGATGGAGTTGGTTATTTGGGCTGGACCTTGTGTCTTTACAGATCAGACAAACTTCTGTCTATTCTCTGCTTGCTAAGTACTGATGCAAGGTGACTAGCCAGCCTTCTGAACTTGCATCCAGAGCTTACCTGCCTGCTGACATATTTTCACCTCAACAGTAAGGTGTCTTCCTAGAACTACAAGCCCAAATAAAGATTGTCTTCCCTAAAACTGTCTTTATAGAAGAGAAAATAAAAAAATGACCTTGCCTAAAACTTATTTTTACAGCAAAACTTTTTCAAAGTAAAAAGTCGTGGTCTTTTAAAAATCTTTCTTAAAATTTAAAGATTGAATAATTGCTGTATTCTTGTTCTATAGTATCAAAGATATACTTAATATTGCATTTCTAAAATGTGAAAAGAATTATGGGTTTTGAAGCCTTTGTCTCTGTGATTTTTTATTACAAAATAGCGTAATATATAATAATGGTGTGTGTGTGTGTGTGTGTGCGTTTAATGTGATGGCACCTTTTGAATAGTCAGTCACTGAGAACTTATTATTCTGCTCTGTGGTAGACATGATAATCCCTGCCAATGCATAATGATTCCAAAGGCTTATTGAGGACTATTTACATGTTCAAGGTTACATAGTTCATAAACATCAAGAATGTCATTCTGACTTTAAATGCCATTCTAAGCCCCATGATTGCTATCAGGAGAAATGTCCATGGGAGCATAAATGTAGGAAGTGAAAATGCTAAACAAGAAGTACATAAAATGTCTATCTCTGTGATATTGTGGGTTGATCAAGATTAATGATCCAGTTGCCTCAAAATCTGTTTCTTTTTTGAGAGGCAGATTAAAATAATTAACAGTGATAGAAAATAAAATACAAGAACAGTGGCTTTCTATTTAGGTTTTTTTTTTTTTTATCAGCTATGTGAAAACATAGTATGTCCCTGATGCCTGAACACACCTGCAAGTGTGCTACCTGAGAGATGCTACAAGCTCCCCTTCTAGCTTTCCTCACGCTGACCTAACCATTCAAAAGCATCAGAAAAATCCCCCAACACTTTTATTCATATATTCCCTCCTGGCTCCCTCTAAAGGGAACAAACCAGATAAAAGTACTCCCCTTCTTTTCTCACCTTTCCTATTGGATCTCCACCAGCTTGGTTGGTGTTCTTTGGAAGCTAATTTTATATGGCTCTTATATGCTCTTTGCCATAGCCAAGGAGTCTAATAAATCTTTAATTCCACAAGACTCTTCAGGTATAATTTGGAGGCCATAATAGAATGATCATTAAAGACTCCATGTAGGTGAATAACTTTCTCATGTGCAACACAGCACCTGTCTCTGACCCAGCAGTTCTTATCACATAGTACAAAAACCAATGATGAATGAACTTCCTTTGCTCTCAGGTCTCCAAGGATTTTGGCAAGTAGAAAACATCCATACCCTGGCTATAATGCCCTTTCGTATTTAAAATGTTCAATAATTATTTATTGAGGGTAGTAATACATTAATGTTAATTACCTAAATCTGCCCTGCTTGTATTTTTTCTTTTGGATTGTTTTGCTTTGTTTTGTTAAATATAGTGAGAAGACTCAAGTTTCCCTAACAGTAATAAACTGGAAGACTCTTCAAAAAGTCACTTAAAACTGTGTCTGTAGTCTTTTATTTCCCAGCATTCCTCTCAGAAATAAAAAAAGAAAAAGGATTTGCTTGGTTACTGACTTCAAGGTAGTATCTTTTTAAAAGATTCTTGGGATTGAAGCAAAATTTACAATCTATACATGAACTACAAATAGCACACACATACATAAAAAGAAGTGGAAATGATGTTTCTATTTTTAAGTAAAATAGAACTGACTTTTCACAAGCAAATGAAATGCTTTGCAAGTTTTTATGTAGCAAAATACAGATCTTTTCGTGTTAATTAATTGTGTTAAATACATGGCACTAAGTTAATTACAAGGTATGTGGTATCTTCATGGGCTATATCTCCAAACTGTAGATTCAGGGACTTTCCCTTCTATGTGCTAATGGTTTGCTTGGCCATACTATCCAATTAAACAGATAATACAACACTCTGCCTAAAACAAACATCCACACATAGCAATTTGAAATCAAATGGTTGTGGTGATCACTCTGCCACATACAGTGAAATGTGACAATTTAGAAAGACAATGGCTATGTTAATCTATTCAATGGAGTTTCAGAGCTAATCACATCCAGAAGAATAAATAAAAGCATGAGCTTTATAGCTGTTTAGACAGATGAGCCAACAGGGAAAACAGTAAGTACTTCCATTCTCTCCTTGTTATCAATAAGCAATTGTTTTGCCTGCAGAGTCATTTTTTTTTTTTTTTACTTTTGTCTTGTTTATATTGAGTTGTGGTCTTCTTGTTATCTTTTTCAGGGCATAATATAAATTATACATTAAGAGAAAATTAAAATAAGTAATATATTATTGGAGTCTGTCTTTTTGACAATGACAATTTCACAAGACTTCAAAGTCTACCAACAATGCTTTTAGTTCCTGGGCTTTTGAAGTGAAGGCTTTATCTCCTTCTTGAATCCATGCCCTTAATAAGCTGCTGTTTCGCTTGCTTTGATATTAGGAATGTCTTTTAAATCATGTATAACTGATACACATGTGTTATTGCTCTCTATTTCCCCGAGGAAAGATGAATTAATGTTTCTTTGTATAAACAGGGCACCAACAAAATTGCAAAGAAGTGACTCCATCCAAGTTTAACATGGCCCACAGGGGAGTTTATTAGACTAATATACAGGTGTATGTGTTAAAGAAATAGTGTATCACTGAAAAGACTAGCATGGTGATGACATCACAGAAGACACATTATAGAGTTCTGCCCTTCTGCATTTTTTACCTCCTTTGTAATATGGATTCTTCCAAGATCATAAAAAACAGATAGGTAAGATGGAGTGAAATCTCCGGTGAGAAATCCATTGAGCTTACTCTGCTTCTGCCCATGGGCACATGCTCTAGCACTATTATGTTGGGGATTGGTTCTAATACTCTGTTTTAAGTCAGCTCCCTAAATCACACAGGAATCAGTTTGTTCGGATGCTGACCATACCTGTCTCCAATTGGTTTTTGATTGATCAATACAGAGCCAATGGCCAAATGACTATGCAGGATGAAAGGGGTGGAATTTTGAGGATTCTCCTGCAAGAAACACAGAAGAGAGAAGTAACAAAATTGTCATGACTTGGAAGCAGAGGTCAGATTTAAGAGCTGCAGGAGAAAATCATCCAGTGATGTAGGTGCAAAGGGAAAGTGGCCCCATGGGAAGGCTTCCAGAAGGAAACAGGGCAGCAGAGACAAATTATAGATTAAGAAAGTTTTAACTCAGGAATATCAGAGGGAAGTGTGTGTTAGCTGCTAAGAGGTTTGGAAATGCCCAACCACTGAGCTAGTCAAAGCATATGAAAATAAAATGGTTGTGGGTGGGTGTCTTTTCATTTGTGAATCCAGAGAGCTCTGGCTTGTGGCAAGAAGTACGACCTCCCACTTGGAGCTCAGAGTAGATTGACAATTCACTACTACAACTATCACCACAGACTTAGTTATCATTACATTATTCCATATATTTTCTTATCATGGTTTCTGAGCTAGGGTTATCTCTGTTCTGTAATGGCAATCAATGGACATCATATACCTGGAGAAGAAGCTATACAGGAAAAAAAAAAGTGCTTTGCACTTGGCTTATTAACAACTGTTTACACAGTAACTACCTGTCACTGAAACTCGATTGTAGATTAGTATATTACATGTCTGTTGTGTTATTTTTTTTTTACCATCTTAAGCATAGCAAAGTCGCTAATATTCATTGGGCTACCTTATGTCTGTGCAACCACCTTCAGCATCTGTGAAATTACTTATCAATTCATACAATTCTATAAGGATTTCTCAGGAAACTAAAACTTTCTAGATCCAACTATGAAACCATTAGAATCTACTCATTAGTGTGCTTGGCTTAACATAGAACTCTTGCTTATCCAATCAACAAGTCTTTCATGATTCTCCTATATTTTGTTTTAAATGTGGGCTCTGTACAATTATAAGCAGAAAAATGAGATGCTAATTTTTAAACACTTGTGTGTAGGATGCCTAGATTGTTAGAATGGATCTGCAGAAGGACTTGACATTCAGATGGAAGTGAAAAGAAAAGATAGAAAGCATGATTTTCTTGAATCAGGGAAAGAGACTAGATCCTCCCCAGGTAGGGGGCACAATGAATTCCTCATAACTTTGTTTGAGTGGGACAGTTGTCTCTTTCAAGAAAAAAAAGAAAATTATCATTCTGGATAAAGTAGTAATTAATAAATTTAATAATACAGTATGGGTAAGAATAAAAGTTTAGGCTTATGCTTTTTTCTATCTTTAAAACAGAAAGGAGAAAATATAATATTATTTAAGATTGCTATTTCTTAATACATGTTATTTATAAGTGGAAATTAAGCATATTACTTTAGGAATCTGATGTGGTAGACCAAAGGTTGATAGAGCCAGACTGGATTGTGGATTGGTTGTCTTCAAATTATTTGAAAAGTTTTACTCAACATAGGTTTTGCATAGGTAGCCAAAGCTGGAGATCTCTCAGCATGGATAAAAGCTGGAGAAAGAACATCGCCTACAATAAGGCCTAGAGCACAACTATGTATTAATTAACAGCTAAATGTTCACTCATTCATTCACTCAGTTATTCAGTTATTTGATGAGTTTATACAATGTGTCAAGTACTATGACAGGTAGAGTAGACACAAAAACTGTTCCGGTCCTAAATGAGATCTTAGCTACCTACAGAGCCCAAAAAAGAAGACAAATTGTACAAAAAAGGGCTTTAGGATACAATAGGAGATCAATACTCAATTATGAGGATGTTTGAGCTCAAGCTCTTAAAATAATTCCAAGTGTTATGGTTTTTACAGGTGGATTTTTTATTCATTTTGAAAAATAAAGTTATGACCTAGATATTCCTTGAATCCTCTGGCATCTAATTCAGGTATTAATACACAAGCAAATAATTTAATAAAATATACGTTTTTCTATTAGGAAATGGAAGTACTAAATTTTCTTCATTCACTTACTAATAATGACTAAGAAATATAATACTTAGGAGTTGCAAGTATCACCTGGGTATTCCAAAAGACTGGAAGGCAGGAGTCATCCAAAAACACAAGGGAGGTGTTAGAGCTTTCATGTGTCTAAAGGATAGAATCTTGGGGCAAAGGAAAAACCAAGGCCACAGGATTTCCCTTGATAGCAGGATGTGTTCAAGCCTGTGGGCCGCTTGGTCAAATAGTGTAAGCCCAAATCTAACACATTTAACAATAGAAAATAAAACAAAGGAGACTACAGAACACCTCATAATGCTGAGTTCAGACTTGTAGCACACTGCTGCTGTCTCAAGAGATTATTCTTCCCCTGGCTAAGCCTCTTATGTCTGGCACAATACAAAATTGTCAAATATAAGCTTGATGCCTGTAGAAAAAAATTAGTATATTCTCATCCTGGTTATTTATTACAGCCGTGTCAAACTTTCAGCTTCATTACTTGACAATATATGTAAATGATATCCCTAAGTTTTCCTATAAAACCATTTGGTGAGCACATCAATTGATAGGCATCAGAGTTCCCTTTTTTAAAGTCCAAAAAGGGACAATTAAAAAATGATGAGCCATATCTTTAATTAGGTTTTTACTTTCTATTTTCTGTTAATGTAAGCCCTAGCATGTACTCAGTCGATTTTATGTTCTTTGTGGTACAAAGTAATTTGCAATTCTTCTTTCCAACTTCAATGTATTGATAGGGCATAAAGTCTACTCTTAAATACAATCAAGCAATATTTAGTTATTTGATTTGGACACTGTATTTGAGATCTACTGCTGCATAACAAGTTAAACTTTTTCTTTCTTCTTTATTGGATATTTTCTTTATTTACATTTCAAATGTTACCACATTTCCCGGTTTTCCTCCTACCTTCCCTGAAACCCCCTATCCGATGCTCCCTCCTCCTGCTTCTATGAAGGTGTTGCCCCACCCACATACCCATTCCTGCATCTCTGCCTTAGCATTCCCCCTCACTGGGGCATCAAGAGTTCACATGACTAAGGGCCTCTCCTCCCATTGATACCCAACAAGGCCATCCTCTGCTATATATGAAGCTGGAGCCATGGGTCCCTCCATGTGGACTCTTTGGTTGGTGGTTTAGTCCGTGGGCGTGCTTGGGGGTCTGGTTGCTTGATAGTTTTGTTCTTCCTATGAGGGTGAAAATCCTTCAACTCCTTCATTCCTTTCTCTCTCCATTGGTGACCCAGTGCTCAATCCAATGGTTCACTATAGCATCCTCCTCTGGCAGAGCCTCTCAGGAAACAGCTATGCCAGTTTCCTGTCATCAAGCACTTCTTGGCATACACAATAGTGTCTGAGGGTGACTGTGAATGGGATAGATTCCCAGGTGGGGCAGTGTCTAGATTGCCTTCAGGCTCTGCTCCATACTTTGTCTCCATATTTCCTCCCGTGAGTATTTTGTTTGCCTTTCTAAGAAGGACCAAAGCATCCATACTTTGATCTTCCTTCTTCTTGAGCTTCTTCTGTTCTATGAATTGTATAGTGGGGATTCTGAGTTTGGGGGTTAATATCCACTTATTAGTGAGTGCATACCATGTGTGTTCTTTTGTTATTGGATTATCACACTTAGGGTGATATTTTCTAGTTCCATCCATTTGCCTAAGAATTTTATGAAATTGTTGTTTTTAATAGCTGAATAGTACACCATTGTGTAAATGTACCATATTTTCTCTATCCATTCCTCTTTCCAGCTTCTGATTATTATAAATAATGCTGCTATGGACACAGTAGAACAAGTTTCCTTGTTATATCTTGGATCATTTTTTGGGCATATGCCCAGGAGTGGTATAGCTGGGTCCTCGGGTAATACTATGTCCAATTTTCTGAGGAACCTTCAGACTGAGTGGTTGTACTAGTGTACAATTCCATCAACAATGGAGGAGTGTTCCTCTTTCTCCACATCCTTGCCAGCATCTGCTGTCACCTGACTTTTTGATCTTAGCCATTCTGATTGGTATAAGGTGGAATCTCAGGGTTGTTTTTAATTTTCATTTCCCTAAGGATGTTGAACATTTTTTAGGTGCTTCTCGGCCATTGGATATTCCTTAGTTGAGAATTCTTTGTTTAGCTCTGTACCACATTTTAATAGGGTTATTTGGTTCTCTGGAGTCTAACGCCATGAGTTGTATATTGATCATTAGCCCTCTATTGGATGTAGGGTTAGTAAAGATCTTTCCCCAATTTGTTGTTTGCCATTTTGTTTTATTGACAGTGTCCTTTGCCTTACAGGAACTTTGCAAAAATGTGGTATCTTTACACAATGGAATACTACTCAGCAATTAGAAACAATGAATTCACAAAATTTTTAGTCAAATGGTTTGATCTGGAAAATATCATCCTAAGTGAGGTAACCCAATCACAAAAGAATACACATGGAATGCAATCTCTGATAAGTGGATATTAATTAGCCCAGAAGCTCTGAATACCCAAGGCACAAATTGCATAACAAATGACTCCCATGAAGAAGTATGGAGAGGGTCCTGATCCTGGAAAGGATTGATCTAGCATGGGAAGGGAATATAAGGACAGAGAAAAAGGAGGGAGGTGATTGGAGAAGGGATGGAGAGAAGAAGGTTTATGGGACATATAGGGAGGGGGGATCCGGGAAAGGGGAAATCATTTGGAATGTAAACAAAGAATATAGAAAATAAAAATATTAAAAAAATCCAGCAACTAGAATTCTTACCTTAATCATTATAAATAGACAGAGTCTAAGAAACATAACCCTGCATTCAGTGTTCACCTGCTGTATGCCAGATACTGTGAAAAGGATCAAAATTCCCCTACATACATTCCATTTTTCTTTTCATAAGCCTTATTATAAAAATGTAAATAAATAAAAACACTACATACCAGACCCAAAGCCTTTGTAAGGTAATGAACTTATATTCTGTTAGAACTGCAACTCAAAGTAGAATCTATGAAGTTTCATATTAAATTTTACTCTTTAAGTATTGAATATATTTTATGTATTCATCTAATTAAAAAAAAGCCCAAAGTCCATGACAGCATTTCAATCAGAAAAAACTACTCTGTTCCCTTAACTCATCAATGACCTGAAATCAATGACCACATCATTCCCTTGTGTTTAGCTTTTCTTCATGTTACAGTGTATCCACAAGTACATTTGTCAACATCTACACATACATTAGTGACTTGATTCTGCATGAGAGAAAAGATGTGATTCATTTGTTTTTGAGGTCATGTGACCTTGCTTAATAGTGTAGATTCTAAGTCCTATATGTATTCTAACTTCTCTATTATATATATATGTATATAATCTATATCAGTGTGTGTGTGTGTGTGTGTGTGTGTGTGTGTATTAGAGTAGATTAGTATCCATCTACTTGACCTGAGCCAGCAAGAACAGGGGTCCTGAATGACAAGGTGTTGAGTGACAGACCAGAGATAAGAAATAAAGAAGATGAGAACAACGATGACAAAGGCTATAGTTAGGACCAGGAGCTCTTCTATAAGCCTATGATGCAGTCCAAGCAAGTTTACTAAGAAGTACAGTATTTGAGATACTATTTGTAGCCAAAGTCAGATCATGTTGACAGAGAGAACAAGAGATACCTCATATGTATGTGTGTGTGTGTGTGTGTGTGTGCGTGCGTGTGTGTTTGTGTGTATGTGTATGTGTATGATTCCTATTTGTATCAAATACTTTTCATTTTGATTTTCATAAGCCCCATGAGGTAGGTACTAATGAGGTAGGTACTAATATCAATGTACCTCCCTTATCAATGAGGAAACTGAAGCTAGCAGGATGAAATCACTTGGCCAAATCTTGTTGAAGTGAAAATTTAAGACTGAGTGGGTCTACTTTCAAAGCATGTACTCACCTCAACTGGCTGTGTTGTTTGATTTTTACCATTTCCCTGCAAATTGTTAAATACTATCTTGATTTTTTAAGAAGTAAAAGTATTTGTCAATTGTTTTTCAATCTGAACACCACTTAACATGAATCTCTTTAGGGCTTGGGGAAATTATTTCCCAGAAGAGTTTAAACCGAAAGAAATCTGGGAATACACCATTTTTAAAATTTCAATAATCTACCAAGTTTATCCTTTTTTGTAGTCATTTTATCCTTTTTATGTACAATAATTACATATTGTACAACTAACATGTACATTTTCGTGCTTTTAGAATTTGTTTTAATTTATTATGATATTTCTATGGAATATTATGTAGCTGTTAAAAAGAAAGAGAAAAATGTAAGTGATCTCCAAGAAAATCACAAAAGGTGCAGAAAATCCATCACTGTCTGTGGCATTACTGTCTAAAGTATAAAATAAAAAGAGAGGACAAAGGAGAGAAGAGCCCGATACTGTGGCCTGGACACACAGATGACCAAACAGAGTTACAGGGTTTATAGGTCCAAATAAGCTAAGCAACTTTGTTTCTTCTCTGGAGGAGGCTGGAAACAGTGCCCATGTCTTCAGAGTTATACCATTTTAAACAAAGTCCCCTTACTTCCTGACTTCCGGGTTAGTCAGGCAGGCATGTACAAACCCTAAGTGGAAAGAGAAGGTGTAAATACTTGCTCTCTTAAAGTCCCCAAATCAGTGCAAGTGTTGCTAGCTGCAGTATGAATGCAGCAGAAATAATTTGGTCCTGAGAGGACTTGTGACAGCACTCTAAACAGGAAGGCATCATGAGGAAGTACACAGGAGCACCACACCTTGGACAGACAGACACAAGGAATTAATAAGAGGTGAGATTATATAGGTCAACTGCACAGGCCTTGAGACTGGAGAACCATGCTCTTCAACCAGTCAATGCAAGCTTTGTGGTTTTCTAGGAACAATGGGCAGTGAATATAAGAAGAGAGAGAGAGATCGAAACAGTAAGTATTCAGTTGGCAGGGGTTGGGGTGAGGGTTGTATGTCCACATTCCCACAGAATACAAGGTACAAGAACAAAAGAGCTTGCTGTTTTTCTGTATGCTACAAGTATATAAACACTTGGAAATACAGTATATTTAAACAGAAAAGGGAAAGCCCATGACATGGTAGCACCTGAGGCCCCTCCACCTGCTATTAGATGAAACAAATTAGCAATTTACAAGTACTTCCATTTTAAAAAGATCATGTAGGATAACTCAAAAACTTGTTTACAGAAAATTTTAGGTATCAGTATTTGTATTTGTGGCCCAATTTTTTTCTACCTCAAAATAATTTCGCAAATTAAATACAGCAGAGCATTGGCACTATGTTTATAGACATTTTCTACCTTATAATCCCAACTGGAAGCTCACCCCAAAACACCAGCACCTATGGCTTTGCTATAAACTACAGAGACACTACGCCCAGTGTTTACATCTCTATTGGGGATCACCTGTCCATGCTCTTTAGGAAGGAGCCGCTTTCCAGAACTCACAGTAAACTACTAAACCAGGAGGCCAGTGTATATGCTCTCTCGCACAAGCACTTAAATCTTTGTGATTTTCCACACTCAAGAGCCTTCCTCTCAGGCCCCAAACTCAGTGTGTGTGAATCAGACCTTTGTACCTCTTTTCATATAACTGTTCCCTGCCCATTTCAGAGTTTTGTTAACAAACAATTAAACCTCCTACTCGTGGGGGCTTAAAAGCAAATTCAAGTGTTTAACTTCTATAGCCTTACCACATTTGGCAAACTGCCCAGTATTCAAAGGTATTTAAGAAATTTGGATGAAGGAATGAACACTAGATGAGGAGAGGGGCTAAGCTCAGGGTGCGCTTCTCCAGGCTGCTCCCTCAACAGCACTGGAAGCCTTTGCTGACTGAGCACCTTGCCTTGTTTTGTTTGTTCCCTCAGCTCCTCAGCCTGTCAGAGCATTCATCATTAGCCAGTAAAGACTCACTTGTAAGATGAGGCATCTTCATTACTGAATTTTGTCGTTTCTTTTAAAGGTTCTAGTTAGAATCATATTTTAAAGGTTTTCAGATCAAAACAAAAGGAAAATAAAATAAAGAACTGACAAAGTCCAAGCTAAGGCCAGATTCATGAAGACGTGCTTCTAAATGTCCTTTCCTAAATATTTAACCAACTGTAGGTAAACTGCCTAGGGTACCATGAACACTTGGCTGGCTGAGACAATGTAAAAGAAAGTCCTCCATCTTCCTCCATGATCTCTTCAACATGACATTCTAAATGCTTTTAAGGAAAGCAAGTGCTACCTCTAAGAAACCACAAATTAAAACCTTCAAGAAGAGCCTCTCTCCTGGCTGGGGATATATCTCAGGAGAAAGTGCTTGCTCAGAATACATACATACAAACATACATACATACATACATACCCTCTCTATATGCCCAAAGAAATGCAGCCTCTGTTCCCTCTCATAACACTTCTTTATCCCTTATACTATGGATTCATCAATTACTCTTAGTCACAACTCATAAAAAGATGTAAATGTTTTTCTGGTATATAAGCTCCTTCATGGTATATTTTCCTAAGCAAATTGTTTTGTACATATTTTCAATTATTATTAAAAATGTTTGCCAGTGTGGGTGGATATGGATTGTACCTCGAACATGGATGATCAGCCCTCTACCACTAAGCTGTCTAACATTATTCTCCTTTTAATATGATAGTGTAAAGATTCTACTTAACATACAGAATTCCCATCTGAAGGCAAAAATCAACTGCCGTGCAATGTTTTTAAGAACACTTTTAAAAATTATGCCTTAAAAAAGAAATGAATATGACAAGGACATATGCTCCACTATGTTCATAGCAGTCTTATTTATTATAGCCAGAAGCTGGAAAGAACCCAGATGTCCTTCAACAGGGGAATGGATACAGAAAATGTGGTACATTCACACAATGGAGTACTGCTCAGCTATTAAAAACAATGACCTCATGAAAGTCTGAGGCAAATGGATGAAACTAGAAAATATCATCTTGAGTGAGGTAACCCAATCACAAATGAACACACATGGTATGCACTCACTGATATGTGGATATTTACCCAAAAGCTTGGAACACCCAGGAAACAATTCACAGACCACATGAAGCTCAAGAAGAAGGAAGACCAAAGTGTGGGTTCTTTGATCCTTTTTAGAAGGGGAAACAAAATACTCAGAAAATACTGAGAAAAGGTATGGAGCAAAGACTGAAGGAAAGGTCATCCAGAAACTGCCCCACCTGGGGATTCATCCCATATACAGTCACTATTGTGGATGCCCAGAAGTATATGCTGACAGGAGCCTGATATAGTTTTCTCCTGAGAGTCTCTGTCAGAGACTGAGAAATAGACGCGGATGCTTGCAGGCAACCATTGGACTGAGCACGGGGTCCCCAATGGAGGAGCTAGAGAAAGGAATGAAACAGTTGAAGAGGTTTGCAACTCCATAGAAAGAACAACAATATCAACCAACCAGAGCTCCCAGGGTCTAAACCACCAACCAAGGAGTACACATGGAGGGACCCAAGGCTCCAGTCACATATGTAGCAGAGGATGGCCTTTGTGAGGCATCAATGGAAGAAGAGGCCTTGGTTCTATGAAGGCTCGATGCCCCAGTGTAGGGGAATTTGAGGGCAGGGAGGCAGAAGTGTGTGTGTGTGTGTGTGTGTGTGTGTGTGTGTGTGTGTGTGGCATACACTCAATCATGAGCGAGTGAGATTTTCTGGATTTTCTAGCTGGGGGGAGGGAATTGGGAACATTGGAATGTAAATAAATAAAATATCCAATAAAAATTATATGAAAACAAACAAACAAAAAAGAAACGAATTTAGAAGTCATTGTTCCCCTGCTATCTGTAGTCCAAATGAAGCTGTGTGACAAAGGGTTACCTTCAGGTGGGAAGCTGTTTGGCATGCCTTTGTTTCTTTCTTGAATTCATTCTGATTTACTAGTGCTGAGCATGATAAAGAAATATACACCATTAGAAAAAATTTTGAGTCTGGAATACTTTTAATGTTTTCACTTCCCTCTTGAACCAAAACCTCCATCTTTAAGTATAATTAATTGGTGACTGAAACTTTAAGGAACATTAAGAGAGTTATTACCATATCAAAACATTTGAACAATGCCATCAATGTGTTTTCAGGCCAGCCAATTAATCAAAAGAGGTTTCGTGAGGTTGTACATAAAACTTAGTGTTTTAATCTTAGAACTAAAATTCTCATGCACTCTTGGAAATCAAGTATTTAGATTGTATTTAAATTCTGATTCTGTTCTGACAACAACAAAAGACATGGTGTCAAGTAAACACAGCCTTAAAAAGAAAAAAATAAAACACAACTTGGCGTTTGTATATAACAAAGTAACAGAAAAAGTGTGAGTTGCCCAATGAACCAAAACACAATGCAGCCTTCATGGCTACAGCCAGTGAGCTCTGAGCAAAGGAAAGGGATTCCACAACCTCCTAAATATCCTCTCAGTTAGATCCTGGATGAGCACTTTAGTAGTGATTAAAACTTATGATACTGCAGAGAGCCTTATGTCAAGATGTTTCTACGTTCCTTAATGTCGTGTGAACATCCCAGGTCAAATACAACATGACACTAATAGTCTGAAAGTAAAGAGGATAAACCAGAAACTATCTTAACAGACTTAACAGGGTCCTCTTTGCAGTGGTTGTGGGAAAGACATGGCAGAGGCTGAACATTAACAACGGTTGTTAAGTTAGCATGAAACTACCCACTTCAAAAAGATTTTAAAGTATATTTTTTTAAATCCTGAAATACATGTCCTGGTAAATTTTGATATAAATTTGATTTACAAATTCCACCGAAAATGTGACACAGCTGGCAGAATAAATAACTACAATAAATCATTATTAAATAACTGTAAATCTTTGTAATGACATAATGCCTAACTTAAAAAAACATATGCAGCAATGAACCTTCAGTAGAAGAAAAGTACTCTTCACACAGGAAAGCAAATTACAAAACTTACCATGCTCATATCGCAATATGATTCAATGACTAAACAGGGAAATACAATTCACATAAATTGTACTGAAGCCTACAGCAGAGCTGAGCTTACTATCCTATCAAAACAGTATATGGCAAGGGGTAACACGCTCCGACGGCTCCCACTGACGATCACACGCACAGCAGCTAAGTCTTACAGGTACAGCTGCATCCAATATTTTGTTAGACAATAAAAACATATTCCAGGTATCAATCAACAAGCGCAGTTTGTCCTTTCTCCCGAAGTTTCATAAATATTCTGTAGCAATAATTTATCAGCCTGCCACACTCTCTTCCCTCCATACACAGTTCCACCCTACTTCAAAATAAACTTTTTCAAAAGATGTAGAGTTACATTCTTTTTGATGCAGAGCAGATGGGTAGCTACAGTAGTAACCCATTACTTTAGATACCGCTTCAAGTAAATCACTCCAAACATCTCTGCATTATTGAGCTCTCTGAAGCTTTTCTTTGTCAATGTTCAGAGGCTTGGTACCCTGTGGCAACCAACAGGGTTCATGGCTCTAGCCAGCAAGATGAACTCCAGCAGATGACAGGCCTCAGAGTTCCCACTCACAACCTATGATTGCGGCCTCTGCCTCTCAGGAAGGGTAAATTATTAACCAACACTTTCATGGGAGAACTGTCTAAGACAAACCCATTATAACTGTGAGCCCACCAAATATTTCAAACCATCAGATGGTAAAGTGTCTGTCCAGGTCACCATTGCTTTCTCTTGATTGTATTTATACTTCAGTTCCCCAACACTAGTTTTCATAAAATGGAAAGAGATTCCTGAAGGCTACCTCTTCCTACTTTTCTATTTGTCAGACCCGGTCAGCAAAAGCATTTCTTCATAGGAAGCCAACCCCTGCTTCTTTACTGTAAGCCAGCCTCAATTAAATATGCATCTCTTCATAGCATTAAAACCCTAACGAGACAATCGATTTTTACACAACAGATGAGTTTTCTAGTGTAAATCAATCTCGAAGGCTCTGTGCAACAGCAACTTCAAACCTGACTTCTCAACTCTGCCCACCTTAGCTAGTGATGTCATCCACCACTCTGAACTCGGAAATGACTTTTTCCTTTTATACACACCACCCTCTCCTTCCTCAACTTTGTAAAACAAGTGTTTCCTTGGAGACATAGTGTATCTGAGTCTTTCCTCTAACCTTTGGAACAGAGGTAAATCTCTCTAAGGATTAAACCCAGTCTCTAGATTTACAGTATAGTGATAACACAAGTATAGAGATGGTAAGATTTGTTACTTAGCAAATCAACTCAACATATGTATAAATGATTGTCTTGGATCCAAATATCCTCATGGAGATTTAAGAGAGACTATCCCAAAGGGGAAACACTTTATCAATTTTAATTTTATTATTTTCACCTACTTTTCCCTAACTTTTCAGCTGTTTTGAGCTACCTTACAAGTGCATACTTTTCAATACCTACTCAGTAATCGGTGTCCTTTCTTGATGAGAATGTGTTTGTTGTTTTTGTAGCTGGCAGAATGATTGCATTTCCCAGAATCCTTGTTGTTCTTCTAATACTTTTCTTATGAAATCAATCTCTAGAGCCTTCCAGTATCTCTACCTTCACTTACTCTCTAGTCCACTAGCTACATCCCAACACGCATGCACTTTCACAGTTAAAATAACCCCCTGCCTCAGCTTTGTGGATTTGCATTTTCTCCTTTTGAACTGATTTTTGAATTAAAGCTGAGTCTCCCAAATCCTCTAAAAGGAACATGATTTTCAACCTCTGCCAACCTTCCCAGTTTTGATCACCTGACTCCTCTCCCAGTGACCAGTGTTTCTACCAGTCATCTCACATAGATCTCATAGGATATCTATGAAGGTGTTCTGAATTCATTCCATTCGAGTACCAAAATGAGCTGTTATCAGTCTCAATGTAAGCAAGTCTTATAAATTATCACCTATTAGTGTTATACCGAAATAGCTTATATCTTTAAAATATTTAAATTTTGATATTTGATAAATATTTAACAAATTAAAAACACAGTTAAACCCTGTCCTCTTTCTTGTCCTTTTCCTATGTTCTTTGTTGTATTTGTCACTAAATACAACAGTGGTAAAGCTCTTTGGACCTATATCCCCAGTATTAGCGGAAAGAGACTAAATAAATACTTCTGAGTTTATCCTTCAATAGCTGGGTAGAACAGGGACAGAAATTGCTTAAAGCTCATTTTATCTTTATGTACTTACCTATTGGACATTTATTCTAATCTTAGATCTCTTGCCGTAGTAGAGTATCTTGAATCCTGTCATTTTGCAGGCTTCCTGCATTAGGTTTGATTACTAAACAGGAAGCCATTTTCAGAAGGATTCCAATGCCTTACCACCCCTGCTTTCTGAAGAGCACTATGTGAAAACAGATAAACTCAGGCCCTGCAGTTTGAGTCCAGTAAGTCCCTATACAATTTCTTGATAATTGTTGAGCATGACATAATTAGAAATGCCCTCATGTGTCAAAAGGGTGGAGATGGTGCTTCTGGATGACAAAACCAGTTATGTTTAGTTATGTCTTCAAACTCATTTGTCAAAACTACATTCGTGGACAATGTCAATGCAACTGTCAATGAAATCCTGCTCTTCTTAGCAATCATCAAATGTTGGTTATATATTTGACACCATGACACTATTAAAATGTTTTTTTTTTCTTTGTCTTGATACTAGGGATAAACACAGACCTCAAATATGCTAGGCAAGCACGTTATCACTGTGATGTATCCCTGGCTCAGCAACCTCTGATTAAAAGATAAAGCCTATCTATGAAGATGTTCTTAATTCATTCAGTTCATTGGAGTACCAAAATGGGCTGTTACCAGTCTTCATGTAAGGAAGTCTTATAAATTACCACACATTTTTTACTATACCAAATAGCTTTTATTCCTTTATCGTATTTAAACTTAATAAATATTTAACACATTTAAAACACAGTAAGGTACATGGTCACCATAACAAGTTAACAAAATTCCAATGTCTTTAAACAAGAGAAACTTACATTCTGTTGGGCAGGTCTCACTGAGCCAAACTCAAAGTGTAGCATCTTCAAGAGGTGCTAATAGACAATCTGCTTCCCAGTCCTTTCCAGGTTCAATAGGCTGTCTGGATTACTTGGCTTGTGCCCCCTTGTTCTATCTTCACAGGCAGGATGCTATATCTGACGATTCTTACTTCCAGTATTATAGCTTTCTCCCACACCATAGCTAGAAAAACTTCATAACTCTTAACTACCCATGCAATTAAATTAGGTCTACATAGATTACCCCAGAGTACCTCCCTCATCTCATAGTCCTTAACCTTAATCACATCTCTAACATACCTAAGGTTAAGATTTGCAGGCTCTTTTATTGTCAGTGTATGTGGTGTGCATGTCTATATGAAAGTGTTCGTGTGTGTCTGTTGGTATGAAAGGTTGATGTTGGATGCTTGGCCACCTATTTCTGCAGGGTCTCTCAACTGAACCCAGAGCTCACTAGTTCACTTAGTCTAGATTATGAGCTTATTCTAGGCATCACTTGTCTCTGCTTCCCAAGCACCGAAATGACATGTGGACTGTTACCAAGTAGTCCTGACATTTATCTAGGTACAGGGAATCTACACTCATGACCTCATGCTTGAATACCAAGTACTTTTACTGCACACAGCAGCATGTGCTGGTGCAATCTACATAAAATTTTCAAGTCAACATCCTCACAGTGAGAATTTACAGTATTCCTAACTATTATGGTGTGGTGTATCCACCTTGTCACAACAATTAAAAGCTTCAAATAATCAATTAATTTTATTTATAGTCACACATATATACACTTAAAAAATACCTAAAAATATATTTATCTTTCACTTGGATGGGCAAAATATTCTGTGATCAGTTTGTTTGTGTTCCACACACTGATTCCTGAGCAGATTTGTTTTCATTTTAGTCATAAATTCTAGGAAACTAATTCATCTAAACTTTGTTATCATACCTAACTGCATAGTAACAATTTTCAGATTACACTAGAAAGCAGTGTAGAGAAAAAGTGTGCCAATTACACATTACTACTCCAACAATAGGCTATAGCTTCACACTTCAACATTATGAAGTATGATTTCAGCACTGGAATTTAGATGTTACACAAATTGTACTTAATATTTTTGCTTTGTTTTAAAAAAGTTTTTTTTCTTTTTTTTTTTTTTTGTTTGTTTGTTTTTGTTTTTTTACCACAAAGAAGGCTTTACCTAAAGCCTGTTTAATCAGGGACACAAACTTACTAAGTCAATGGCATCTGAAAGGACTTTAATAGAAAGGTATTTTATTAAGGCTCATAGGACAAAAACCAATCAACCAACAAACCAACCAACCAAACAAGCCCTACAAAGTTGATTTTCTTTAATTTGTTTTTACCAAGACATTTTACCCTCCAGTTGGAATGTAAGTTTCCTCACTAGCATCAGTGTGAATGAATGTTAATATTACCCACACAACACAGTGTCAACATGCATCCTCAAGATGTGTTTTCTACCAGGCCATTTATTTACAATCCAGTCTTATTGTTTGCATATTTTAAATCTGTGTAGGCATGCCACTGTAACACTGAAGGCTACAAGTAACATAAATTTAAAATACTTCAATTTTTAGAATCAGAAACTCATGAGTTAGGTATATTAAATTTAATTTGTAACATGAATGTATTATTTTTTATTCGATATATTTTTTAATTTACATTTCAAATGATTTCCCCTTTTCTGGCTCCCCACTCCCTGAAAGTCCCATAAGCCCTCTTCCGTCCCCCTGTTCTTCCATCGACCCCTTCCCACTTCCCTGTTCTGGTTTTGCCCTATACTGCTACATTGAGTCTTTCCAGAACCAGGCCACTCCTCCGTTCTTCTTGTACATCATTTGATGTGTGGATTATGTTTTGGGTATTCCAATTTTCTAGGCTAATATCCACTTATTAGTGAATGCATACTATGATTAATCTTTTGAGACTGGGTTACCTCACTTAGTATAATGTTCTCCAGCTCCATCCATTTGTCTAAGAATTTCATGAAGGACTCCATTGTGTATATATACCACATTTTTTGCACCCATTCTTCCGTTGAGGGATACCTGGGTTCTTTCCAGGTTCTGGATATTATAAATAGGTCTGCTAAGAACATAGTGGACCACATATCCTTATTACCTGCTGGGGAATCCTCTGGGTATATGCCCAGGAGTGGTATAGCAGGATGTTCTGGAAGTGACCTGCCCAGTTTTCTGAGGAACTGCCAGACTGACTTCCAGAGTGGTTGTACCAATTTGCAACCCCACCAGCAGTGAAAGAATGTTCCTCTTTCTCTACATCCTTGCCAATACCTGCTGTCTCCTGAATTTTTAATCTTAGCCATTCTGGCTGGTGTAAGGTGAAATCTCAGGGTTGTTTTGATTTGCATTTCCCTAATGACTAATGAAGTTGAGCATTTTTAAGATGCTTCTCAGCCATCCGAAGTTCTTTGGGTGAAAATTCTTTGTTTAGCTCTGTACCCCATTTTTAATAGGGTTATTTGGCTTTCTGTGCTCTAATTTCTTGAGTTCTTTGTATATATTGGATATTAGCCCTATATCTGATGTAGAGTTGGTCAAGATCTTTTCCCAATTTGTTAGTTGCCTATTTGTCCTTTTGATGGTGTCCTTTGCCTTACAGAAACTTTGTGATTTTATGAGGTCCCATTTGTCAATTCTTGATCTTAGAGCATATGCTATTGGTGTTCTGTTCAGGAACTTCCCCCCTGTACCAATGTCCTCAAGGGTCTTCCCCAGTTTCTTTTCTACTAGCTTCAGAGTGTCTGGCTTTATGTGGAGGTCCTTGATCTATTTGGAGTTGAGCTTAGTACAAGGAGAGAAGGATGGATCAATTCGCATTCTTCTGCATGCTGACCTCCAGTTGAACCAGCACCATTTGTTCAAAAGGCTATCTTTTTTCCACTGGATGTTTCAGCTCCTTTGTCGAGGATCAAATGGCCATAGGTGTGTGGGTTCGTTTCTGGATCTTCAATCCTATTCCATTGATCTGCCTGCCTGTCACTGTACCAATACCAAGCAGTTTTTAACACTATTGCTCTGTAGTGTTGCTTGAGGTCAGGGATACTGATTCCCCCAGAATTTCTTTTGTTGTTGAGAATAGTTTTAGCTATCCTGGGTTTTTTTGTTATTCCAGATGAATTTGAGAATTGTCTTTCTAACTCTATGAAGAACTGAGTTGGGATTTTGATGGGTATTGCGTTGAATCTGTATATTGCTTTTGGCAAAATGGCCATTTTAACTATTATTAATCTTGCTAATCCATGAGCATGGGAGATTTTTCCATTTTCTGAGATCTTCTTCCATTTCCTTCTTCATAGTCTTGAAGTTCTTGTCATACACAGATCTTTCACTTGTGTGGTCAGTCATAGCAAGGTACTTTATACTCTTTGTGGCTATTGTGAAGGGTGTCATTTCCCTAATTTATTTCTCAGCCTGCTTATCCTTTGAGTATAGGAAGGCCACTGATTTGCTTGAGTTGATTTTATAACCTGCCACTTTGCTGAAGTTGTCTGTCAGCTGTAGGAATTCTCTAGTGGAGTTTTTTGGGTCACTTAGGTAGACTATCATATCAACTGCAAATAGTGATAGTTTGACTTCTTCCTTTTCAATTTGTATCCCTTTGACCTCCTTATGTTGTCTAATTGCCTAAGCTAGTACCTCAAGTACAATATTAAAAATATAAGGAGAGAGGGGCAGCCTTGTCGAATCTCTGATTTTAGTGGGATTGCTTCAAGTTTCTCTCCATTTAGTCTGATGTTGGCTACTGGTTTGCTGTATATTGCTTTTACAATGTTTAGGTATGGGCCTTGAATTCCTGTTCTTTCCAAGACTTTAAGCATGAAAGGATGCTGAATTTTATCAAATTCTTTTTCAGCATCCAATGAAATGACCATGTGGTTTATTTTTATATCAAGAAAAATATAAGCCACTTCTATTGTGGGAAGAAATGACATGAAAGTTACCTAAAATGACATCTTAGCAAGCTGCCAAGTATTCAGCTTCCTTTAATGGCTCTCGGAACATATACTCAGTATTAGGGGGAATATAAGTAACTAAAGTTTTTAATATTATCTGTACCCACATGCTGAGTCTAAAACATGAATCTTCAAAATACCACGGTTTGTGGTCTTTCAAAGTTGAACCTTAGCAGATTAAATTTTATTCCTTGGGATTATTTCCATTTAAATGGTATTGGGAAAAGAGAAGTGAACAGAAAGAGTAACAAACTCTAAGGAAGCTTTGGACCCTGAGGGCAGCAGGGAAGTTGAGAAATTAGGGGACTCCTCACTATCTACTCCTAGCTCCTCCATTCCCATAGCCCCAGCAGTCGTTGCTCCTGTTCATTCCCCTACCTACTTCAAAAACCACCCAGGCGTACCACACAGGGAATGAAGGAAATATAGCACTGTCCATGAGGTCACGAATGGATTCTCAAAGAGACATGAAGTAGCTCAGAGGAGAATATGACCTTGGAAATCACCCAAACTGTGTTTGAAATGTAACAGGAAATGAAGCTGCTCCCATGGAATTTGGGGAGCAGATGGCAACAGGGAAGAACACGATGGGTGCTGCTGAAACTCTTCATAAATAAATAAATAAATAAATTCAGGTAACGCTGAAGAAAAAGCTTGCCTGACTCTGATCAATACCAAATCATCACACATGAGTGTGATGTATATATACATATATGTATACACACACACAATTATATATTTTATATATATATATAATTCTTTAGATGTAGAGGCAGCAAAGGCAGTTTGAAACTTAAGAGATTATTCTTTATTCTGAAAATGTTTTATCCATAATATCCATATTCCACTTACTTTTATAATTTCATGTAACCATATTATTCCAGCAAAATGCATTATTAAATATGTAATGTGATCTAATTTTTTCCATACAAACAAATTAATTCTATAGAATTCGGCTAGCCTGTAAGTTTTCTTTTATTTAAGTTAGGAGTTTAAAAAACAAACAAATAAACCTACCAAAATTTAAAAGCAGCATATCTGTCAAAACTTTGGGATTCTAATTATTCAATAACTAGTATAAAACCCAAATAATAAATGATAGATAGTGTGACTTTACTAGTCCTTATCTATTTCGGGCTTGTAAATTCTTTAGTGTTTGTAATCAAATATAGATGGTTTCTGACATCCATATGACATCCATGTTTTACTGGACAAAAAGCATTTCAAAAGAAGAGAGATGGGAGGGGAGGGGAGAGGAGAGGAGGGGAGAGAAGGGGAGGGGAGGGGAGGGGAGAGGAAGGGAGGTGAGGAGAAGAGAGCCAGGTGTGCCTTTAATCCAGTAGAGGCAGATATAACTCTGTGAGTTTGAGGCCAGCCTAGTCTACATAGTGAATTCCTGCACATTCAGGGCTATGTAGAGTCCCAGTTCAGACTATGATGCTCAGTTATCTTAATTACAAGATTATTAACTATAAGGACTATGTGCATTAACTATAAAGACTCTTATTGAGAAGTTAGTGCTTTGTAGCTGGCAAATGGTATAAGTCACCAAATCAAAAGTGTTTGAGGTAGATCAGTTTAGAAATGGAGTAAACATTATTTCAGTAGAGTATCAACTCTGACTACTGAGTAAGAAGGCAGACAAAGCACCAGCAGAGCCACATTCTTCAGTTTCAGAGAGCAGAGATAAAGGAAGGACAGGTTAGCTTCTTTCAGAACAGTGACATCTGTGAGATCAAAAGAACCAGGACACGAACTCTCTGTTCTGGGTAGACCTCCATCTTCCACTTTTTCATAGACATCAAGTTGGTGCCACCCAAGGCCATATGGAAATCTATCGCCTTCTGGGACAGTATATGAGGTGTGAGGAAGGAAATATTCAAGGCAAAATGCCAGAAGGGGCTGATCTACGAAATACAATCAGCTTGTACAAAATGCCTTTGAACACTTTCCAAAGACAGAGATATTTACCCATCAACTCCAAATATTTTGCAAGGTGACTTTAATGTAACACAATCACAACAGTGCAATTTTTCCTAAGTAGCCACATATGCTGGGTCAATTTAATTGCTGCTAAGGTGTGTGGGGACAATGTAATCATACGGCCTCATTCCAATCTTCCTTTATGTTTTCATCAGCTCTGTTGACCCTCAGACTGCTCTGAGTTTGTATTCTAGGTTACACATAGATGACTTGAATTTTTTGTTTTGCTTTGTCCTAACATTTCCGTGAAATAGAAAGGCCCAGATTTTAAAATTGTGTCATTAATTACCAGTGTGGAACTGTCTTTTACACAGAGAAGCTGAATCACTTCTAATAACTCGGATTGAATTTAGCATCGAAATCATCGACAAGAGCCCTGCCCTCCCTATTTGTTGTGCAACAGGATGTGGTTTTCTGAGCAGGCCTGTGCATAAAGGTCAAAGCTGCATTTTTCCTTTCATGAGTGAGTCACGCCCCTCTCTCAAGAACAATTGGATCTTAAATAATGGAAGACACAGCTGGGAGCTGGGAGATGAACAGGGTTAAGTTCCAGCTTCCATGTGACTGCATCTGCAGGAGGGCTTTGAGAGGTAGGGAGGATAAAATGAAGGAAAAGGGGGAAAAATCATGGAGAGGAAGAACATGGCCAATAGACCAATCAATGCACACCACTGAATGACATAAACAACACAGAAGTTTCAAAAAGGATGCAGTATCTATTTTAATTCATTATCTGTGATAGTTGATTGGCTCTATTAGAGAAATGCCAGAATCCTTGTGGTATCTCTTTTTTAATTGGATATTTTATGTATATAAATTTCAAATATTATCCAATTTCCTAATTTCCCCCAAAAACTCTGTATCCCATCCCTGCTCCTCTTTCAATGAGGGTGTGTGCCCCACACACACCCACTCCTGCCACCTTGCCCTGGCATTCTCCTGCACTGGGGCATTGAGCTTTTATGGGACCAAGGGCCAGTTCTCCCATTGATGCCCAAGGCCTTCCTCTGCTACATATAATGCCAGAGCCACCCTTAATGTGGTAAAGGTCTTGTGGGGGACATTTCCATTAGTGATTTTCCTGACTTAATGAGACACTTTCATTTCATAATGAAATTGTGTCGTTTTACAGAAATTTACAGAGCACAATCTGAAGCCCATTGAACTTTTCTTAAAATATTTCTTTCCTTTTAGGTTAATTGATATTCTTAAGAATTTTCTAGTACATTTTAAAGCTACCCCAAAGTCCAGTGCTTCTATGCTGTCATATGCAACACTGTCCATGCGCTTCACACTCTGCTAAAATTCCCTTTGGTTTCTCTTTTCAAATAAGTCCTTTTTATTGCATCAGAAATCTATGATATCTCGAATCCCAACAGAAGCATTTTAACATTTAGGTGATATCTTAGATTCTGTTGCTCTAAAAACAAAACAAAACAAAACAAAAACACACAATGATCAGAGAAACATTTGAGAAAACTGTTTATTTTTTATTTACCTTGGTCACAGAATTCTGCATGTAGCCAAGGCATGAAATTGGATGCAAGCACTCCAAGAAATCATTTGGAATAATGTGGCTTACTGGCTTCATGTTTATGTTGTTTGCAGTCCTCTTTCTTATAACTCCAAGAATAACTCACCTAGAATGGGTACCATACACCATCACTATCATCACCTTATATTAATCACTTATTAAGTACATGGCTTACACACAAAACCACAAGTCAACATGATGAGATTCCTCAGTCTCAATTTCTTCAGAATTGTGTATTTATTTATGAACCCATTTTCCACCAAACATTGTTCATTTGTATCACAATGAATAGTACTGTCCTATATGTAAGTTCTAATTTGTTTATCCCTTAAAATATTTCTATGATTAAGTACTACATTTGTTAAGACAAAGAAAATATGTTGAGTATCATCTAACATTGTCCTAATATTAAAGTTTCAATGAAGCAATTTGTGTTTGCACTTGTGTACAAAATTTGAATCTGGTCTAACTAAAATAACATAACACTTTGGGACAAAGATACACCCTAGCAACCCTGCACTAGAAGCCAAGATGGAGAAGACCTCCACAACCACCATGATCTTCCCCCTGGTGCTATGGTAGACAGGGAGGAAGGTGATCCAGACACTGCAGAACACCAGCATGCTGAAAGTTAGGAACTTGGCTTCATTGAATCTGTCAGGAAGGTTCCTAGCCAGGAAAGCCACAGTGAAGCTCCCCAGAGCCAAGGAACCCAAATATCCCAGGACAACATGGAAGGCAATGACTGAGCCTTTGTTGCAAATAATGACAGTCTTTCCATGTTCAGATTGTATATCTCTGTCAATAAAGGGAGGCGATGTTACCAACCAGATGCCACAGAGAACATGTTGGATCAGGGTACAAATGGAAATGACCAAGTTAGGTGCCCCCAATGTCAGCATCCCTCTCATTCTTCTCCATGGAGTAGTGAGCTTGAAAGTCATGACCACAGTTATAGTTTTCACCAACACTGTAGAAACAGCCACTGTGAACAATAGTCCAAATGTGGTCTGCTGCAGGATGCAGGTGGCCTGGTTGGGATGTCCAATGAAGAGCAATGAGCAGAGAAAACAGAACACTAGTGAGATGATCAGGATGTAGCTGAGAATGTGGTTATTGGCCTTCACAATAGGAGCATCCTTGTACTTCTCAAAAGTGAAGAGTACTAAAATTGTGATGGCTGATAAGGAGAGAGACATGAAGCCTAGAGCTATCCCCAGTGGATCTTCAAAAGCCAGAAATTACAAACCTCTGTGGAGGCAGTGGGTTTGTTCTAAGTTGGTATACTTATCATCTGGACACCTCACTCGCTGTTCCATATCTGCTAGAAAAAAACAATAAACCCTTACTAGATATCATAATTATGTAGATAATAATCATGGATTTATATTATTCAGAGAATATATCAATAACTATTTTGGTACTGAGCATCTATCCATGCCTTATTGCTTAAGGACCACTGACTTAAGTCTACATAATTATGATATCCTATGTTTTTTTGGTGATCCTAAGTACCATGATAAGGAATGGAATGGAAAAATTATGCATTAAACAAAAAAGAAAGAAAATATGATAAATGATAAAATGGATGATCTCAGATTTTTTTAATTCCTCAAACCATAAATTCACTATTCGCAGACAAGAGTAGTGTGCAGACAGTTACTGATGTCAGTTGATGAAATGCATTATGCACTTTGTTTGCATTTTGGGTTGTGCCATTTGTCTGTATCTCCACATAGGAACCAGAACATAAAATTCATCATGCAAGTACTATTTGCCTAAAGGAATGTTTTCATTCTTGATGCTCTGTGCCTCATAGAAATATGCAAGTCCCTCTCATTTTGGTACAATCTCCTTATTCCCAAGTATTCATTCCAAGCTATATGGCATGAAGGTAATGAATATTTACTTCCATCCCTCTTTCCTTAGGTCGCGGGTCATTTCCTTAGGTCGCAATGCCATCTCTTCTTTCATGAAATCTTCACTCTTGTTCTAATTGCTTTACAGCAAAATCTTATTCCTTGAAGCCATCTATGGATTTTTTGTTTGATTTGATTTGTTTTTTCATGACAAGGTTTCTCTGTTACAGCCCTGGCTGTCCTGAAACTCACTCTGAAGACCAGACTACCCTCCAGAGTCAACTATCCTGTACTTTTAGGACGTTCAGATTCTGAACCACCAACCAAGACCATACACTGGCTGGAGATAGGCCTCTCTGGTCATAGGTAGCAGATGTGCTGCTTAACCTTCACGCGTGTCCTGGACATCTGAGTGTGGGGGTGGGGTGGGTGTGCTCCCCAAAAGCTGTGTTGCCTGTAAGTGGGATATGATCTACTAGCTTGGCTGCCTTGTGTGGCATTAGAGAGAGAGGAAGCACCCAGCCTGTCAGAGACTTGAAGTGCCAATGGGAGGGGATGGAGATAATCAGGAGTGAGATTATAAAAATTTGAATTTACCATAAGTCAACATCATAAATGTAAGCCACTGTTCAAGTTGCTGAGGGAAACACATGAACATCAAGCTGCACATTTAATACTCATGTCAGTGGGTGGGCTAGGCCCATCCCTTATATGTACTCTGGCTAATGATTTAGTATCTGAGAGCCAACAGATCTGACTCTTATTCTTCTAGTGGAGTCCCTGTTCCTCAGGGTTCCTCAATCCTTCCACAACTTCCCCACACAAGATTTCTCAGGCTCTGTCTAATATTTTCTGGTGGGTTTCTGAATATATTTTGGTCTGCTGCTGCTTTGATCTGTTCTGAGGGCAGTTATGCTCATTTCCTCTCTGTGAATCTAGGCTGACAGATGCAAACACAGCCTGAGGTTCCAAAATAGTTCAAGGAGAAAGGCAGCCCTACAGTGTGTACCTATTGAAAATCTAAGGACAGTTCAGCACATTACTCTAAATTGACAAGGTTGGTACTGCATTCCTTCATGTCTGCATCACAAAGGGTTTTGTGTGACCAGACTGACAGTGAGAAATACAGGATGGAGGGGAAGGATTTGGGATGGTTGATCTAGAGGGAAGCAGTAAGCAGTATTTAATGCAAATAAGTGAAACAACTAATAAATGAATATATAAATAAATTAATCATAAGGAAAAGGAGCACAAATGCATACGCACACATTCTGGTACTCACACATCCTGTGTAGTATGTAGAAAGCTATGAAGAAATATGCACAGCTCTTTAAGTCTCTCTGTGGACAGATGTGACTGATGTACTTGAGTCCTTCTTTGATCACATGGATTTCATTTGCTCCTAAAGAACCTTCTCTGACATATTCTGAAAAGGGGTGAGTGAATTTCATGTCTTAAAACACTTTAGTGTTTCTGTCTTGTGTGGGGAGGTGGAGTTGGTTATATGGACGTCTTTTCTAGTACTAAATTAATTAATTCTTTAAAAATTTAATGAAGCATATACTCAACAAAACTTGACAGTTTAGAAAAAAATGGATACATTTCTAGACAGATACCACTTACGAAACTTAAATCAAGATTGGGTAAACTAAATGAAATGTGTCATAGCCTGTAGGGAAACAAAAGAGGTCATTAAAACAACCCAAACAATGTATAAAGCAAAAGAAAAAACAACAAATTGATAAAGAAAACCAAAGAACAGGGCTATACAGATTTATGGGGGAATTCTCCAAGACCTTCAGAGAAGAGCTAATACTGATACACTTCAAACTCTTCCACAAAATAGAAACATAAGGAACACTATCTAATTAATACCATGATGGGACAATTATTCTGAAACCTAAACCACAAAATGACACAACACAGAAAGAGGTTTTAGACAATTTTCACTTATGAATATTGATGCAAATATAATGTAGCAGAGGACTGTTCTATCAGCCATCAGTTGAGGGGAGGCCCTTAGTCTGATGGAAGCTTGTTGCCCCAGCATAGGGGGATACTAGAAATGCAAGGGAGGAGTGGGTAAGTGGGAAGAGGATCACTCTCAAGGAGACAGATTTGAGAGAGGATGGGATGGGGTGTTGTGGAAGAGAAACCCAGAAAGGTGAATATCATTTGAATTATATATGGATAAAATGATTAAAGAAATTAATTTTTTTTTAAAATTCTCACAAACAAAATTCATGAACACATCAAAACCATCATTCCCCACAATCAAGTAGGCTTCATCTCAGGAATGCAGAGATGGTTCATTATATGAAAATCCATCAATGTAATGGACTATATGAACAAGTAAAATTAAAAAAAAATCATATGATCATCTCATTAGATGCTGAAAAAAATCCTTTGATAAAACACAACATTCTTTCATGTTTACAGTTTCAAAAAGAGCAGGAATTCAAAGAACTTACCATATCATAATAACAGTAATACACTACAAACCAACAGCTGACTTCCAATAAATGCAGAAAAACTTTAAGCAATCCTCCTAAAATCAGGGACAAGACAAGGCTGACCACTCTCTCCCCATGTATTCAATATAGAAGTTGTAGTTCTAGCTAGAGCAAAAAGGCAAAAAAATGAAGATCAAGTGGATCAAATTGGAGAGGAGGAAGATAGGTATTACTACATGCAGAAGACATGATAATATATATATGCGACCCACAAAATTCTACCAGAGAACTACTAGAGCTTATTAACAGCTTCAACTAAGTGGGTGGATATAAAGTTAACTCAAATCATCAGCCTTAATTTTTTAAAGTATGATAATCCTCCTGAGAGAAAAATTAGGGGAAGGACTTCCTTCACAAGAGCTGTAAATGATTGAAAACATTTTGATGTAACTCTAACCAAGCAAGTGAGATGGTGTGATAAGAAGTTGAAGTTCCTGAAGAAAGACATTGAAGAAGTCCTCAGAAGATGGAAAGGTCACCCATGGTCCCGGACAGTAGGATTGAAATATTTAAAAAAAAAAAAAATAGCTATCTTACTAAAAGAAATATACAGATTCAATGTGATTCCCATCAAAATTCCATTACAGATTTTAAAACCTTGAAATAGCAACTGATAAATTCATATGGAAAAAAATCCTCAGGATAACAAAACAATCCTGGATAATAAAAAATAAATCTGGAGGAATCACCATCCCTACCTTCAAGCTCTATTACAGAGCAACCTTGATATAAAATGCATGGCTTTGGTACAGAAAAAGACAGACTAATCGGTGGAATAAAACCAATACCAAGAAATAAACCCACATACATATGGCCACTTGAGTTTTTACCAAGAACCGAAAACCATCTTATAGAATGAGGAGAGCACTGAGAATGGATGGAGCTGACTTTACTGGCTCTCTGCGTGTAGAAGGAATATAGCTTGATATTTATCATCCTGCACAAATTTCAAGTACAAGAGGATCATGGACCTCAATATAAATTCAGAAGTAATAGAAGAAAAAAATAGGAGTAGTATTGAAAAAGGAGACAATTTTCCTGAACAGAACACACATATCCTAGGCTCTAATAGCAAATATAAATAAATGGGATCTCATGAAATTTCAAAGCTTCTGTGAGGCAAACAAAAGTGTCAGCTACAGGAAATGGCAGCTTACTCATTTTAATAATCCAACATACAACAGAGGGCTCGTGTATATGTATGTGTGTATGCATATGTGTAAGTATATGTACATGTACATGGACATGTACATGTATGTGTACATGTAAAATATGATACACATAAACAACGAAATGCTTTTTAGCTATTAAAAACAAAGACAATAATTTTGAAGGCAAATGGATGGAACTAGGAAATACCATCCTGGGTGAGATATCCTAGAACAACAACAACATGCAAGGGATGTACATAGTGATAGGTGAATATTATCCCCAAAGTACAAATTACTCATGATAGAACCCACTGACTCAAAGTTAAACAAGAATGAATGCCTAAGTGAGGATATTTTAATCCCACTTAGAAGGAACAATATAGCTGTGGGAGGCTAAAAGAGAGAGAGACCCGGATGGGAGACAGGAAGGTGAAAGCAATAGCAGGTAGAATCAGATATGGGGAGAGAGAGAGAGAGAGAGTCACAGAGAGCCAGAATAATGAATGGAAATATATAGATGTCAGACGTATGTGTGTGGGAATCTTTAGGAAGTTCCAGAGATCTGGATGATGGAAGCCACCAGGACTCATTGTAGATGACCTTAGCAGAAGTACCTAACAGTTGGAATAAGAAATCTAAAGAGACAACCAGACAGGACTCCCAGTGGAAGGATGGGAACACAAACTCACCTAGAAAACATCTGCCCTGTTTTGGAGAGGGCAATATATGTCCTGTTCAAAAGAAATGCAGGTAAAAAAAATGGAGCACAGACTGAAGGTATGGCTGAAAAGTTACAGGCCCAACTTGAGACTGATCTCATAGGCAGGCAACAATCCCTGGCACTATTAGTGATTCAATGCTGTGGTGGCAGAGAGGAGTCTAGCATAGCTGTCTTCTCAGAGGCTGTAATTAGCAGCTGACTAAGAAAGATTCAGATTCCCACAGCTATACTTCAGGTGGATATTGGGGATCACATAGGTGAGTTTGGGGAAAGATTGAGGCCCTGACGACTTACAGTGTCAACTAAAATGTACACCTCGGCGCTCGGAGAGATTGAGCCACCAAAAAAATAAAATAATAATAATAAAGAGACTTGTCCAAGGCCCCCTGGAATTTATGTAGTATTAGACTGCCTTGTGTGGTCTCAATGGGTCTGGATGTGCCTAATCCTGCAGAGACTTGATACACTAGGGTCAGGGAATACCCAGGGATGAGGTGAAGAACACTGTAAGGAGGGACAAGGTTGGTACAGCAATTGGGATGTAATAAATCAATTAATTAATAATAATAAAATAATTTCATTTATCTCAGTTCCAAGGGATTATGAACATACTTTTCTTCCTTTTGTATTAAATATACTGAGGACTCAGTATGCTGTTATCCAATCTCCTGAACTCAGAATGCATGCATTCTTCTGTTATGAGTTGATCTAAATTTAAACGGTTAGCGTGACTTTTAAAAGTAAGTAAACACTTCTTAATTTCAATTTTCTACATATAGTACAGGATTCCTATGAGTCATACTGTTTTTGGTTTACCAAAATAAATATTTGTCTCTGGGATTAATGGGAGACCTGAGATGCTGATGCTCACAGGAGTTCATTGGGTGACCTTAATTAAGATTCATAGCAGAGTGGACATGGAGACTGAAGTGGCCACAACTTATAGCCAGGTGAGACTTCCAGTGGAGGAAGGAAGACATCACCCAAACCACAGACCCTTGGGCTGATATTTTGCCCTGATGACAAGATTCACATGGATAAAGATGGATCAGTGGTTCCCTGAATGGACAACCATTGAGTTGCTCAAATTAAAACCCATCCCATGGCAGCGAGCCAAAGATTGTCACTATTAATGATACTCTGTTATACTTGCACAAAGGAGACTAACATAACTGTCTCCTTAGAGAGATCCAGTAGCTAGTGTAAACAGATGCAGAGACTCAAAAACAAACTTCAGGTGTTGCTTAGAGAGTATTTTGGAAGAATCAGGGAGAGAATTAAGTGATATAAAATGTGTCAAGGATACCAAAAAAATATCTACAGAATCAACAAACCTTGGTCCATGGGTTTCACAGAGACTGAGCCAACAACCAATGATCATGCAGAGGTTGGACGCAGGTCTGGTACCCTTGTGTGTCAGATATGCAGCATGGTCTTCATTTGAATTCTTTTTAAAAGTTATTTATTTTTATTCTTTAATCCTTTTGTACAGTCCAGACTTTATCCCCTTCCTGGTCTGCTGCCTGACTATTCCCAAACCCATACCTTTACCCCTTCTCCAAGAGGATGTCCCAGCCCTCACCCGCACCACAATAGTCCTCCACACATCCTGAGACCTCAAGTCTCTCATGGATTAGCGGCATCTTCTTTCACTGAAGCCACAACTTGACAATATATAACACCCCTTCTTTTGAAAAGTATTGAAATCAGGTACCTGAAGATAATAAAAGCAATACACAGCAAACCAACATACAATCTCAAATTAAATGGAGAGACATTTGAAGAAACCCCACTAAAATCAGGGTAAAGACAAGGATGCTCACTCTCCCCATATGTATTCAATAGAGTATTTGAATTTCTAGCTGAAACAATAAGACAACAAAAGGACATTAGGGGGATACAAATGGCAAAGAAAAAGTAAAGGTGTCACTATTTGCAAATGATATGATAGTATATGTAAGAAACCTCCAAAATCCAACCAGAGAACTTCTACAGCTCAGAAACAAATTCAGGAAAGTGGCTGGATATAAAATTAACTCAAGTACATAATTTGGACCCTTTAAAAATCATGTGGGGATGTTTCTGATTCTTTTGTCAGAACACCTGAACTGATGTGTTGTGTTTCTTTGGGAAAGGACATGATTTGCCTTGCCTAGACTTGATGCCCCAAGGCTTCGTTGTAGCTAAGGGGGTCTTTCCTGTGAGTTTAAGGGGGGATGTATTGAGTGGAGTGATTTGGGAAGTTGAGACTGGGAGAAAAGGGGTCAGGGGTGAGAGCACCCTGGATGTAAAGTGAAAAAATATATATAAATGAAAGAAATAATAAAAAGTAACATTGGCTATTTTCAGCCATCAAAATGTAACATGGACATACCGTGCTTCTTGGTGTTGTTGGCTTACATAGAATAATTATTTGCGTCCTGCTTTGCCCAGCCTATATGAGAAAGCTGGAAGAACTGACATTACATGCTATTGCTTTCGTTGCTTCTTTTGTAAATGATCGTTAATAGGTTATTTATATTTTAACTGAAGAAAGAATTTAGTTATGATTAATGTTGAATTTTATGTCTCGAGGTGATATTTACAGAGCTATTATATTACAGGTGCATATTTGGTCTAGATTTCAGACACTAGTGATTCTACAATCTGTGTCTCTCTGAATAATGAATATAAATCAGATACTTGGATTCATAAAGTAGATACTTGGATAAGATCTGCAATGAGAAAATGATATATAATATACCATAACTCTAAATTCCACCAGCTGTTTAAAGCACAAAACACGAGCTCCTTGTTATCATTAGCTAATTGAGAACACTCTGTGCATTCCTCCTCACAAGCTCCTTTTAAACATGCTTAACAGTTCAGAAAGCTTCCAGTTTTCTCCTGTAAGCCTCCCATATTGTACCTAATTATAAGGGAAAGAATAGGCTGTAAGAAAATAAGATTCTTTCAGTTAGCAAATCCATTATATCAATATGTGAAATAGTGATACAATAAAAATCAAAAATCCATAATAATATTCATTTATGCACTTCATTATGATATGTCACTTGGAACTGACAACATATGTAAAGTTGGTTTGATAATTTCCCTCTTGAAACTCTGCCCTGCTGCTTTGTTGACCCTATAACATGTTAGGAATGAAAACATTGACAAAGAGTGCTTTTGGTCATATCTCAAATTAGAACTTAATAATACATAATGAATAACTTGAGAGTATCCAGTGTTGTATAAATAGGAGTATACCACATAACTGTTAACAAATATTAACTCTTTAAGAATACAGCAGTGCCATTCATGGGAACAACATGAATTTAGAGAACAATAAATATGAAGATCAAGGTAGAAGCACTACTTTTATTGTCGCATGGCCAATACTCATAAATTCCCACAGGAACATAGGGATATAGAACAACATCTTTTTAATGAAATTACACTTGAAGAAGTTGGAAGTAACATTATATTAATAGATTAAGTCAGAAATGCCCTGTGGAAATGAGGAAGACACGACATGCTCCTTCTCAGACAAGTACAGTAAATAATTTGTGCATATTTTTTGTTAAAATAAATAAGTTGTCAAAGAGATATGTCACTCAACATCTGCTAACAAGGAATAAAGGTTTAATTTTACACAAATTATTTTATCTTCCCAGAAGCTCTTAAAATGTATGCATATAAGGGACTATTGGAGAGAAGCTGTGGAGAGGATAGAAATATGCTCAAAATATATTGCATGAGATTTTCAAGGAATTAATAAATTGTCTTTAAAAAGAAACCTTGCTTCCCTAATTAGGGGGAAAGTTAATATTCAGAATTAATGATTATACCCAGGTATACTAAGGGGGCATTAAAAAATACTTTTGGAGTAAACATCAGTGAAGAGTGAGATTTCAAATTACAAGTATGTATCACTTCAGAACTGCCAGAGTGACCCAGTGATATCTGTAAAACAAATTTTTACAGACAGAGGTGAGAAATGTCTCCTGGGAAATTTGTGGAACACCCTGTAAGTACAGAAGCTAAAAATCTCAGTTGGCAATTTACTATACTACTGAAACTCTCCTTCCTAGTGTCCAGAACACTAAGTAATACCGAGCATATTAAAATATAAAAGAATCCATCTTGCAACCAAAAATGTTCTGCAACACTTTGTTCCAATCGTTTATGTAATCACAATATATATGATATATTGTAGTATGACTCCAAATATGGTAGAAAAAGCATTTTTTACCAGGCTGTATAATTCTCCAGGAACTCTAAAGTCGCAGATTTCTTTTTGTTTTTAGTCATCCTTGCAGGGCAGACAGATTTGAAACACTGAGCCCACACTAAGGATATTTACATATGAAGAACCTTATAGAATGTCCTTGCCACACAAGTAGGTGTTAGACAAGGTAGAAAGAATTTACATTTGAGTTGGTACATAGCTTGAATCTACTTTCCCCACTCCAGAGGCCTGGCTTTCTGTTTTGCAACTGAATTGGATATCTCAGGGACATCCACAGCAGACAAGTTAATCCTGTTCTGCCTTCAACTCTTGACCTTGCTTGTTTTGCAGACAGGCTATCTCTACCCAGGCTTACCTGAATAGCAATGGAAGCCTGTGAGGAACTTTGCAGACCCCACCCAGGTAGTCCTTGGGCAAAACAACATTTTTTAGCTTATCCAGGTGTGATTCAGGAGACTGTAGATACTTTTTACTCAGAGAGACACTGGGTAGTTATTTAGTTAGTTCACCGGGCTGGGCCTAAGGGCTGCAACTGGTTAGTTCACTGAGCTGGGGGCTAGAGGCGGCTACCAGAGCTGATCTCTGGTGGCTTGTGGTGGCCCCTGGCATGGCACAGTGAAGAGTGCAGTGGGCCAACTAGGCAGAGGTGCTCTTGGAAGACAGCGGAGCCAGGCAGCTTCCCAAGCTCTGCAATGCCACAATCAACACTGGGAAGCTAGGCCAGGGACCCGCCCTTCACCAGGTCCCAGGCTAGCACGACAGCAGGGCCAAGATGAAGCAGTTTAAATGCATGTGCCAATTGTCCAGCCGGATTATGGACGGACTATGTGTAAACACACTGTACTGCCTGAGAAAACTGAAGCTTTAACAGATGAATGTGATGCTTATTTTGAGATGTTAACTGGACTGGACTAGGAGATACCAAAAAAAAAAAAAAAATTCAGATTCCAGTTGCTTCTGTGTGTGGTTGTGTCTGTTTGTTACCCACTGGACCTGTTACCTCTCCTGATATCCAGAATTCTCCCTTGGATTTAGTTCTGGCTGGGACTGTCCATAACATAGAACCACCCACATATGACTTTAACTTGGAATTATGAGATCATTTGAAGTAATGCACATAATGATTAGCAAATATGGAGTGGACACCTTGTTTAATAAAATGGTGTTTCATGAGTGCTAGTGCAAAATGATGTGAAAAGTGCACAGCTTCAGAATAATTGCCCTAACTTCTCTGAAGTTTGAGGAAATGTACTAACTGTGAGTATGGTTGTTGTCTTTCTCAGTGATAAAGGTAAAGGCTCATGATGAACAATATTGACTCAGGAAATTTAGAGGAAATGTTATTTGAAGCTGACCGAAAGTTTCAGAGCATGCATAACACCTGGTGTTCAAAAGAGAAGAAGGGGGCAAATATTCACAGTGAAGTGTGGGGAGAGGAGCAGAGAGGAACAAACCAGATCCTCCTGAATGTAATCCCCGTAATTCCCCACACTCAGAATATGCTTATTACATTGACCTTCTCTGAGTATAAAACCTTAAGGAATACCCAGGTTTTACACACATGTATGGGATCGCTCAACACGTTTCAGTTGTCTGTTCAGGTGTGGAGCCTAGTAGTCTTTCTTGTTTATCTCCTGGTTGAATCTTGTTCCACTTTCTTGAAGGTCCAAGCCTCTAACAGCACCATCACTAGAGTCACAAGAACCAAGGCAGCTAAAAGCATTCTGATGAGATTTTCAACTGTGTGACCTTGGTGGTGTGAGGATGGGGTTTCTGTATAAAGAAGTCAGAGAATTAAAGTCACGCCAAAATTTTCTAGCACTAAATTGTTGTGTATAGACGCTCCCTCTCCCTGAAAGATCTAGACTCTTTGTGCCTATCTCTTAATTTGGAAATTTCTTTCTCACCTGCTTCTTAATTGTTCATGCTTTCTGAATGTTCTCATTGTCTGAGTTCACAAAGAATGAAAGAATTTGAGTAAATTATGTCAAAGTATGGGAAAATCTGTTGTTTTAATTTGCAGAAATAAGATAAAAGGTCAGTGAAGAGGTTTTTCCTCAGTCAGAATCTCAAAATGACATTGTGATATCCATTAAATACTCGTTAAAATTTGTTCATGGAGATGGAGCCTAGAAAAAAAATTATTCAATGTTTTCATGAAAGCAGGAAATAAAAGGTGGAGTAAAAAAGGGCCTGAAATACAAGTAGAGAAAGATATTAGACCATAAGCTATGTAAGGAATCAGTCATCTAAGTGGAGAGCAAGTCCAGTTGCCCAATTTCTGAACTTCACTGAAAGCTTCACCAACATATCTCAACACAATGTGTATCCCCTCCAGGAGAGTCATCACTTACCATCTTCAGTGTGGGTAGGGGACTTCTCTTTGGCATCTGCTAAAATGGAAGGAGAAGTGAATGTTTGAGCTCCCAGCTCTTGACTATGTCCTGCCTTGTTCTGTGGGTCCTCATTTTGCACCATAAGTTCATTCAGATATAATGTTGTTGTATACAAATTTTGTGCCTATGGGTTCTTGGACATTTGTAAAGATCACAACTCTCACAGCCAATACTCCAAAAAGCATTCATTTAATGCTGGAGAGGATAGAAACTCTCAGGGACTGACAATTACTTGACTGACTGTGTGCATTATGAATACTAAATGCCTCTGTTGAGTAGCAATTACCATGAGTTTAGGCACAGTATTTTAGGAAGTAAAGACAATTGAGAATGAAGGACTAATTATAGCACTGAAGGCATGTTCTGTTTAGATTTTTTGCTAACTTTATATGGCCTAGAGTCATCAGTGAAACTTCAAAAAATGTGTATCATATTGACTTGCAGGAAAAATGTGGAAAGATTTCTGATTTATTGACAATTGATGTGGGAAGGCCAAATATCAATGGGTGATTTTGACCCTGGAGAGTTGGATCTTGAGGTTAAAGCAATTTAGTAGGTATTGGGGAGAAAGCCTGTAACAGTACTAAATCATGGCTTATGCTTCAGTTACTACTTTGAGTATATCCCCCTAATTCTTTCCATGATGGACTATAAGCTATCAAATGGAATAAACTCTTTTCTCTATGTATTGTTTTACATCATGGTGATTTAAGAAAATAGTAGAAATCTAAATAGTATAGTGACAACATCTAATTACTTGGTGAATTGTACGTTTCCCTCAAACACTTCTTCTAATCTATAGTGAATGCTGGAGGAACTTACTTCAGGAGATGCTGAGTAATAAACTTATAATGAGGGATAAATGCTTTTTGTATCAAAAAGATTTTTTTTAAATGACGACATCCTCCCTCCTATTCTAAGCAAGAGATCATCTTAGGAAAGAGAACAATGTGAGAACATTACCTGAGACCATGAGGTCAAGGGGTCACTTGAGTTTGACCACACCTGAGGTTTATTCTTAAAAAAGCCATAACATCTGAATGTTCCATTGTGTTTGGGAGTAAAAGAGACCACAACAAACATAGCCTGGAATGAATAATTGTCCTGATACTGTGAGTCCAGGATCCATAACAGGTGGTGTTTTCCTTCCTGGATCAGAATGTATCTGCCAAATCCTATGTGTGAGCTACACATAAAGGCTATGAAAACTCCAGAGGTCACATCAGGGCTGGGCCAGACTGACAGGCTTGGATTTCCATACGTTCCTGGGATACAAGAAGTAGAATGTGACATTATCATGAGTTACACACATTGTCCTCCAGGATTGGACTCTGAGAGAAGAGCTCCTGGAGAATAGATTTCCATCTTAGGAGAAAGCACGTGCTGGGTTCCTTGAGTGTCCACTCACCTGTCACAACCAAGTCCATGGCATCACTGTGCTCTGAAAATCCAGCATCACTCTTATAATAACACTTATAGATGCCTGCATAGGCGATTGTCATGTATTGAATGTTGAACTTGGCCTTATTCCTGGTTTCCAGAGGGAATTGAGTGTCCCAAGGATCTACACTTCTCCCTTTATACAGACGATACTCCCGGGCCTCATAGGAACCCTGACACCAGATAATCACAGGTGTATGTAAGGCAAACACAGAGCATAGCTCAGCCCAGATAATTGGCTTTGGGAGGTGTTCTGTGAAGAAATCAAAGGCTGAGTCCCAGAACATCTTCCTTCAGACATCATATCTTAGAACACAACACTCCCATGGAAGAAGACATTATCACATCAATGCTTTTTCCCCCACTACCATTGTGAATATTGGACCCTCTAGACAGTAAAATAGAGATTTTCTCATCATAGTGAAGAATCAAATCTGGGGATGGCTGGAGACACTCACCTGCCTGTACTGCAGTCCTGGGTTCCACAATAAGACCTGAAAGAAAATTTTCTCTCAGACTTTTTCACATTGAGAGGCAGATGGGATCCCCCAGGTTGTCAATGTGAAATTAAACCTGGCTGTTGAGTAGTTTCCCTTACAGACGTAAGCATCCACTCCCCCTGTTCATATCTCACCCAGGTACAACAGCCCTGTGAGTATGGCCATCATGGGGAGTCCTAGCAGTGTCCGTAGATGTTCTCCTGGGCCAGTCTGGCAAATATTCTGTAACATCAGGCACTATACAGATATCATCTTGTGTGCAGGTCCTTCCTGTTGGGGTTTTTTAACATCATAGCTATTACAGGAGTAACTTCTGTATTTTCCTCAGTAGAGAGGATTGAGTCATCACTCACTCAGGTCTCTGACATGCTTTTAAAGAACTTTTTTTTTTCTATTTCTCAAAGATTTCCCACCACCCCTCTGTTTTCCAAGCCAGGGTACATTCAAAAGGAAGGACATTATTTTTTAAACTAGAAACAATTATACATGCAGGTTAGGGAAATGTGATATTGGTCCAAACCAAGACTGTGCTCTAAGACAAGAGCCATCCATGCTCTTTCAATTGGAGGATGTAATCCAAAGGGGCTTCACAGACTCTAATCATATGTTCCTGAAGGTTTATCTCATAGCACGTCAGCTCTCATTGCTGGCTATGCTCCAGTGGTCTCCTTCACTATGCCAATTTGTCCTGATCCATTGCAACTAGGGAACAACATTTTACCAAGACTTTTCTCTCTTTTTTTCTTGTTTCTGTGAGGCTGATCCCTTTTTCTACATGCATGCACTATCAAGATGTTGTAAATGTGTGGATACCACAAGACTTAGATCATCCTGAAAGATTATTAACTTAAGGTCTTTCTTATTCTAGAATTTTAACTTTACTTTCTGGGCATGAGAATGTAGGAACCTTTGGATTTATTATTCAGTTTAGTACCGTAATCGTCCATTCTTCCACCTGAACTATAGTGACTGGCTTCTCTTAGCCCAAAAGATAATAGTAGTAACATGTCCTCGGGATGCCTGTGCATTGAGGATATTTATCCTCTGAGGTTGCCTTGAAAGAAAGATGCGGTTTCTTTTTCCAATATCAGTACCTGTGATGTCAACACATTTTTTGTGTACTATTCATATAAGCAATTTATTATGGAAAATGGGAGATTTGCACAACATGAGTACTCATGCAGCTATTATTAATTCTTGAAATACGTAAATAAGAGTAAATGACTTAGAGGGTTTTGTTGGTGGCATAGATTAAAAAAAAAATTCCCATGTTCATGTAAGTGGCCTTTAGTTGTGTAATAACCATTACAATCATTAGTTCGTGATTGCACATTTAGTTGTCATTAATTATCTGTTTTTAGCAGTATTAACTCTTGTGTGGGTAGTGAATTGTTTGTCCCTTTCACTGAATTACCCAAACCACTGTGGTTTTAATTATTCTTGAACTACTAGCGTACATATAGTCTCAGTTCAGCATCTATAACTAGAATATCAACATTTCCCTTTCTCCACTTGCCTGTATATTACATAGAGAAAATGAAGAACGTAGTGATTATGTAGTCTTCAGACCAGATAATATGTATAGTTAAAGGAATGTAATGAAAACCAAAACTGTAAAATTCACAGAAGACATGTTTTAATGCAACTAATAAAGAAAAAGTAGCCATATTTTTCAGAACATGATAAATCTTAACATTCAATCAAATACAATGTTCCCAACACAATCTATGTCTCTCCATACTAAATAAGTTATATCTGTTATCATTGATATAATGGAATTTCATAATGTACTTTTGGAATTCTGAAGATAGAAACAAAAAATAAACAATAAATAAATTTTCTCCACATTTCTTAAAGCTAAGACAAAAATCACCATCTCTCTCCCATTATATCTCATCTGGAAAGATAGGAGGAGAAGATAAATGCTTTAGATAAAAGGGTGGAGTTTGAAATACCCATTATCAGGTGCAGAAGATATCTTAAAAGAGATTGACACAACTGTCAACACAATTTCTAATCTTGAGAAACTTTTAATCCAAAACATCCAGGAAATCCAGGATACAATGAAAAGATCAAATCTTATAATAACAGGGAGAGAAGAGAGTGAACATTACCAGATCAAAGGACCTGAAAATTTTTCAACCAAATCATAGAAGAAAACTTACCCAACCTATAGGAGGAGATGATAATTGTACAAGAAGCCTATAGAACAACAAATAAATTTGACAAGAAAAGAAAATCCTCTTGTTATGTAAGAATCAACACACTGAATGCACAGAACAAAGAGAGACTATTCAAAACTACAATTGAAATGTGGTCAAGTAACATATAAAGGAAGACCTATAAGGCTTCTAAACAGAAGAGCCCGGTCAGAGGTCATACATACTCTAAGAGAACACAAATGCCAGCAAAAGCTACAATACCAAGCAAAACATTAAATCAATATAAATAGAGAGACTGAAGAATTTCAGGAAAAAACAAAATTAATAAAATATCTATCTACCAATCCAATTCTACAGAAAATTCTAGAAGGAAAACCCCAACACAATGATGGTGTGTATACCAAAAACAAAAACAAGACATAAGATATTAATCGACTCACAACAAAGACAAAAGGAGAGAACCACATGCACATAACAATGGATTCAACTCACTAATAAAAATACATAGGCTATCAGACTGAATATACCAAGATGATCTAGCATTTTACAGCATAAAGACTCCTTCATAACAAAGACTGACGCTACCTCAGAGTAAAAGGCTGGAAAAGGATCTTCCAAGGAAATGGTACCAAGAAACAAGCTGGAGATGACAACCAATAGACTTTCAACCAAAAATTTATCCAGTGAGATGAGAAAGGACACTCTGCATTCGTCAAACAGAAAATCCACCAAGAAAAAGACTCAATTCTGAACATCTCTCCCCCTAAAGTAAGGGTACCCAGATTCATAAAAGAAACTTTATTACTGGTCAAAACACACATTTAACCCTACACAATAATAGTGGAAAACTTCAACACCCCACTTTCATCACTGTACATGTCATTGAAACAGAAACTAAACAGAGACACAGTGAAACTAACAGAAATGATGAACCAAATGGATTTTACAATTAACTATAGTACATTTCATTCTAAAACAAAATGATGTATCTTCTTCTCAGGACCTCATGGCACCTTCTCTGACATTGACCACACAATTGCTTTCAAAACAGGCCACAACAGAAAAAAAAGATTGAAATACTCCCTTGTACTATATCAGATTACCACAGACTAAGTCTTCAATAGCAACAAAAGTAACAGAAAGGCTATAAACATATGGAAGCTGAACAATACTCTACCATTGTCAAGGAAGAAATAAAGAATTAAGACACTATAGAATTTAATGAAAATGAAGGGACATGATATCAAAACGCCTCCAAAAAGAAACTGGAAGAAGCATACACTAGCACCATGACAGCACAAATGAAAGCTCTAGAACAAAAGAGCAAATGCACCCAAGAGGAGTAGATGTCAGGAAATAATCCAACTCAAGGCTGAAATCAACCAAGTATAAACAAAAAGAATTATAAAAAGAATCAGCAAAACCACGAGGGTGTTCTTTGAGAAAATAGATAACCCTTAACCAGACTAATTAGAGGGCACAGAAACAGTACCCAAATCAAAATAAATAAATAAATAAATAAATAAATAAATAAATAAATAAAATAAAAAAAATCAGACAGTAAAAGGGAAAAACTGATGAAATTAAAATAATAATCAGATTCTACCACAAAAGCATTTACTAAAACAATCAAACAAAATACTGGAAAACATGGCTGAAATGGAAGATTTACTACACAGGTACCAGGTAGCAAAGTTAATTCATGATCTGATTAAACATCTAAAAAACCCCATAACCCCAACATAAATAGATTGCCTCATTAATAGCCTCCCAACCAAAGAAAGCCCAGGACCAGATGGGTCTCGTGCAGAGTTCTGTCAAACCTTCAAAGAAGACCTAATACCTATATTCTTCAAACTATTCCACAAAATAGGCACAGAGGGAAACTACTCAATTTATTTTTTGAAGTCACAGTTAAAGCAAAAGAAAACCACACAACGAGCCAACAAAAGAAAGAGAACTTCAGACTAATTTTCCTTTTAAATATTGATGCAAAGATACTCAATAAAATTCTCACTAACAGAATCAAAGAACACATCAGAATGATCATTCACCATGTTCAAGTAGGCATGGAAACCAGTCAATAGACATATTCCTCCATGGCTCTTGCCTCTAAATCTGCTTAAGTTTCTGTCATGTCATATTTAAGTGATGGACTCTGATCAGGACATATAAGCAAGACCTAACTTTTGTTCTCTGTGTTTCTTTTAGAACATTTTGGGAAAACAACAGAAGAAAACATAGAAGATATAGCAAAAGTAAAACAAATGGTCATGGCAAGCTGTAGCCAGTATAGTAATAAATGGACAGAAATGGAAGCCATTTCTACTAAAACTAGGAGTGAGATAAAATAATTCATATTTTCCATTTACAAAGAAGTAATGGTTCAGTGTTTTCAAAGGTAAACTTGGTTGGTCTGGAACATGCTATGTAAATCAGACGGGCCTGAAAAGCACTCACGTCTGTTACATCTGTCTTCTGAATGCCAGGATTAAAGTAACTCACCGCCATGTTTTGCCTTTTTCCATTTTTGTTCTGTATAATGATTTACCTCTCAGCCACAGTAAAAACACAGAGAAAAATTGAGGTACAAAGTGGTATACATGCAGGAAAAAAGGAACCAAAGTTTCCTACCTTGAGGAAGATATTCTTTCATATTTAAGGTCATAAATGTTTCATACAATATTCTTGAAACAGATAGACACATTGCAAAATAAATGTGACTATGAAACATCTCCCCATTAAGAATTAGAACTATCTGCCACATCCACCTGAAGCATATAAATCAGAGTTAAACACCATTTTGTCCCCTTAACTCCATTACCTGCCTTCCTGAGGGGGCCTGCTGGAGCCCCTGGGGTGTCCAGGTCATACCACTCCATTTCTCAGCCAGCAGAGATGAGCTACAGTTTGTCATTTGAGTGCATCACCAGGAACACAGCTCTACCTCCTTTCCTGATGAGGCATATGAGACCCTAGAAATATTCATGTCTATCTGAGGTACAACCAGACAACGTAAACAGTGTGCCATTCCATGAACTTCCCTGGCAGGCCTAACACTCTGTCTTCTTCCCAACAAGGGCTGTCAGGATGAGGAAGATCTAATCAACACTAGAGATAACAATATGTCTGATGCCCAGTGTAAGAACAAAGCCAACAAGTGCTAGAGCAATTTGGCAACCCCAGAGCCCAGCTACCATCCAGCAACCCCTGAATAGCATAACACTACTGAAACTGGTGTTAAAGTCAGGAAGATGACCTTAAACCCTAGCTTATAAGGAATATAGGGGTCATTAAGAAGGAAATGAGTACATTCCTAAAGGAAAGCACAAACTGATGGAGTCCTGGAGTTGTAAAACCTAGGGAAGAGAACAGGAACCACAGAGGCAAGCATCACCAACCAAATACAAGGTGGAAGAGAGAATTTCTGACATAAAAGTTATGATGGGAGAAATGGGTACATTGGTCAAAGAAAATGCAAAATCTAAACACTTCCTGACACAGAACACATATGAAATCTGGAACACTATGAGAAGGACAAATTTAAGAATAGTAGGATAGAAGAATACTCCCAAAACCACAGCTCAGGAAATATTTTTCAACATATTGTAAAAGAAAATTCCACCACCCTAAAGAATGGGATACCTATAAGAATAGAAGGAGCTTACAGAACACCAATTAGATTGAACTAGAAAAGAAAATCCACCCACCACATAATAATCAAATCACCAAATATAGAGAACAGAGAAAGATTATTGAAATCTGTAAGGGAAAATGGCTAAGTAACCTATAATGACAATATAGGAAATAAAAGCCAGAAAGGCCAGGACAGATATCTTGCACACTCATAGAGACCACAGATATCAGACAAGACTACTCTACCCAGCAAATCTTTTAATAATGTTAGATGGAGAAAACGAGATATTCCATGACAAAACCAAATTTAAGCAATGTATATTTGCAAATCTTGTCATACAGAAAAAACTAGATGGAAAATTCCAACTCAAATAGGTTAACTGTACCAAATAAAACAAAGAAAATAAATAACATCACACAAACAAAACCAAAAGGGAAACACACACACACACACACACACACATACTTAGCTATCATTGGTCATTAACATTTCTCAACATCAATGGACTCAGTTTTTCAATAAACACACACAGGCTAACAGAATTGATGTGAAACTAGATCTATCACACTGTTGCATTCAAAAAACACACCTCAGTAACAAGGTTTGATTTTACCTCAGAGTAAAGTTCTGGATAAAATTTTCTAAGTAAAATTAATATAAATATAAGAAGTTTTCTTATTTACAAAGATATTTGCTGAGAAAAAAATGAAGAAACTTAATCTAAAGGCCAATGTTCACTAGAAAAGAAATTTAATGCCATGCTTTGCAGAAAGAAAAGGGAGATCTTAAAATTCATATAGTGGCAAAAAAATTTCCTGGGCATGTAAGTCATTTCTGAGCAAAAAGTATAATATTTAGCATAGCTCTGTTTCTGAGTTCTAAGCAGAGGTGAAAAACACGGGCGGGAATGTATATTTGAGGACATTTCAGTCTTCATTTCTATGGCATCCTGGATTTTGAGGCCCCCATGAGAATACGTGGCTGGTTGAAGTGTTATCAGGCCAGTGTCAATTGTGTATCTGAACATATTTAGAAATGATGTCAGGAGAATGGATCAGAAGTTTCACAGCTGGAAGATATGATAATAGTTTCAACATACCTGTTACAATCAGAACTCATTCAAGCATGCAGCATCTTCTATTCAAACGTAAAAATAAGAGAGCATCACACTCACAAGTATGGAATTCACCATTCATAGAGCATGAACACTGTGGCCCATGATACAGCAGTCACAGGTACCTAGTGTACTGGCTGGTTTTGTGTGTCCACTGGACACAAGGTGGACTTATCACAGACAAAAGAGCTTCCATTGGTGAAATGTCACAGCTTCTTGACTCAAGACTCCTTTTGTATCCCCAGTAACAGAGGAAATAAATTCTCTCTGAGTATGTACAATGTGCAACAACTGGGAAGACACTCACCTACCAGCACATGGTTCCTGGGGTTCAGAATCAGTTCTGCAAGAGAGTTAGCCATGAGTGTTGGCACTAAAGTCTGAGTAGGTCCTGTATGTACAAATAAGATACTGAGCTGCTGAGACACCCTCATAAGCTAAGGCATAGTTGTAAAGTGGCTTTCCTCTCAGGAAATATTTCTCCTTCCCAATCTTCACATATCACCAAGATACAGCAGGGTTGTAAAAATGGGGGTCATGTCATCTTCCAGATGCCACAAGTGTACAGAATTTGTCTTCTTGCCAAATGGGCAGACACACAGCATATGGTGTACACAGTCTGCATTCTTCTTTGTGTCATCTGGATGTAGTACTATCAGTCACCGGGAAAGGGGACCTGATCGTGTGGGGATCTGGCCCTTTTATCTCCTGTTCTATTCCGGGTTTAGCACCAGACTATGTGGTTTCTTTCTACATTAGTTTCTTAATTTTGGTTTTGGTTTCTGGCACAGATTCTGCTGAATCTCATGCATATCTTAATCTTGCCATCCTACACCCTCTGTTGCCTTCTGTGGGCATTGCAATTCCAAATCTGACTGTGGTCTCTTCATGCAGACAGTTTCCACTGTATGCATCTACATCTGTTTGAATAAGCTCAATCACTATGGACTTAATATGAAAGAAACCTGGTCATTCTGAGCCAGCACCTTCACCTGAGAGGAATCAGAATCATTTAGTCTTTTTTTCTCAGAGATCTTCTTCCTGTTTTTCCTTCAACCAGATCACACTCATGGCCCATTGGCATCCTCACCCTTGAGACACTCAGGAAATGTTGGATGTACAAATTATTGGTATACATGAAAAATACTACTCCCCCAAGATAAGACACCAGTGACAGGAAAAAAGATAAGACACAAATCTAGCTGATGAACCAACAACTTCATTTGATCTCCTTAGAGTTGTATGGTCAATGATTGTGTGTGTGTGTGTGATTGTGTGTGTGTGTGTAAGTGCATGTGTGTGTGAGTGTGTGTATGTGTGAGTCTCTGTGTTTGTGTGCATGTGCATGTGCATGTGTGTATGTGTGTGTGCATATACATGCATGCATGAGTGTGTGTGTGTGTGTGTGTGTGTGTGTGTGTGTGTGTGTGTGTTTTAAGATAGAGATTCACTCTGTCATTCTTTTTCTCCTGGAACTCACTATGTAGGTCTCACTGGGTTGAAGTCATAGAAATTCACCAACAAGCCACTGACTGCCAAGGATTGAGATAACAACATGTTCAATTATGTAAACTAATATTGGCAATTTTTCAATGGTTACATCACTACATAACATCTTTGTCCTGCATCTTTTAAATACCTATAGTTGTGCTGGGACAGCAGTTGTCTTAGAAACCTCTAAACCATGAAGGAATAATGATGGGGCCTATCTTCTGTAGGTAGGCCACATCTCTGTAATCAGAGCTACTGAGACTTCAATATGGCAAGAGGAACGCCATGCCTGAAGAGCCATGTTCCACAAAGGTAAGAGCAGGTTGATGTTGCTAGGAGGACTCACGACACAGGAGATGTCAGAGAAACTGATCCTTCTGTTCTCCTGGATAAACATGGAAGAGACATGGAAGGAAATGGAAAAGAAAACATGCCTTTGGGTTTGATTTCCATTTGCTGAACAATCGTCTATAGATTCACTGACCTTTTTAACCAAAACATTCAATTTTCATAAAAAGAATCTTAACACACTTAATGGTATATTTACTTTCTTCAGAAATCTTCTGGGTTTTATAAAGATTGATTTTGATGTAATGGCTTCCATCCTCAAATGCCCATTCCAACCTAAATCTTGTTAGCATCTAAATTATGAGCCTTGCCATCATCCAGATTGTTTAATATTAGCCCCATTTATCACCATAGAAGTGAGTTCAGAGGTACTTGTGACATCAAGCTGCACAGGACTGGTTAACTTTCAGACTGTTTTATAACATAGTTTGGATACAAGTAGTTTGTATCATGTAAATCATATCAAAGAAGAGTCCCTATCTGCCATCATCATTTTCAAATGGTTCATATATTGGGTCAAAATTTCAAAGGTTGTCAAAGTCTACAGCTGAGAAACAGAACTGCAAATTAAAGTTCTCAAAATGCAGAACATTCTCTGTATAAGAAAAGAGGCTAGCACTCTCCAGTCCCTGGACATGGACATGATGTATTACTACTCCACGATGGTGGGTGTGGTAGTGTCAGGACTCCAAAAAAATCTTAGTATGTCTGTATGCCTGGTGCTCTATTTGCAGATGAGTATGAATGTAGTTCTCCTTACTCTCTGATGTTCACTGTAAAACTAATACAGATTAGTTCCCACTTCTGCAAGCAGAAATAGTCTCACATCTAAGAATTATTTTTAGCTTGAAAGTCACACTTTATCCATCTCTGGAAGGATAGCAGTGGTAGCTCATGCTGATAATCCAATGAGTGATCTCCATCTAACATCAACTAATTAACAACTACAAAAACAAAATACCAATCTCAAACTGTATTCCCTTCTAGATGTATCAGTTCACTTTCTGATTTTATAATTTAATACTGATTCTGTGTCAATACAAAAACACCTGATTAACTTCGCTAATTATTTTGGAATAGATATAAGTCTAGCCACCAGCAACATGCTGATGCACTGGTGAAGATGCTGTTTTCTTTGCCACAGAATGCTGCTCAACTGGATGAATTAAATTCGATGGGCCCCGAGTTAACAAGGGCCAGGTGGCAGCACTGAATTGCCAGAGACAAGGTGATTGTAGTTATTATAATGGACAGCGTAAACAAAACAATGTTTATAATAACATACCCTGTAATGGGCAGAGAGGTGGAATTTATAATGATATAAGTCGTTTGAACCTTTGGTGCTGGCTAATCAATCATGGTGTTTCCAGGGATGAAATACATAGGAAACCTACTGCATATCTGTTTGATCTGTATAAGCAGAAAAATCCTCAAACAAATAATAGAAAGGCTGCATTGGATCATGGCAAAAGGCAACCTCAGCCAGTGAATCCATTTACAGACTTGAGCCAGTTTACAGATGCAGAACCCCTTGAATGAAGGCGTGTCCAGGCTATGAATTCCAGAAGATTAAGACAAGTAGATCTCCCAGTTCAAGATCATCTGGGATTAAAGGCGTAGAGGCACACGCCTTTAATCTAAGCCACACCCTCTGCAGGAGACCCAAACGCCTGCCTTTAATCTTGTCCACACACTCTGTTGGAGACCTACAGCCTTTAATCCGGGCTATACCCTCTACTTCAGATATATAAGGACATTGGAAGAAGGAAGATTTACTCACTCTTCCTTGCCTGCTTGCCTCGTGGGACTGAGCAACTGCTAGATCCTTGGACTTCCATCCACAGCTGCTGCTGCCCATTTTGGGGGAGTTGGATTACAGACTGTAAGTCATCGCCAAATTTTCTAACTATATAGAGTCTGCCCATACATTCTCTGACTCTAGAGAACCCAAGATAATACACAGGGGATCCATATTTCATAGAGATTTGCCTGCCTCTGCCTCACAAGTTCTAGGATTAAAGGCAGGTACCAAATTCCCAGCAAGTTTTGATTTCTAGTTACTGGTGATTGGGCCATTTGTCATGGTGCACGTGTGGAGGTGGGAGAAAACCTTTCAGATGTGTTATCTTCCTGGGATCTAGAAATACAACTGTGGTCTTCGAGTTTGGAACTAGTACTTTTAACTCTGAGCCTGTCTAGGGTCACTGGTTAAATAGGTTCTAAAGGTCCATTTGATGAACTGAGGTTTCTACTGTTTTCTTCAAGAAAGGTACCACTGTTTTGTGTTTGGAATTTGATGTTGTTGGACAAGTTCTCACTGTGTGGCAATAACATAATTTAAAGTATAAACAAACATTTGGAAGTACTGATAGGTATAATGTCTCATCTCTTTCTTTGTCTGGACTCTAACTTGTCATGGGAAACTCCCCTCGCTGTAGCCTATGTAAACTTGACTTCTCCTCTAAGACTCACATGAGCAGGCGCTCTCATTCAGTAGCATGGCTTTTCAAATGTCTGGGGAAAGTTGCAGGTTTTACTTAGCTTTTGCATTTTATGTATTTATGTATTTTTATTTACTTCTTTATTTTATTTATTTATTTATTTATTTATTTATATTTATTTGTTTTGTCTTGTTGAGACAGGGTTTCTCTGTGTAGCCCTGGCTGGCCTCTAACTCAGATATCTGCCTGCCTCTGCCTCCAAGTACTGGGATTAAAGGTGTGTGCCAGAACCACCTGGCATAGGTTTTATATTTTAGATGTGGTCTGATTGTATATCCAGGGGGCTATGAATTTTACCTCATTTCCCCAAACAATATAATATAGCCCAGATTTCTCACCCTGGCCTTCAAAGAGTTAAGTGATACATACATACAGGCATCTCATAGGATCTCCTTAGCCCTTCCCTGGAGGGATCAATCTGTTGCAAGGACAATAAGCCTGGTTGCATCTGTGACATAAGCAGTATATTTTTTTCAGGGCCTGCAAAGATGTTCAGTGTCCTTTTTCCTGAAACAAGACTTTGACCAGTCTGAATCTTTGCCTTATACTAGGCATGAGATTAAGAGGAGCACGGGTTGATATCCCATGCAACAGTGGATAACTTTTTCAACTGAGGGTGCTTAAAAGAGAATCCACATGCTGAGAGTGATGAACTTGTGGCTTGGAGACCACAGGATTGTAAAATTCGGCAGACTGTGTTCTCCATTATTGCCAGAGAATGGGCTCTGGCCTTCTGGTTCATGAAATATGTGAGAAATAGGACTTATCAAAACTTAGCCTGAAATAATGTCTCCTAAATGCTTCACCAGGTTAATTTCAACTGAATATCTAGCAGGATGAGCACCTACAACCCTCCCACACTCCAGAAGCTGGCACTGGATGGGCTGCTGAGGAAAGATGCCATAAACTCCTCCGATCTGGACTACTTGCCCACAGTGCTTTTCCCACCACTCTTCCTAGAGGCTTTCAATGGCAGACACACAGAGATATTGAAGGCAATGGTGGCAGCCTGGCCCTTTCCCTGCCTCTCTGTGGGGGCCCTGATGAAAAGCCCTGATGTGGAGGTCTTGCAAGCTGTGCTGGATGGCATAGATATACTGCAGACACAGAATGCTAGTCCCAGGTAAGCAAGGCCCAAGGAGACTAGAAGGGGAATCATAGGGATAGTGGTAAGACACACATTAGGGCAGGAAGAATGGGGGAAACAGCACAGGGGATAATGATGCCATTGACATGGGGATATGTGGAAATACTATTCAATTTGAAAGCGGATCTAAATGATATTCATAGGTCAGGACAGCTCAGGGTACAAGGAGCCATGTTAGGATGAGCCTTTCTGTGCCTTTCCTACAGGCACTAGATAGGGAAGAGTCACAAGTCAAGAGGGTCATGTCTCCAGATGCATCTCATGCAGTTTCCTTGCCTGCCTGGTGTGACGTACTGTGATGGAGCTGATCTTAGACATGTGGGATCCTGGCTAACTCCATGTTGGTTCATTTTACATTATGAAACTTTGCCTTTATCTTTCACAGAAGCAGGAAGCTTCAAGTCCTGGACTTGAGAGATGTGCACCAGGATTTTTGGGATGTATGGGCTGGAAGAAAGGATGAAGTCTGCTCAGCAAAGACTGGGAATGAGAAACAAGTTGCAAAGCACATTCCTAGATATGCACTGAGGCAGTGTTTGAAGGTGGTCACTGACCTGAGCCTTGGCTTCTGTCTGCAACAACATCAAACATGCTTACTACAATGGGCCCAGCAGAGAAAAGACTCTTTGAGGCTATGCTGTCTGAAGATGAAGATTTGTCACTTCCCAGTGGAGATTATCAGGGAGATCTTGAATATTTTTCAGCCAAACTATATGGAGGAATTGGAAATATATGCAAAGCAGGTCCTATCCTTTCTAGGTTGCTTTGCACCTTGCTTTGGCCAGATGAGAAATCTTTGCAAATTCCATCTAAGGGAAATAAGATTGAGGATCTCACTTAGTGGTGTGCTTCATTTTGCAGATGTAAAGAACTGTGCTGCCAAACTCCTTTCTCAGTTCTCCAAACTCAACTATCTCCAACACCTCTCCATGAATGGTGGCTACTTTTCCAGTGACAGCATGAAACAGTTGTTCAGGTACAGAAGGATAGTGATCTGTTTCTGTTATAGCAACAACCTTTCCCTTTACTCCAGTCATTAGTGAGCATCTCAGGTGTGACAGTCATAGAGGATGTTACCGTGATGCACTTATTACACTATCAATGTGTGGATTGTTTCCTTCTTAATGGAGCACACATGATTCGGTCCCTACTCATGTGGAAAAGTATGGGCTGGGGTAGGGGATATTGAGAAAGCTGTCTTGTACGCATGTCCATTGTGTGGGTCAGATGCTGTAAGTGTGCTTTTCATATTACCCTTTGGGATACAGGCAAAACTGATTCAAGGTAACAGGACAGATCAGAGGGGCCAGATATGGGGAGGCTCCACAACTACCCTCTACAAAGATTTGTGAGAACAGGAATCCGTTTGTTCCTCTTTTGGAGTCAGTCAGCCTCTACTTCTCCATAAAGATTTGAACACAAGTTTTGACTAAGTAGACGGGAAATCTGTGACACTGTGGTGGGGGTCATCAGTGTCAAGGGTGAAACACTGTGATCAGGGATAAAGATTGTGGAGATTGCCAGGACATGGATAAAGTCTGCAGGACATAGGCCATGATATTGCCAGAACCCTTCTGTGCTAGTTCTTTCTAGGTGTGCTCTCCTAGTGTGATGGTGCAAACTCTAGTTCTCTGACAGAGTGAGGAAGGGTTGTTGCAGACATGCGGTCTGATCCCACTCTACCTGAATGTAATATGCTTCAGTAAACAATGCTATGAGGAGACACCATCATGCTGTTTCCCCAGGGTGGACCTTCAACATAAGCATAGATTGACTCCACATATGTGGATTCTCTGTGTCAGTATCAATCTTACTCGTGTCCTCCTGCACCATGAATCAGAACAATTTTCTTGTTCTTTCTCTAGATGCCTGAAGAGCCCCTTGGAGTCCTTGTCTATGATTATCTGCCAACTCTCCAAGTCAGACTTGAAGCACACGTCAGAGTGTCAGAGGCTGTGTCAACTGAAACACCTGCACTTTGATGGTGTAGTGTTTCCCAAGTCCTGTTCCAAGAGTCTCCGAATTCTCCTAGAGAATGTTTCTGAAACTCTGCAGACCCTGCAGTTAGAGAACTGCAGGATGAATGACTCTCAGCTCAAAATCCTTTTGCCTGCTCTGGGCCAGTGCTCACAGCTCACCTCTGTCAATTTCTATGAGAATGACGTCTCCACTGCTGTAATGAAGGAGCTTCTGCAATGCATGGACAATTATTTATAAGGAGAGGAGTCTTCTGATGAGAAAGGACTAAATTCCATCCCAGAGAACAACAAGACAGGCCAGTGGGTGGCCCCTAGAAATTGGGCTCCTCATGTCCTTGATTGCAACAGACCCATGAGACTCTCTGATCAGACAAAACACGTGATGTGGGCCAAAAACCTGTTGATGTCTCAGTGTTGTAAGAGATGAGGGATGACAGCTAACTGACTACAAACTAATTGTATGAGATAAAATGGTTTTGCATAGAAATAAAAGAAGAAATTAGAGACTTTCTAGAGTTCAATGGAAATGAATATGCAACATGCACAATATCATGGAACATAAAGAACATGAAAGTGGAGCTAAGAAGAAAGTTCACAGTACAAAATGCCTACATGAAAAAAAAAACAAGCTTTCATGCTGGTAAATTAACAGCACGATTCAAAGGCTACAACAGAAAGAAGTGAGGAAGCAATGAAAACAGGGAAGAGAAATCAAGAAATTATCGCTATGGAGCTGAAACCAGTAAAATAGAAATAGAAGAAGAAGAATGAATGAAACATGGAGCTGGTCTTTTGAGCCTTTTATTAGACAAGATTCATGAACCTTTATTAATATATGAAGATATCCAAATTAATGAAACCTAAAATGAAATGGGGACAAAATAACAAGCATTGAAGAAATCTCGAGAGTGGTAAAGGCATAGATTAAAAAGTGTGCACTCCACCAAACTGGAAAATAAAAAAGAAATGGATAATTTCCTTAATAGATTCTACTTACCAAAATTAAAGGAAACTAAGAAAACCAACTTAAACAGACATAAACACTTAGGAAAACTGAATTCATTACAAATTTGCCACCAATATGAGTCCATGTCCATGAGTTTTAGGGGAGACTCCTACCAGACTTTCAAAGAGGACTTGACAAGAATTCAGTGTATTCAACAATATAGAAACAACAGAAATATTAGCCAATTTATTTTATGAACCCATGATTACTCATATATCAAGTCAGGAAAGACTGAGCAATAAAAGAGAATTAGAGACCAATTATCCCTAAAACCACAGATGCAAAAATACTTAATAGACAAAACAAATAAAATAAAATATGAAACACATCAAAAGATTATTATATTCTTATATAAATACATTATGAAAAAATTCTTCGTGTGATTAAAGATACAAGGGACATGCCTAAATATAAAAATGTCACTTTACACTATAGCCAACATTAACTGGAGTGAAATTAAAATTAATTCCACTAATTCCAAAACTAGGCAAGGTGGTCCATTCTCTCTATATCTATATATTCAATATATTATGTAAGAGTTTAGCTAGAGCAATAAAACTGAAGGAGAGGAAGGTAATACAAATTACAAAGGCGGAACTATAATTATTTTTCTTTGCAGAAGATATAGTTTGTATAGTTTGTATAAATGAACGAAAACTAGAGTGGATGAACACTGTCAGCAAAATAATTGGATTCATGGTTAACTAAAAATGAAAATAAAATTTAGTGGCCTTTGTATGCAAAAATGAATTTGCAAGAGTAAATAAAATAGAGAGATAACAGAAAATTTGAATTAATTGTTGACATTTGTCACATTTTTCTACATAGTAGCCCAGTGTAACTAAATAAAGGTGTGTTGGCTAAGAACTTAGCAAAATCTTTTTAATTACAAATTATTTTTGGTATTCTTGAAGGTTCTAAAAAACTACTATGATATACAAATGCTTTAAAAGATTAATTACCTGCTAAAGAGTTTACTCTTATATAAAGATACTAGAAAGAACAAAACTTTAACACATTGACAATGTTTATGAGGTTTCTCTACATTTATGAAAGTTTCTTATGGTTTCTCTGACTACTGCTGCATGCAAAGGTTTTCTTTACCAATTGGCATATTCACAGAATTCTGTCCAGGATGTATTTTTTATGCATTCATAGATAACTGTTGTGAAAATATTGTATCACATGATTATAAGTTTTTTTCTTCAGTGTGTGTTCTGTTATATATTCAACGATGTCTATGATACAAAAATGTTCGGAACAAGCAAAAAAAAAAAAAAAACTTGTTCTAAGGACTGCCTTTTTGTTGCTAAAGTACATTTAATCATAAGATGAAACTAAGTTCAAGTCCCAGGTCATAGGGGACCTGCATACTTAACAATATCTGGCAAGCTTTCATGATTTATTTTGTTTCCTGAAACACAATGACTGTTCCTAATCCTAATTTCTGTTATTCATGTTTTACCCCTCAAAATAAAATGTCTGTTCCTAACTAAAAAAGAACCAGTGGTTGTGATAGGGTAAACCATACAACCCACATTCTGTATAATTTCACATAGAGTAACAACAGAAGAAAATCCTGATTGGTGGGAAATAAAGCTGTAACTTAGCATGGATGTTTGTGATTTTCATGTATGAAATCTATATCAGATTCTGGCTCGTGGTGGGGACAGAATTGGGTGATTCAGATAAGCTTCTTAATACGTTTTTCTAGAATGTATTAATCAGTAACTATTTGACTACAAAAGATTGTTATTATTTGCATTGTCCTGGTGTTGCAATTGTGTTGGAACTCAGTAAATATCATGACATTAAGGTTTAACCACATTGCTAAAATTTGTAGAATTTCTCTCTGATATGAATAGTTTTATAATGATGAAGACTATAGAGGTGTACAAAGGCTTCATTATACTAAACACAGTCATGAATTTTCTCTGTAACACACAATCTTTCATGAAAATAAACACTACAGAATTGTGCAGTTTTGGCCACATTAAAAGACCTCACGGTGTTTCTGTCCTGTCATGTCCATTGCTATGAAAAGTCATAATGAACAAGGCAACTCCTACAAAAGCAACCATTTAATTGGGGCTGGCTTATAGTTTCAAAGGTTTAGTCCAGTTTCCTCATAGCAGGAAGAATGACAGGCATGCAGGCAGACATGATGCTGGAGAAGAAGCTGAGAGTTCTGCATCTTTATCCAAAGGCAGCTAGGAAGAAACTGTCTTCCAGGGACCTAATGGGGGTTCTCATCCTCCAACAAGGCCACAACACCTCATAATGCCACACACTTAGCTTGGCATATTTAAATTACCTTATTCCACTGCCTGACCCCCCTATGATTGCTCAAACACATGAGTGTATAGGGATCACACTTAAACATGTAGAATACATGAGTTCCAACTTCAAAAGTCCCCATCGTCTATAGCAGTCTCAAAACTATAAAGAGTCCAAAGGTCAAACACTCTTTTGAAATTACTCCTATCATGTAATCATGTTCAAAAACATAAAAGCAATTCATAAACCTCCACATTCACAGTATACACTTCACCATGACTAAAGGCAGCATGAGGAAATAGTGGGCCTAAATAAGACCAAAGCCAGCTGAGCAATCTCCAAACTCTGCATCTTTGATCTGTTGTCAAAGTGTTCTTCAGTTCTCCAATGACTTTCTGCTTTGTTCATTGCAGCAGAATTATTATTATTATTCTGCACAGGAGATTCTTTGGAGCTGGAATTTTGGAGTTGGTTGATCTGAGTTTTTGCTTCTGACAAACAGAACAAATCATCACAATCTCCCGTCAGTCACCAGGGTTCTATCGTGAGCCTGTGTGTTGGGATCAGGCCCCAGGCAGACTCAGACAAAAATCAGCAAAAAGGTCCCAGCTGAGGGGTTCTTCAGGGACAGCAGCTGCCATCCTCAACGGGACAGCTCCATTTTCCTGCAGCGGCCGCCTGTCCTTTGGTTATAAGGGAAGAAGCTGTGAGAGCTCTGGGTTTATCTCAGTCAAAGATGGGCGGGGTTTGAAGACAGAGGAGGCAGGGCTGGGGTCGCATGGGCGGGGTTCGGACACGGTGGGCATGACAGGTTCTGAGAGTGGCCCAGAATTTGCCTAGACTGGTGCTTATCCCCGCCCACTCACCTCCCTTTCAGTCACTGGAGCCCCGCCCACACACACAGTAACACCCAGCTGCATTAAGTCCCACCCACAGAAATGGCCAGTTGCGCTAAGCCCCGCCCACTGTCGCAGGCAGCTTCTCTAAGCTGACACTCTAAGAGTCCCCTGAACACTTCCTGCTGGCTGACAGGAAGGAGGAAAACAAGCGCTTACGGGCTGCAAATGAAAAAATAAACCGGCATAAAATGAATAAATGAATAAATGAATAAATGAATAAATGAATAAATGAATAAATGAATAAATGAATAAATGAATAGATGAATATATGAATATATGAATAGATGAATAGATGAATAAATGAATAAACGAATAAACGAATAGACGAATAGACGAATAAACGAATAAACGAATAAACGAATAAACGAATAGACGAATAGACGAATAGACGAATAGACGAATAGATGAATGGATATATGAATATATGAATATATGAATATATGAATATATGAATATATGAATATATGAATATATGAATATATGAATATATGAATATATGAATATATGAATATATGAATATATGAATATATGAATATATGAATATATGAATATATGAATATATGAATGAATGAATGAATAAATGAATAGATAATGAATAAATGAATAAATGATGAATAAATGACATGGAGGGACTCATAGCTCCAGCTACATATGTACCAGAAGATGACCGTTTCAGATATCAATAAGAGGCCATTCGTCCTGTGAAGGCTCAATTCCCCAGAATAGGGCAATGCAAGTCAGGAAATTGGGGCGTGGGCGGGGGTTGAGTCGGGAAATGTGGATGGGATAGGGAATTTTCAGGGGGTAACTTACTTGGAAAGGGGATCGTATTTGACATGTGAATAAAACAAAAATTTTTTAAAAAGGAAAAGAAAAAGAAAAAAAAGTGAGGCAAGGCCCGTGCTTTTTACCCAGCAGCCTTTTCTTTCACAGTGCTGGGTTGTGCTAGAAGCTCAGCAGGCATTGTTTGAATGGATGAAAATTTCATTTAAATACTACTGGACTCAGAAAACCTCCCTCAGCTGCTCTCGGTCTGCAAGGTGACTTTAATGTAACGCAATCACAACAGTGCAATTCTTCCTAAGTAGCCACATATGCTGGGTCAATTTAATTGCTGCTAAGGTGAGACTTGTATAAAAGTCTGCGTGAGTGGGGACAATGTAATCATACGGCCTCATTCCAATCTTCCTTTATGTTTTCATCAGCTCTGTTGATCCTCAGACTGCTCTGAGTTTGTATTCTAGGTTACACATAGATGACTTTAAGTTTTTGTTTTGTTTTGTCCTAACATTTCCGCGAAATAGAAAGGCCCAGATTTTAAAATTGTGTCATTAATTAACAGTGTGGAACTGTCTTTTACACAGAGAAGCTGAATGACTTCTTATAACTCGGACTGAATTTAGCATCGAAATCATCCACAAGAGCCCTGCCCTCCCTATTTGTTGTGCAACAGGATGTGGTTTTCTGAGCAGGCCTGTGCATAAAGGTCAAAGCTGCATTTTTCCTTTCATGAGTGAGTCACGCCCCTCTCTCAAGAACAATTGGATCTTAAATAATGGAAGACACAGCTGGGAGCTGGGAGATGAACAGGGTTAAGTTCCAGCCGCCCTGTGACTGCATCTGCAGGAGGGCTTTGAGAGGTAGGGAGGATAAAATGAAGGAGAAGGGGAAAAGAACATGCATCCTTTGGGAACCTCTGTGTTCTTTACTTTATTCACACCATTTTCACATAGAAAGACAGAGGGGAATCCCTAGGGTTTCCATGTGAAAATAAACCTGGCTATTGAGCAGGTTCTAATACAGACATATGTGTCCACTCCCCCCGATCATATCTCACCAAGGTACAGCAGCAGTGTGAGCATGATCATCACGGTTAAAGGTGGATCTGAAAAACTCAAAGGATCAAGATTAAGAACGGGTTTCCTACTTCAAAATGTATAATTAAGAAATATCCCAACAGTAAGCAGGGTTAGAATTAAAGTTGGGCATTTCAAGGCTTATAGTTAGGATACCAAGACACAATTAACTTATCAAATGACTCCCAAGAAGAAGGAAGGAGAGGGTCTTCGTCCTGTAAAGGCTTGATGCAGCATTGTAGGGGATTACCAGGACAGAGGAGTGGGAGGTGGTTGATTGGGGAATGGGCAGAGGGAAGGGCGGTTATGGGACTTATGGGGAGGGCAGAACTGGGAAAGGGGAAATCATTTGGAATGTAAACAATGAATATAGAATATATATATATATACATATATATATATACACATACATACACATATATATATATATAATATAAAAAAGATACATTTTCCATCAAAAACTTCAATTTTATCAGAAAAGTATGCTTTGTGCTTGGCCATTTAGTATAGATAAATTTGATGTTTTTAGCTTTTACCATTATTATTTTCCAAGAAATGCTATTATTTTAGCACATTTTTCTATATATTTCTTCAATTTTATTAGTATATTCCATCAAAATCTCAAATTTTACCAAACTTTCTATGCACTTGGTCAATTAATAAAGACATATTTTCTATGTTTAGCATTTTATCATGATTATTTTCTACTAAATTATTCAACTTTAATACATTTGTCTACATATTACTTCAGTTTCATCATTTAGGATTTTAGTTTTTTTGAGACAGGGTTTCTCTGTGTAGCCCTGGCTGTCCTGGAACTCACTCTGTAGACCAGGCTGGCTTCAAACTCAGAAATCTGCCTGCCTCTGCCTCCCAGAGTGCTGGGATTACAGGCGTGCGCCACCACCATCCAGCTCAAAAAATATTTTAGATGAACATCTTCAATTTATCAGAAAATGTTCCTAGATACCACCTCATTAAGTTTAGAAATATATAATATATTTACCATTTTATCTGTATTATCTTCCATGACAATCTCTAGTTTGAACACTTTTCTTATATACTTCTTCAGTTTTATCAGAAATATTTTCCATCAGTAACTTCACTTTTATTAGAAATTGTTTCTTCGTGCTTGGTCAATTAGTAAGGATATATTTTGTAGGTTTACTATTTCACCAGTATTATTTTACAAAAAAAATTCTTCAATTTTACATCTTTTCCTATGTATTTCTTCAATCTTATCAAGCAATGTTTCTACTGACCACTTCTTATTTTAGAAATGCTTAATACGTCTACCATTTTATCTGTATTATTATCAATGAAAATCTTCTATTTAAGACATTTTTGTATATATTTCCTCAATTTTATCAGAAATACATTCTATGTAAATCTTCCATTTTATAAAAAAAAAGTTTCTATTTAATTATTTAAATAGTTTAGAAATGTTTTCTATGTGTACCTTTTTATCTGTATTATTTTCCATGAATATCTTCAATTTTAATACATTTTTCTATAGTTTTTCAATTTTAACAGAAATATGTCTCACGAAAATCTTCAATATTATTAAAATATTTCTTGTACTTGCTTTTTCAATTTGTAAAGATATATTTTGTATGTTTATTATTTCACCATTATTGTTTACCAAGAAATTCTACAATTTTAACACTTTTTCCATATATTTTTCAATTTTATCAATATTTTCCATGAATATCTTAAATTATATCAGAAAATATTTCTACTTACCACTGTAGTTAATAAATGATTAATATATAAATGATTAATATATAAATGATTAATATATAAATAATTTTTCTGTATTATTTTCCATGAATTTCTTCAATCTTAACACTTTTCAAATTTATCAGAAAGATTTTCAATCAAATTCTTCACTTTTTCATTAAATATTTCTACTAAATTCTTTAATTAATTTAGAAAAGTTGTCTGTCTATAATCTTATTTGTATTATTTTCCATGAAAATATTCAATCTTAACACTTCTCATATTTATCAAAAAATATTTTCCATCAAAATCTTCAATTTTATCTTAAAGTATTTCTACTAAACTTTTAAATTATTTTTGAAATATTTTCTGTTTATCATTTTAACTGTTTTATTTTCCATGAAAATATTCTATTTTAACACTTTTTTCTAGATTTCTTCAGATGTTGGAAATCAAAGGAAGGAGAGGCCCCTGGTCCTGGAAAGGCTCAATGCTGTAGTATAGGGGAATAACAGGACAGGGAAGCAGGAGAGGGTTGATGGAGAACTGGGGGAGGGAAGATGGCTTATAGAATTTTCAGGGATGAGGAACCAGGAAAGGGGAAATCATTTAAAATATAATATATTTCTAATAAAATTTATTTAAAAGAAATATTTTTCATTAAAATCTAAATATTAATTTTTTCTATATGCTTGGTCAATTAGAAATTATATTTTGTATTTTTAATATTTTATGATTATTGTTCTCCAACAATTGTTGTCTATAATTTTAATGCTTATTTCTATAACTTTCTTTAATTTTATCAATATTTTCCATGAAAATCTTTAAATTTATCAGAAAATGTTTCTATTTACCATTTCAATTAGTTTAAGAATGATTAATATGTCTACCATATTATCTGTATAATTTTCCTTGAAAAATTTTCAATCCTCTCATGTTTTTATATATATTTCCTTCAAATTTATTGGAAATACTTCCCATCAAAATCTTCAATTTCATCAGAAAATGACTCTAATTTACTCTTTAATTAATTTAAATTTTTCTTTTTTTAAGATTTATTTATTATTATATGTAAGTACACTGTAGCTGTCTTAAGACACTCCAGAAGAGGGTGTCAGATCTTGTTACAGATGGTTGTGAGCCACCATGTGTCTGCTGGGATTTGAACTCAAGACCTTTGGAAAAGAAGTCAGTGCTCTTAACCACTAAGCCATCTCTCCGGCCAAAATTTGTTTTCTATTTCTACCATTTTATCTGTATTATTTTCTATGAAAATCTATTTTAACACTTTTTTCTAGAGTTCTTTCATTTTATCAGACACATTTTCTATCAAAACCTTCAAAGTCATCAGAAAATTTTTCTATCCTTGATCGTTTAGTAAAAGTAAATTCTTCAATATTTGCTTTTAATTTGTATTATTTTCTAACTATTTCTTCTATTTAACACTTTCTATATATTTCTTCAATTTTGTCAAAAATACTTCCTTATAAATTTTCAATTTTGCCAGAAAATATTTCTACTTCCTTTTTAATTATTTTACAATTTTTATGTCAACAATTTTATCAGTATTATTTTCCATGAAAATATTCTAAATATTTTACTTTATATTTCTTCAATTATATCAGTAATACATTTCTTCAAAATCTACAATTTTATCAGCAATATTTTCTATCTGCTTGGTCAATTAGTAAAGATATATTTTCTATGTTTACTATTTTACCTTTATTATTTTCCAATTTTTTGAATTTTAACATGTTTTTCTATATATTTCCTCAATTTGTTCAAAACCAGTATCCATGTAAATCTTATATTTAATCAGAAAGTGTTTCTTCTTAGACTTCAGTAATTTTAGAAATATTTAATTTTCTCTAACATTTTTTCTGTATTATATTCCATGAAATATTTAATTTTCACATATTTCTATATATTTCTACATTTTTTCATATATTTCCCATCAAAATCTTCAATTTCATTAAAATATGATTCTATGTGCTTATGTGTGCTTGGTCAATTAATTAAGATATATTTTATATGTTTTCTATTTACCAACAAATTCTTCTATTTTAACACATTTTTCTATGTTTCTTCAATATTTTCTGAAATATTTTCCATATAAATATTCAATTTTAAAAGAAAATGTTTCTACTTACCTCCTTATTTAGTTTAGAAATGTTTCCTATATCCCCCATGTTATCTGTATAATAATTTTCCAGGAATATCTTCAATTTTAACACGTTTCTATATATTTCTTCAATTTCATCAGAAATACTTTTGATGAAAGTCTACACTTTTATCAGAAAATATTTCTACTTAACACTTCAATTAGTTTAGACATGTTTAATATGTATATCATTTTATCTGTATTATTTTCCATGAAAATATCCAATTTTAAAACATTTTTGTACATATTTCTAAGGCAAAGAGACAGACAAGAGCTATTCAGAACATGTATAATTTGACATTTGTTGACAAATTTGGACACACAACTGTTGGGGAGTGTCTGGTGAGATGAGTCTCTCACAGCCTGACTGACAGAGCAGGGAATACAGAGAATGCACTATACCCTTTGTTTTCATCTCTCAGTCACAGTGTCATATCTGAGTCATCTTGTTTTCCTGATCCCTGTCTGCAGCCATCATCTCCAAGCAAGACCTTCCTGAGAAAGTCCCTCCCGTCCTGAATCTCCACATGCTGGAGGTGACCCTGGAACTGCCTTCTAACAAGTTCGTGCAGCCAAAGCCTAGGAAGAAAGTGGACATCTCAAGTCTTCTGCTGCCAACTTGATGGGCTGGCTCTTCTCTCCATCCTGACCCAGGTCTCCACTGCTAACATATTTAGAAATAAAGCACAGCACTTTCCCATTGTTCTGACACTGAGAAATCTCAGTGGCTGAGACCTCTGACTTTTGAAATGGAGGTGATCAACATTTGTGTCCCAGGAGAGTCTCCCGGGATGGGCACCTCAGCTTCTGTTCAGTAGAGGAAGAGCATTAACAGGAAGAAAAATCCTGTTCCCCATGACATAAACAACCCCTTCTCTGAACAGTCTAGTGAATCCGGGAGAGCTCTGGGCATCCCCTGTGATGTCTCTAGTGATGTCACAACACCCACTGCTCTCAGGGCTTTCAATTAGTCCCTAGAGAGTTCACCCATATTTATGCCTGCAAGATGGAGGAGGAGTGTACTTGAGAGTGAGAATGGGGAGCTTAGAGAAATGAGAGAGAGGCCAAAGGAAGCTGGATTTCCATCTCACTGTAAACCAGTGAGGAAGATGTGGTCCTGGGAAAGGCTCAGTGAGTCATGGAAAGGTGATGTGAAAATTCCGTGAGTAGGCATCTGTGAGCCTGGCTTCCCAGGAGTGGCAATTGTGCCACTGTGAAGTTAATGGACTTTCCTGCTTAACATAATTCCTGAATGGTGAGGATTCTACTACATTTGTTTGTCCATCCCCAAAGACAGGAGCTGGCTAGTCCAAAGCTAGTATATTGTGAATTTTTATATTTTTTATTTTTGTTTTTTATTTCATTTTATATAGTTTTTTATATTTTCCTCTTACTGGCCATGGTGGTGTAACCTGGGGACATAAGGAGACCATAAAGAATCAGGTAGGAAATATTTCTCAGTTTATCTTATTTCAACCTTTTACTCCCTGTTGGTTTTTCTAGGTCTAGTGGCTTTCAGACTATAGTAACACGGAGAAAAATATTCTTATGAGACCTTACATTCTCAGACCTCCTCTGACAACCTTATCCCAGAGAATGATGCCCTGAGCTTTCTGAAACAGCAGATTGGGTGTAAGACATATCACTAATGCAGCCAGACAACTGTCAGAATCAGAGACTGGATACTTTTTCCAGCTCTAGGTTGTTTTAGACTTTCAGTTGGATACTAACAAAGAAGTAGAAACTTTGATATTCACAGAACCCAACTGATAATCAAAGAATTAGTTGCCTACAGACAGACAGACTGGTGTCAGCAGTGAACATGTGTGCTACCCTGTGCTGGATGTCACTGGCAGCTATTTCTGCAGCTAATTTTCCTCTCAGATAAATTGCCCTTCAGGACTCTTCTGCTCCACACATGTCTGGTTTACTTTCTGCCCTAATAATATGTTTGCTAAAGGAATTCATGTGAAATTTTTTGGAAAGTGAATTCCAACAAGCAATAAACACAAATACATGGCTTACTAAAATATGCCCTTTTATTACTTATGTATAGATTATAAACATGAGATCATGGTTTGTATTTAATATAATGTACATAATATCAAATGGATTACAATTAAGTTAAACCTCCTAATGTGGCACTATTTCGTTTTGTTCCTTATGACATTAAACTTCAAAATTTACATGAAAAGATGAAAATATATTTAATCAATAAATCCACATAGGTAAAAGAAATATAAAATAATAATATGGGTCTGAGTCTTTCTTTGCAATAGGTAACATAAGGTTACACTAAAAATTTAAGGACCTTTAAGGACATGATATATGTAAACATACAATTCTGGTCCAAAGGTTACTTCATTGATTGCTATCCAAATTCTAGTACCTAACAGAGTCTGAATCCCTTAAGGTTCTAAATTAATTTTAAAGAGCTTACAACTGCTAGATCAGGAGATATTATTCATATTGGACATAATCCTCACTCATACAAGAAAAATATATCTGTTCTTTAAGATATGACATATACATATTAGAATTTTTATACAGACAAAATATGCTAATTTATAAATATCTTTATCTTTAAAAGTATTTCTTTCAGTGATCTCTTTTTGTGGAATTTCCTAGAAAAAAATCCAATTCCCGAGACTGACAGTGAATCAGACAGTCAATAGGTGGGACAGGAGACCTGTGTGTCTCTAGACTGGTGCTGTAAAATTACAGATAACAGGGAACTATTGTCACCTGAGTTTATGTAAGTAGGTACCAGATCTTGGCCTACAGAAGCTAAAGCATCTCCTTTGCCATTCCTCACTAAAATGCCAAAATGTTTCATGTCAAACTCCATTTTAGAGAACCACACATAACTTTGAACTCAGGAAAACTCACAGGCTGATACCTAGCACTAGTTTTCAAGTTGACCCCAACAAAGCCTGAGCCTAAATCCAGTCTCTAGGTTAATCACCAACAAGACCAAAGTTTCCAGATTATACCTTCAGCAAGACCAGTGTCTCAGGGTATTGCCCACAACAAACATGCATCCCCAGGTTACAGGCCCATCCATTGCCTAATGGCCATCTATTTAGATGGGAGCAGAAGTCAAATTTATGATGTGACCTCCAGCACCAGGCAATTATTTTAAAAGTCACAGTAACTTTCCAATTAGATGCTTGCACATGTACTCCCTACTTGATGCTTACCATAAAGCCTTGCCCCTATAGACATTGGGGACACCCCCATCATCAAAACCAACATGCACAATGGTGATGCATTGGGGAAGAGGGCCTGAGTTATAACTGAGCAGAGTTATAAAAACCCTGCTTTGAGTTGCATCTGATTGGATCATATGTGTGTTTTCTTGGGGCTCCCTAACATTCCCCTGGCTCAACATGCTCAATTTCCACTAACATGGAATAGCAGGGCAAGACCTGCCTTTAAAAGGGGAAATGGTGGGATTGAGGTGATGACAGTAGAGCATTCATTGGTCCAAATTTCAAAACCTATGGTTCACAATAAGGGCCTGCCAAAGGCTCCAAACAACACTCTTATCTGACCGTGAAACTGGTAGAGCATCCTGCACAGCACCCTGGTTCTTTTCCGAACCTTTTTCTGTTTTAAGCCCTCAACAGAATGCTAGCAGCTTTCGGGGCTACTTGGTATACTGGCTGGGGTAACAAATCCAAGTGAGGTGTGTGCTGTCTCCAGGGTCCTGACAGGCACACTAAATGTTGTGCTTCTTTCTTTGTGGTGGGAGTGGCCCAGTGCAATGACTTATCTTTCACCTTGGAATTAATGTCTCTGAATGTGCTACACCACTAGATTTCTAAGCATTTTACTGAATTAGAAGACTACTAAATTATAGTTGTATTTATTTTCAGTCCTCTGATGCACTTATGGGTTACCAATGAGTCCAAATCAATAGACACCTTGTGCCCTGTAGGTAATTTCTACATAATGTGCACTATATTTCATTAATATCTTCTTTATTGAAAGACACAGATGATAGGGATCCCTTCTGCCTTAGTTTGACACAGGGATGTAAACATAATATATCCTCAAGACAAACTGTAAAGGTATATGCCTTTACAGTGAATAACTGTCAATGCCAAATCAAGCCAATTGTTTCTGGTGATGTTAATGGAGATAAGGTGGTGAAAACACATTTGCTAGATCAGTAACTGCACACCATGTTCCACAGATGTGCTCATCTGCTGAGGTAAGGATGGCACTAAGTCATCTTTTTACCTAGCTGCCTCCCCTCTTCACTGTTCATCACACTGCTGACATCTAGACTATGAACTGCTCTACAGGCTTCTGATTTCTTTCTCATATTCAGATGATTTTGCTCTCAATCTCCTCTTTCACCTAACTAAGCTTTGCTTGCAATAAGCAAAGTCAGTGTCTTGCTCAGAAGCAGAGTTTGCTGCTGCTTAATGAGAAAACTAAAAATCTCATGCAGGCCATTTTGTGATTTATCGTTTACACTGCAGGTTTTCTTGGCCTTTCCCTACTAGGGAACTTCCAGATCCATGTGTGACTTCTGTAGCTGGAATGTGCATTTAATAATTATTTTTTTAAAAATCCACAGGGATTAGAATGAAATTATAGCACAATATAGGCCACACAAGTAGTGTAGAATATATTTCACAGCTTGTGCCTTTGATTAAACTGCACAAGGAATCCATGTTTCTTGAAGAATTTCTTTAGTTTTTTCCATTTTTATTTAAGTTCCAAGTAAGGTTAGCCCAGAAGCCCTGAATACCCAAGGCACAAATCACATAACAAATGACTCCCATGAAGAAGTATGGAGAGGGTCCTGATCCTGGAAAGGATTGATCTAGCATTGGAGGGGAATATAAGAACAGAGAAAAAGGAGGGAGGTGATTGGAGAATGGATGGAGAGAAGAAGGTTTATGGGACATATGGGGAGGGGGGATCTGGGAAAGGGGAAATCATTTGGAATGTAAACAAAGAATGTAGAAAATAAAAATATTTTTTAAAAAAAAAAAGAGAGAGAAATTTCTTATAAGCATCACCTGACAATAAAAAAGCCTATGGCCAATGAGCTGAGGTAGGAAATCGGAGGTGGGGCACAGGCAGGAGAAGAGAGGATTCTGGGAAATAGTGAGAGAATAAAGAGAGATTCGAGAGACACACTGGGAGAGATGCTGAAGGAAGACAGTAAGGAAGAAGCAGTCAGGGACTGAAGGAGCGGTAACTAACCAGCAGGTTGATGAATTCAGGATAGAGGGAGATTCGCCAGGGAACACTGTGGAGGCCCAAAGCATGAGATCTGAGCAGAGGTTGAGGAGATGTACATAAACCAGCAGGTGGCTAAACTCAGGATAGAATAAAGAAGGTTAGCACCAGGCTTGGACACACGAGGCTGAGGACCGGAAAGTAACTGTGTGGCAGAGAGAATAGTTTGATTGGGTTACATAAGTTATGAGTTAGTAAAGAAATGAACTAAAGCTTACAGCCTAGGAATCTATTAATAAATGATTAGTTTCAAAGTCATCATTGTGGGAGCAGGGGTTGGGAGGAAAATTTGAATTTTTTATCATTTCTGTATTATTGTTAAATTTCAAAACTGTTGGAGGAGCTGACAAGATGGTTCAGCTGGTAAATTAGGCACTTGTCACCAAGTCTGATGACTTGAACTAATCCTGGCAGGGCATTGTTTGTGTTTATGTGTGAGGAACTGTTGACTGGCTGTGCACAGGAATGGAACGCTGGTGCCCATAGACTGCAGCCTACTCTATCTTCCCTAGCTGTGCCTGAGGAAGCTTGCTGGGGATCCTGGCTTCTGAGAGAACAGGTGTCTCCCCTGCCCCCTCGCTCTACACTTGTTCCTGTTCTTTGACATAATTTTAGTGAAGCTGAAAGCACAGTTCAGTAATAGTTTCCTACCTAGTTGTGTAGGAGTCTGCAGAGTTAGGACTTGTTTATTCTTGGCAGAAAGGCTACTCCTGTGGGCTGGGAAAAGAATACAATGAAACATTCTTCTGGTAGTCTCTCAAGGCCTGCTTAAGCACTGCAAAAGCATCCTAGAAAAACTACTGAGAGTGTTTAAGTATAAAATGGACCTAAAACATAATGAAATTTGCCTTACTTTTACCAGAGTTTGGGGTCAAAGCACAAAATAAAACTTAGGGAGAATCCACTTGAGTGCTGGGAGCTCTGTAGCAGCATGGGAGAGAGGGACCAGAGCAGGTGGGGTGGCTTGGGGTTCAGGTACAGGTGTGAGGTCACATGATTTCCCCATTGCTCACCCCCCATTTCTCACCCCAGTAAAGTTCTGCTCTCCTCCCACAGACTTACAAAGAGCAGCACTCCCACTTGTCCTGGAGCCTTTCAGGATGGGGAGCATGCCCACATCTGGTGCTTCAGGATTCCACCACCAGCTATGAGCTTCATAGGAGTCCTTGCCTGCATCCTAACTCCCTGTGTAGTGGTTGTGGCCAGAGCTGCCGCCAAACCTCCTAACACAGAACTGTGGATTGTGAGTAGGATGGTAAGTGAGGGCTGACTCAAGGAACCTGCCAGTGGGTTTGGGTGTGGGGGGCGATGGTGGCAGCCAACAGAACTTTGGGAACAGCAAATCCCATGGGTGAGGATGTGTATTAGGCTGACCACTGATTTCCCCCTCGAATCCACAGACTGCTATGTGGCAATTTATGAGGTGTCAGGAGCCTCAGAGCCACTACTCAAGTGGTTCTCCGTGACAGTAGTCCCCGGGGCTCCTCAGCTGAAGGTTTCTACAACTCCTTTGATCATTCAATTCCTAGATGAGAGACCTAAAATTTTCATATTAATAAAAAGGTTTAGTGAGCACTAGAGCTGGGCAGATATCTACCCTCTCTGCTGTTACGTCGACTTCCCTGCCAATAATCCCACAATATGATTTGTCATATTCATCTAGGCTGCTCTTACTCCAACTGGCCAGGCCTCATGGCCATGTTTTCAAGATTCCTACCCATGATCTCTTCTCTTTTCTCTACCTTCTTATCTTTCCCCTTGTAGTATTGCCTCAGACCACGTAGATAATAGTATTGTTGTTCTTGCCTGAAGACAGACTCACTTACAGGGCATTGTGAATGAATATACCATCCTGTACTATCACAGCTGTTTTCTAAATATTCTTGAATTTTAGCAGAATGGTTATTGTCCAAGGTAACTTCAGCCCACAATGCAAGTTTTATTTCCCTGTTGGTTGATAGAGTCAACATGTTCAGATGCCTCTATTAAAATATGAATTTCAGATTGAGTTTACTCAGCTTCTAGTGTAGTGTTTTGTCACTTAGAGGGTCATTAGGTAGCTCAGAACAATTTTTTAATTTACATCTTTCTGCATCTTTCTCATATACAAGCCCCTTTACATATGAGAATTATGGATGCCTCTTAACAAAACCCTTTACAGCTTTTGAATTTTTTCATGTTTCAAATTGAGTGTGGAGAATTCCTAGAACTTGAAGCATAAAGCAAAAAGAAAAGGGTAAAGATGATCATAACATTTTTTTTAAAAAGTCCCTTGCTTTTTTTTTTTAGTATGTATGTATAAGAGGCATCACATCTCTCCTGAAACTGTCAGAAAGCAGTGCTAACCATATCCTCTAAGTCAAGTCATTTTCTTCTACACCAGATAGATACCTCACATACAGGCATATATTTTCATGTTTGGGATCATCCACTTCCAGGGTTTATAATTCAGAAACACTTAAGGAGTTAATAGCTGACACTTCAGTGGGCTATATTAGTTTGCTAATTTTAGCCAAAGAATTACTATAAGCAGAAGGGTTAAAAAATAGCACCCCTGTATCATCTTATGGTTCTGTGAGTCAGAAGTCCATACAGATGATAGGGTTCTCTGCTTATGTTCTGAAATCTAGTGCCAGTATGGGAGGGCTGGGGAGAATGCCACTTCTAAATTGTTTCTGGTTGTAGAGTGAGGGAACTTTTTCATGCAGCTATAGGGCAGAAGCCTTGCTGACTATTGATCAGAGCTCACACTCAGCATGAAAAGCCTTCTCTCAAGCCCTTCTTTGCAGCTCATCATCTTCAAAGTCAGCAAGGGCACTCTAAATCAGTCCCAAGCTTCAAATTTCTCTGACCTCTCTCTGTCACCAGCCATAAAGAATTCTCTGCTTTTAAAGGAATGTAATGAGACTGAGCCCAATTGCATGACCTCCCTTTGGATTATCTCAACATCAAGTCACTATTATTTTTAATCACATCTTCAAAACTTCCTTTGACAATAACTTAATATGATCATGGGTTGAAAATATGATAAAAATCCAAGACCTAAATAAATGTGATCCTCATCAGATAAAAATTTGGGGCACTGATTACCAGCTGGACATGCACAATACCAAAACTAGAAGAGAGACATCTCAGGGAGCAGGACATCTCAGCCTCAGCACTGTTGACATATGTGTCCAAATGCTGGGCTGGGTTCCTCACCCAGAGGATCCCTAACACTTGCTTATGGGCTCCATTATCATTATTTTGACATTTTTTTAATTAATTAATTAATTAATTAATTAATGTGAGTACACTGTAGCTATCTTCAGACACAACAGAAGAAGGATCAGATTTCATTATAGATGGTTGTGAGTCACCATGTGGTTGCTGGGAATTGAACTCAGGACCTCTGAAAGAGCAGTCAGTGAGTGCTCTTAATCACTGAGCCATCTCTCCAGACTCTATTTTGAAATTCTTAACACTCTTTAAACTTGTAAGTGAAATACAGGAGGACAAAAGAGTTTTGTCTATGAGCAGGACACATATCTGATAGTCATGGCAATAGTCCTCGCTGCCATGTTTGAAAACTGGTGAGTGTTTCAGTCCTTGTGAGCACTATGATAATTTATACGAATTCTAGTGGACCCATGGGACATGAAAGTTCAGTGAAAAGCAGAGAAAGCAGAAAAGCAATGTGTTACACTTATGACTGAGAAATACAGTAATTCTCAACTTTTCTAATGCTCCAATACTTTAATATAACTCCTCCTGTAGTGGTGAACCCCAACTTATAAGATTATATTTCAATGCTACTTCATAAATGTGAATATGGTACAGTTATGAATTCTAATGTAAATATCTGCGTTTTCCGATAGTCTTAGACAACCCTGTTGAAAAGCTCATTCAACCACAAAGGGGTCTTGACCCACAGCTTGAGAACTGCTCAACTTACTCAGTAAGGAGAGCCTTTAATAGGTGTTGCGGTTTGGTCTTGCTGTGTATTGTAATGCTAAGTGTAGGTCCCCAAGTTTTGGAGTCTGTACATAGACCCAAGTGGCGCTATGTGATCTTGTTCCCAAGTTATTTCTGATTGGTAAATGTCAACAACAAATTAATGCCAGTCCCTTGTAGAAATAATGCTTGTCAGTAATGTGGTGTCTTCAATGCTGAATCAGCGGCCAAGCCTTACTCTGAACTCCAAGCTGCGTTCCACCCTTTCTCTGGTAGTTACTGCTTACTTCTAGTTGCTACACACTGTACTTTCCAAAACACGACTATGTACCTACTATGCTCCTAGATGTGGTAGTTTGTGACGGTGTAGGAACTCATTAGTGACTGACCATCACCAGTAGAGCTCCCTCTCCCCATCCTCTCTCCTGACACTCATAATGTAAATGGTTTTGGAGACAGAGGTTTGCCAAAGGGATCACAATGCACAGGTTGAGAACCACTGCTACAGATAGATCCAGCATGCTATTTGTTTATTTATTTATAAAGATGTCTAGCTGTTCCTATTGTTGGAGTGTGAAATGTGCCTTTTAGGCTTATGTGTTTGAACACTTGGTCCCTAGCTGGTAGCACTGCTGGTTGTTTATTTTTTTCAAGACAGAATTTCTCTGTCTAACTGTGGTTGTCCTGGAACTCGATCTGTAAACAACATTGGACTCAAATTCACAAATATCTACTGGCCTCTGCCTCCTGCTACTGGGAATAAAGGCATGTACCACTACTGCCTAGCAAAGTGGATTCTTTTTAAAAAATATTTTCTTACTTCTAATTGTATGCATGTGTGTCTCAGTGTGGGTTTGTGCCTGTGCTTTCATGTGCCTGTGGAAAACAGGGTTGTAGGGGTTGTGAACCACTCAGTATGCGTGCTAGAAACTGAATGTTAATCCTCCATAAAAGCGCTAATCCTTAACCATTGAGCCATCCCTCAAGTCCTGAGTCTTCTTAATTAAAGAAAACTTAAATGCACAAGGGAAAAAAGATGCAGATGAGAACAGTTAACAAACCTTTAGAAGCTGGAACTCAGGAGGCCGTCTATAACATGATGCCTGGTAGGAGAAGCTGCACATTAAGGACTTGGGCAAGGAAGCAGGAGGAGCATGGCAGATTCTCTTAAGAACTGGACATGGGAAGGAAAACAAAATCCAGGAAGATCTCGGGTTTTCTCTCCAACTCCCAAGGAAGCAACCAGAAAACAGTGTAAACACTCAAGCCCACCTGTCTCCTTGAGTTGCAGGGAAGAGGGTGCCATTACCATTTACAAGTATGTGGTAGAGAGATGGAAGAGAAAGAGAAGTGGAGAGGTTCAAAGCTTTAGAGGGAGGCTGGACTGGAGATACAATGGCAATGATGGCCAACAAATCAAAATGAGACCAAAAAGTCTACAAAAAAAATCCTTGAGTTAGTTTTGTGTTGTCCAACTGCTCTTGGGAATGGGGCCTGCCCTGAAGAAGGCTTAATATAATCACCTGGGTTTACTTCTATGTTTTTGCTTTCTGTTGTTTCAATCCAGAATTTGACCTACTTCTTTATGTGATCTATCCAGATAGTTCCCTCTCTATTGTCAAGTTCTTTGATCACTTCCAGTCCTTACATTGAGTTAATTGTAGCACGTGACTCTCTTGGCCTTTCATCCTTGAAACATTACCTCCTTTTGTAGAATTGTGTTTCTTTTCCTGTTTTCTACTTCTCTAACAATTCATCTTTCTAAGTCTACTTAGCTGGTCCTTCAACATCTTGACAGCATCTAAACAGAGTGCTTCAAATTTCAGTCATCAGGTCTTTTTTCTCTGTTATTCATCCATTATCTTTTTGACTATTAACTTCTACTAACATCTATGTGACTGTCTTAGTCAAGGTTTTTATTCCTGTACAAACCTTGATGACCAAGAAGCAAGTTGGGGAGGAAAGGGTTTATTCAACTTACACCTCCACACTGCTGTTCACCACCAAAGGATGTCAAGACTGGAACTCAAGCAGGTCAGAAAGCAGGAGCTGATGCAGAAGCCACGTAGGGATGTTACTTACTGGCTTGCTTCCCCTGGCTTGCTCACCTTGCTTTCTTATAGAACCAAAGACTACCAGCCCAGGGATGGCACCGCCCACAATGGGCCCTCTCCCACCCTTCATCACTAATTGAGAAAATGCCTTATAGCTGGTTCTCATGGATTTATTTCCTCAACTGAAGATCTGTGGCAACTCCAGCCTATGTCATGTTGACACACAAAACCAGCTATCACAATGACTTTAAAAATAATGTGCTGTCTTTAGCCAGAACACAGCTATACATAGCTTATAAATCTTGTTGGCTACAAATTCCTCAAAATTCATCTCTGCCATCCTTTGATATGGCATGACTGAAGATATATTACCATTTGGTTATTGATCAAGGGAACTCATAAAAAAAAAGAGTTGTCTTTTACCTGCTCAAACAGGAAACAAAAATTCATACTTAACTGATCTGTGCACCTTGCACATTCCATGCAAATATCTTTATGGAAATAAATATTGTTTGTCACATTTTATATTACAGAATGATATACCAAGAGGGCATCTCGGATAAGTTCACAGTCATGGATCCTGAATTGACCTGCTGTTACAGCTCCTTGCCTGATCTTGACTCAAACTGATGCTGTTTCCAGAGATTTGCTTTGAGAACATCTTCAGGAAGGACTGTTGCTAAAACAAATATTACCTGTTGCTTTTATTTTGAATTAACCATTTTTCCAATGTCTTTCTTGCCCCCCCCCAAAAGAAATTCTTTACCCAAATGATCAGGAGGCAATCATAAGAAGACAGTTGTCCTAATTCTTTAAGTTTTAGTCATTTAATGAATTATAGATATGTTGTCATTTTAAGGAATGATTTACAAATAATTATAGTTTTGGACAAGGATGAAACTAAATAGCGTTCCTTTCCTTTTCTCTTCCTTCTTTCTTAGGTAAAGGGAAGGGGGTCGAAAAGATAAAAGGGAGATAGCATAATATTATAAGAAATTAAATATATTGGATGAATTACTAGATTTACATTTTTATAAAGCATTTCATAGCTGTAATCTGACACTAGTAGAAATCTTTATATTTTGATGCAGAATTGTTTTATATTTTCTTACATTGGTACAGAATTTATATATTGATACAGACTTAAGGTTTTCATTGGTATAAATCTTTGTATATTAATACAAAACTTAAATTTTTTGTTATTCTTAGATAGGCATTGTGCCTATGCAACTCATTTAGAATACAAAGTTTCATCCCAGTCTTTTTAATGACTGCTATTACATACTGTTTAGGATAATTAAGTAATGCAAGTTAATAGACTGTCAAACTGATCATTATATTAGACTCTCATTTAGTTAATTACAATAATATGCTTTCAAGGTTATTCAAATAGTAAATAGTTATAAATAATCAATGTTTAACAATTTGAAAGAGTTAACTCAGAAACTTAAAAAGAGTCAGGGGCTGGGTTGCATTCCTCAGACCACAAGGGGGAGGGAGAGACCAACCTAGGGGTGAGGATGCATTCCAAAGACTGACCATACTGACCATTTGCCATTTACCTCATCCCCTAGTGGACCAATCTGTTTAAGGATACTACTGTTCTGCCAATCACATTGTGCCTAATGGAATCTGCCCTGGGGTCTGTATAAAAAGTCCTTGGTGTGGATGGTGGGGGGTCATTCCATCTTTATATACAGAGTGACCCTAGCATGCTAGTATTTTTTAATAACGTTCCTCGTGCGTTTTGCAGTGATTCCATCTCCACGTGGTTCACTCAAGGGTCCCTAGTAAGTTAAGACTGTTCAGTTTTAACAAATTCAGCATGCTATATATATAGATAGCACACTTGAAAAGTGTCAGAGATCCACCAAATATGGCATTTAAAGTTACTTCATTATTAAAAGATCTTGTGACTACAAGACCCGTGTGCTCCTGACAGTGCCTGTTGGGTGTTTCATAAAAAAAGAAAGAGAGAACCAGAAGTGTGTTTGGTAGAGGTAGAAGGGGTGCCTCTGTGGGCCCATGCTGCGACAACCCTTTCACAGAGGTACCAGTCATATGAAGGATATAGTATGGAGTAGAGTTTATTTAGTGTATGGGGAGGAGAGTTGAGGGAGTAGAGACAGAGAAAGGCAGAGAGAGAGGGAGGGAGGGTGAGGGAGGATGAGAAACAGCAAAGACAGAAAGAGAGAAGAGAAGAGTGGTAGAGGTTGGCCATGAATACATGGAGAGAGGGGGGAGCTGAATGTGGAGAGGACAGAGAGGGAAGTGGGGTAAGGGAAGGGAGTAAGAGAGTGAGGAGGTGGGCAAACAGCCCCTTTCATATTGAGCCAGGCATACCAGGCTCTTGCCAGGTAACTTGAGTTGTGGCGCTTAGAAGGACTGTGAACAGTACCCACATTCCACTTCAAAGAAGGGGATAAACATCACTACCTACATGGGGAGTTGCTTTGATTCTGTTAAGCTAGCCACTGGAAATGCCATAATTTTATCTGCAGGCAGAATGGTGTCAAAAAACAAGTGGAATTTGGGCTAGGATTTGTTTGGTTCTATGAGCATTCCAACAATGAAGACTATCCTAACAACAATGCAGTCTCAGATTAGATTTTACAGAGGCCTCCATAGCCTACCAGCAATGCACCCACGGATCTGCATCATAAAGTCCCTCCTTCCTCCAGCGCCGGTACATCCTGGCCATTCCTTCCCTCTGAGTTGGAGGTCTGCTCAGGCTTTTGCATTCATGGCAGCGACGCCTGGGGCTCACACCACAGTTCTTCAGTTTCCTCCCGCTGAGGCTCATCCCCGCCTTTCCCTCTGTCTTGCCCTCAGTATCGGGACACAATGTCTCCCATACTCCTTTTTACTTGTTACTTATTTTTCCCTTCATATACAGTGCCCCTTTCCCTATGTGACTCTACAGGTGCTCCCAGCCCAGGTAGACTGAGAAGGGGGCACTTGTCCCAGTTTGGAAGCACTTTGTCTTGTGGCTGGTTCAGAAAGTCCAGACCATCAAGTAGGAAGTTCCTTAACTGTTTACAAAACAGTAGAGGTGATACAAATCTAGGATTTCGCTGGTTTTCTTGGGCCAGGTATAATGTAGAATTATGATTTTATGAGTCTGCTTTTTCACATTGACAGGGCTTAGCCCAGGGAAATGCTGCTAGAATCTGCCCTTTCTGCCCTTCCAGTGCTGCCTGTGCTTGTTAGAGCTTACCTGAAGCTCTCCATCCAGGAATTCAGTCTGCTAGAGAGCACTCAGCTTACTGCTTAGTCTAGTTATTTGCCATTTTCCTGAATTACTATGTTTTCTTATTTGTGTCTTTAGGTCACTTAGTATTACTTTGTTTATATTGTTGTGAAACTTTACTCCTTTATATGTTAACTAATGCATATTTGTTCATTTTTTTAAATGGTGGGGTTTACTTTTGAAGATTAATTTCTATGTTGTCTCAGGAAGAAAAACAAAAATTTTCAGAGTTAATGTGTTTAAATATGTAACTCCATTCCTTTAACACCAATCGAAAACTAATAAACTACATAGGAAAAAAAATCTCTTCTCCACAACCAATCAAGTTTCAATGATTACTTATACCTATAAAGTCAAACATACAATCTGCAATGGCTTTTGAAGTTGAAAGGTCAAAACTTTAGATATGGGTTTGATTCTGGCTGTATGACCTTGGCTAAGTTTTTCATTCTTTTTTGAATACAAAAATTTCCTTTAGTTTTTAAAAGGAAGGTATTTCTTAAGACTGAATTTGCAGGTTCTAGGTAAGTGTTTTCTATGGAACACTCTAATAGCTATGTACTAAATATAGCCAGATATGCTGGAGAAAAGACCATGAGAAGAAACTAGTCAGAGGAGACCTTAGGTACCTGCTGTCTACAAGTGAACAGATCCTGAAATCTGGTATGGTCCTTAGTGTTTTATTAGAATGTAAGGGATTGTAAATCATAGTATAAACTGGCCTTGGTTAATCTCAGCACTAAGTAGGTAGAGGCAGGGGGATCTCTGGTAGTTTGAAAACAACCTGATCTACATAGTGAGATATAGACCAATTAGGGCTTGCATAGTTAGACCCCATCATAAATAAAGACCAACATCAGTCAAAGGGTAAGTTAAACAGAATATTGAAACACAAACAATCAAAAATATTTTTTTACTTATTTTCTAGTAACAATAATGCCAACTGAAGCATTATTAATGTGGATATTAATAGATATCTAAAAATGTAATTTTCTTTGAACAGAACTTGAGAGTATAATATGCATAATTCAAATAGACGTTGCGGGTTCTTTTAGTATCTCATCTCCTTTTAAACCATGACAGATTCAAGTCTTAAGTTCCAGTGTTATCTTCCTTAGATTGCTGGGTTAGCACCCTCACTGCTGTCCTTATTTTGCTTGCTGTTCCTCACATAACAGTAAGAATGGTGTTTTTAAAAAGAACTTGGATTGAACTATTTGTGCTCAAATCCTCCAAAAGCTCTGGGTTACACACAGAATTGAATCTAAGCTGCTTCTCCTTGCCACCAGGGCAGCTTCCAACCTAACCTCAGCCTTACCCCATGACTCTCAATCTCACTATTGGGCTTTAGGATGCTACCCTGGCAGATGTACAGGGCACCATTTCTGGCTGGTGGCAGTTGTTCTTGACTTCTATTGCTGTTCCTTACTTGAGAGAACGTCTCCTGGTTCCTAACATAGAAGCAAGTCTCTTCCTGTTTTTTGACTCTTTTGTTTGGCATTAAGTTAAATATTTTTTCTTTTTCTTGTTCTTATTTATTATCAGATACACTTTTCACTTGTTAATTATTCCCATTAGACTTGTTGGCTTTCTCTTCCTACCTACGGGGTAGAGATTGCATTAGATTTATTCATAATTTTATCCCTAGTACTTAGAACTATGCCTGGTACCTAATAGGCTCTTGGTAAAAATTGTTAACTAAATGAATCCTGTAGTTGATTTGAACATTTGACATCTTCATTCCAGATTGTGCCTGCTCCCACTTACTGATTGCATGACTGTGGACCGGTTAATGACTTCTGGGGCTTCATTTTATTCATTTTCTAAGGGTCTGAGCTTAGGTTCCCATGCTTGCAGAGCAGGCACTTTATTTATTTAGCATCTCCTAACCCTTAATAGCAAATCAACCAAACTCCTCCTCCTCCTCTTTTCCTCTTCATCTTCTTCTCCTTTTCCTCCTCATCTCCTCCTCCTCCTCTCCTTCCCCTCCTCTCCTCCTCCTCCTCTTCTCTATCTCCTCTTTCTCCTCCTTCTTCTCTTTCTTCTCCCTCTTCTCCTTCTTCTTTTAGATGCAAGGTTTCTCTGTGTAGCCCTGGTTTTCCTGGAATAGTCTGTAGATTAGGCTGGCCTCGAACACAAGAGATCTATCCACCTCTGTCTCCAGAGTGCTGGGATTACCATTGCCTGTCTTCTGACAACATATTTTTTATTGTGGTCCTAACTTAAAATAGAATTAGTTTTTATTTTTTATTGTTTTAGGATTTATTTATTTATTTTATGTATATGAGCATACTATAGCTGTCTATACATGTCTAACACATGGGAAGAGGGTGTTGAATTCTATTACAGACGGTTGTGGGCTACCATGTGGTTTCTGGGAATTGAACTAAGAACCTCTGGGAGAGAAGTCAGTGCTCTTAACCACTGAGCCTTCTATCCAGCCCAGAATTAGTTTTTATATTTAGATTTTTGAATGAAATTTTGTGGTCACCAAAATTTACTTGACTTTCTGTATAGTTTCTCACAAGCAAAGACTTTCCCTTATGGATGAGAGTGGAGGCACCAGTGAGCTCACCTTGGCCTCACATCCCTCTGTCAGCTTCTTCCTTGAAATCCTCATTAGTCTGAGATCTTATTTCATGGACACTGATTGCATTAAAGAATTCTCATTCTTATGATATGAAATATTTGTCATGCTTTCATTTACATTTCAAGTGGTTCAACATGAAAATTGTACATGTGGTAAGCATCAATCCTTTATTAGGAACAAATATATTTAAAAGTTCCATATTTTGTCCTGCTTCATTTGAAATGAGTTACTAAATAATTGCTGGAAACATTTTTTGAATTTCCAACATCCCTACAAGCACTATTCTCAATGTAGGGAAGTTTATGTTACATGGAAATAAACTTATCATTTTAGATAAAAGATTGTACTACAATAAGTTTATAAAACTTACATGTTTTATAAATATAGCAGTAGCCACAGCTGCTATAATCGTACCTCTGAAAACTAAGAATATCTTCAGTAAGGTTTTATAGAGTCCACAAGGACACAGAATAAATCAATGACAATTGGATAGATTGCAGTTTCTGTAGGTTTGTGACTCTGATAGCATCTTTCTACACTGAGAGCTATAAACACTTAGAGTATAGAGAAATGAGTGATTCAACAGATGTTTCATCAATAAAAACTTGAGAAAACATATATAAGCTGCATTTTAAAAGAGTGCAGACATACAGGAAGGCTGAATGGGGTCTTATGCAGTCAGCTAAATAAGGACAAACTAAAGAGAACAGAATGACAGACTGTGGAAGGATTTACCTATGAAAGAATAGCAAAATTGAGAGCAAAATTTCCAGGGCCTTGGAGGCAGAGAAGTCTGATTTAACGTAGTCAGCTCCCTGAAGATAAACCTGTGATCTCTAAACACATTTTCTGTTTCCAGGGTTAAAATTTAGAGTTCTTTGAGGAGAAAATACTTGAGTTTCAACCCATTAGTAATAACCTCAGAATCCCAAAACTGTGTTGGTGTCGCATTAGGAAAGGCAATCAAATTATTTCCCTTTAGGGTAGTTTAAGGAAGAGCATACCCAGAATTGCATGTTCTACCCTGCTTTCTGTGTCTTCTGTCTAAGTACTGTCTGTCTGTCTGTCTGTCTGTCCATGGTATATGTCTGAATATGTACCTGTTGAGTTCTTTCTTGTTTGTTTCTCCCTGTGGTTGAAATCCTAATAAAAAGCGTTGATTTTTATTGAACAGATCAGAAATCATCACATTTGGAAAGAACAGGAGATACTTCACAGAAATCTTTAAGTTTTAGAAAGGATGAATCTTACTGACTCTAAGTAGCCTCATTTGTTGGGATCCATAATGGGACAAGCTTATATACTAGCAGCTGACCATCCTAAAATGTCCTGCTATGGATTATTATATAATTCAGCAAGGCTGTGTGGTACTAATTTTACAAAAGTTTCCTGCTATTAATATGCTTTTCCTGTTATTATTAAACATATAAAATAATCAATAAGGAATAGCACATCCCTTTGGAGCAGATCTCTGCAGATCCATAAAGATGTACTGTCTTATAGTGATGCTATGTAGACAATAGATGACAAGTTTTGTTAATGATCCTATAAGAATTCCTAAAATTATAACTGTGATTATTAAGCTCTTTAATAGTGGAACTTCTATTAGGTCCTTTTCTGATAGTCACAACTATAAAGGGAACTCTGCCAGTCTCCCAAATGTCACTAGCTAATTGCTCTTAGATGACAATCAGACATTCTCCTACTCAGCACATTCCACGAGGTTGGAAGGCAGTTAACCAAAGGTCATAAAAAGGGGAACTAGGATTTACTATAGGTGTTAGGACAGAAGATAAAATATTGAATGGGTTTATCTATACAAAACTTCACTTATAACTTAGCTATGGTTTTAAATTTTCTGTGAACCTGTAGAGAAGACAAATGATAAATGTCTAGCTAGATAATTACTCCTAATGGATATGCATGTCAACATTCTGTTGTAAACTTTGATTTCAATTTATGACTTTGTATTTTGTGTGAACTTGTGATGAACTTTGTAACTTGTGATCATGTATTCTGAAAGATGTTTAAGGACTGAGGACAAAGAGAAGAGAGACCAGGAGAATTTAGGTGAGTGGAACCAAGCTGAGAGAAGAACTGAACTGAGGAGAAGTTTTTAGTCATAAGAGAACAAGATTAGAAAGAGAATGCAGAGTGGAATAACTTAGAAACTATAGGTAACATAAAATTACTAAGAGAGCAATGTGCAGGATGCAGAGGCAAAGAGGGGAAAAAAGATGTTGCAGAGAACAGAAGGAGCAGGCAGGCTTCTCCTTACCATGGGGCAGGACAGGTCCCATGGTAAGGACAAGACAGGTTAAGTCTTATTAAAAGAAACAAAGCTTTTTTTTCCTTACAAACATGGATTTAATTCATTTAGCATTAAAGGGGTGGGAACTTTTTCTTTCTCAATGCAATAAATATTGGAGTCCATTTTTCATCCAGAATGAGTGAGTTCTTTCTGCACTGGTGTTAGTCTTTTGCTCCATATGCATATGTAAGTATGGATGTGTGTATAAGTATGTGATTGTGAGAATGTATGCATGTGTGTGTGTAAGTATGAAATTGTGAGAATGCATGCAAGTTTTGTCTTGCTGACTTTGCATGGAAATTTGTATGTTTGAAGCTGTGTATTAATTTATGTAAGATTATGCATATTCACTTATGTAGAAGTTTTTCTTTCTGCAAGTGTTATTCTCTTCTCCTGGTTCAATAGAAGTTTATTGCTCCTAACTTCACCCTAGACTGACAAGCAAGAGGCATCTGGACAATGGGAAAAAGGCTCTAGCAACTAATCCTTTCCTTAATCTCCTGCTGTTTTAGGGTGAAGTGCTAAGTGCCTGAAACTGCAGTCTCTGGCTTCAAAGGAACACAGAAGGCAGGTCAGCTACATTAGCATAGTAACTTAGACTTAGATAAGTAACCCTTTTATTATACAGCAACCCTAAATTTTACATAAAACAAAGTCTTACCCCAGAATTTTGTAAGACAAAGTCTTACCCCTGCAGATGCTCTTCCCCCTTCTGCTGCCTCAAGAAGAACCAAGAAGAAAGAAACACCTCTGCTGGGGCTGGCTCGGGCACTCATTGATCCAGATAATAAAAGAAAGAGTATATTAAGCAATGTACTATCAAGCAGTATTTATAAGCTGCATACAGCATTCATGGTAGATATTTCTTATTAGGACTGCTATCAACCTGTTTTCTGGATTAAAGATTACCATCTCTCACTCTCACTTTCTCTCTCTCTCTCTCTCTCTCTCTCTCTCTCTCTTTCACACACACACACACACACACACACACACACACACACAGACACACACACATACTCACACATACCCCTCTTGGTTCAGAGTCATGCCAGCTTTTGTAATTTAATATTAATGCTGTATTTTTTATTATTTTTTTAATTTTTTTATTCGATATATTTTTTATTTACATTTCAAATGATTTCCCCTTTTCTAGCCCCCCCACTCCCTGAAAGTCCCATAAGCCCCCTTCTCTCCCCCTGAGGTATCACCCACCCCTTCCCACTTCCCCGTTCTGGTTTCACTGAGTCTTTCCAGAACAAGGGGCCACTCTTCCTTTCTTCTTGTACCTCATTTGATGTGTAGATTATGTTTTGGGTATTCCAGTTTTCTAGGTTAATATCCACTTATTAGTGAGTGCATACCATGATTCACCTTTTGAGTCTGGGTTACCTCACTTAGTATGATGTTCTCTAGCTCCATCCATTTGCCTAAGAATTTCATGAATTCATTGTTTCTAATGGCTGAATAGTACTCCATTGTGTAGATATACCACATTTTTTTGCATCCACTCTTCTGTTGAGGGATACCTGGGTTCTTTCCAGCATCTGGCAATTATAAATAGGGCTGCTATGAACATAGTAGAGCATGTATCCTTATTACATGGTGGGGAATCCTCTGGGTATATGCCCAGGAGTGGTAAAGCAGGATCTTCTGGAAGTGAGGTGCCCAGTTTTCGGAGGAACCGCCAGACTGATTTCCAGAGTGGTTGTACCAATTTGCAACCCCACCAGCAGTGGAGGAGTGATCCTCTTTCTCCACACCCTCTCCAACACCTGCTGTCTCCTGAATCATTATTTGCAGATGACATGATAGTCTACCTAAGTGACCCAAAAAACTCCACTAGAGAACTCCTACAGCTGATAAACAACTTCAGCAAAGTGGCAGGTTATAAAATCAACTCAAGCAAATCAGTGGCCTTCCTATACTCAAAGGATAAGCAGACTGAGAAAGAAATTAGGGAAATGACCCCCTTCACAATAGCCACAAACAGTATAAAGTATCTTGGGGTGACTCTTACCAAACATGTGAAAGATCTGTATGACAAGAACTTCAAGACTCTGAAGAAGGAAATGGGAGAAGACCTCAAAAAATGGGAAAACCTCCCATGCTCATGGATCGGTAGAATCAATAAAGTTAAAATGGCCATTTTGCCAAAAGCAATCTACAGATTCAATGCAATACCCATCAAAATTCCAACTCAATTCTTCACAGAGTTAGAAAGAGCAATTATCAAATTTCATCTGGAATAACAAAAAACCCAGGATAGCTAAAACTATTCTCAGCAACAAAAGAAAGTCTGGGGGAATCAATATCCCTGACCGCAAGCAACACTACAGAGCAATAGTGTTAAAAACTGCATGGTATTGGTACAGTGACAGGCAGGAGGATCAATGGAACAGGATTGAAGATCCAGAAATGAACCCACACACCTACGGCCACTTGAGCCTCGACAAAGAGGCTGAAAACATCCAATGGAAAAAAGATAGCCTTTTCAACAAATGGTGCTAGTTCAAGTGGAGGTCAGCATGCAGAAGAATACGAATTGACCCATCCTTGTCTCCTTGTACTAAGCTCAAATCCAAATGGATCAAGGACCTCCACATAAAGCCAGACACTCTGAAGCTAATAGAAAAGAAACTGGGGAAGACCCTTGAGGACATCAGTACAGGGAGAAAGTTTCTGAACAGAACACCAATAGCGTATGCTCTAAGAGCAAGAATTGACAAATGGGACCTCATAAAATTACAAAGTTTCTGTAAGGCAAAGGATACCATCAAGAGGACAAATCGGCAACCAACAAATTGGGAAAAGATCTTCACCAATCCTACATCAGATAGAGGGCTAATATCCAATATATATAAAGAACTCAAGAAGTTAGACTCCAGAAAACCAAACAACCCTATTAAAAAATGGGGTACAGAGTTAAACAAAGAATTCTCACCTGAAGAACTTCGGATGGCGGAGAAGCATCTTAAAAAATGCTCAACTTCATTGGTCATTAGGGAAATGCAAATCAAAACAACCCTGAGATTTCACCTTACACCAGTCAGAATGGCTAAGATTAAAAATTAATCCTGTATTTTAGTTGAAGTTGTAAAGTTGATTTCATGGGAAGTTCAAGGCAAATAAGGCTGGGTGATAGACTATTCTCCTCAAGGTAGAATAAACAAACAGGTTGAGCATACTGCAGATTATAGGTCTTAAATCTTAAATAACCTCAAGGTATATTTTTAACTTGCCACTGAAGTCCAAAAGTGAGCAAAAGTTCCAGTCTCTTAGAATGTAGGAGGTATTTCAATATTAATGTATCATCACATGGAAGAAAATGTGTGTGGAGGATCAGGTACAATTCAAAGTTCCCACTTTCCAGCTCTAACTCTGCAGTCCTGTATAATGATACAGTGAGTACTATAGTAAGGCTCACACTGTAGGTCTGAAAGGGTGGATCTGCAATGGCAGGTACTTGGCTTTCTCCCATATAGGGTATGCTTCCCTCCCCTCTCTCTCTCTCTTAAAGATTGTATTTATCTTAAGTATGAGTATATTGTAGCTGTCTTCAGACACACCAGGAGAGGGAATCGGATCCCATTACAGATGGTTGTAAGCCACCATGTGGTTGCTGGAAATTGAACTCAGGACCTCTAGAAGACCAATCAGAGCTCTTAACTGCCGAGCTGTCTCTCCAGCCCAGGTATGCTCTCTCTTATCAGTGATAAAGACACAAAATTGATATTCAGAGAGTTGACCAATACAAGATCATGCCAGGCCCTCAAAGAGAAGCTGGACGTAGGAGAAGAAGCATACATACTCAGGGATTCTGCATGTTGTGGCATCTGCTGTAAAGGTTAGGGAAATAAGGAAACTTCATTATAAATCATTATGTATCTTCTGGGTGCTCTGATAAAGTACCATGATCAAAGCCATGTTAGAAGACAATCTATAATGGCTTCCAGTTCCAATGGGATACTGTGGCAGCCTGTGGCACTGACACATGGCTAAGAATAGGCTTGATGTACTGAGGGAATCATGTCTTCAATGGCAAGCACAAAATAGAGAGGCACTGGAAGTCAAGCATGCCAATGAAGTCTACAAGCGTGCATTCAGTGGGATTCTTCCTTCAGCAAGGCTGAGCAACATCACAAAACATTGCTATTAGCTGATGATTAAGGGTATGGAGATAAAAGATTTGAAGGTCTGAAGAATTGATCACAAGGCTTCAATTTAGAGAAGTTATATTTGAGACTAAATGCTGTACATATCAGGTCTTATTTGTTTGTAATCTCAAGCCACCTTCTTAACATCATCATTGAAAAGTACAAGCATTAGCCAGGCAGTGCCTTTAATTAATGTGCCTTTAATCCCAGCACATTAGATAGGCAGAGGCAGGCATATTTCTGATTTTGAGGTCAGCCTGGTCTACAGAGTAAGTTCCAGGACAGTTAGGGTTATACAGAGAAAGCCTGTCTCGAAAAATCAAAAATTGAAAAATACATTTTAAAAAAAGTATAGGCACAATAATATCAAAATTATTAATGAGATACTCTTTAAAGTACAAACTTGTCCTGCAGAACACTTGACAAAACTCAGAATCCTGTATTTGAGTTCAGTACTGTCTTTCTCATGAATGTATCATTCAAAAGCTATAAATTTTGAATTAAGAGAAAAATTACAAAAATTTGACATTATAAGCAAACATTTGTCTCATTTGAAATCTATATACAAGGACTATTTTTCTCAAATATATTTTAGAGAATTTTTATTCTTAAAAGAGATTCATCTTCATTTCCAAAACTCCAAAACTCTGTTCTTAGGTTTCTAGTCCCAGTGCAGTAAATCCAAACTTCTATTCTTACTGTGCCAGACAGTAGAGTTCAGGCAATGTTCTGTGTGGGACTCATGTAGGGATCCGTGAAGGGTTGGGGGCTAAGGTGAATTCTTCAGTTGAATATTTCTCTGTAATTGTTTTCTATACAAACAGCAATTTCTTAAAATACATATAAGGATTTCCTTTGTCATATCCACAGAGGTAATGAGGCACTATTTGTTCGTTGAACAACAAACTTTAAGTTTTTATATAATTAGAGCTAAAATTGTGACAAAAAAATGACACATTTTATTTGCTTCTACATGTGAATAATGTTTTGGGGTTTTTTTGGGGGGGATTTGGTTTTATTGAGACAGGGTTTCTCTGTATAGCCCTGGATGTCCTGGAGTTTACTCTGTAGAGCAGGCTGGCCTCGAACTCAGAAATCCACCTGCCTCTGCCTCCCAGAGTGCTGGGATTACAGGCATGAGTCACCACTACCCGACCTGAATAGTGTTTTGAATAAAGAACTACATCCTAAGTCCTGCATGATGGCACATACCTGCAATCTCAGCACTTTACAGGCTGAGAGTATTTCTTTACCAAGAGTTAAAAGCCAGACTGGGTCACTTCACCATTAATGGATAGTCATGACTACAATGGCAGATACTGCTTCCCAAATATTATATACTTTATGTAAAACCTCAATTATAGCAATTCTGACTACTTAGAGTAGCTTATAATTATAAACACCAAAACCACAAATGCTGTATGTATGTATGTATGTATGTATGTATGTATGTATGTATGTATGTTAGTTCTTTTGCTTATTGTATTGACAAAATACCTGACAAAATCTGAAGAAAGACGACTTTATGTTAGCTCATGGTTTGGGGTTATCCAGCTCATAGTATGTAATAATATCAGGAGCATGAAGTGCTCTAGTAGCGTATTCAGTCAAGAAACAAAGAACAATGAAAATGGGTGCTCACATGGCTTCCTGAGTTATCACATTTTTATTCAGCCAAACATTACAGTCAAAAGATTGTACTTCCACATGCAGCATAAGTCTTCTGCTCTGAGTTAAAGCTCTCTAGGCCATCATATCGATAACCAAACCAATCTTCTAGGCCATTCCAAATCTATTCAAAGATGCAATGACGATAAGTCACCATATTACTTAATTTGACCATTAGCTTATTGTGTTTGATTGACTGTTTGGTGGTATCTTACAATTTCTGTCCAGTGTAATTTTGTAAATATAATTATTTTAAAGAGGAAAGTTGCTCACACACACACACACACACACACATACACACACACACTTATATATATACATGCATATATATGTATATGTATGTATATATATGAGTATGTATATGTGTATATATACACATATATATATATGTATGTACATATATATATATATGTGTGTGTATACATACACTAGTATATGGTACAGACCACCCCAGTCAGGTATGAGCATCCCTGGGATGAGGGTCTTTGAAGTCCAGGTGGGTAAGGATTTGTCAGTGACAAACAGAAACAAACACAGCAGTCTGAATCTGAGTGTATTTTGCAGCTCCCAAGCAGGGGATTTTATACATTAAAAATCAAACATATCAACTCTTAGAAACCTTATTCAACAAAACTATCATGAACACCAACAAAAATCATTTGGCACAGTAAAATACAAAAATCATCTTCAACTCTGAAACTACATGTTCAGTAAATCACAAGCAGAACAGGTAACATTATTATTAATAATATAAGTTATCAAAATATAACAATTCTAAAAGAATGTATTCAATAGAGCGGTCATCCAAGGCTAGTAGCATATTCTCAAGAACAGGCTAATAAATCTTTATAGTCAGTGCTCTTAACCATTGGGCTAATTTTCCAGTCCCATATGGTTAATTATTATTTAACATCTAAAGCCTGATTTTTTATAAATCTTTATAATACACATAAATTTAAACTATTTTGATTAAGGCTTTCTTTAGCATATACTGAAACCTACATCTGATGATACACATGTAGCCATATGAAATCTTATTGTTGGGAAAGCTTTTATCTATCATAATAATTTTGTAAACGATTTGAAAAGTAAAGCACTGGTTTTCCCAGAGATAAGGTCATGTTAGTGACCCCATTTCTAGGGATGGTTTTGTACCCAAACCTGTAACTAATAAAAGGAATGAAAATTTGTTGCCATGAGAACTACAGCTCAATATGTTTGCTTCTGGTGAGGGTTCCACAACCAGTTCCAGGAGACCTCCTTCTTTTGAAGTCTAATGCCTCAGTCGTCTGTGGAACTTCTCACACAGATTTTATTGGGATCGATGTGAAATATATATATATATATATATATATATATATATATATATACACATATATGTGTGTGTGTGTATGTATATATATGTGTGTGTGTTTATATGTATATAAAGATTTATTTTATTTATATGACTACACTATAGCTGTCTTCAGGCACACCAGAAGAGGGCACTGGATCCCATTCTAGATGGTTGTGAGCTACCATGTGATTGGTGGGAATTGAACATTGAACTCAGGACCTCTGGAAGAGCAATCAGCACTCTTAACCATTGAGCCATCTCTCCAGCACGCTCATATATTTTCTAGCAATGAAGTTTTTCCTCTAGATTCTGAATTTTACATTTTTCTAAGCTCTAAAACTCTGTGTCAAATGTGATTTACAACTCTGTCAAATGACATCATGACCTATTTGCCCTTTGTTTCGTATTTCTCTCGTACAATATCTCATTGAGAACTACTTGAAAATACTTGGAGAAAACATCAATACATTTTTTGGGCAAAAGTTTGGTGATGTGTAGTAACACTAAGGGGATTTTGGATACTTTCAATAACTTCATCGATTTTGATGTGAATGCTACCCCATATGCTCACTTTGGCTGTGCTAGTGAAAGGACACATACCAAGGGGAATAATGGACCACTTCTGTGAACTTCTGTGCCTAGTTACAAGGCTTGACTCACAGGGGAGAGAAGGTTTCCTACATAATTAGATTTAAAAGCAGTGTAAGAGGCCATACATAAATCTAGATAGATGCTAATCTCCTTTTAGAAGGATCACAAAATACCATTTTTTCCCATTTAGCACCTGTTTAACCAAAACTAAGTAATTTTCCAGGAGTATGGACTTTCCAGGAGTTTGTGCATGATCAATATTCGCATTTGAATCCTGTGTGAGGTGTTCATTGTACTCAAGCTCATGTCTTACCTGTCTATTAACTTCCTACTAGCCCATGGGACTACACAAGATGGCACAGTTCTTTGAAATGTATGAAAGTACCAGGATCTTAGAGAAAACAATTACTTGATTAAAATATCAAGCTCCAATGAACAAAGCTCTGTGCCACTATTCATCTATTATCTGTGCTGTTACTTTCAAGAGGTTCTGTCACACTTCATCTCGATGCAGATAAAATACTAAAAAATTATCTTTACAAACCGGGTTAAATGTATATCAAAAATTAGCCTTACGTTAGTAAGGCTTAATAAATAATAAATAGTAAGGCTTAAATAATAAATAAATAAATAAATAAATAAATAATAAATAGTAAGGCTTAAATAAATATTACAAAATGAATTTCTGAAATAATAGAATTATTATCGTAAAGTTTTCTTAGCAGTCAGCAGTTAGCATCATAAAAGCCCAGGATTTATAGTGAATGAGCAGTTCATAATTCACTGTCTAGAATGGAGATGTGTTTCAGAATGTGAAGTTACATATCTTTATGCCTTTCATCTTCAGATTCCGGATATGTTTTCACTTGATATTTGTCTAATTGTTTGAGGAAATCTTTAGAATCAATTTCAACAAGAACTGAGGTGAGTATAGTGTCTGAGAGGATATTTGTAACATCAGCAGTGAATATGGAGCAACCTGTTGGCACAAGGCCATTAAATGCCGTACTGTTCTGCAGGAGGGACAATTGCAGTAGGCTGTCTGAGGTCTCTTCTGGATCTGCCCAGTTAGCTAGCTGTCCATAATTATTTTTTCATTTATTAGAGACTAAAATCCCTATAGCCACACATTTCTTCATTCTTCTTTTGTTTGAGTATTCTTTCCACAACTCCTTTTCAAAATGCTGGCAGGATTTGTTAGAACTTGTCTTAATTGATTTGACAATTTTTCTGTCTTAATTGATTAAAATTCTATAAAGTATAGTATATAAATTAATTGTATTTGCTTATTTATATTGCACATATTCTTTATTGTAATAATAAATATCCCATAATTTCATGCCTGAAGAGTCCTGTTTTATTCATGACTCACGTTAATTCTTTGTGAGATGATCAGATCAGCATTTTATCTGATCAGCTGGGGTTTGCTATCATGACTATCATTTGAACTGGGTAGTGATTTCTTCTACATTTATGGCTAGCTAGTCTAGCCTGCTTTACATGGTAGAAGAAGAGTTTTCAGAAACTGGAGAGGTCAGTGTTTACTAATGTCCCATTGGTCAAAGATTACTGTGCCCAGTTCCAATCTAAAATAAATTTAGGAGCTCCCTGTAAGATGCAATATATGATCAACCAGACAAGATAATAAAAAAAGTCATTTATGGGCCAGGTGGTAGTGGAGCATGCCTTTAATCACAGTACTTGGGAGGCAGAGGCAGGCAGACTCTCTGTGAGTTCAAGAGCAGCATGATCCACAGATAGATTAGCAGGATAGCCAAGGCTATAAAGAGATTTCCTGTCTTGAAAGCCAAACTACAACAAACAATCAAACAAGCAAAGACTTATTATTTGGCTCTAGGTATATGTGTTAACAAAAACAACATAACATCACTAACAATAACATAATTGTCTTCAGCTTTAGATACTTGCTGAATGCATTGGAAAGATAGCTGAAAAGAATTGAACAATTTAGAAGAATTGAACAGGTTTCGGGAATAATTTAGTTATTCCAAATTGGACAACAATTGCAGTGATGCAAAAGCTTATTCAATGTTGGTGTGTTGTACACTCCTTCGTTATTGACATAAAATTCTCAAGCAAACTGGAGGGGTCAAGGACACCACAAGAAGACCTACAGAGTATGTTGTAGAAAATATTTAATCCCATTTGGGGCTTGTTCCCTGCATTGATCATTTAGTACCTGGATCAAAAACACACAATTTTTATTATTTACAATAAGCCTAAATCAGTGCTAGAGTTGGGCAGATATCTAACATCTATACTGTTAGAATCTACTTTCCTGCCAATAACCCCAAGTTATTACTTACAATGTTTTATCTGGGCTGCTCTTAACTACAATTGGCCATACCTCAGAGCCATGCTTTCTTGACTCCTAACCAATGGTGCTTTTCTCCTCTCTCCACCTTCTTCTCCCTCCCCTTTAGGCCTCCTTTGACCCGAACCCCAGAACACCAAGCCTATGTCAATTCTGCCAAGCTATAGGCTGTATTCAACAGTTAGAAATAACTTGGGAGTTGGGTGTCAGTGGTGCATGCACTGTAACTCCAGCACTCTGGGAGGCAGAGGCAGGCGGATTTCTGAGTTCAAGGCCAGCCTGGTCTACAGAGTGAGTTCCAGAACAGCCAGGGCTATATACAGAGAAACTCTGTCTCAAAAAAAAAAAAAAAAACAACAACAAACCAAAATCCAAAAAAAAAAAACAAAACAACAACAACAACAAACCAAAATCCAAAAAAAACCAAAAAAAACCAAAAAAGAAAGAAAGGAAGGAAGGAAGGAAGGAAGGAAGGAAGGAAGGAAGGAAGAAAGAAAGAAAGAAAGAAAGAAAGAAAGAAAGAAAGAAAGAAAGAAAGAAAGAAAGAAAGAAGGAAGGAAAGAAAAGAAGTAACTTGGGGTCAAGGTCACATTGTATCCCTTTGGTCTACTTGAGGACTCTTGCTCTGGGGCAACTAAGTCTTGGAGTTTTCACTTAGCATTACAATACATAGCAACAGGCCAACCCTAAAAAGAGTCAAGTAACTTGGGCCCCTGTGGGCTTACTGAGCCTTGGTCACCAACCAGGGAGCATATAGGGGCTTGACCTAGGGACTATACATATTTGTAGAATATGTGCTTCTTGGTATGGGTACTAACAAGTGGAACAGGGGCTGTCTCTGTCTTTGTTCTCTGTCATTGAATGCCCTTCCCCCTACCTGAATGGCCTGGTTGGGCCTCAGTGCAGGAGAATGTGCCTAATCCTGCTGGGACTAGATGTCTCTAAGTAGGGACTATCCAAGGAGTACTCTCCTTTTTCAGAGAAAGAGAGGGGGCAGTTGGGGGAGAGACTTGCAAGGGTAGGACTGGGAAGAGAGTAGGGGGTGTGTTATTTTGATGTAAAGTGAAGAAAAAAATCAGTTATTGGAGCAAAAACAAAATGAAATTCTCAAAACTCTGAAGAATTCTGGACCTTGGGTGATTTACAAGAACAAATACAAATAGGATCTTGTAGACATAGGCATAATTAAACTTACAGAAGCTCAAATCAAGAAATATTTACTATAAATACGTATGGTTAATGTAAAAGGATAAAGAATTCTCACTAGCGCGTCTAATATGTCCCCTTATATACAAAACATTACAATAGTAAATCTCTTCAATACAATATTTTAAAAATGAACAGACTGAGTTATTCTTAATAAAAATCAACATAATCTACAGCAAATTCCAGGTTTTGAAGGCTGATAATTTAAAATGCACTTTACACTATTCAAGAAAAATAATATAACACTTAAATGGCTATTTAAGGAACCTCATTTTGTTTCCATATTCACTAAATTAACTGCAGTTTTCTCCTGACATAATTGATCAGTTCTCCATAGGACAAGGATGAACATCATATCCCAGAGGAAAGGATTCAGACTTTTTTAAGCATATTTTATGAAAATTTTATCTATGCATCTCACAGTCATCTAAAGTTATGTGATTCTAATTGTTCATTAAAGTTCCTGTCAATTATATTTGATGAATAATCTGTAAAAGTTAGAATAAGTTTTCAGTTTTAATAGCTGGCCTGATGACACTTAGAGATGTTAACATTTTGTATAATACTTGTGCATTTGTGTTTTAAACTTGTACAAATTCAAATCATAGAATAGTCTCTGTAGCTTCATGTTTTTCTTCCTAGTTTTCTTCTGTTTGAATGAAAGACTATGGTCAAAACCATCTTAAGAATTAAAAGGTTTATTTCAGCTTAAATTTGCAGTCCAGCATTAAGAGAAATTAAGGCAGAAACACAAAAGTACATGCAAACATCTCTCTCTCTCTCTCTCTCTCTCTCTCTCTCTCTCTCTCTCTCTCTCTCACACACACACACACACACACACACACATGAAAGGAAGTCATAAGACATGTGGAACACCATCAAATACACAAACATTTAATTATTAACATATATAAAAGAGACACCAAGTCAATGGCATGGATATCTTCAGCATGCTCATATATAGAATGTCTGAACGCAGGGTTGGTTCAATATACGGAAATCCATCAATGTAATCCACTACATAAACAAACTCAAAGAAAAAACCACATGGTCATTTCATTGGATGCTGAAAAAGCATTTGACAAAATTCAGCATCCTTTCATGCTTAAAGTCTTGGAAAGAACAGGAATTCAAGGCCCATACCTAAACATAGTAAAAGCAATATACAGCAAACCGGTAGCCAACATCAAACTAAATGGAGAGACACTTGAAGCAATTCCACTAAAATCAGGGACTAGACAGGGGCTGCCCACGTTCTCCTTATCTTTTCAATATTGTACTTGAGGTACTAGCTCAGGCAATTAGACAACATAAGGAGGTCAAAGGGATACAAATTGGAAAGGAAGAAGTCAAACTATCATTATTTGCAGATGATATGATAGTCTACCTAAGTGACCTAAAAAAACTCCACTAGAGAACTCCTACAGCTGATAAACAACTTCAGCAAAGTGGCAGGTTATAAAATCAACTCAAGCAAATCAGTAGCCTTCCTATACTCAAAGGATAAGCAGACTGAGAAAGAAATTAGGGAAATGACACCCTTCACAATAGCCACAAACAGTATAAAGTACCTTGGGGTGACTCTTACCAAACATGTGAAAGTTCTATATGACAAGAACTTCAAGACTCTGAAGAAGGAAATAGAGGAAGACCTCAAAAAAATGGAAAAACCTCCCATGCTCATAGATCGGCAGTATTAATATAGTTAAAATGGCCATTTTGCCAAAAGCAATATACAGATGCAACACAATACCCATCAAAATCCCAACTCAATTCTTCATAGAGTTAGAAAGAGCAATTCTCAAATTCATCTGGAATAACAAAAAACCCAGGATAGCTAAAACTATTCTCAACAACAAAAGAAATTCTGGGGGAATCAGTATCCCTGACCTCAAGCAATATTACCGAGCAATAGTGTTAAAAACTGCATGGATTCCCAGAGGATTCCCCAGCATGTAATAAGGATACATGTTCCACTATGTTCATAGCAGTCCTATTTATAATAGCCAGAAGCTGGAAAGAACCCAGGTGTCCCTCAACAGGAGAATGGATGCAAAAAATGTGGTATATCTACACAATGGAGTACTATTCAGCCATTAGAAACAATGAATTCATGAAATTCTTAGGCAAATGGATGGAGCTGGAGAACATCATACTAAGTAAGGTAACCCAGTCTCAAAAGATCAATCATGGTATGCACTCACTAATAAGTGGATATTAGCTTGGAAAACTGGAATATGCAAAACATAATCCACACTTCAAATGAGGTACAAGAACGGAGGAGTGGCCCCTAGTTCTGGAAAGATCCAGTGTAGCAGGATAAGACAAAACCAGAACAGGGAAGTGAGAAGGGATAGGTGGGAGAACAGAGCGAGGGAAGGGGGCTTATGTGACTTTCAGGGAGTGAAGAACCAGAAAAGGGGAAATCATTTGAAATGTAAATAAAAAATAAATCGAATAAAATTAAGAAAAAAAAGGAAAGAATGCATATTGAAAGCTGTAAGAGAAAACTAACAGCTGATTTTTCAGTGAAAACTGAAATCCCCCAGAGGCTGTCGCAATACATACAGTTCTTAAAGACTATAACAGCAAACCTAAAATAATATATTCAGCAAAACTATGATGATTTAAGGAGAGTGCATAATTTTCCATGACATAAACAGCTTAAACAAATTATATTCAAGAAACTAAAACCTAAGGGAAATATAGGAATCATTATTTCTCCCTGAAAACAGGATTCAGCATTCTCTTCTCCCTGAAGAGAGAGTCATAATGTTGAAAGTCTTCATTATTAAAGAATAAAGTACACTAAGAAGAAAACACCAAAAATCAGCGACAGGATTGGCCCTGCTTACACATGCATATCAACTGTAAATATCAGGGTCCTCAATTCTACAGTCAAAGCACAGACTAAATGAAAGAAAGGGACAGGGAAGTAGACCACATAGACACATATGTAAATATGTAGATATATAGACAGGTATCCATACATTCTGTACAGACAGACATATATGCATATATATACATTTGATGGATGGAGCAGAGTCCTAACAGGCATCCTTTATTTTTAGAATCAGCCTTTTTAAAACTTGTTAGACAAAAGTTATTTTTATAAAATTACCTCACAGATATAATGTTACACAAAAGGGAGTTACAGAAGGCTGTTGGTAGTTCAAAGCAAGATTTCATTCTCTATGCTCATAAGTTCAAAGAACAGTTTCATATAGACTTATTTTTTTAAGGTTTTATCTTATATATGTGAGTACACTGTCAGTGTCTTCATTATAGATGGTTGTGAGTCGCCACGATGTGACTGCTGGGAATTGAACTCAGAACCTCTAGAATAGCAGTCAGTGCTCTTAATCACTGAGTCACCTCTCCAGCCCCCATATGACCTTATTTTATTCTAATGCACACCTGACCTGGAATTATTGATTTTCCACGATCATTAATTTGTTCCAATCCTATTTCTCTTCTTAGTGCAGTTTATGAAAGCTGATTCTATTTCTTATTACTCAACCTTTACTCACTATTCTGTGTGGAGGGGACACATTCTATTCTTGATTCTAACTTTATTATATGATTCTGAGAAAAAAAAACTAAAATCATCTCCTTAAACATTCTTTCTAATAATATTTGAACAAAATCAGGAATTCTATAAAATCAGTAATTCATCTAAATAGTGTTATTTCAATGAAAGTTCTTCTTCATGTTGATCTGCAGGAAATTTGTCCAATAGGGTAGACTGATGCTCAGGAATCGTTAGGATATGTAAGACCATCAGGAAAGGCATATCATTCGAGAAGGAATTCTTGGATAAAGTATCTGACACCCATGCCTCTCAGAGCTCCCCCATAATAGGCCATTCAAAGAAGTGGACCAACTCTAGAAAACTCATTTGCCATGTCCTATATTGCTTGTGCCACTGGATATTCATTCTTTGGTTATTTCTAGGAAGAACCTGGACATCTAGGCAGCTGTGCTCAGTCGTAACACTCATGTTACATGGGGACTGGGCTCATGACAGAGCATTTCCTTAGTATGCATTCTCTAGTTCCAATCCCCAGCAACAAACACACAGAAAAGGCTCAGGGGGAGGTAGCATAGTACGCAGTGTGTAAATGGGAATCCTGATTCAATCCCATATCCTAGAGAATGGGACTCAAGAAAACAAGGGCGAGACCAGCAGGATGAATGGTGCCAGTCCTACAGAGAAATCCTATGATAAAGAAATAGGATGTAAAACAAGAGGCACATAGGCAAGTGGCTGGTGAGATGAGGCCTTGCAGTCTTGTGGGACCTGCTTAAATCCAACATAGCTCAAATATCAGGTCTAGGCAGCTACCAAAATATGATTGTCATCAAACTGCTACTGAAAGACCAGGGCAGCAGACTAGACTTGGAAGCTGAAGTATGACCCTTAAGGGATGTTCTGCAACACTTTGTTTTTCAGAACATTTATTACCATTAATTGGTGATGTGATAAGACAGTGTTCAGGCCGCTTGAAAGTTGTTCGCAATCACAGCGAATCCTACTCCAGCCTAGCATATACAAGGGAATATAGAAATCAGAGAGATGTTTTCAGGTATGTATCAGGATGTATAAAAGTGATGCCACACATTTATACAGCTTCAAAAGTTAGAGGGCCAACCAGTGTCACTTTGCTTCAGTCAACACTCACTTCACTATACAAAAGGTATCTTTTAAGCTGTCATTAAGATTTCTGATGACTAGACAGTGACATGAAAGTATAGGGAGCTGCTGTCAAGTCTGTAGCACTTACAACTGGAAGGAGGCAATAGGGAAGCAAAATAAATTCGGCTTTAACAAGTACCCCAGAAGGAACATTCATGCTTTAGATAATGTCTTTATGTAATACTTTGTGAAGAGAGCAACATACTGTTAGGAAGAAGACCTGGTAATTAACCGCTCAATTTATTTTGTGGCATTGAAAACAACATGATTATGACCATTAAAACTTCACCTCAGAGAGCCAAATGTTACTTGGCCTTAAAAGCTATGTGTTCAATATTAGGAAGCTCATTGTTCCCTGTTCTATTCATTCAGAATACTTAATGAAGTTTAGTATAAAACAGCATCATTCTAAGTTAGTCCTCCTAAAGCATCTATATTCCCTTTTTAATAAAAATGTATGTTGTATACAATATGGGTCTTTGGTATAAATTTGGTTGCTTAAATTTTCAATAAACTTTCATTCATTTGATGTGTGATGTGTCAATTCCCTTTATTCTTATGTATTCTGAAATACTATTCTAGGCTTTGGTTTCATTAAAACCAGGATTCACATAATTTAAGTTTCCTTTTAAAAGTACAATAGCAAATGTATTTTGCTAAATTGCTGGATAATACATGTATATAGATGTATTTTTCTATAAGCACATAATTATGAGACTGACCTTAAAACATTAAAATGTCCAGAAATGGTAAGTTACTTTTTCTACATTTTCCTAATTCATATTTATGTCCCTTAAATTATCATTTGATTAACCAAAGTTCCCTTTAAAAAAATTGAGTAGGCCTGAATGAAGCAGCTCTGCAAAACACTAATACTGACCAGACATCACCTTACACCATTAGCTAACATTGACGTGAGAGGCAGTGAAGTGCAGTATGAAGTGCCACAAGAAGTCATCAGCAGGGGAAAACAGCCATTGGATTACATTTTCTTATTTGTATTTTTTTGGAGGAGACTCTCTTGCTATATACCTGTGTGTTTTTTAGGAAACCATTGTTCTACAACCCCACCTTAACAATAGAAACTTCTTATTTCTGGCAGCTAGGGTAGCTCAGATATAGGGCATTCATAGAATTGTAAATTTTGTATTCCTATCACAAAGATGAAATCCCATATCTTTCCTTTCTTCAGTACAACCAGACATTTAGAGTACACATCAGGGAGCAAAGGTCAAAATGAATATGGGTTGCTGGTCTGTATTCACATTAGCTAATACCTTCCCTATCTGTTTTCCTCAGTTGCCATATCCAAGACTGAAGACAGTGGGGATTGAAACCTTTATTCATACCAAACACAAGTCTCAAAAGAAGGTAGAGAGGCAGGTAGCAGAAGGATCTGGGGTCTCTATAAAAACCTTAATTTTAATGGCTCATAATCCGGAGACAGTCTATTTGGCAGCATCTGTGGCTTTTACTTCCTTGACTTGGGTGTGGTAGACCCATGGTGTAATGCCAAGCTACATTCACAGCCATAGGAATGGAGAGAATGATTGTGAAGGGATTTTATTTACAAGTTTGCTTAATTTCTCCTTCAGTTATGCATTTGACCCAGATAGGATCACTCTACTTGAACAAGGGAAAAGTAATAGTGGACTCAGAAGTTGGCCAGGTCACTTGAATAGTCCAATAAATAGTTTCTTTGGAGGACTGGATGACTTTTACTTCTTGAGAAAGGAATGATTAGAGAGTTCTGCCAACTGTTGGTATCAGAACTTGGGAAACAATGAGAAAGGTCTTTCAACCATAATGTCATAGGGAAGACAATACCTCCCTATGTGAGGTATAATGGACCCAAATCAAAGCAAAGGAAGGACATCTGTGCATCCTTTTCTGGACTCTAAAAAAAGTTTTTGGTAGAGTTTCCTTCAGTGTCCGGTGTTTGTTTTGTTTTTTGTTTTTCTACCTGCCCAAACTCAGATGTTTATATGCACAACGAAGTTTCCCATCTATGTCTAAAACTTTAGCTATTAATTGAGAAGTTTTGGCTATGAAAGGACTAACATCTGAGAAGTATGAATGGCCCTGAAAAGCAAGAGTCCCCTAATTATGAGAGCAAGAAAATTACACTTGGGGAGGACTATGGAAGATCTGCTCCTCTTTGCTAGGCCAATGCTAAAGATAGTGTACAGAATCCAGGGAATGGTGAAATAGCAAGTGCCAATATGGTCCAGAAGAGAAGGGCTTTGGTAAAAATTAAGAAGCCGTGAAGCTGAGGTGTTAGAAAGATTATCAAGCCCAAATGATCCTGGTTAATGGTAGTCTTAGAAACAGTGACTCAAAACCAAATGGAAATCCTTGAGACTCTTCAGGAAAGAAGAGTGAAGGTTGGTGAGGAAAAAGTGGCAAACCATCAACCAACCTTTCCTTCTTCTTATAACCATAAGTTGGCAATTGTAACTCTGCCGCAGATCTCCACATCAAAAAAGCAATCAGTTTCTCCAGGTCTGTTGGTGCTATGCATAAAGTTTATTTCAGTGAACGGGCATAATTGAGCACAAATGATGGTCTATCCATTTGGAACCAAGGCTGCAAAAGTCTTAAATGCTACTTCTTGATGAGACACCAGCAAATCAGTCCAGGTTAATCATATATGTTTTTGCACTTCCTATATATTCCGGTAATATTTAATCTGTTCTTAGATCTCTGATGGGGTTGAAGACTAGTTATAATCTCATAATCAAACTTAAGTTATGTAACATTAAGATCATCTAGATTTAAATAGATGGTTTTTAGGTGATTTACAAGTTCAAGTCAAAATATAATTCAAATATAAAATATACATTTTTTTTGTTTGTTTTTTTGTTTGGTTTTTTTTGGATTTGGTATTTTTTTTCAAGACAGGGTTTCTCTGTGTAGTCCTGGCTGTCTTGGAACTCACTCTGTAGACCAGGCTGGCCTCGAACTCAGAAATCAGCCTGCCCCTGCCTCCCAGAGTGCTGGGATTACAGGCGAGCGCCACCACCACCCAGCTAAAATATAAATTCTTAATTAAGATAGATGATAGAATACTATATCTAAATGTACAATATTGATAGACTAGATAACATCTAGTCTATGAGTAGATATCATACCTTATAATTTACATAATTATTATAATTATACTTGATTTATATGTGAAAAAAAAGAGACTTTTTAACTGGAAAAAAAAGCAGGAAATGGGGATTGGTCTAATGCTGCTTGGACTATGTTAATCTGGGTCCGCAAAATTACACAAAAATTGAAGAATGTACTGTCGATGCCCGGATCAATTTGAGTGATTAATTGAATTCTGCTACCTCCTGTGGTTACATAGCTGTGTGTCTTTCCTGAAATCCAAAGTGCAGGTGCCAACTATACTGTGAAAATTCAGTTTACAATTTTGCATAGATTAGAAAGAAGTTCACCATTCATTATGCAGCTATTTCGAAAGTTAATTAGTAGCAGAATCTTCTAGGAAATTAATTAAGATTTCAGGTATCTTGTAGATTCATCTACTGTCATGCTGGGTGTTGAGTACATGGAGTAGGAAGCACATCTTCACCAGCAGCTGAGAGGTTACTCTACATGAAGATGGCCAGCTTGTAGTTCTAGAACAGTAGACCCCTAATAGAAGCCACAAGCTGGGAAATCTCCCCCAAGTAAAAAATTCCTTTTCAGATTTTCAACTTTAAAGGAGGTATCTTCCTAGACTTGTGTCAACTTGACACAGGCTAGAGTTACCTGAAAGAAGGGAAACTCATTGAGAAAATGCATCCATAATATCCAGCTCTAAGCCCTTTTCTTACTGAGTTGTTGATGAGGGTAGGCCCAACCCATTGTGGGTGATGCCATCTCTGGGCTGGTGGTCCTGGGTTCTGTAAGAAAGCAGACCATGCCAACCATGGGGAGAAAGCCAGTAAGCAGCATCCCTCCATGACTTCCATCATCTCCTGCCTATAGGTTCCTGCCCTGTTTGAATTCTTATCCTGACTTCCTTAAATGATGACCAGCAATAAGGAAGAAGTATAAACAAAATAAACCCTTTCCTCCTCAACTTGCTTTTTGGTCATGGTAAAAACTCTTAGATAGGGAATTGAACAACACTGTCTGACTGAAGAACAACAACACTTGAAATTCAACATTGTAGCATTTTCAGGTTTAGGAGCAGTCATACTTCAACAACACTTTAAGCCTTTGCTAGGCAAGTTGTTAGGAAACTTTTAAGCTATAGAGAGCATGAGAGGCAACACTTGAGACAAAGGACAAATTTAGCATCCGGAGTATTATTGAAAGATGTTTGTTTAAGAGGGAAAAGTATATGGTAGAATCTTACCAAACATTTCTTGACCAGGACTTTCAGTCTCAGTATGTGAATTCACATTTTCTCTCTTTCTCTCGCTGCCTCTGTCTCTGTCTCTGTCGCTCCTCTATCTGTCTCTGTCTCTCCTCCATCTCTGTCTCTGTCTCTGTCTCTGTCTCTGTCTGTCTCTCTCTCTCTCTCCTTATCACCATAAGCTTCTTTTTTGTCCATGGGAGAAGCAGCTGGCAGGGATATGTAGCCTGCTTTGAGGAACTCCATCAGAGTGGATGACAGGATGCAGTTTTTGCTGTGCTCTGCAAGGAAGCAAGCCTTGTGAAGAGGATTGCCAAGTCAGTGAAGTTGTGGAGCAATCTGGAGTGGAGGATCTGTCATTCCTGAGGTGAGGAATGCAGGAGGAGGACTGCCCTACCTAACAATTCAGTACTGAATTGTTGCATTATTAGTGTCGAAGTGAAGTGAAATTCCAGGAAAGGTCCTGGAATTTAGGTAGAGATCAAGAAAGCAGTGGCCTCTAAGAGGCTACATCTCAAGGATTGTTTCCTGTGGTCAAGTACCCTTTCCCTCATTCCACCACCATCACCCCCAGCCCTCTGCTCTGAATTTTGCAACTGTTACAGAGTGCTAAAAACCTGCTGGAAGAAACCATTCTGTGGGTGTTTGGTGGTAATTGAGACCTTAGAGGGGGTAGGGGAGAGATTCAGGAAAGGTAGGGAGACAGGCCACTCCCAGGAAGACTGAGCTAGACTGTGTTCTGCAGAGCAGGCTGAGTATCTCTGCACTCTCCCAGTGTGAAGCTGCTGCTTTCTCTGCAGCTGTGGCTTTGTTTCTTCTGCCCAGTGTGGAACTGTGGAGTTCCATTTGCATTCCCTAGTCTGTTGCTTTCCTTTTCTCCACATTGTTTTTTTTTTTACAAGACATATAATTAATCGTCATTCCCACACAACTAACTCTGCAGTGTCCTAGCCAAACTACTCACACCCCCAAACCCCTGTAACATAAGAATTAGAGGCTTCTGACATCTTTGGGCTCTTCTTTCCAAGGAACATTTAGCTACTGGCTCAAGAGTGTTTCTGCAGAAGGATCAGCCTCTGAGGTATTGATGTGGATACACTATGCCTAAGAAGCTGCACAGGTCCAGCTCAAGCTGACCGCTCATCATCATGGAGTTTCCGTACCCTGTCTTCTAAGGCTGGGCCCTAGCCATTGCACACTCCCTTCTCTAGGGCAAAGTCTGGTCTACTGTAGAAAATCCTCGAGGGTGTCAAGCAAAAACTTCAGTTCTACCCTGGAGTCTCTCAAATATAAGGTGTTAAAACAATTTGGAAGGTATCTTTGAATTAATGAGGTTCTTAGGAATACAAAAAGGACAAGGTAGGTCAAGAATATAGATGGTTGTTTAGCTCTCTGGCAGTGCAGGTAGAAGCCAGAGTCTTACACAGGCCAGGTAAGTGCTGTACTAATTGCATCTCTCAGCCTTCAAGAACACTTTCCTGAACTTAGAAGCATGTTTGACAAGGAGGATTCTAGAGAGTTCATTGTATGTATTTAAGATGTATTTCAACAAATCTTGAATAACAATCTATTATTTTTTGACACTGAAAAGCCTGTCATTCTTAATCTGATTTTCACCTCTGTATTAAATCATTATAAAAATGTGAGTTTTCATTATGGCGTATATGTACTATTTCAATTTTTTTCTAACTATTGCTTACAATTAAGTTGAATTTCCCTAAAGCACACGTCATTTTTGTTTTTCTTTTGTTTGCGTTTTTAATCCTCTACCTCGTCTGCTAATGGGACCTTGAAAAATTTTAGGTTTAAAGTATTTTCATAATATTAATTCTTAAGGCTGTTCACAACTGAGGTGAGCTATTGATTTTAATAGTTGTTTTTTGTTTGTTTATGTTTTATTTGTGTAAACAAATGTAAATCTCAAGCCTACAATGTAAATTGGCTCTGTAAGGTTGCAGGATGCCACAGTTGGCAGCTCTAGGCATCAAGAGCATCAGAAAGGATTACCTCAATCTTGTTATGTTCTGAAAATGTTTTTATTCTTTAAATGTGTTTGTGACTAGCTGAACTCCTCATTTTCTATTTGCCCAATGTAGTAGAAAATCTGCCTGAGATTCCCATTCACAGCAAGTTGAGTCGACCAAGACCATGACTTCTTGGAGCTGGTGATGAGACATGGAACAGCACAGTCAGGTTCTTTTGTATCCTGGACAACAGGCTAAGTAACCAAAGATGACCTTGAACTCTTGATTTTCCTTCCTCCGAGCCCTCCCCAGTAGTTGAGATTACAGTCCATGTATAACCACTGGACAATTTCGTGCTTTCTTCACTTGGGGATGAAGTGAATAAGAGTAGAAGTAATATTTTCCCATCTCTTATTTTCCAACAGAAAATGTGATTTAAAAATAAATGACAGTTCAGGTGGCCACCATTTTATGAACAACTCTCCAACTCTGTGTTTTACAGGTATATTTCATTCCTCTCAGGACTATTTGGCTTATCTTTCTTAAATGAATAAAGGACAGTTATCATTGCATTGAGCACACACTTTTCCCAGTGCAAGGCCTGGTGTATTCCTTGCCGTTCATGTCACCATCTGCCAGTAATGTCAGGGCCACATAGCTGCTCTGGGGAGGAGAAAGCTAGCAGGTGCTGCTGGCTTATGACAGACGCTTGCTTTGTTAGTCATGTAGAACTCCTTGGGAGATGTAAGACTGCTAAAAGTTCTAGTTAATGTCTCTCATTGTGTACACTGAACCCCGAATGTGTAGGACAAGTTTTGTTACAAAGATTCTACAATAGACAGCCTTGTCTAGTTCCAAGCCTAGGCAGCTACTTGGATGTTTTTGCCATATGTGTTGAGGGACACTATTAGTCTGTTGTTGCTGCTTAGAACTCCTTCCTCCTGATGTTGTACTTCAGTTTATCACATGATGATGATGACTGCCACCAACTCCAAGACTAAAGAATCATATCCATCATTTTAGGTATCCCCATTTTCCTATCACCTGTGAGACTCTGGATATATAGTTCTATAATAGAGTGTTGGTCTGACAAGTTTCAACTCTAGGTTTGCAAAAATTTGGAGTGCTGGTTCATATCATTGGGAATTAGAATCAGGAGGATCAGAAGTTCAAGGACATACTCAGCTGTATAATAAATCCAAGCCCAGGCTTAGTTATTGGAGACTCCATCCTAAGCAAACATGTGCAAGACTGAAATAGAGCATCATTATACAGATCGGAGAATAAGAATGCACTGTTTTTGGGTATAGAATATTAACCACAGAACAGAAGGGATGCCTGCCTCATTCCAGTACTGCTACATATGGAGTGAGTAGTGGCCACTCTCCAGGGAGCCTGCCTTTGCGAACTTCAAGTACACAGTTTTCTTTTGTTTAGTTTGTAAATGAAAGATTAGAAAGATCAGATATGTGTCACACAGCAAGTTAGGAGGCACTACACACTGGGCCCCCCACCTCATGAATTCACTTTTCTCTTTTCCACCTGCCAGTAAGTTGAAGCCCATGTTTGTGTATTTTGGAAAATATCTTCAGAGATATCGTTAGGGAGGCTGTGGCATTCTCTTGGGATGTGTATTCTGGACTGCAGGTTGTGCTCCAGATTTCAAAAAGCTGATTGATGTGCAGGTGATGACATCACAGACATCTTTTATCCTGTGGTCTGGTTTGCATTTGCTTCCATTTGAGGTAAGTAAGAGGTTAAATATTCAGTTTTCAGACTTTCCATTTTTTCAATCAACAAAGACCAAGTTTTATAATGTCTGTTCTGTGTAAATTCTTCCCTGATGCGATCCAATAGATAGCACGTGTGTAATTTTATATTTTTTATTATTCTGTAATAATCAGATAAGACATACTAATTTATTAGGTGTGACTCTTCAGAACTTCTCAAATAACTACTTGTCACACCTATGTACATGTGGATGCCAAATTACACCTCTGCCAAGGTCCACAGGGTAAAGCTGTAGAGTTTTTGGATTTTTTCCAGGGGAGCCCGGCAGTGTGAACCCACGAGAGCATGTGACATGAAACAAGTCCCTACATCTGTGTTGTCTCTGTGGGAACTGCTGTTTGGCATGATAAGCTTCTTCTAAATCTGTTACTGCTGTGATTGAAGGGTTTGTTGATAGTGTGACCAAACTGTTTATATATGTTACAGTTTTATAAAGAGGCTGTTTCTATCTGATAATAAAGCTGGCTGAGTGCAGTGGTTTAGAGCTGGATGGCAACTGAGTTGTTCAGAGAAATAACTACATACAGTGTGCACAAAACATCTCCCCTATTTTTTCTAATTTTTAACTCCATTCTCTTGTTTTCTAAATAGAAAGAAACCCTGTCATCTGCTTAAACCCCAGCTAACCAAATGTGTTATCTTAGAAGCTTGTTCTGGGATGATACATCTTGTGATGGTTAAACCTGTTTGTCACTTTAATTAGTTTGAAACACACTTGAACTATTCCCCATGAATCTGTGAGGGGATTTCCAGAAGCAACTGGAACATGGCTCAGGAAGGAGTGGAATGTCCACCCCACAGGCAGCATCCTTGGATGGAGCAGGTACAGAAAGAGTGGAGAAGCTCACACAGGAGTCTGTGTTCTGTTCACCTCTCTGGGGTCTGGGTCTGCGGCTCCATCAGCCATGGATACCTGACTTGAGTATGTCACATGGTCTCAGACTTCTGATCCCATCCTCAGGTTTCAGGCTTCAATATTAGTTGGTACTGTAGTTCCAGCCTGTCTTTTTCTGATGTTTCCTGTGCATTGAACTGAGTTGCTGTTATTTAGGTTAGCTCTCAAGCCTAGAGTTGCCCACTAAAGGACTCCTCACCTTCTCAAGTATAGGTCAGTCTCATCAAGACTCCATTTTGGGAGGAATTGGGGAAGGGAAAAACCTGATCAAAATATGTTGAATGAAAATTTAAAAAAATAAATAAAAAGACAAGAATCCACTATTAATTTAGAAATTCTTGGATTGATCACATACACAGAGTGATATAAATCTCAGACATAGAAAAATTGTTCTCTCAGCAAGGAGTGAAGTGGTGGCTCCAGCTTACAGGAAACTGAGACAAAGGAACACAGGGACAGGCTCAGCTCACCTGGGTCCCCTGCTGTGACATGAGACAGGATGGCTACTCTGAGGCAGAGAAACAGATAGTAAAGCTAAAGCTGCCTGCTTCTTACAAACAGGCAATCAAAGGATAGGGTTCTAAAGTTTGGTTTAATTGTTCTTAAAGCTAGATGGGAATATAGATTTTGCTGGAGCCACGAGAGGAATTCTTCAATTCTTCCTACAGTTTGGAAGGATTAGAAAGAGCTGCTCACGGGTGCTGGTATTCCTTGCTGTACAAAGATAGGCTGTTTGGAGGAAGGCAGAGGCAGACAGTAAAAGGCTGCTGGCCTCCAAAAAGCAGACAAAGGATAGAGATGAGGAAATTGGATTTAATTGTTTTTAGGGACAGAAGGGATTATAATGGTAATTGTTTAAGTATACAGAGATATTAAGCTCCCACAGAAGAAAGACTGAGTGAAAAAATGCTTTAGAAGTGATATAAAAAGGTCTTGCCTGGATATTTCTTTTTTATTTTCTTTTTAAATTCTTTTTTTAAAATTTCGATATATTCTTTACTTAAATATCAAATGATTTCTCCTTTCTTGGATCTCCCCTCCCCGAAAGTCCCATAAGTCCTCTTCCCTGCCCCTTTTCCCCAATCAACCCCTTCCCACTTCCCTATCCTGGTATTCCCCTAAACTGCTGCCCTGAGCCCTTCCAGAACCAATGGCCTCGCCTTCCTTCTTCTTGGGCATCATTTGATATGTGAATTGTGTCTTGGGTATTCCGAGCTTCTGGGCTAATATCCACTTATCAGTGAATGCATACCATGTGTGTTCTTTTGTGATTGGGTCACTTCACTCAGGATGACATTCTCCAGTTCCACCCACTTGCCTAAGAATTTCATGAATTCATTGTTTTTAATAGCTGAGCAGTATTTCATAGTGCAAATATACTACATTTTCTGTATCCATTCCTCCATTGGGTTCTTTCCAGCTTCTGACTATTATAAATTGGGCTGCTATGAGCATAGTGGAGTATGTATCCTTATTATATGCTGTGGAATCCTCTGAGTATATGTCTTAGTCAGGGTTTCTATTCCTGCACAAACATCATGACCAAGAAGCAAGTTTGGGGGGAAAGGGTTTATTGAGCTTACACTTCCACATTGCAGTTCATCACTAAAGGAAGTCAGGACTGGAACTCAAGCAGGTCAAGAAGCAGGAGCTAATGCAGAGGCCATGGAGGGATGTTTCTTACTGGCTTGCTTCCCCTGGCTTGCTCAGCCTGCTCTCTTATAGAACCCAAGAGCACCAGCCCAAAGGTGTAACCACCCATAAGGGGCCCTCCCCACTTGATCACTAATTGAGAGAATGCCCCACAGCTGGATCTCATGGAGGCACTTTCCCAACTGAAGCTCCTTTCTCTGTGATAACTCCAGCCTGTGTCAAGTTGACACACAAAACTAGCCAGTACAGTATATGCCCAGGAGTGGTATAGTGGGGCCCTCTGGCAGTATCATGCCCAGATTTCTGAGGAACTGCCAGACTGATTTCGAGTGGTTGTGCCAGCTTTCAATCCCACCAGTAGTGGAGGAGTGTTCCTCTTTCTCCACATCCTACTGAAACTACTAGAAAAGAAACTGGGCAGAGCCTTGAGCACATGGGCACAGGAGAAAATTTCCTCAACAGAACACCAATAGCTTATGCTCTAACATCAAGAATTGACAAATGGGACCTCATAAATTTACAAAGTTTCTGTAAGACAAAGGCCATTGTCAAAAGGACAAAACAGGAACCCACAAATTGGGAAAAGATCTTTACCACCCCTATATCTGACAGAGAGCTAATATCCAAGATATACAAAGAACTCAAGAAGTTAGACTCCAGAGAGCCAAACAACCCTATTAAAAATGGGCTACAGAGCTAAACAAAGATTTTTCACCTGAGGAATGTCGAATGGCAGATAAACACCTAAAAAAATGTTCAACATTTTTAGTCATAAGGGAAATGCAAATCAAAGCAACCCTGAGATTTCACTTCACACCAGTCAGAATAGCTAAGATCAAAAACTCAAATTCTTTAAAAGTGGACTTCATGGGAATTCTGGAATTGATTTCTGGCATGACAGATTTAGAAGCCTAAGAAATGACTTATTCAGTAAACAGAAGGGAATTTATAGATATTAGAATATTGAGGCACTCAATCTTAAAAAATTAGAATGAAGGCAGGGAATAGAGTGCCTAGCCTATCTCAGACAGTAGAAACGTAGGCCTTGAGAATTATATCAAAAGAGAGGCTGGAAATAGGCTCATACAGTAAGCAGATAGAGTTATTAAATAAATAATTTAGACCTTGATCTCAGGAAGGTTGGGGCAGGGGACAGTACAAGCACTGTCTCAAAATGTAATATTTGTTTAGATTGCTTTATTTGCTTTGAATTATTTTAATTATCAAAATGAGTGTGATTTTAAGTTTGGTGGTTATATTAGATTTCCTCTGGGAGAGAAGTCAAGCTAAACATTTAATGATTTCCCATTGCTGGACCAAAGACTTGCTATTTTTGGAGAAAGGCTCTACATTTGTGTTGACAGGAAAGGAGAACAGGCTCTGGACCCCTTCCAGAGTGATATGCATCCAATATGACAGGGGCAGACCCCTGAAGAAGTAGAGATATTCAAGAGAATCAAAAAGGACAGGTAAAGAGTCACAGTGCCATCCTTCACGTGGCAGGGATAAAACCTGATTATAATTGGTTATTAATAAAATTAACTCATATTACAAAAGACAGCTGTCTTTCACATGCTCAAACAAGGAACAGAATGTCATCCTTCACTAATCTGTCCACTCTGCACAGTCTATATGGATGTCTTAATGGTACTAAATTTTTGGTTGTGAGATTTATATATGACAGAATGTACAGCTTTGGTGAGATTCATCCTCAGACACGCTGAACTGACCTGCTTAGACCCCATGTGTTATGGATTCCGGGTTGTCTTGCCTCATTCAACCTTTCAGATGGATCTAGTCAGAACTTCAGTCAAGCCCTGAGCTTTCTAAGTGTACAGAGACTGGATAACGGTTGCTAAAGCATTGCTTTCTGAAGTCTAACAAAATTTTCTACTTCTCCCCAGCCCTTCAATTTTCCATTGGCCCTGTTCAGCTGGAAGAAGCTACAGAGAGTTTTAAGACCAATTCCCTGGATTTGAGTGTCTGATAATAGTTATTTTACAAATTATAGAGTTGTCATTTTAAGGGATAATTTAGCAATGGTCATAATTTTGGAAATAGATGGGATGGTTTGTGTAGCGATAATCTTATTTGGTAGAAATCTTCATATTGATGCAAGGTTGAAGTTATAAGTTATTACATTTATATAGAATTTATTTTGATAGATATTTGTAGAGAGACTTATTGGGGTGCCATGCCCCCTGGCAGGAACTTGACATCGACCAAGGTGAAATTCCTCTCCTAGCCTTTGAGCTGGAACTCTTGTGTTAGCCATTATCCCCTCCACTTAGGGTGGACCGCTCAGACCAAGGTGAAGCCCATTGTTCTTCCAGGACCTGCAGTTTCCTGAGATACACTAGCCTCCTGCTGAGCAACCGAACAGGTTCTGTGGAAAGTTCCCAACCTTTGGGGGAAGGTTCTCCCCTGCCTATGTATTAAGAGTCCTCCATTAAACCTTGAGACCTTGAACAGCAACTGCTGTCTTGTTCTCGTTCTCTTTTTGCCGCTTTCCCATACATCCCCAGCTTCCCTTCCAGGTAACCTGTTCCATGTAACTGCGAGCAGTTACAGAGATGTAAGGTTTTCATTAGTATGGATTTCTTTTATTGATACAAAATGTGAGATTGATATTGTTACTCTTAGATAGACATTGTGCCATGCAATTCCTCTAAGAATAAAAAGTTTAGACCCAGTCCTTCTAAAAACTGTAATTATAGACTGTTCTTAGAGGATTAATCGCTACAAGTTAAGGGCCAGGTAACAACTTCATGTTTATGTTAGATTCCGATTTAATTATAAAAGCATGTTTTTGATATATTTCAGTTAGAAATAGCTAAATAGTCAATGTTTAACAGCATATATATATACATACATATATATATATATGTATATGTATGTATATATACTTCAAAAACACCAGAAACCTACAGAATGTGACATTTAATGTTATTTAATCATTTAACAATGAGAGATATCTGCTCCTGAGAGCATACCTTTCTTGGTTCAAAGAAGATATCAAGCATCTTCACCTCCAGGCAAGGTTGCTTATCATGGCAGGGTGACCACTGGGCAGAATTTGCCTATATCATCTGCAGGCAGGATGCTGTCCAGGAAAAGGATACATTATACAGAATAGTATAAACTGTTGGCTCTGCCAATATAGAGTAAACAGTCCTTAATAATTCTACTCTATAAAGGTCTGACAGATGATCCTGGGCCAGAAGGCTGAAGACTGATGCATCAATGTTTTTGAGGAATTGGGGTTGCTGTCCAGGTAAGTCAGCTGTCTCTACAGTTGTTTAACTTTGAGAAGCTACGTTTGGTGCTTCTTATATAAACAGGAATCCTTTGAGTCATTTTCAGATTTCTGACTGGGTTGAAGACTAGTTTTAGTCTTGTAATCAATCTCAAGTTTTTAACATTGAGAGAGAGGTTATAGAGTGGAGGGCATGGTTTTTAGATGGCATAACAGGCTAAAATCTAAACATAATCAAGGGATAGGATCATAATTCTTGCCGGTGTGGTGGCACATGCCTATAATCCCAGCACTTGGGAGGCAGAGGCAGGTGGATTTCTGAGTTCGAGGCCAGCCTGGTCTACAGAGTGAGTTCCAGGACAGCCAGGATTACACAATTGAAAAAAAAAGAGATGCATAGTTCTTTCAGTTAGAAATGATGGTAGAATTACTTTTTCTAATTGACAAATATGATGGATTGAATGTTATTTGTATACCATACTGTGTAATTTACATGATTGTTATGGTTTTGTTCAATTTATGTCTGGGAGAAGAGATTTTTTTTGGATAGAAAAGGTGAAGTGTAGGGGTCGTTTTTGATGCTAAGTTCCTGTTTCCCAGTTGGTTCTTGATTTGTTAGTAAAGGAAGCCATAGTGAGACCTCCAGGTCTCTGGAGATAGGCAGGTAGACAAAAGGATGGAGAAGGAGATTTACAATGCTTTGGAGGGTAAAGAATCCAGCAGGCATGTGAGCACTGGGAGGAGCCAGGGCCTCTGGCCACTACTACAGGAGGATGGTAAGGGATGTTGGCAGGGGCTAAATGGAACTAGCCACTGAAGTTTAGGGCAGATGGGAGGAACAGAGCTAAGGGTAATAATAAGGGTACATTTTCCAGGCAAGAGATAGTAGAGCCAGCAATAGTGTTCAAAGGCAAGTTGCAAAGGAACAACTGTCTATGTGTCTTTTATCTGCAAATTTAAGGGAAGCCTGGTGGGAGTGGGTGGTGTGGCCACTTCCTGGAACAAAGGGAGGAAGTGCAGAACTAAACACAACACTGTATCTTTTCCTAGAGCAATTTCTTTCTTTCTTTCTTTCTTTCTTTCTTTCTTTCTTTCTTTCTTTCTTTCTTTCTTTCTTTCTTTCTCTCTCTCTCTCTCTCTCTCTCTCTCTCTCTCTCTCTCTCTCTCTCTCTCTCTCTCCCTCTCTTTCTTTCGGTGTTTGTATTTGTTTTTTTTTTTTTTTTTTGAGACAGGGTTTCTCTGGATATCCCTGGCTGTCCTGGAACTTACACCACCGCCCAGCACTAGGGCAATTTCAAATACATCCTTCCTTTGATGTCCAGTGACTTCAGAGTACATTGTTACCTGCTTGAGGTCAGGTGTTGGGATCCTGTAATACTCAACATATCGCTAGCAAAGAACAGGCATTTGGTGGATGACATCTGGATGGAATCAAGTTCACAACACTGAATTTTGTTATAAGCCTACTCACAAATTTCTCTTTTCACCATCAGTGTGTTGCTTATGTTAACATTGATTTCCCAAAAGATAATGTTAGCAAGAATTCTTCATAAATGAAAGAGTTGTACATTAAAAATATGCTAACATAGACCATATAACTTCGAGAAAATTGTGCTAAGTGAAGGATAGTGGTTGCTGTACTGTCCATCCAACAATTTAGTATCATATACTCGCTTTTCTGCTCCTGTAGGAATTAGTAATGGTTCCCAAAATAGCTTATATTCTTTCTTCCCAGTTCTATTGTATGATAACTCTTGAAATGAACTTTCGTTTTAAAGATTTATTTATTTAATATACATGAGTACACTGTGACATGCCAGAAGAGGGCATCAGATCCCATTACAGAAGGTTGTGAGCCACCATGTGGTTGCTAGGATTTGAACTCAGGGCCTTCAGAAGAGCAGTCAGTGCTCTCAACCACTGTGCCATCTCTCCAGTCCCCTTGAACTTTTTTTCACAGTTGTTATTTTAGTATGTAAGTTTGCTTGCTAAACATCCAGGAGTTGCCTTGAGGCTATGTCCATAAAGTGAGACTTACTTTCCCTTGGAGGAAGGGAAATTTGGCTTCTCATTCACCTTTATTGTCATGGATTGCCTTCATTTTTCTCTGTCCTTCCATTTCATTACAGCATGAGTCCATTTGACACCTGAATCCAACATCATTTAGAGTCCAGATTCTTCAACTGTGTGTTCAACCACATATGGCAAACAAACATGAGTGTGGTAGAAAAGTTGATGATACCAAAATATACCTGAAAGTACAAGAGGCAATAGCAGAAGATTCCTGCCTAAGGAAGGTTTTTTTTTTTTTTTTAATTCAATATATTCTTTATTTACATTTCAAGTGATTTACCCTTTCCTGGATTCCCCCTCCCTGAAAGTCCCATAAGTCCTCCCCCACCCTGTTCCCCAATCGACCCCTTCACACTTCCCTGTCCTGCTATTCCCTGACACTGCTGCACTGAGCTTTTCCAGGACCAGGGGCCACTCCTTCCTTCTTCTTGGACATCATTTGATATGGGCATTGCGTCTTGGGTACTCCAAGCTTCTGGGCTAATATCCATTTATCAGTGACTGCATACCATGAGTGTTCTTTTGAGACTGGGTTACCTCACTTAGGATGATGTTCTTCAGTTCCATACATTTGTCTAAGAATTTCATGAATTCATTGTTTCTAATGGCTAAATAGTACGCCATTGTGTATATACCACATTTTCTGTATCCATTCTTCTGTTGAGGGACATGTGGGTTCTTCCCAGCTTCTGGCTATTATAAATAGGGCTGCTATGAACATAGTAGAGCATGTATCCTTATTACATGTGGAGAATCCTCTGGGTATATGCCCAGGAGTGGTATAGCACAGTCCTCTGGAAGTATCATTCCCAGGTTTCTGAGGAACTGACAGACTGACTTCCAGAATGGTAGTACCAGCTTGCAAACCCACTAGCAGTAGATGAGTTTTATGCTTTCTCCAGATCCTCACCAGCACCTGTTGTCTCCTGAGTTTTTGATCTTAGCCATTCTGACTGGTGTGAGGTGAAATCTCAGGGCTGTTTTGATCTGCATTTCCCTGGTGAGTAAGGATGTTGAACATTTCTTTAGGTGCTTCTCAGCCATTCAATATTCCTTAGGTGAAAATTCTTTGTTTAGCTCTGTACCCCATTTTTAAGTGGTTTATTTGGCTCTCTGGAGTCTACCTTCTTGAGTTCTTTGTATATCTTGGAGGTCTGGATTTGTGGAAAGATACTGTGTAAATTTGTTTTTGTCATGAAAAATCTTGGTTTCTCCATTTATGGTAATTGAGGTATTTGCTGGATATCGCAGTTTGGGTTGGTATTGGTGTTCTCTTAGGGTCTGCATGACATCTGCCCAGGCTCTTCTGGCTTTCATAGTCTCTGGTGAGAAGTCTGGTGTAATTCTGATAGGTCTACCTTTATATGTTACTTGACCTTTTTCCCTTACTGCTTTTAATATTCTTTCTTTGTTTAGTACATTTGGTGTTTTAATTATTATATGACGGGATGAATTTCCTTTCTGGTTGAATCTATTTGGAGTTCTGTAGGCTTCTTGTATGTTCATGGGCATCTCTTTCTTTAGGTTAGGGAAGTTTTCTTCTATAATTTTGTTGAAGATATTTGCTGGCCCTTTCAGTTGGAGATCTTCACTCTCTTCTAGGCCTATAATCCTTAGGTTTGGTCTTCTCATTTTGTCCTGGATTTCCTGGGTATTTTGGGTCAGGAGCTTTTTGCATTTTTCATTTTCTTTGACTATTGTATCATATATCTTCTATATGTTATTATACATATATTTGTATGTTATATACATAGATATATATTTCTATGTATCTTCTGCATCTGAGATTCTCTCTTCCATCTCTTGTATTCTGTTGTTGATGCTTGGATCCATGACCCCTGACTTCTTTCCTAGGTTTTCTATGTCCCGAGTTGTCTCCCTTTGTGATTTCATTATTGTTTCTACCTCTTCTTTAGATCCTGGATGGCTTTGTTTAATTCCCTCACCTGTTTTGTGTTTTCCCTTAGTTCTTCAAGGGCTTCTCGCTGTTTACTTGTGTTCTCTTGTATTTCTTTAAGGCAATTATTTATGTCCTTCATGAAGCTCTTCATGATGCCCTCCATCAGCATCATGACCTGTGATTTTAAATCCAAATCTTGCTTTCCTGGTGTGTTGGGGTATCCAGGACTTGCTATTGTGGGAGAATTGGGTTCGGATGGTGCCATATTGCCTTCATTTCTGTTAGCAACGTTCCCACCTTTGCCTTTTGCCATCTGGTAATCTCTGGTCTTAGCTGGGCCTGCTGTCACTGGCAGGAGCTTGCCCCTCCTGTGTGTGTGCCTGTAGGTCTATCTCAGCAACCTTGGGTGAGCTGCTTTCTCCTGGCACAAATTGCTGTGATGCTGCAGAGTTCTTGGGTACAGATGGAGTCCTGGTGTGGTATGTCCCAAGTGATCCTCTACTCTGGTGAAGCCTCCCTACCAATCTGTTGCACAGTCACAGAAGCAAAGATGACAGCCGAGACCTACTCTCTTGTAGTTGTATTTGGGTATGTACCTCTGTGGCCCCGATCAGCTCTGAATGCAGGCTGTGCTGGCTGTCTCCTCTTCACTGGCTGCTTCGTTTAGAGTTGGCTTCCTGCACTGCTTAGAGATGGCGTGCTGTGGCCGAGGCTGTTCCCAATCCAGAGACTAGATGTCACAGCAGTTCCAACCTGGTACTGGAGTATAGGATTCCAAGAGAGTGGCTGGTCTTTAGTCTTTGTTGGAATCCTGAAGAATGTATTTTAATTCCAATGAAGGAATGGATCTAAAACAGGTTAGATGAAGTTCAATGAAGTCAAGCAGACAAAAAGCAGAAAACAAACACTCCTTATGTGTCCTTTTATGTGGGGCATAAGATTTAAGGTGGATCTTCCCACTTAAAATGATCACGAAAAATTCCTCACAGGCATGTCCAGCTATTTGTGTTTTTATTTCAGATGTAATCAGTTGGTAACCAAGATGAATCATCACAGGTTTACACTTTAATTTTAGACCCATGAATCCTAACTTTAAGAAAAACTATGCATATAGTCAAAGCATATATCACCTTCAGGAGAACTCTGGTCCTATAGGCATGTCTTTAAGAGGCCATCCCATTTTTTTTTAACAGTCTAGCTGTTCAGGATAGTGACAAACATAGTAAGAAGCAGTGAATTATATGAGATGGCCTGCACCTCTCTGGCTGTGAAGTGAGCTTCTTGGTCAGAAGTAATGCTATGTGGAATATCATAGTGTTGGATAAAATATTCTATAATTCCGTGGGTTTAGTTTTGGCAGAAGTTTTATATGCAGGAAGGCAAATTGAAAACCAGAATATGTTGTATTTCAGCAAGGACAAAACATTGCCCTTTCCACAATGTAAATGGTGCAGTGTAGTCAACCTGCCACTTAGTTGCTGGCTGGTCACCCAGGGGAATAGTGTCACATTGGACTTAGTGTTTGTTTCTGCTGCTGGCAGATCTGGCACTCAGTCGTAGTGGGAGCTAGATACATCCTCAGAATACCTAGGATTGTAGAGATAGATCATGGGGAGAAATTGAGGTTTCACACTATGTGGCAGGGTTCGAGTCCCTGAAGAAAAAAAACTATGAGGGTATTGGTGACAGTGCAGCACAGTTGTAGTGGACATGCCAACATTTTGGAGATGCCTGTACTGTGAGATGACCAGGATAGCAGCAGCTATGAAGTGGAGCCAGTCTGAGCCTACAAGAAAAGCTGCATATCCTGAGGAAGACAGAGCTGGATAAATGCTGCTGCCAAGGACCCTTAAAGCGTAGTGGATCCTCAGTGGGTCCCAGACATTAGGCAGTGACTCTTTATACGTTTGAACTTTGATTTGATTTGTAACTGCCCTGATTCTGACCTCTTAAAGTATGTAACTTATTTTTTTATTTTTATGTGAGCCTACAGTTGAGGCATTTTGAAGTTTTAGAGGGAGTTTTGGATATTTTAAAGAGACTGAATTTAAAGTTTTGATATTTTGTTTTGTTTTTGTGACAGGGTTTCTCTGTGTAACCCTGGCTGTTTTGGAATTGACCTGTAGATCAGACTGACTTTGAGATCAGCCTACCTCTGCCTCCTAAGTGCTGGTATTAAAGGTGTGTGTGCCACCACCATCATGTTCCCTTCTTTGATTTTTGAAATGGGTCTGTCTATATAGGCAATCCTGATCTGGGACTTGTTTATATTCCATGTTGCCTTCAAAACTTGTGCTATTTCTGCCCCAGCCATCCAACTGCTGAGACTATAGCTCTGTGTCACCTTGTCCCACTCAGTTTTCTCTGTACTCACATACTGGAAACACTATGAAGCTCCACTTGGGAAGAGGGATATCTGCTAACTCCTAGAATTTTATAAGGGAAGACTTCTATCTTTTCTTCCACCTAGTTGGAACTAAGTGGAATATACATACTTATATTCTGAGTTTGTATATTTCTGTCAGTCTCTCTGTCTATCTATCTATCTATCTATCTATCTATCTATCTATCTATCTATCTCAAGACAGAGTTTTTGTAACAGCCTTGCTGTAGGCCAAGCTGTTCTCAAACTCACAGAGATCTGCCTGTCTCTGCCTCCTGAGTGCTGGGATTAAAGGCAGGTGTGACTACCTCACAGCCTGATATTTTATTTTATACTTTGGGATAAACTGTGTGTTGACAGTTTTCCAGGGATTGAAGAGTTGGGTCACATGATTGTGAAGGCTTGACAAAATTTAAATGTTGCTCTTTTTACCCATATAGACTTCCTTCTGAAGGCTTAGATTTTTCAAAATCTACTTTATCTAGGGTTCTTAAATGTTTCAACCTTTCTTCTAACCCATCAACCAGGGGATGGGGAAAATAGGATAATAGGAAAGAGTGTTGTGGACTGTTCAGAAGTAATTCCTTGTGACAATTCCATTCTTCGATGTTAGGATATCAGCAGTCCATTTCAATAGCAGGTACCATGATCCAGCAGAAACAGCAAGACTCTGCCGAATGGCACAAGTCAGGAAAGTGGCCAGAATGAGCTGGAATACCACGAGAAGTTCTTTTGTGTGTTTCTAAGACCGGGAAAGCATTGCAGGCATGTAGCAGTGCAAGAGTGTCCTCATTGTGGGGTTCTATTTATGACCTTTCTAAACATCATGTACCCTCTGAAGTGTCTGTTTTCAGCAAAACAGCACATGCATGTTCTCTCACACGACAGCTTGCAGAAAAAAAAAAACACGACACAACTGAGTTGTTAAAGAAACCAGATATTTCCACTTCATCCTCCCCTTTATTTTCCAGATTAGTAGCTTGGTTTTCATCTATGCCTGTTTTATTATTTAGACTGACCATTTAATTTTTCATTTTGGCAATCGTTTTAAATTTGCTTTCTTCCCTTTTTCTTTTTTCCCTTCCCCTTTCCTTTTGTCTCCCTCCCCCCTCCCCATCCCTACCACTCATTTGTATGCCTGTACTTGCATATGTAATATGTGCATGGAGGTACAGGCCCGTGCAGCATAGGAGACTCATCAGGCATTTTCTTTATCGCTGTCTGGTTTATGTATCAGCCCTTGAGACAGGGTCTCTTACTAAACCTGAAGATTAAGGTCTCAGCTAGGCTAGTGAGCTCCATTAATATGTGCTTGTTTCTGTCTTTTCTCTATGTGTGGGTTACAAGCATACATGGCCATGCCCTGCTTTTTTTTTTTTAATTTATTGCACTTAGGTCCTTGAGTTGGCAGAAAAAAAAGCACTTTTACATACTCTGCAATCACCCCAGTCCTCATTTCTAATTTCTTATTAAAAGTTTTGTTTATTGTGTATATGGTGTGGGTATGAATGTGTGTGTAAGGGCACATACACATACGCTTACATATAAGCTTACATGTGTTCATTTCTTCTACTATGGGTCTAGAGATCAAACTCTGCCAGGCACATATGGCATGTTAGGACAGCTAGGAAACTCTGTATAAAAATGAAAACAGGGGAAACAACAACAATCAAAAGCCAAAATACCTGAAACATATGCCCTACCCATCTCCGTCTTGATTGGTATACTCCCTTTTCTTCTCAGCCTTCCTCCAACTAGAATACTTTTCACGTACTGTGTGTATCATTCCAGGGGGCCCTTGGAGACTATTGTCTTTTTTAAATTACAGTATAGACCCTATGGGTCAAGTAATAAATAACATTGGAGCAAAAAGGGAGGTATTCTGACTGGTTTCCTTTAAAATGGTTCTTTCATAATTTCATTTTTAAAATGAGCTAGATAAAAAGTTATTTTTTTTTCTGTAGGAAGGGTAAGACAATACTCTGAAGATAATGTGGTTATTTTATAGTGGTTTGAGTAGATAACATTGATCCTCTAATTTAATTAAATGGTTTCTTCAGTCCCTGGGTGCATATTTTTATAAATAGTTTAAATTGGAGAATTAACAATGCCCAAAGTGAAATATTCTATGAATCCTTTATTACTTCAAAATGTTATAGATAAAATTTTCAAAGAAGATTTATTTTTATTATAATGTTTTTGATTTGTTTGTTTAATGTGTGTTTATTTTTTATTTTATGTGTGTTGATGTTTTGCCTGCATGTATGTTTGTGTAAGGGTGTTGGATCCTTGGAACTGGAGTTATAGACAGTTTCAAACTGCCTTGTGGGTGCTGGGAATTGAAGTCAGGTCCTGTGGAAGAGCAGACAGTGCTCTTAAATCTTAGCCATCTCCCCAGCCCAATGTGTGTGAGTGTTAATGGGTGGTTTTGCCTCCATGTATGGGTTTTTTGTTTTTGTTTTTTGTTTTTGTTTTTTTTGTTTTTTCTGAGGCAGGGTTTCTCTGTGTAGCCCTGGCTGTCCTGGAACTCACTCTGTAGACCAGGCTGGCCCAAAAATCCGTCTGCCTCTGCCTCCCAAGTGCTGGGATTAAAGACGTGCGCCACTACTGCCCGGCTCCACATATGTTTTATGTGCTACATTCATACCTGGTGCTAGCAGAGGTCAGAAGGCATTGGATCCCTTAGAACTGAAGTTGCAGATGTCCTAAAAGCCACCATGTTAGTCCTGGGAACCAGTCTGGGTTCCTTTGTAAAAACAGCAAGTGCTGCCAACAGCTAAAGCATCTCCAGCTTTTTCATATTTTTATCTATTTTGGTTTTCAAGACAGGGTTTCTGTGTAGCCTGGCTGTCCTGGAACTTTCTTTTGTAGACCATGCTGACCTCAAAGTCAGAGATCCGGCTTCTTCCCAATTGTCAGGATTAAAGGTGTATGCCACCACTTCTAGCTATTACTGTTTTTGTTTTTGTTTTTTTCAAGACAGGGTTTGTTTGTGTAAACCTGACTGTCCAGGAGCTATCTCTGTACACCAGACTGGCCTTAAGTCACAGAAATGCATCTGACTCTGCTTCCCTATCACTGGGATTAAAGGAGTGTGCCACCCCCACATCCTCCCTCCAGCTGTTTTTATTTGTGTGTATGTGTATAAAATGTATTTATGTGTACTCATATATATGTGTTTGCCTGGTATACATACCTGCAGAGGCCAGAAGAGAGTGTCTGATCCTCTTTAGCTGAAATTGGTGGAATTACCACCTTACAAGGGTGCTGGGAACTAAACACAGGTTCTCGAAGAGCAGCATGTACTCTTAACCACTGAGCCTTTTTTCCAGCCTACTTTTAGGTAAAATTTAACTCCATTGAGAGTTTTCTAAATTAGTTATCTTTATATTATATTGAACATCTGTCTACTTGCCTATCTGTCCTTTATTACTAGAATGACAATTAGAAAATTGTCCTAAGAATTAGTTCTTTTTCAAAGTAGTTTTCTTATTTGAATTGTCTTTAAATATTGGGTTTATTAGACACTAGTAAAAATGCTTTTGTTTAGTAAAGAAGGCAGTCAATCTTTGTAATTGCTATAAAATAGTATAGTAGAGAGAGTTGGGTAAACTATTGCTGTGGCATCTAGGGGTGAGACAAAACAGTAAAGTTGAAATGGCCCACAGCACTTGAGCGTTGCAGGATATTTGATCATACTGTGAATCCCCAAAGACTTTGATATTTACTGAAAAGACTTTGTGGTGGTGTATCTCAGCACTATCACACTCCTTTACTCCAAGAACCAAAGTCAGTGCGAGGTCAAGAGGCAGTGAGCAAGTAATCAGCCCACAGGCAGTGAACATAAGTAAGCAGGAAGGAGGGTCTTTGCGTTGAAGGGTATTTAAGACAGTGTGGAGGAGAAAGTTTTTCCTTTTGGGACACTAGTTGAAAAGGAACATCAGCTGGATGTTTTGTTTTTCTCTGCTACACACACACACACACACACACACACACACACACACACATACACACAAGTGCGAGTTGGGCAGGGGTTTGTTTTTATTTTTTTCCAGGAGAATAAAAGCAAAATCCTGTCCCAACCCTTGCTTGGGGATACTTAAAAGTGGTCTAGCACACTTAGGTTGTGGAGATGGATCACCAGCCAATGCAGAACACTAAGCTCTTGAAAGTATCCTTTGTTACTAAGTGATACCTAAGTATCCTAAGACTTCATTTCAAGAAGATGTTTACCCTAAGTTTACTTTAAGTAGGTCAGTTAGATAATATATAACTGCTTTATAGATCCTTGGCAGTAAATGCAGTTTGAGATTTCGTTCTTTTCTTTTTTGTTTTTGGTTTTGGTTTTGGTTTTTTGTTTTTTGTTTTTTGTTTTGTTTTGTTTTGTTTTGTTTTGTTTTGTTTTGTTTTGTTTTGTTTTAGTTTTGGTTTTTTTGAGACAGGGTTTCTTCTCTGTATAGCCCTGGCTGTCCTGGAACTCACTCTGTAGACCAGACTGGCCTCAAACTCAGAAATCTGCCTGCCTCTGCCTCCCAGAGTGCTGGGATTACAGGCGTGCACCACCACTACCCCAGTTTGAGATTTGCTGCCATATTCAGCTTTGCCAAGATGAGTTTAGCTTTTCTTTTCTTTTTATCCCTCCATCCCTCCCTCTTTTCCTCCCCCACTTCCCCCCCCCCCAAAGAATTGGCCAAAGGCTTAAACTAATCCATATTCTTGTAAACCAATTATTTTTTGTAGTCTAGAGATATGTGGATGTGTTTGGATAAAAACTGCAGTCTGAAAACCATTTACTTTTATCAATATTGTCCACATGTTTAAGAAAATATTACTTAAAAAGGATGGGAGAAATGACTCAATAGTTAAAGGTACTTACATAGAGGACTCCACATTTCCAGTACCCATGGTAGGGGAGGGAGGCTTACAACTGTCTGTAACTCCTGTTCAAAGAGACCTGATGCCCTCTTCTGGGCTCTACTGGCACCAATATGATCTGTGACATACTGTTTTAAAAGTATTAATTTAAAAATTAGCTCCTAAAGTAATAGGTTTCCTTACAGCATTTTTAATATATACTTAGTTTTGGCTGATTCTTACCCATATCTCTATCAACCTGTCTATTCCCATCAGTCCATCTGCTTTCATATCTGTTTCCTATTGCCTCTCATCTTGCTTTCATTTAAATTCACATATTTAACAACTAGAAACTAAGATTTACATATGAAAGTGTACTATTTATCTTTCTGTGTCTGGGTTAACTCAATATACTTTAATTTTCTCTATTTTTCCTGTGAAATCCATAATTTCATTTTTCATTATAGCTGAATACAAATCCGTAAAAATATGGAAAGCTTCATGAATTTCTATTAGTTTAACATAAATATCTGTTCGAAACAATCACAGTCCACATGCTTTTGGTGGAGAGACCAAAAGATAGTTTTTGAAAACCACTTGCTTATTGCTTTCCTGTTATTTCTCTCTTGTGGCAACAATTTAAGTATCATGTTTTGGAGTCTCTTAAACTCCCTACTTCCCCAGAAGACAGAAAGCTGTATACCTAACCTGCCATAAGGACCCAAATAAATTGGGTGGTTGTGGCACATGTCTTAATCCTAGCACTCAGAAGGCAGAGGCAGGAAAATCTGAGTTTGAAGCCAGCTTGATCTACAGAGTGAGTATTAGGAATGCCAGGGCTACACAGAGACATCCTGTCTTGAAACAAAGCAAAAGGTGTCGAAACAAAATTATGCTCTGGTGTGTGGGTGCCTGCATGTACGTGTACCATAGGCATGTCTGGTGCTGCTGAGGCCTGAAGAAGGCTCAGATCGTCTGGGATTGGAGATGGTTCTGAACTGTCAAGTGGGTGCTGGCAATCAAACCTGGGTCCTCAGGAGGAGTAGCCTGGACTCTTAATTGATGAACTACTTTTCCAGCCCCCAGAACCCTTTAAAAATTTACTTGATATTTACAAGTGTTTGGTTTGCTTGCATTAAATGATTGTGTGCAGCCCATGTGGGTGGTAGGAACAGAACCTGGGTCCTCTGCAAGAGCAGCTAGTACTCTTTAACAACTGAGCAAAATTTCCCACCTATAAAAGTGACCTTTAGAAACACTATGTAGAGCCCTGTGGTGGTGGTGGCGGCAGCGCACGCCTGTAATTCCAGCTCTCTGGGAGGCAGAGGCAGGCGGATTTCTGAGATCAAGGCCAGCCTGGTCTACAGAGTAAGCTCCAGGACAGCCAGGGCTATACAGAGAAACCCTGTTTGTTGTTTCAAAAAAACAAACAAACAAAAAACCAAAAACAAACAAACAAAAAAAAAAACACCATGTAGCCTAGATTGTTCTTGAAGTCTTTCCTATCTTCCTGTCTGCCTTACCCTCTCTAGTTCTAGGATTTCAGACATGAGCAACCACTCCCAAAAGATTGTATTTGTAGCTTTGTATCTATGTTCCTTAACTTGGATTTATTTACTTTCAAAGTACTTGGAATTACTTTAAGACATTGCTTTAAAAAATATGACATTGCTATATATAATAAGGTTGTACCAAGAACAGGAAGGGAATAATCAATCCCTAAGTTAGTTGAACAAAATTTAGAAAGTTTTCTGTGGGTTTGAATGATCATTTTCTTCCTTTCTTTCTTTTTGTTTTTTTCGAGATAGGGTTTCTCTGTGTAGCCCTGGCTGTCCTGGAACTAACTGTGTAGACCAGGCTGGCCTCGAACTGAGAAATCTACCTGCCTCTGCCTCCCAAGTGCTGTGATTCAAGGCTTGTGCCACCACCGCCCAGCTGAATGACCATTTTCTAAAAATTAAATAGAATGATGTATTAGGGTGTCTTAACCAGTCAGAAGTCAGATACCTAGTCATAGGTAACCTTGTAACTTTCACATAGCCTTGTGTTGAGCCTTCTTAAAATTAATTAATTAGTTAATTAACTGACACTAGGTGTATCTGTGGCTGTCATGGAACTCGCTCTTGTAGACCAGACTGTCCTCAAACTAAAGAGATTCACCTGCTTCTGCCTTGCATTGTACTTTTACTGCATATATGTCTCTGTGGGGGTGTTGGGTACCCTGGAACTGAAGTTACAGACAATTGTGAGCTGCCTCAGAAGTTCTGGGAATTGAACCGGGATCCTTTGGAAGAACAGCCTGCATTTTTAACTGCAGAGTCATCTCTTCAGCACCTTGTATTATCTGTATGTATGTATGTATGTATGTATGTATGTATGTATGTATGTATGTATATTTGTATGTATGTACCAGTGTTACTTACAGGAGCATAGATATCTTACCAGTGGTTACACCACTGAAGAAAATGTCTCACCATTCTCCAGCAACCACTAACTGCCTATGAATCCTCAGAGAGGGGGGTGGAACTTCATGAAACCCTCCTCCAGCAATTGGTAACTACTTATAAATGCTCAGGAAAGGGTGTGGGACTTACAAACTTTAAAAATCAAAAAGGCAAGCTAGGTGGTGGTGGTGGTGGTGGTGGTGCACACCTTTAATCCCAGCACTTGGGAGGCAGAGGCAGGCAGATTTCTGAGTTCCTGGCCAGCCTGGTCTACAGAGTTTCAGGACAGCCAGGGCTACACGGAAAAAACCTATCTCAAAAAAACAAAAAATAAAAACAAAAAAACAAAAAAAAAAACAAACAAACAAAAAACCAAAAGTTTTGAGAAACCTCAAATAACCTTAAGATCTCAATGGCTTCAAACACAGGGGATTCTTTATTTGTTAAAGTTGGCAAGCATCTCTAATCCATGATATTACTGAGTAACAGAGTAACCATCATCTGAAATGTTGGTAGAGCTTTCTGGAAGCTCCTGCACAGTAATTTAAATACTCTTGACTACAAATGATTTTGATGCATTGTGAGTTTTACGGTGTTAATTCCATCTAGTCACAGTGTTATGTTAGCCACACACCTAGTCACAATTATGTTGAGGCCCAGTAAGATAACCTTAGCTGTTAACAGCAGCATTAATAACTACTACATTTTATTACAATGTATTTGTAGAACTTGGCATATTGTAGATACTAAGTAAATATTTGCTAAATGAATTGTAGTGATAAGAATCTGTTTAATTTTGCTTGACAGTGGTGGTGCATGCCTTTAATCCTAGCACTTGGGAGGTAGAGGCAGGTGGATTTCCAGTTTCAGGTACAGAGAAACCCTGTCTTGAAAAACAAAACAAAACAAAACAAAACAAAACAAAACAAAACAAAACAAAACAGAACAAAATGTCATTTAAAAGAATCCGTTTAATTTTAATCTCTTTTGGGGATGTTAGAAAAGGAATACTTGTTTTGGGCTACTGGCACATTATATTGTAAATAAGTTTTATATTCACTCTTGGAGTCCAAAAGTGGTCATCAGATTCTCTGGTACTGGAATTACATAGCTAGTTATGGGTGCTGGGAATTGAATTGTGGTTATTTGAAAGGTCAGTTAGTGCTATTAACACTGAACCATCTCTCCACCACCTAAGCAATCTTTTGGATAATAGAATTTCTAGTCAAATTAGCATTCTCAGTGTTTTTTTTTTCCTCAAACATTCTTTTTTAAATCTTCTTTTTTAAAGATTTATTTATTTTATGTATGTGAGTACACTGTCATTCTCTTCAGACACACCAGAAAAGGGCATCAGATTTCATTACAGATGGTTGTGAACCACCGTGTGGTTGCTGGGAATTGAGCTCAGGACCTGTGGAAGAGTAGTCGGTGCTCTTAACTGCTGAGCCATCTCTCCAGCCCTCCCTCAGACATTTTTGTTTCTCCTTCTCTTTCACCTCTGCTTCCTTATCTTCCTCATTGTATTCACTTTGGTTCTTGTCAAAACTGCAAGCTTTACATATGAAAACTTACTGCAGCAATTCATCTATGATGAACAGTGGGACCTGAGCAGGATTGGCTGTCTAATTCATGTATTTAGTATATATACTTATTGTGAACTAGCATTATTAATATTTAGTGTTTATTGAATTAGTATAAAAAATTCATGTAAAGCCTTTGAGAAAGTAGAAAGCATCCATGAGAGTTAAAATTAGTCTTCAGATTAATGGTATAAAATCAATTTATAAAAACTAAATTGTGTTGAACTAATGATATGACTTAGCAGGTAAAGGCATTCGTAACTATATCTGATGATTTGAGTTTGATCCCCTGAACCTACTTGATGATAGGAGGAGAGACTATTCCTGCAAGTTGTCCTCTGACTGTGGTATGCTGCACATGTACAAGCACACATAAAAATAATGTAATTAAAAGTAAAAGTAAAAGTTGTATTGACAAGCAATTCTGAACTCTATATTTTTGAAATATCAGTAATAGGTGTTACTTTTAGTAAAACTTATTTAAAAGGTACAGTTGAGTTATTCAGCACTTTAAATGCAAATTATGTGAAGAGTCATCTCCATTTTGTGGTTTTGTTATATTCTTCCTCTGCCTTTTTCATTTTGAGTCCCTGAAATCTGTTCTATTTTTACTTGTGTGTCAACATACTGAAGCCATCTCTGCTGTCATGCTTTGAAGATCAGCAAGAGATATTCCCCTGTAAGATGAGAGTTGTATAATAGGTGACTATTAGAGGCATAAACAAGTCTTGGTAAATCTGGAGATGTTTGTTTGTTTGTTTGTTTTTCCAAGCACTAGCAATGTAATACCAAATGCTTGTTGGTGCTATGACTGAAGAAACTTTTATTTACTATGTATTTATTGTGCATTGTTACAGAAGACTTTGTGCTTCCTAGGCAAGTACTCTGTCCTAGACCTGCCTACTTAATTCTTTAAATCTCTTTTTAAGTGTCCAAGAGAGGGCTGGAGAAATGGCTCAGCAGTTAAGAGCACTGACTGCTCTTCCAGAGGTCCTGAGTTCAATTCCCAACAACTACATTGTGGCTCACAACCATCTGTAATAGGGATCTTGATGCCCTCTTCTGGTATGTCTGAAGACAGCAACTGTGTGTGTGTGTGTGTGTGTGTGTGTGTGTGTGTGTGTGTGTGTGTGTAAAATAAATAACTAAAAGGGCCAGGGATGGTGGCACATGCCTTTCTTTAATTCCAGCACTTGACAGGCAGAGGCAGAAGGATCTCTGAGTTTGAGGCCAGCCTGATTGACATAGGGAGTTTCATGACAGCCATGGCTATATAAAGAGACCCTGTCTCAAAAACCAAAACAAATAAAAAAAAAAAACCCTACTATATCTCTTATTATAAAATGACAGTTGAATAGAATTAAAATCCAAGTTAAGCAACCCTTAAACTTTTAGGCCACTAGACTTTGGTCAAGACTTAGATTGAAAACGTTCATTCTTTATATTTATTTTAAATGGCATCTTTACTGAATATTATGGCATGTATATATAATGATATGCCCAACTATTTTTTAATTTTATGATTTTATTATAGTACATGATTTGTATGATAAAATATTGCAAATAAAATTTAAAAATTATATAATAAGATTAACCAGACACAGTGTTTATATACTTCAGCGAACTATACAGTTAAAGAAAAGTAAGGAAAATAATAAAGGAATGGATACTAAATACTCTTGGGGGCCAGGATTTAATTTTTTTCCTTTTTTTTTTAATTTAAAACAGGGTTTAACTATCCTTAGGTGGCTGGTCTGGAACACATAGACATCATCAGCCTTTGTCTGCCTCTGTCTCTGTGTCTCAAGGGCTGGAATTAAAGGCATATACCATTAAATCTGGCACTTTATTGTATTTGTGTCTGGCTGTTTAGTATTGTCACTTTACCTGTCCCCTCTGGATACCTGGATTGTGTCAGATTGCATAAGACATTTTTTTGGGAAAGATTTATTTTTGGTTATGTCTATGTACACCACATGGGTGCAGATGTCTTACATGCCAAAAAAGATGGTGTCAGATTCTCTGGAGCTGGAGTTACAGACTGTTGTGAACAACCTTGAAATGGATGCTGGGAACAGAACCTAGGTTCTTTGGGAGAACACCAAATGTCTCATGCCACTTTAATAATGAAATAATTTGTTTGTAAACTGATTCAATTTTTTAATGCGCATGTTTGCAAGTTGAAGCTTGATCTTTAGTATCCATATTAAGTGCACCTAACAATGCTTATCTGAGTTTTAAATTGTGGTAATTTTTGGATCTTCCTTAGTCTGGATGGCATGATGGCTTCAGAAAGAAAAGAAGCTTTACTTTGTCTTTCCAAGTTAAAGTATTTTCTTCTGAGTTTTGCCTTTTATTTTTCTACCTCCTTAATCTGGGATAGTCTTTATTAGAATGGGGTAGATTAGTTTTGTGCAAAGCTGTCTTATTAGTTAGCTGGGTGTTTTATATTGACTGGAATAAAGAGAAGAAATAAATTTGCTGGAGAAATGGTTTAGTGGTTAAGAGCACTTGTTACTCTTGCAGAGAACCTGGTTTTGGTTCCCAGCACCTACATAGGATATAACAATTGTGTGACTCCAATTTCAGAGGATCTGATGTCCTCTTCTGCCCTCTATGGGCAATGCAGGCTTTTGGTGAACAGACACAAAAGCAGGCAAAACACCCAATACACATACCCTTCCTCCCCCTTCTTCCCCACCCTCCCCCAAAAAAGAAAAAAAAAAACAATTTCAAGAGAATAGGTTACAAAGTACAACAATATATTGATTTTTTTCCCCACTGAAAAAAACAGTACTACCTAGAGCAATGACTATAAGTCCAGGGCTGGAAATATTTAGAACACCTTGTCATAGTAAAAGCAAGCAAATAATTAACCATCACTGTACTGGTAGCTTGAAAGACTTCATATTGGGCAGATTATACTGAGACAATATGGGCAGATGAAAGAATAATTCCTGGGATTTGAAGCACAATGACTTATTATTAACATAACAATAAAGTTATTAACAGCACAACACCCTTAAACATCTCTAAAGATGTTTTAGAATCAAGTTATCTGAGGGCATAGTAAAGAACCAAGTGTTTCGGTGTACGTGTTTATGTGCATGTATGTATAGGTAGATTTCAGTGTCAGGTTAAATATCTTCATCTGTCATTTAATACTTTATTTAGCACACCCCCAACCCCACTTAAAAAAAAAAAAAAAAGAAGACAATGTCTCACTTAGTAGCCCTAACTGTCCTGAACTCAGTATGTTCAAGCACCATTTGGCTTTGAACTCAGAGATAGATCCACTTTTCTAGGCCTCCTGAGGGTTAGCATTAAAGGTGCAATCCACTATGCTTAGTTCATTTTACTTTTTAACTGTTTACTTTTATTCTGTATGTGTGAGTGTTTTGCCTGCTTGTGTGCCTCTATGAACTACTCCTCTGCCTCCTGCCTAAGAGCCAGAAAAAAAGGTATCCTCTGGATTAAATTATAGTTGTAAGCAGCCATGTGTTGGGATTCAACCTAGGTTCCCTGATAGAGTACCCAGTACTCCTAATTCTAATTTTCTCTCCCACTTTCTTTTTTTGTTGATTCTTTTCCTCCTCCTCCTTTTTTTAGAGGAGGCAGGAATTCTCTGTAGCCCCTACTGACCTGGACCTTCATTTCTTTGTTGTAAACCAGCCTAGTCTTGAACTCAAGAGTCCCAGCTGCCTCAGTGAACCAAGTGCTGGGATTAAAGGCAGGTACCACTATATCCAGCTTTTAAAATTTTTTTCTACTATTTTTTTTTTTATTTTTAAGATGGTATTTTCCACTGAACCTGGAACTTGCTGATTATGATTAGCTAGAAAAGTTGACCAGCAACTACAGGGATTCTACTGATTCTATTTGTACAGAGATTGCAGGAGTATACTGCACACCCGGGTGTTACATTGAGTGCTGGGATTCTGAACTAAGATCGGAATCATGTAATAGTCTGAAGCATCACATTGCTTTCAGATGTTGCATTTACCTGAAATAAACCTCAATATGTGAAAGTTAATGGACAATTGCAGAGAAGACTATTTTTGAGTTTTAAATTGTACACCTTTCTGAATATTAGGATGAACTCCCAAATTGTCCTGTTCTATTTACCCATAATACAAACCATCCTTTTATTTGGTGTATTCATACTGTAGCCTGGAGTCACTTAAGTTGTAATGCTTCCTTATCCCTGTGTTCAAATAACCCTTTACTAAGAGCTGCGATGCTGGCAACTCATAAAGAAGACCTGCCAAGGACTTCATTTGAGCAAAAAGTTTGTATGTCTGTTTTTTATATAAGTACGCTGTAGCTGTCTTCAGACACACCAGAAAGGGGCATTGGATCCCATAACAGATGGTTGTGAGCCACAGTGGTTGCTGGGAATTGAACTCAGGACCTCTGCAAGAGCAGTCAGTGCTCTTAACCTCTGAGCCATTTCTCTAGCCCTGTTTTTTTGTTTTTTTGTTTTGTGTTTTGCTCGCTCTCTCTCTTTCTTTTACATTAATAAAAATCTGTTACTGGGTGGTGGTAAGGCAGAAGCAGACAGATTTCTGAGTTCAAGGACAGCCTGCTTTACAGGCCAAGTTCTAGGACAGACTGGGATACACAGAGAAACCCTATCTTGAAAAACAAAAAATTAGGAAAGGAAAATCATATGCTTAGGTTATTTAGATGTATGGTTAGGAATGAACTCAATTTGTGAAATTGTGAAAAAGGAAAAGGACTCATGTAGTATGCACTTTATACTGCAAAAAAAATCCTTTTCTAGTGGCATTCACTCACTCACACACACACACACACACACACACACAGACACTAATTGATTTAAGAAATTAAGAAAATATGGTGGTGATGGCGCACACCTTCAATCCCAGCACTTGGAAGGCAGAGGCAGGTGGATTTCTGAGTTCGAGGCCAGCCTGGTCTACTGAGTGAGTGCCAGGACAGCCAGGGCTATACAGAGAAACTCTGTCTTGAAAAAAACCGACCCCCCCCAAAAGAAAATATTTCTTGATTGGGTTTCTTGTTATATTTGTTCTTTCTTATTAATTCCTCACATTAACAAATCTACTTTACTTTTGAATAGTGACTTGGCCCCGTCTTAAAGCATTAGTGTTATTTTAGAAACCCAGTGGAGTTTTAACATTTGTTTTCCCTAGTTTTTTTTTTTAAATCCTGATAATCATTTGCCCCCCCCCCCCCAGGTAGCTACTCTAGCAACAAAAGGCTATCTGTTGCAGTTGAAGAGAAATTTACTCGTGGGATCTCCCTCCCCACCTGCAAAAATAAAAGTTTGAAAAACAGTAGTGAAATTATCTCTTTTTCCTATGTAGGCCAAGAGGGCTTGCCCTGGTTATAGTCTCAATATTTTAAGTCATAGGATCATGTAAAATTTTGACTTGCTAGCATTAAACTTCTGATATATAAAATGAAAGCTTTAGATTTAATTCCAAATTTACCAAATAATTTGAGTGCATACTTCTAAGAATAGCAACATAAAGTAAGTCAAAGAATGAACAGCATAAAATTCTTGCTAGCATAAGAGAGATAATGAGCTAGACAATTAAGTTAGAAATTCTTTTATTTTAAAGATTTATTTATTATTATATGTAAGTACACTAGCTGTTTTCAAACACTCCAGAAGAGGGCGTCAGATCTCGTTACGGGTGGTTGTAAGTCACCATGTGGTTGCTGGGATTTGAACTCAGGACCTTTGGAAGAGCAGTCAGTGCTCTTAACCACTGAGCCATCTCTCCAGCCCTAAGTTGGGAATTCTAACCTATTAGTGATGAGTGAGAAGATTGGTGATGTGGATGGGTTGGGGGTAGCATGTTGATTGTCTGAGGGACTAGCTTTCTTGGTGGAGAAAAGAACCAGCACAGAAGCTCTGAAGTGGGCAGAGGGACTTACATTGCCTGGGGCACATGGGGTCTTGGTTATTAGTGGGGTGAATGTTGGCTTTTACTCTCTCTCTGTCTCTCTGTCTCTCTGTCTCTCTGTCTCTCTGTCTCTCTGTCTCTCTGTCTCTCTGTCTCTCTCTCTCTCCCTCTCTCTCTCTCTCTCTCTCTCTCTCTCTCTCTCTCCTCTTGAGGCTAAATGGTTCAATAAGGAAATAAGTAGTAGATACAAAGAACTTAAATCTTTGTGCACTAGTTTTTTAAGAGTCACAGAAAAGCAAAGGAAGTTTCACATAGAGGTCAGGTAAGGTAGGGTGAGGTTGCCACTCGAGATGATTGTTACTTTGAGGGTGGCAGTTTCAAAGCTTGGTCTGAGCTTGGAAGAATGAAAGGAAAGTGAGTATAGGAAATGAAAACAACTGTTTAAATTGTAGCTCAAAGGGCAAAAGGAAGCACCTGAAGTTAGGGTGTTTCATTTTTGTTTTGGTAAAATTGCAGAATTGTTAGCATATTTAATATTGAGATTGAATTTAGTGGAGAAGGAATGGTTGACACAGGAGGGAACTGGAAGTTTTTTTTTTTTTTTTTTTTTTTTTTTGAGAAAATTTAAGATGGAATTCTAATCAATGCCTGTGTTGGAAGCTTTATTTAGCTATGATCAGTTTAAGTATGATCAGTTCATCTGAAACAAGAAAGATGGTGGTGTAGTTAGTATATGAGACTCAGGAAGATTAAATGTGTAGAATGTGGAAACCGTATAGGACAAGAATAGAGACTTTTCATGAGAATTAGTCAATATTTGCTTTTCCCCCAAGATTTATTTTTATGGGGCTAGGGAGATGACTAAATAATTAAGAGGGCTTGCTTCTTTTGCACTCCAGCACCAGGGCCAGGCAGTTCAGAACTGTCTGTAACTCAGTCCTAAGCGATCTGGCACCTTCCTCTCTGCTCCTTGGATACCTGCATATACATGTCTTGGTCATGTACATAAATAAGAATAATACAAATACATTTTAAAATATTTATATTTTTGTGTGTTTGCCCATCCACAGGGGTCAGAATAAGGCACTTGCTGCTCTTTACTGCTGAGCCATTCTTCCTCTTTGTTAATATTTGTAAAGTCATTATTGAACACAAGAATTAATTACTTAGTGATTTCTTCAGTTACTACAGCTATCACTTGGAGAGATAACTGTAAGAATTGGTTTTTAAATTGTGCAAGTTTTTTATGTATTGCTTGTGAAGTTACAATGTGATTCCTATAGCTAGTTTATTTTACTCACCCTTGTAATACTCCAGAAATACTGGGTATTCATTCAAGTTAGGTAAATGAGTTCAAAACTTGTAGGTAAGTCATCTTTTCTTTCCCAAGGTGTTAGCCTCCACAGGTTCCACCTACCCTAACCCTTTAACCTTATTAAAGCATATCCCAGAAAGACAAAGAGTTTTATAGTTTTAATCTGAAACAGATGATTTTTAAGGCCTTAAAGGATGTTTAGTGTTCAATATCTAAATAAAGGTTCTTATAGTGAAATTGTAACTGTGTAATAGAAAGTTGAATTCCTTATCAGTATTGAATAGAAAGAAGTAGTAGAGAAATTACATATAAGTTGAGTTAATTATAAGCCGGGCGGTGTGGCGCACGCCTGTAATCCCAGCACTCTGGGAGGCAGAGGCAGGTGGATTTCTGAGTTCGAGGCCAGCCTGGTCTACAGAGTGAGTTCCAGGACAGTCAGGGCTATACAGAGAAACCCTGTCTCAAAAAAACCAAGTCCAAAAAACAAAAACAGTACCACCACCAACAAAAAAAGTTGTAATTATAGTTGTAGGATTGATTGTAAAGCTGGAGCAGGTCACATACGTTTTGTAGAGTTGGAAACAGGAAATACTTGGGAAGTCTATCTAGAGTCTCCCTGACTTTGAATACGTGCACTCATTCCTATTTTAAACTAGGATTGGAAAATTAGGGACTGGATACTTGGCTCAGCAGTTATGAGTGCTTACTATTTCAGAGGACTGGAATTCAGTTTGCCAACACCCACATGAGATGGCTTATAATTGCCTGTAAGTCTAGATTGAGGGGATTTGATGGTTTCTTCTAGACTCTCTGGGGACTTTCACTTATACCTCTCACTCCATTCCCATAATTAAACATCATAAAAATAAGGTTTTTTTTAAGAGACTGGAGAGATGGCTCAGTTATTCAGAGCACTGGCTGTTCTTCCAGATGACTTAGCCTCATTCTCAGTACCACCTACATACAGGATAGCTCACAATTGTCTGTAAGTCTGGTCCCAAGGGATCTGACACCCTTTTCTGGGCTCCTCTGGTACGAGATAAGCATGTGTTATTCTGACATACATGCAGGCAAAACACTCTTACACATAAAAATTTTAAATGTCTTTTTTAAAACATGTAGAAAGTTAAACTCAGTATCAGTTTAGTGTATAAGCTCAGGACATATTTTAGAAAGATAGTGGTTAAAGGAGAATCAGATAGATCTTAGTGAGGTTTCTGTTGGGTTATTGGGAAAGAAGTGATAGGTCTAAGATAGGTCTAAGGTAGATTTGTAAAGAAGATCTAGGGTCAAAACCTCTTTTTAGAATACAGAGAATAGCCGGGCAGTTGTGGCGCACGCCTATAATCCCAGCACTCTGGGAGGCAGAGGCAGGCGGATTTCTGAGTTCAAGGCCAGCCTGGTCTACAAAATGAGTTCCAGGACAGCCAGGGCTATACAGAGAAACCTTGTCTCAAAAAAACCAAATTCAAAAAAAAAAAAAAAAACAGAGATGTTGGAAACTTAAAGAGGACAATTAGAGAAGAATTGGATTTGAATCAAAGGCCAATAACTTAAAAGTAGTTAAAGATATGTGAAATGCTATTTGAGGGACCAATGGATCAGTAGATAAAGGCACTTACTTGTCACCAAGCCTTATAGTGTTTAAATCATAGCTTGTTCGAACCTTCATGGTAGAAGGAGGGAACTAACTTCCACAAGTTGTCCTTTGACCTCCACACACTCAAAGTTGCATGTTCACAGGTGGACACAAGTAAACATAAATAATTTAAGCAAACAATCTTTAGTAAAATATAGTATTTTAAGTATACCCACAGAACTAAATTATTTTAATGAATTAATGCTTTCCAAAATACTTCATTTGTTAATAAAAGTAGTCAACATTTGAAAAACAGTATTTATTGTAAATGAGTAAAATGGATCCTGTAGTCTACAAAAACATTAATATAAGGGAAGGGCTGTAAGGAAGACAAAAAAATTACAATGCCAATATTAATGAGGAGACTACATTTGTAGGCAATATTTCAGTTAACAGTGTGCTCTTTTAGATAGGAAAGCATAGTATCTGTCTGTACAGGATATAAATAGTTCAAGTTAAAATTAAATACAAATAAAGGAAAAATTTCAAAGCAGCGTATATATCTCAATCCCCCAATGAGTTCTTACAAGTTTGTAAGTTAACCAGCACTTGAAAGGCAGAAGGAAATGGTCTACATTTCAAGGTTCAAGCTAGCCAAGAGTATTCAGTAACATTGTCTCAAAAAAAAATTTTATGGTTTATGTAAAGGAAAGGTTGAAAGTGAAGCACAAACATATATAAAATGTACTTTAATAAAATTATGGAAGAGAACATGCTTGAAAAGCTCAGGAACATAGACTGTAAAAAGTTTAAGTATAGAAGGAAATACTGTGAATAAAAATTTTATTAAAGAATTGTAGGAACTATAGCATTAATGTTTCTCTGTTCTATTTCTTGACTGTGGTAGACACTGTGTGTATGACCAGTTGCCTTAGATTCTTGCCACTGTGTCTTCCTCACCTTAGATTCTTGCCACTGACTTTTTTTTTAAATCTTAATGGATGTTATGCCTTCAAACTGTGTGAATCAAAGCAAATATTTTCCTCAAAAAATTGCAGTATCAAACCAAACTTTAAGACAGTCCTTAAAGAAAGAAAGTTTTAAAATTATTTTATTTTAAAACTTAATCAGCACAAGGACCAAATAGCAAAGTGAAAATGTACCACAGGCATGAAGAGGTTTTTTTCTTTTTCTTTTTCTTTCTCTTTTTTTTCTTTTGTTCTCTTCCCTCCCTCCCTCCCTCCCTCCCTCCCTCCCTCCCTCCCCCTCTCTCTTTCTTATGATGGGAGGGGACAGGTTCTCACCATGTAGCCCTCACTTAGCTGAAACTTTCTGTGCAAACCAGGTTGGTCTAGATTTTTACAAATAGCTACCTGCCTGTCTTTGCTGTGCTACAATTAAAGATGTGTGCTACCCAGCCCAACAAATCTCTTCTTTTGCCTAGGCTATCTGGCCAGCTTGCTTCTTAGACCTATCTGTCTCTACTCCACACTCAGGTTTCAGATACATTTGGCTCTTGCCTGGCTTTTTTGTTGGTGTTGGGGACTTAAGCATCGGTTCTCCTGTTTGCGCATCAGATGCTCTTACACACTGTTTACTCACAGAATTTTTAAAGAGGGGTGTGTGTGTGTGTGCGCGTGTGTGTGTCTGTCATTGTATGCCTGTGTCAGTTTTCTGTTGCTGTGAAGAAATACCATTACCATGGCAACTATTTATAAAAAAAAAGCATTTAATTGGAGCTTGTTTAATCTATTGTCATGTTGGGACGCATGTTTGCAGGCAGGCATGTAGACATAGTGTTAAGTGTTGTTGAGAGTTCTACATGTGGATTGGCAGGCAGCAGAAAGAGAAAAACACTGAGTCTTGTTTGAGCATTTGAAACTTCAAAGCCAAACCCCTAGTGACACACTCCTCTAACGAGACCACACTTATTCCAAAAAGGCCTTGGACTTAGAGCTCATGTTTTTTTGGCCAGGGTGTAAGTCAGTAAGCTTCAGTGATTCTTTTGAAGCTGGGGTAAGTTACATGTGTGTGCAGGATACCTGGCTTGTTGTGTGGGTGACTATGATCTGAACTTCTAGCTCTCATGATTCAGTAAACACTCCACCCTTACAATATCAAATTGATGGGCAATAAGTTGATATTTGTATTTTCTATTTATCAATATATGAAATAGGGTCTCATATAGCTCAGACTGACTTTCAACCCACTATGTAGCTAATGATGAACTTTAACTTAAAAAAAAAAAACAAACACTTATTTTTTTGAGACAGGATTTCTCTTAGTTGTTCTGGCTGTCCTGGAATTTACTCAAGACCAGGCTGGCTTCTAACTCAGAGATCTACCTGTCTCTTCCTCCTCAGTGCTGGGATCAAGGGTGTGTACCACCTCACCTAGATTTTTTCCCCCTGCATGTATGCCTGTGTGAGAGTGTCAGATTCTCTGGAAACTGGAACTACAGACAACCGTGTGGGTGCTGGGAATGGAACCTGGGTCCTATGGAAGAAAAACCAGTGCTCTCAAATATTGAGCCATCTCAAATATTGAGCCATCAAATATAGCTCCTTTATTGTTTTGAAACACTCAGTCTTAACTATGTAGGCTTGGCTGGCCTGGTATTTCCTTTGTTAGACTGAGATGGCCCCAAAGAGATCAGCCTACTTATGCCTCCAGAGCACTGGGATTCAAGGTGTGTGCTGTCACATGTTGCTTTTAATTACACATTTATTTTGCATAGGTTTGTGTGTATGTGAGCTAATATGTACCATGGGCACATGTGTAGTGGAAATCAGTTCTCGGTTTTGAACTCAAGTCCCAAAGTTTAGCAACAAAACACCCTTACCTGCCTAGACTTCTCACTGGCTTCAGCTCCAGTGAGAGTTAAAATTATGGAGGCATCTGTTCTCTAAGTAATTTAAGACATCTTGAAATTCCTTTATTCTGTTTTTTAGCCTTTTTATTTTCTAACATTTAATTGAATGCTCAGTACTTAATTTTAATTTATGATCAGTTGAAAGGACTTAGATTGTGGGTCTTAAAAAATGTTGGAAGTTTGACCATGTTGTATCCCTGGCTGGCCTTGAACTCTGAATCTATTTGCTTCTACCTTCTAGAACTCTGGGATAAGAGGTGTTGGTCACGATGTCTGGCTGGAGTTTGATCACTAGAAAAAGTAACTCTGTCTTTTGGCTCTCAATGTTTCATTGTTTTTTTTTCTTTAATGAGTTTCAAAAATGTTTATATCAGCCTGATACATTTTTTTGTCTAACCTTTACTTTTAACTTCTTAAAGTCACCTTTTTAGGTTTGTCTCAATGTAGACCCTGTAGATGGATCCATGTAGATGGATCAGGATTAGATTTTTTTGTTTTTTCGTTTTTTTTTTTGGGGGGGGGATACAATTTAAAATGCTTTTACTGGTTCACATAATGTGGGTTTACTTCTGTAATATTAGTCATTTTTTGTTGTTGTTGCTTGTGTTTCTGCCTGGTTTTTTATCATCTTTTAAAATTACTTTTTAATTTGCTCTCATTGTTCTTCTCATCTTACAAAAATACTTTATTTCATTTTGTTTAGGATACCATCAATGTTTTAATGTTTTATTTTCCTTTAATAAAGCCAACATGTAATAAACTGCTAACATGGATAAATGTTGTCAAACCATGACATCATCAGTTGTAATATGGATGCTGATTTCAAATAAGCTAAAACGTGAAATTGAGTGCATTTTAGAATGATGGTCCTTTGCTGTTTGTACTTGACCTGTACAGTAACCTGTTGTTACTGAAAAGCCGAAGTCTTAATACACTTCAGTCTATTATATTTATCAAGTATCTTTTCTGAGAGCGGTTGCATGAAGGCAATATTCTCAGCATTCTTAGCTTTGAAGTACTATTCATGGCTTTCAAGTGAAAGGATGTTTTGTCTGACAATATTTTAATATTTAAATTAAAAGTCAGAATTGGAGCTACACTTCTTTTTCCTTAAAACCCAACAGACTGTTCCCCTATCTATTGGCCTATAGGGTTACTGTAGGGAAGTCTGGGACCAGCCTGACTTTTTTTTTTTTTCCCTTTGTAGGTGACCTACTTCTGCCTGAGTATTGGCAGATTTCTTTCTTTATCCTTGAAGTTCGGTAACTTTATTAGACTCTCTTTTTTATCTCGCTCTTGGTGTGATTCTATATTACATTTTTCCTGTTAGTGGTAAGCCATCTCGATTGGTAGGTTCAGGAAAATTTCTTAGATATCTTATATGCTTTAATTTTTGGAATTCTTTCTTAAGCATTAGTTATATAATTGCCCATCTTCATTTCCGGCTCCATTTCATTATTTACTAAATGCTTCCTTTGTTCTGTTCTGATATGTTATTTTCTTGATAATCTTTACTAAGTTTGTTCTCTTCAGTATTAGGACTACTACTTATAATGTGGATTTGTTTTGTTTATTAGTTTCATTTTGATAGTGGCTTCACCACTTCATTCAGTTTTGTTATGTATGTCTATGAGCAGGCTTTTCAATTTACCTTCTATTTACAAATGCTTTTAGTACTTGTAATGTCAAAGGTGAAGCTATGTTGTTTTTGAGAAGATGGGTTCAAAACAGTTGTAGAGTAGCCATGTCAAAATCTATTCTCTGTGAACACAAAAACAAATGATTTTGATTAAGTCTTTGTGTCAGATTTTGTGGTTTGTTAATGACTTGAGATTTGGTAAAAGCTCAATCATAATTCTTTCTGAAGATGTATAAACTGCTTGCACATAGTAGAATTCTGTTTGTTGTGTATGTTTCTGTGTATCAATAAAGGATGATTAATTACTTTTTACTTATGATTAATTACTTTTTACTTATAGTCATTAAAAGTCTATAAAGGTTATTTTTTATTGAGTAAGCTACCATGCAGAATAGATGAAATTCTTTGACGTTATGACTGATGTATTCTCTATCACTCATGTGTACCACAATGAAAAGTTCTTTTGTAAGAATTTCTCCAGAGTACCAATTTGTTCTTTGTGTTTGTTCTGGGTGGGAAACTGAAGATGGTGAACAATGTGCTCCTGATCTTTATTCAGACTTGAAGGCTGTAGTGGACAATGGGACTGTGACTAGTTGTTGTTAATGTGTGAGATTATTACTCTGACTTTGAATAAAAAAGGCCATTTCACTTGTTAATGGAGAAGGTCCTCTCATTAGCAAGTTTGTGTTAATTTTCTCTGTCTGTCTTCTTCCCCCTGAGGTACAAATATACGTCTCAGAATTTCTTAAGGATTCTAAACTATTTTACTTAATTATCAATATTTTATTGTGACTGCTTCTTGTGATGTTTCTGGGTTTTTTTTGTTTGTTTGTCTGTTTGTTTGTTTTGTTTTTAACCAACCATTAGCCTGTCAAACACTTATTGCCATAGATAATAGATCCTGGGGCTTTAGTAAACAAAAATTCATGTTCCTTCAGAACTAGCATTCTAGGTGAAGTAAAGGAGTTAAACACAATTAATAAAATGTAGTAGAATACTAAGTGGAAAGGAAAAGTTTACATTAACTAAGAACATGGGAGTCATAATTAAAGTTAGGGTGACATTTAAGAATGCTTGGTGAGGGAGTGAATGTGAATGTGTGAAGGGTACCACAAGTGCAGCATCTGCAACGGGGATATAGATGAGAATGTTGCAGGAAAATGATAGAGTAGCTGAACCCAGAGACAGAAGGTGGGAGTGAGATACTGGTAAATTCTGAAGGACTTTTTAAGGCCCTCACCAAGTAAGATTAGGCTTCCATATGAACAGCAACACGATTTAGGTTTATAGGGGATTCTCTGGCTGCTAAATTGATCATAGAAACAGTAAGGTAGGCTAGGTGGAAGTGGAAGTCTTCCCAGCACTCGGGAAAGCAGAGATAGGCAGATCTCTGGGTTTGAGGTCAGCTTGGTCTGTAGAACAAGTTCTAGAACAGCCAGAGATACACACAGACACCCTGTCTCATAAAATAAACAAAACAAAATAACAGGAAGGTATTTTGGCTAGCATTTTAGTATACACATATAAGCAAATGTTTTATAACTGAAACGATACATTTACTAACAATACTATTTTTTGTTTCTGTTAGGAGAAAGGAATTCTGGTCAAATTATGGTAGATTTGTTTGATTCCACATCTTGTCGGTGACTAACACTGTCAAATAAGTTATAGCCCTGACTTAATAAGTAAAATTATGGTTGTATATTCAGACAAAATGAATAAAATGTAAATTACAAATAATAAAAGCTTAAAAATTAAATACCTAAAATTCTACTAATAAACTGCTACTAAAGAGTTGTTGCTGCTCCCTAGGGACAACTGCTTTCATAAAATATTTTTGGTTCAGATTTCCTGGGGATTTAACTCCATGCTTCTAAATGATATGTTTATAGTGTCCGTGTTTTTGGTTTATCAACTTTAGACATTCTCTCTTGACTTCTTGCTATGACAGATGTTTTCAGTCCCACTTCTCACTACTGACCTTCCTCGTTCATCGGTCACTGACTTGGCTCCTCTCTGGGGTTCTGCCCAGAAGATTTAGCCTTCCTCCTTCGCCTCAGCCCCTCTGTGAGGATTTTGCTCCCTACACTTTGCTGACCAGTTCATGTTCTTCCATCTGTCTCCATCCTTCAGAACCATGGGCAAACTATGTAGTTTTTGAAAAAAATGTAAGAATTTTTATTGGCTTAGGTTCATATTGGCACTTTGGAACTCTTGAATAATAGACTAGAATATTAGGTCAAAAGGGTTTTTTTTTTTTATATGTATTCACTTGAAGAATTTAGTTTTTGTTTTGCTATTAAAATGTTTTGAAGATTTGTTATTTTGCATACATGAATGCTTTGCCTGAATGTATGTCTGTACACCTGTGTGCCTGGAGTTCAAGTAAGTCAGAAGAGGCTGTCAGATGACCTGGAGTTGAAGTTACAGATGCTTGTTAGCCACTATGCCAATGCTGGGAACTGAACCCAGGTTCTCTGCAAGAGCAACAAGTGATCTTGGCAACTGAGCCATCTCTGCAACCCCACTTTCTGTTTTTTAAAGAGATAGATGATATATTTGCTATATTTCATTCTTCAAACAACTAAATTTTCTCATGTCAGCATCTACTCTTTCAAAGTATACTAAATAGGTATGTAATTTTTTTCATATCCTGGTACTATAATATTTCTTTCATTTTGAGTTTTTAAAGTTGTAATTAAAATTACTTGAATTATTATTGAATTTTTCCAGCGAAAATATTTTTATGTTCCAGTTATTTCTCTTCTAGGAATAGCCATTTCTAAGTCAAGAAGATAGGCTTTAAAAGTTTTGATTGCTTTAGAAAGGTTTTACAGGTCGGCTTCCTTTGCTTCTGTTTTTTTCACCTGCACATCTTATGGGCAGGCAACAGGACAATGAATTTAGAACAGGATCTTAGACATTGTTGTATCTTTTGTTAGTTAATATTTGTTAGGTCACTGCACACTTACCATTATCATGCTTACTGAATCATTCAATTCAGGGAAGGCTTTTAAACAATACCCACAAGGTATTAAAGTACTTTTAATAGATACCCAAATATGTTGAAAAAGTATCCTATAATTTACTTGTTTACTTAAAAATATGTATTTATTTACTTTTATTTAAAAATTAATTTATAAAATGTGTTTCTAAGTTTGCTCAGCATTGTAATACTCTAGCTTTGTTTCTTAGCAGGACAGCCAGAGTAACCACCATTATTCTAATGGAGGCTTTGATTTCCTCACTCTGTAAAGAATGGCTTGCAAGTTAGGGGAATTTAATGTTTGTATCCATGTGAAGTTATTTCTGCTTTCAATGTCTTTATCAATGAGATTAAAATGAACCTTTCTAGGACTGGTGAGATGGCTCAGTGGTTAAGAGCACTGACTGCTGTTCCAGAGGACCTGAGTTCAAATACCAGCACCCACATGGTGGTTCACAACCATCTGTAATGGGATTCAATGCCCTCTTCTGGAGTGTCTTCTGAAGACAGCTACAGTGTACTTACATATAATAAATAAATAAATCTTAAAAAAAAGAACATTTTACATAGGGAGAAGTGCCATAGAAGCTACAGGAGGAACTCACATAGATATATTCACATAAATATAAAGAAAGTCTTTGCTTAGGCTGGCCCAAAACTTAATTTGTAGCTCTCAGCTTTGGCTTGGAGATCTTTCTGTCTTAGCCTCCTGAGTGCTGAGATTACAGGCATGAACCACCACCCTAGCTTTTAAAAAAAAATTTTTATGGGGTGGCTCAAAAATGACCACAAAGCAAACAAACCTACAAGAATATTTAAATTAAAAGTCAGTGATAAAGCAGAAATGACTCAGAAGACACTTTATCAGTAAAGCCACCCAGACGGGTGACAGCTCATGAAAATTGTAAACCTGGGCTTCATTGTATAACCTGATAGCAGTTCAGCAATTTGGGGGTGTCCTTTCTAGTCGTCGTCCCTCTCCCCCTGGGGGCATTCATTTTAGCTGGTGTCTGCCTCTTCTAGGTAACTCAGAATGTGTGAGAGTAACTCTCAGCAGTCTTTACCTTATACATATGCTTGGGAAAAGAGGAGCCTAGTGAATCTAATGAGTTTCAAGGACTTCTTGAAGGTGTTTTGAGTAGTTTACTCCCACAATTTGAGGAGTGTCCTTGCTGCATACAATGTTTAACTTCTCTATAAATGTCCTGTCTTAAATCCTATGGTTTCACTTTCTTTTGTCTCATTCCATGTCTTGAAGAGTTGCCCTCCAATTTGGAAGGGTTTAATGATGGAAGAAACTGTGAGGCAACGTGAGAATGTCAGGAGTCCAGATCAGTAGAAGATGAATAGGATTGAGATACAGTAAAATCTTAGAGGACGGGTTTGGTTTGTCAAAGAAATTTGGTTACACCCCATAAGAGAATAGAGGCACAGAAAGTCCTTTACTTTTTAAAAAAGTTGTGCAAGTTTTTCCCTTTCTTACTCTAACTTGGTTTATGGTGGCCTATTCAAATTCTTAGACTATGTTTATTTCCACATGTGTTTCCACTAGAAGACTTTGTAAATTTTTTGTTGGGATTGTAAATTCATTTAAATTTTTTTTTGTTATATTTATCCATGTATTAGTTTTCTTTCGCTGTGATAAAATACCTTGGCCAAATGCAACTTAGAGAAGAATTTATTTTGACTGTGGTTCCAGAAGAATATAATGTCAAGGGTGTGGGGCTGTGGAACATAGCAGCACATGGCCAAAATAGGAATTATCTCTTAGTGATAGACTTCTTTTAGCAAAGTCAAATCTCATAAAGTTTTCATAACATCTTCAAAATGGCAACAACAGCTGGTAACCAAGTATTCAAATACATGAGCCTGTTGGGGACATTTTAGTTTAAACCACCCCAATGTGTTTATTGTGTGTTTAATGTGCTCATGTGGAGGTTAGAGGACAACTTGTGGAAATTGGTACTCTTCCTTCTACCATGTAATGGTTTCAGGGCTTGAATTCAGATCATCAGACTTGGTGGCAGTCTACTAAGCCATCTCACTACTTCAAATTCACCTTTTTTTAAAAAAGATAGACTTATTAATTAATTAGCTAATTAATTAATATATGAGCACATTGTAGCTGTCTTCAGACACACCAGAAGAGGGTATCAGATCCCATTACACATAATTGTAAGCCACCCTGTGGTTGCTGGGAATTGAACTCAGGACCTCTGGAAGAGCAGTCAGTGCTCTTAACTGCTGAACCATCTCTCCAGATTCCCCAAATTTATTTTTTAAATATTTTCATGTTTAATAATTGTTTTCTATAGTTAGCTGGGAAGTCTATTACAGTTGTGCTAACTGTGTAAACTGCTTTATCACTGACCTTTAAATATTCTTGTAGATTTGTTTGCTTTGTGGTACCAGGGGTTGAACTTATGTCCTTAAACATGCTAGGCAAGTTTGCAAGAGCTAGAAGGGCATTCTGTCTTTCCCCTTTCTTCCTTTCTTCCTTCCTTTCTTTCTTTCTTTCTTTCTTTCTTTCTTTCTTTCTTTCTTTCTTTCTTTCTTTCTTTCTTTCTTTCTTTCTTTCTTTCTTTCTTTCTTTCTTTCTTTCTCTCTCTCTCTCTTTTCTTTTCTTTTCCTTCCTTCCTTCCTTCCTTCCTTCCTTCCTTCCTTCCTTCCCTCCCTCCCTCCCTCCCTCCCTCCCTCCCTCCCTCCTTCCTTCCTTCCTTCCTTCCTTCCTTCCTTCCTTCCTTCCTTCCTTCCTTCCTTCCTTCCTTCCTTCCTTCCTTCCTTCCTCCTCTTTTCTAACGCCAAAACTGGCTTTGAATTCACTCTGTAGCCCAGATTGGATTTGAAGGCTAGGTATTCTCCATCAGGCTTGCTAGTTGCTAGAATTATAGGTCTTTCTGTGCTACAGTGTTTACCTGTAGGTTTCTAAAAGTTAATTATATATTAAGAATTATTTGTTAACAATGAGGGTTTGCCTGCATGTATGTGTGTATATATGTATACATACATACCATGTGTAGGCCTAGTGTCTTAAGAAAGCTAGAAAAGAGCATTGGGTTCCCTTGAATTGGAGTTACAAGTGATTGTGAGCTTCCATGTGTGTGCTGTATACTATGCAAGAGCAGCAAGGACCAATGTGCCATCTGTCCAGTCCCCCTTATGGATTATTTTAAAAATATCTTAAGCTGGGGATGATGGTATATCCTTTTAATCCCAACATTTCAGAGGCAGAGGCTGGTGGATCTCTTGAGTTCAAGGCCAGCCAGAGACCCTGTCTCAAAAAATATTTTTTTTTATTTTAAAAAAAGCGTATATGTGTATGTACACACAACATACCAGTGCATATGTGTGCATGTGAAGGCCAGAGAACAACCTTACATGTTGTCTTCAGGACACTTTCTATTTCCTTTGAGATAGGTGATCAGAGAGCCACAGGGATTTGGCCTCTTCAAGACTGGGATTACAACTAACTATGTGCCGTTTTGTAACCCTGGTAATTCTTTGTGGGTTCTGGGATCAAACTTAGGTTCTGGTGCTTATAAGTCAAGTGTGGAACCATCCTCTTAGCCTCCAGGTATAATTTTTAATCTTCTCAAATAATTCATGGCTTGCTTTGCAACTTATCTTTTGTCTTTTAGAACTATGAAGATACTGAACAACTGTTCTTCATGCAGTGCTCAGCAGTGTCCATATTGATTGTGTCTATAAATCTGTGGGGCAAATTACCACTTGTTTTCAGAAAACGTGTAAATCATCTTCACCTTCACTTTTCTCTTGCATAGAAACAATCTCCTTTCCCCTACCCCCAAGACAGTGTTCGTTTCTCTGTGTAGCCCTGGTTGTCCTGGTACTCCCTCTGTAGACCAGGCTGGCCTGGAACTCAAGATATAGGCCTGTTTTTGCCTCCTAAGTACTGCAAATAGAGGTTTGCATCACTACCTCCCAGCTGAGGGTTTTTTTTTTTTTGGCTTAAATTTATGTGTATGTGTGTTTTGCCTTTATGTATGTTAGCATGAGCCCACTGAGCTAACATAAAAGCAATCTTTTTTTTTTAAAAAAAAGATTTATTTATTATATCTAAGTACACTATAGCTGTCTTCATACACACTAGAAGAGAGGGAATCAGATTTCATTACAGATGGTTGGGAACCACCTTGTGGTTGCTGGAATTTGAACTCAGGACCTTCGGAAGAGCAGTCATGCTCTTAACTGCTGAGCCATCTCTCCAGTCCCATGAAAACAATCTTAATGTGTGCTTTTTTTATGGCTTTGTTCATTGTTAAGTTGTTTTGGTTTTTGCACTTGCACTATGACCACTTCTATTGTTCTCTTTCCTCTCCCCTACTGCTTGTTTCCTTCCACTTCTCAAATAGTATTCCTTCTATATTCATGATATACAAACACATGCAAATATACTTATGTGCACAAATACATGCATAATAAAGTCTTGAGAGATTTATAAGACAAAACATTAAATATTTATCTTAGTTTAGCTTATTTCACTCAACATATGATGGGTTCTATTTCCATTTATTATCTTGCAAGTTACATATTTCACTCCTTTTTTAAAATGTTAAATTATTACTTTTTTGAAACTGTGATATTTTATGAGTAAGTGTTTGCACAGTTGTACTACAGAGTGCCTGTAGAAGTCAGAGAACAAGTTTGTCAAGTTGATTTTCTTCTTTCACTTTCATGTTGATTCTGCTTATTAAAATTGCTGTTGGTCTTGTATGACAAGTACTTTGCCCTTTAAGCCACTGTATCCTTTATAGCTGAATAAAATTCCATTTTGTAAACATAATTACATTTTATTTGGCTTCATCTATTGATGGACATTTAAGCTGACTTGCATCTTTAATAGTGAATAGAATTTCAGTAAGTATTATGCGCGCAGGTACCTTTTGTGGTAATGCTGTTTTTGGATTCTTTTGGGTATATACATAGGATTGATGTAGCTGGATAGGACAGTCCTATTTTTTGAGGTTATGAAGAACCTCCATACTTCGTCCATAATGGCCACACATATTTTCATCCCCTCATTCCCTTTTGCTCTTTTATTTTGTTTCATGTGCTTTTTTCAGCCATGTTGGATTCCCTGACTGTCACCCAGCAACCTCTGGCCATGCCCCCTGACGTCCACCGAGCCCTGCCACCACCCTGTGATTGTGAACCTCAGCCCCTGGCAGGCGCCATGTTGGCGTCCCTGTCCGTCACCCAGCAACTGCTGGCACCACCCCTGACATCACCACAGCGCCCGCCCTGCATCCAGCCTCCTGGACTGTTGTCATTTCCTGTCTTTAATTTTTTGTGAATGAAAGTGGGCTGGGAGTTTGAATGTGCGCATTGGTCAGCTCAGATTGCTGAGCTTCCCGGGCTCAGAGCATTGTGGAATGGAACCGCATTCACTTGCGCATTCAGATGAAGATAGTGCTCCATGCTGCGGGTTTTTTTTTTTTGTTGTTGTTGTTGTTGTTGTTTGTTTGTTTGTTTGTTTTTGTTTTTTTTTTGTTTTTTTTTGAGCGCTGGAGTAACTCCACGCTGTCCTCTTGTCCTCTCCGCAGATGAAGTCTGTGAGTTTGGAGAGGCCTGGCAAGACACGGGCTAACCACTCAGGAAAGTTTGCAGGGGGATGGAGTGCAAACCCTCTCTGTGCTCCGGGCAGTGACAGTGGACGGGCAAGGGGTAAATTGGCATTTGGGTACAAACATGGAATCCAGAGGCCTTTGATCCCTAACACCAGATTTACATGAAGTTAGGAGTAATCACATTCTGATGCTTATAACTGAGAATGTTCTTTTGCAAGAGTAGCAATTGGTCTTAACCACAGAGATATTACTTGAGTGCCTCATATTTAAAAATTAAATATCTTGAAAAAAGCTAAAAATTGTAGAATACCAACCAAAGTTTCTCCTGTGGCCCACTCCACATCTTTAGGTATATGAAATTGATGCATCTGTGGGATACAAGGATAATAGCTTCCTATTTTTACTTTTAATCCAAAGCCTTGTGGAAAATTCCAAATGATGAAAATGTCATATTCTGTACACTGATATTCCCTATGGTTCATGTTAACCAATTCTCCAACAGGGTTAACAAATACCCTGGTCTTCAGCAAGGAAGACACCTAAATGAAATCCTTCATTAGATGTTTACATATGCATATCAATAAAGGGAGAGCCAAATTGAGAATTTCCCCCAATTTCTTAATGACTTTCACAAAAACAGCTGCATTGAAGTGATCCCGTGTAGTAAAATACGGGAGTAATAACTCATTTATATCTGAAAATTCATATACTTCATATTAATAATCCATGTTTAAATGGTCTAGAAAAATGATTACCATATAACAAGTAACATGGTGTGAGTGAATGTGTATGAGTGCATGTGTGTGTCCATGTTAGTCAAAAATACATTTTTAAAAATGTAGCCATGAATGAGCAAATGAACAGGAATTCTGAATATGTGTGAAAATAAAGAATGTCTGTTGACCTTTCATGTATAGTCAATAAACAAATATGAGATAAAAATAAACTTAATAATGTGTACAGTCTTAATCATTTGTGGCTTTGTAAATCATTGTTAATTTAAATGAGTAACTATTAGATACAGCACATGTACTGATTCTGGAGAAATCACTCTTTAGAAAAATATTCTACTCTAGTCATCACATAAGTCTTTATTATATAACCCTTGGGTATTATTTTGACTTTTGAAAAAATTTGATGAAATGTTGAGATGTGTTTTCACAGAACTCTCTGATATCTTAAAATAAGATTGTTTCCTATTAAATGTTTTCCTTGTGCATGATGTTCATCCATGTAAAAGATTAATTAGGGAGTTTTGTAGTGTAGAAATATTTCTGCTGAGAGAATAATCTCTAAAAAATGTACATGTGTTTCTCTGGGTCCATTTTAAAGATCATATTGACGTAGCTACGCATAATGAAATATAAGAAACTTAACCTGCTGACAGTCAGTAAATATTCCTTTGTATTCTGCTGGTATCTGTATTTGTATAGTATTTGTGTTGTACTTGTTGAAGAATTAGTTCATGGTAGGTGTGGGCCACAGTGTAAACAGCATTATATAAATTGTAACCTTCTTCACTCAGGGCCATGTCATATTTGTGCAGTGCTATCCATTCCAATGTGTTGTTGAATTTGAAATGTTCCATATTATTTCTGTTTTTAGAGATTGAACAATTGAAATAATTCCAACACAGTATAGACTCAGAAATGTATATTGGGTATTTGTTAGTATCCACAGTTTGCATAAAATTCCTAAATTTAGTCATCTCACTACCTTGATGTGCCAAAGTGACAGTCCCATGGAAGAAATCAAGACTGAATTCCTTTTTATTTGTGATAACATCGCATTGTGAAGTTGTGATCCAGATTCTCTGAGCACCTAAATATTCCCATCGTCCAAAGCTGACTTCTAAAGTGGAGTTCATTTCACCATAAATGATAACAACCTTTGCTGAAGATGCCATAATTTGCTTATCATATATCAAAGACTCTGTCAGGTATGTCTGCAAGGTTTCTGGAATCACATTTACAAAAGCTAAACAGATTTCATGACTTTGCATTTCTTCTCTTAAATCTGAGAGAAACTGGATGCCCTGGTCATCATCTGAGATGACCAGTCCTATCCAAGTCCATCTAAAATGAAGCATCAAGGTGACCATGCCAAGGGACAAATGTGTGTCCTTGGAGGCTACCTGGTGGACATAAGGAAACTGGTCATGGTCACTTAAGTTAGGATTAAATGGTCCAAAGAAAACCTAAAGGATGTAAAAGAGTAGATGAAATATCTGCATGTGGAATATGATTATTAGAATCTTTGGAATTATATACAAATAATGTTGCACACCTTTCCAAACTCCTCTCAAGTAGAGTATGATTTTATTCTAAATAGCATGTATTATTCCATTTATATTCTAGTCTGTTCCTAACAAGTCTGAATTTTCTAGAACACAGTTTCAACTGTTTGTCCTGTACATTTATGACCTGATTGTTTAATTCCTTTATAACTATCTGTCTATCTATCTATCTATCTATCTATCTATATTGTGATATGTTTATACAGTGATATATATTGTGTCTGTCTGTGTCTGTCTGTGTGTATTTGTAGCAGAACACTCATAAATTCATGCTTTAAAATTTTTATTGTTGGCACATTTAAATGGAATTTAATGTTGTTGATTTATTCAGTGTCATACATTCTTACCTTTGGTGTCCTAGAATGAACGGCAAGTTTTAAGGGCGTTTTCCAAGATGGTCCTCTAATGTCTACATCACAAATTTCATATTTTAAACAGATATAATTAATAAAATCCATGCTATTGTTTTGTTGTGAATATAATATATCCAGAACTCTCAATGTATCTTGGCACAAACCAACAATGATGGAGAACATCAAAGACATATTGGGTAAAAGATAAGGATTCTTGTTGATCTCATCAGTAGCAAAAATCATTACCAGAAAAAGCTCATAACTTCTTGCTGGTATTCTAAAACAAGGCATAATAATCATTAAGGGAGATATTTGAAACTTAAAATTTCAATTGCAATAAAGTTTTTACTATGAGACATACTAAATTTCTAAATAAATGTCTTGAAATAATCATAATTAATGAGGGATCTTTAGAGATAAATATAATTTAAGAATTCATAGATGTAAGACACTAGATATGATATGAAAAATTTTCTATACATGTAAATTGATACGTAGTTCTATCTCTCAATGCCACCCTTTAACTAGATTACAGTACAGTTGAATAAGAAACTATAAAATAATCTTGGATATTTTAGTGGCTATTCCTGGTTGTCAACTTGACTATATCTGGAATGAACTACAGACTAGAATTGGAAGGCTCACCTATGAACCTAATTTGGAGGCTCAGAGATATAAGTTTCTGACCTGGATCTTGGCATGGAGAACTTGAAGCATAGCGGCTAAGACAAGGAGATCTCCGAGTTCAAGATCATTTGGGATTAAAGGTATGGATGCACATGCCTTTAATCTGGGCCACACCCTCTGCTGGAGACCCACAAGCTAATAATCTGGGCCACACCCTCTGTTGGAGACCTACAGCCTTTAATCTGGACTACACCCTCTGATGGAGATATATAAGGACATTGGAAGAAAGAAGATTCTCTCTCACTCTTCCTTACCTGCTTGCCTCGTGGGACTGAGAAACTGCTAGATCCTTGGACTTCCATCCACAGCTGCTGCTGATCATTGTTGGGGAGTTGGACTATAGACTGTAAGTCATTGACAAATTCCCTAACTATATAAAGACTATCCATATGTTCTGTGACTCTAGAGAACCCAAACTAAGTTGGTACCGGGAGTGGTTCTAGAGAAGCAGAAGTATAAGGATGAATGTTTCAAAATTTTGGAGTTGGTTGGTTGATCCAATATCACCTTCAACTACTGAAACTTCTCCAGATTCTCTCCCTCCTGGGAGCTCGGGGAATATTGAAGACCCATGGATGAAACTATATCTTAAGATTAAAGAAGCTAATGCCATTGATTATCTTGATGAATTAGGTGATTTGGTGTTATACAATACTTTCTCCAAGTTGGGGAAAAAAATCAGAAAATGATTTTGCTGGCTGGTTGCTCTTAGCATCTCGGGGGGAAAAAACAATGAAGGAAAGGAAGGAGTTGTGTGATAAAATTGAAGAACTCCAGACTCAAGTAAACAATCTAAAAGTTGCTAAGTGTGCCCTTGAAAAGAATCTACTCTCTAGCAGCCATAGACCTCAAGTAGCAGAAAATCAAACTGAAGTCCTCATTATAAGGTTGGCTGAATTACAGCGAAAATTTAAGTCTCAACCTCAGAAGGTGTCAGCAGTTAAAGTAAGGGCATTAATTGGCAAAGAATGGGATCCCATAACTTGGGATGGGGATGTGTGGGAAGACCCTGTTGAAATTGAGAACTTTGAATCTTCAGATTTTTAAGAATTTGCTCCACCTGAAGAAGTAGTACCCTCAGCCCCACCCCTTGAAATAATGCCTTCTCCACTTGAGGATATTAATCCCTCAGAGCCTGATAAACTAGCAGTGACTTTTGCTGAAAATACTGATGTTTCTCGGGGCCCACCAATAGTTTCTTCTAGACCTATAACCAGACTCAAGGCAAAGCAGGCCCCTAAAGGGGAGATAGAAAGTGTAGTCCATGAGGAAATACACTATACTAATAAGGAGCTTAATGAGTTTGCTAATTCATTCAAGCAGAAGTCTGGGTAATATGCATGGGGATGGATTTTAAGAGTGTGGAATAATGGTGAAAGGAACATAAAAGTAGAGCAGGCTGAGTTTATTGGCATGGGCCCTCTGAGTGGAGATTCTAGTTTTAACATGGAAGTTCGCACAGTTAAAAAAAAGGTGTCAAAAGCTTGTTTGATGGCCTACTGAAAAGGAGTTGGAGATGCCTGATATCCCTTGGCTTAGTGTTGATGAAGGTATTTTAAGGCTTAGGGAAATTTCAATGTTAGAGTGGATACGTTGTGTAAACCCCAATCCTCCACAGTGGGAAGGTCCTGAAGATATGCCCTTCACCAGTCCTATAAGACCCAAACTGGTGAGAGGGGCACCAGCACATTTAAAGAGTTTTGTTCTTGCCCTTTTCCTTGTGCCAGAACTTAGGGTTGGAGATGCTGCTGCTCAATTAGATGAATTAAATTCAATGGGTTTAATTTGGCCCCGAGTGAACAAGGGCCAGGTGGCAGCATTGAATTGCCAGAGACAAGGTGATCGTAGTTATTATAATGGACAGCGTAAACAAAACAATGTTTATAATAACATACCCTGTAATGGGCAGAGAGGTGGAATTTATAATGATATAAGTCGTTTGAACCTTTGGTGCTGGCTAATCAATCATGGTGTTTCCAGGGATGAAATACATAGGAAACCTACTGCATATCTGTTTGATCTGTATAAGCAGAAAAATCCTCAAATAATAGAAAGGCTGCATTGGATCATGGCAAAAGGCAACCTCAGCCAGTGAATCCATTTACAGTCTTGAGCCAGTTTACAGATGCAGAACCCCTTCAATGAAGGGGTGTCCAGGCTATGAATTCCAGAAGATTAAGACAAGTAGATCTCCCAGTTCAAGGTCATCTGGGATTAAAGGCATAGAGGTGCATGCCTTTAATCTAAGCCACACCGTCTGCAGGAGACCCACATGCCTTTAATCTTGTCCACACACTCTGTTGGAGACCTACAGCCTTTAATCCGGGCTATACCCTCTACTTCAGATATATAAGGACATTGGAAGAAGGAAGATTTACTCACTCTTCCTTGCCAGCTTGCCTTGTGGGACTGAGCAACTGCTAGATCCTTGGACTTCCATCCACAGCTGCTGCTGCCCATTTTGGGGGAGTTGGATTACAGACTGTAAGTCATCGACAAATTTTCTAACTATATAGAGTCTGCCCATACATTCTCTGACTCTAGAGAACCCAAGATAATACACAGGGGATCCATATTTCATAGAGATTTGCCTGCCTCTGCCTCACAAGTTCTAGGATTAAAGGCAGGTACCAAATTCCCAGCAAGTTTTGATTTCTAATTACTGGTGATTGGGCCATTTGTCATGGTGCACGTGTGGAGGTGGGAGAAAACCTTTCAGATGTGTTATCTTCCTGGGATCTAGAAATACAACTGTGGTCTTCGAGTTTGGAACCAGTACTTTTAACTCTAAACCTGTCTAGGGTCACTGGTTAAATAGGTTCTCAAGGTCCATTTGATGAACTGAGGTTTCTACAGTTTTCTTCGAGAAAGGTACCACTGTTTTGTGTTTGGAATTTGATATTGTTGGGCAAGTTCTCACTGTGTGGATCCAGTTGGCCTGAAACCCACAGAGATCCTCCTGTGTTTGCTTTTAGACTACTAGAATCAAAGGTAGGCACCAAATACTGAGAATGCATGGGTGCTTATTAAAGCTTTGCCTGCCAGCCCCCACGCCCCTGTCATCCCTAAAATAGTATCACCTTGTACAGCTCTGGGGGGTCCTTGAATTCTCTCTCTAGAGCATCCTGGCTAGGAACTCAAAGAGATCTACCTCCATTTGCCTTCTGAGTGCTATGATTAAAGGGGTGTACCTCTATGCATGGCTAAAGAAATTAGTTCTCACTGTCTGGATCAGGCTGCCCTGAAACTCAGACATGTTCCTGCCTTTACTGCTAGAGTTCAATGGTGTGTACCACGTGCAGGGATTGCACAGCTGTGTTGTTAGAGCCTTATTATTTCTTTGACTTCCATCTCATAATGCTTTGATCTTGGTTTTCACACTTATAACTAAGTACCCATCTTGATCATGATGGTTCTAAAGTCCTTGACCAAACATTATCCCAACTAAACTTCTCTGTAGCAAGGCTTGCAGGTTCATGCAACCAACTGCAACACTTTCACGTCATCAACATGAGCATATGGGTTTTGTTTCTTTCTTTCTTTGTTTTGTATTTGGCTTTTAATTGTTGTGGTCTTGTTGTTTTGAGAGAAAACCTCGGTATTTAAACTTTTGCTAAAATGCAACTCCCTACACAGTCAAGTACATGTTCACAGTAATGAATACACTGAAACAAATGCACAAACAGAGACATTAAAACCACATAGAGTAATTATATCCATATATAAACAAGTGTAGATATGAACTAACACAACATAAGTCAGTCAAGCAGACAGTGGAATCTGGACTTTTTAATTCTGTGTTTTTGATTTCACACAAGAAGATCCTCCTTGGAGGACTGAATCAGAAACTCTGATTCAATCAACCAACAGCAGGAAATGTGAATCTTTACAAAAACAAACAAACAAACAAACAAAAAAGCCAGGCCGTGGTGGCACACCCCTTTAATCCCAGCACTTGTGAGGCAGAGGCAGGCAGATTTCTGAGTTTGAGGCCAGCCTGGTCTACAAAGTGAGTTCCAGAACAGCCAGGGCTACAGGGGGAAACCCTGTCTTGGGGTGTGGGGGGGGGGAATTCTTTAACAGGATTGAGTGGGTGGGGGTTCAATGGACCAATGAGAAAGAAGAAGCTTGTGTGAGGAAGGTGGGGCTATGGGGAGATGAAAGAAGAAAACTGTATAAAAGGCTCAGAGGAAGGCAAAGACATGTCAGTGTCCTCAAGCTTGGATCACTGCCTGGTCCTGCTGGGAGTAGGAACCCTGGAGCCAGTGTCCATATCAGGTAAGAAATTTACCTCCATAAGGAGGTTTCCTGCAAGCTGGCCTAGCCTTATCATGATCTAGCTATAACTTCATTTCCAGTGTATATTGTTTAAATAGGATAGACTTCAGTTTTAATGAGAAATCGGATTACATGGGAATTGCTGAGGTTTTAAAGATAGAATGTCATTGAAGAATCTGGGCTTGAACTCTTTTTTTATTACAAGATATTTTAGATATTTTGTTTATTTACTTTTTTTAAAATTTATTTTGGTTTTTCGAGACAGGGTTTCTCTGTGTAGTCCTGGCTGTCCTGGAGCTCACTCTATAGACCAGGCTGCCCTTGAACTCAGAAATCTGCCTGCCTCTGCCACTGCTTCTGCCTCCCAAGTGCTGAGATTAAAGGCATGTGCCACCACTGCCTGGTGTTTATTTACATTTCAAAGGCTATTCCCTTTCCTCTTTTCTCCTCTGAAAGTCCCCTATCCATTCCCCTCCCCCTGCTGGCCAACCCACTCACTTCTGCTTCCCTGGTCTGTCATTCCCCCCACACACACACACTGGGACACTGAGCCTTCACAGGATCCAGCACCTCTCCTCCCATTGATGTCCAACAAGGCCATCCTCTGCTGTATATGCAGCTGGAGCCATGGGTCCCTCCATGTGTGCTCTTGATTGGTGGTTTAATCCCTCAGAGCTCCATAGGAGGGCTGGAACTCTTGGTCCTTCTGGTTTCATCCAGTTTTCTAGACTTTATCTGGAATTTCAGTTAGGTTCATCTTTATAATTTAATCCGTCTGTAGTCTCTTAAACTATGTTTCACAGATTATGGTTTTGCAAGTATATGAACTAGAATTTCTTCTAAAGTAGACCTTACAAATTACACTTGAGAAGGTTTCAGGAACACAAGCCGGAAATTCTGGCTTTTGGCTTGTGTCCCTGAAGCCACAGCTCACCTAGGATCTAAAGCTGTAGAAATGTGGTTGCTTCATTGTTGTCCAGGTGATTAGACATTGTGTAAGATATGTATGTGTGTATGTATGTAAATATCCAGGAATGTAAAAAAAAATGTATATAGCAACCACACCTGGAAACCAAATGAATGTACTGGGTGCAAAATATCACAATGCAGGCAAGACTTGGCTACAAGAAGAAACCTCATCATTACATGAAATAAAATAAAAAGAAGTAGATTATCTGGAATTTTTGCTGAATGGAAGAGCATTTGTGTAGTGGAAACAGACCCCACTACAGAATAACTTCAATGAAGACATTTAAAATACTATCTTTTTAAAGATTTATTTATTATATGTGAGTACTATGTAGCTGTCTTCAGACTCATCAAAAGAGGGCATCAGATCTCATTACAGATGGTTGTGATCCACCATAAGGTTGCTGAGATTTGAACTCATGACCTCCAGAAGAGCAGTGCTCTTAACCACTGAGCCATCTCTCCAGCCCCTAAAATCCTACTTTACTTGATTTTCCTGAACCTGAACTAGCATGAAATATACTTTATAGATTAGACTGGTGTGAAATTCTCCCAACTCTTCCTCTAAAGGGCTTCAGTTATGTTTTTTAGAGGCTTTTTTGGCATCTACACAGAGTTCTAAAAGCAAAGGGCTCTAGGCATGTATAGTGGAGGAAAAAAAGAAAATCCAAGGCTGCTAACCACACACAGGAGCATAGTGTGTGACAGTAAGCCTGGGCTACATAATGAGTTCCATTCAAGATTGGAAGGAGAGCCAACTGAACGGAAGCATCTTTTCTAGGCAATAACATATTTTAAAGTATAAACATTTGGAAGTGCTGATAGGTATAATGTCTCATCTCTTTCTTTGTCTGAACTCTAACTTGTCATGGGAAACTCCTCTCCCTGTAGCCTATGTAAACTTGGCTTCTCCTCTAAGACTCACATGAGCAGGCGCTCTCATTCAATAGCATGGCTTTTCAAATCTCTGGGGAAAGTTGCAGGTTTTAGTTAGGTTTTGCATTTTATGTATTTATGTGTTTATTTTTATTTACTTCTTTAATTAATTAATTAATTTATATTTATTTGTTTTGGTTTTTTGAGACAGGGTTTCTCTGTGTAGCCCTAGCTGGCCTCTAACTCAGATATCTGCCTGCTTCTGCCTCCCAAGTACTGGGATTAAAGGCATGTGCCAGAACCACCTGGCATAGGTTTTACATTTTAGATGTGGTCTGATTATATATCCAGGTGGCTATGAATTTTACCTCATTTCCCAAAACAATATAATATAGCCCAGATTTCTCACCCTGGCCTTCAAAGAGTTAAGTGATACATACATACAGGCATCTCATAGGATCTCCTTAGCCCTTCCCTGGAGGGATCAATCTATTGTAAGGACAATAAGCCTGGTTGCATCTGCGACATAAGCAGAATATTTTTTTCAGGGCCTGCAAAGATGTTCAGTGTCCTTTTTCCTGAAACAAGACTTTGTCCAATCTGAATCTTTGCTTTATACTAGGCATGAGATTAAGAGAAGCATGGGTTGATATCCCATGCAACAGTGGATAACTTTTTCTACTGAGGGTGCTTAAAAGAGAATCCACATGCTGAGGGTGATGAACTTGTGGCTTGGAGACCACAGGATTGTGTAATTGGGCAGACTGTGTTCTCTATTATTGCCAGAGTATGGGCTCTATACTTCTGGTTCATGCAATATGTGAGAAATAGGACTTCTGAAAACTTAGCCTGAAATTATGTCTCCTAAATGCTTCACCAGGTTGCTTCTGACTGAATATCTAGCAGGATGAGCACCTACAACCCTCCCACACTCCAGTAGCTGGCACTGGATGTGCTGCTGAGGAAAGATGCCATAAACTTCTCCGATCTGGATCACCTGCCCACTGGGCTTTCCCCACCACTCTTCCTAGAGGCCTTCAATGGAAGACACACACGGATATTGAAGGCAATGGTGGCAGCCTGGCCCTTTCCCTGCCTCCCTGTGGGGGCGCTGATGAAAACCCCTTATGTGGAGGACTTGCAAGCTGTGCTGGATGGCATAGATATACTGCTGACACAGAATGTTAGTCCCAGGTAAGCAAGGCCCAAGGAGGCTAAATGGGGAATCATGGGGATAGTGGTAAGATACACATTAGGGCAGGAAGAATGGGGGAAACAGCACAGGGGATAATGATGCCATTGACATGGGGATTTGTGGAAATACTATTCAATTTGAAAACTGACCTAAATGATAGTCATAGGTCAGGACAGCTCAGGGTACAAGGAACCATGTTAGGATGAGCCTTTCTGTGCCTTTCCTACAGGCACTAGATATGGAATAGACACAAGTCAAGAGCAAATGAATGAAGGGATGTGGGTCATGTCTCCAGATGCAGCTCCTTGCCTGCTTGGTGCAATGTACTTTGATGGAGCTGATCTTAGACATGTGGGATCCAGGCTTACTCCATGTTGGTTCATTTTACATTATGAAACTTTGCCTTTATCTTTCACAGAAGCAGGAAGCTTCAAGTCCTGGACTTGAGAGATGTGCACCAGGATTTTTGGGATGTATGGGCTGGAAGAAAGGATGAAGTCTGCTCAGCAAAGACTGGGAATGAGAAACAAGTTGCAAAGCACATTCCTAGATATGCACTGAGGCAGCGTTTGAAGGTGGTCACTGACCTGAGCCTTGACTTCTCTCTGCAACAACATCAAACATGCTTACTACAATGGGCCCAGCAGAGAAAAGACTCTTTGAGGCTATGCTGTCTGAAGATGAAGATTTGTCACTTCCCAGTGGAGATTATCAGGGAGATCTTGAACATTTTTCAGCCAAACTATATTGAGGAATTGGAAATATACACAAAACAGGACCTATCCTTTCTAGGTTGCTTTGCACCTTGCTTTGGCCTGATGAGAAATCTTCGCAAATTCCATCTAAGGGAAATAAGATCGAGGATCTCAGTTAGTGGTGTGTTTCATTTTGCAGATGTAAAGGACTGTGCTGCCAAACTCCTTTCTCAGTTCTCCAACCTCAACTATCTCCAACACCTCTCCATGAATGGTGGCTACTTTTCCAGTGACAACATGAAACTGTTGTTCAGATAAGGAAGGATAGTGATCTGTTTCTGTTATAGCAACAACCTTTCCCTTTACTTCAATCATTTGTGGGCATCTCAGGTGTGACAGTCATAGAGGATGTTACAGTGATGCCCTTATTACACTATCAATGTGTGGACTGTTTCCTTCTTAATGGAGCTCACTTGATTGGGTCTCCACTTATGTTGAAGAGTATTGGCTGGGGTAAGGAATATTGAGAAAGCTGTATTGTAAGCATGTCCATTGTGTGGGTCAGATGCTGTAAGTGTGCTTTCCATATTACCCTTTGTGATCCAGGCAAAACTGATTCAAGGTAACATGACAGATATGGGGAGGCTCCACAACTACCCTCTACAAAGATTTGTGAGAACAGGAATCCGTTTGTTCCTCTATTGGAGTCAGTCAGCCTCTACTTCTCCATAAAGATTTGAACACAAGTTTTGACTAAGTAGACGGGAAATCTGTGACACTGTGGTGGGGGTCATCAGTGTCAGAGGTGAAACACTGTGATTAGGGATAAAGACTGTGGAGATTGCCGGGACATGGATAAAGTCTGCAGGACATAGGCCAAGATATTGCCAGAACCCTTCTGTGCTAGTTCTTTCTAGGTGTGCTCTCCTAGCGTGATGGTGCAAACTCTAGTTCTCTGACAGAGTGAGGAAGGGTTGTTGCAGACATGTAGTCTGATCCCACCCTACCTGAGTGTAATATGCTTCAGCAAACAATGCTATGAGGAGACACCATCATGCTGTTTCCCCAGGGTGGACCTTCAACATAAGCATAGATTGACTCCACATATGTGGATTCTCTGTGTCAGTATCAATCTTACTAGTGTCCTCCAGCACCATGAGTCAGAAAATTTTTCTTGTTCTTTCTCTAGATGCCTGAAGAGTCCCTTAGAGTCCTTGTCTATGACTGTCTGCCAACTCTCCAAGTCAGACTTGAAGCACACGTCAGTGTGTTAGAGGCTCTATCAATTGAAACACCTGCACTGTGATGGTGTAGTGTTTCCCAAATCATGTTCCAAGAGTCTCTGAATTCTCCTAGAGAATGTTTCTGAAACTCTGCAGACCCTGCAGTTAGAGAACTGCAGGATGAAGGACTCTCAGCTCAAAACCCTTTTGCCTGCTCTGGGCCAGTGCTCACAGCTCACCTCTGTCGATATCTATGAGAATGACGTCTCCACTGCTGTAATGAAGGAGCTTCTGCAATGCATGGCCAATCAAAGCAAGCTGGTTGTTGAGCAGTACCCTGCCCCACTAGAGTGCTATGATCACGAGGGTTATCTTATAGTGGACAGATTTTCCCAACTGTGTCGAAATCTCATGGACATTCTCAGGGCCAGAAGGCAGCCCAAGACAATCACATTTGCTTCAGAAACCTGCTGTTATTGTTGGAGTCACTGCATCTATGATATGAATACCAGACTTTGCCGTTGCTGGCGGTAAAGAAGAGGTTGATTCTAGACGCTAGGACATGATATCTGAGGAAGTACGTTCATCACGGGGTTCCGGAACTTTGTGGTTTCAAATCCATTGGAATCAAAATGGTGTTCTGTGTATGGAGACCACAGGTGTCACCTGAAATGAAGAATAAGATAATAACATCAGGTGTCTTGTAGAAACAGAAAGACGGTACTGCATTTCTAAATGTGCCCCCATCTGGACAGAATCGCCAGTGACTTCCCCATGTTGTAAATATATGGCCAATCTCTGAACTGAATGTTCTCCTCTCATGATCTACTGAGTCACTGACCTCAGTTTTAGGTTTGTGTTCATAGTATCCTATGACCTCATGATGTATGATCAAAGAAATTATCATGTAAGACATATTGGTAGCATTAAAGTCAATTATGACATTGTATTTTACTCTTTACTTCCCACTCTTTGGCTCCTTGGTGAGTATGTACACAGAATTGTCAAACTACTTGTGAGTGGCTCTTGAAAACCAACATCTGTCCAGAAGCTTCCTTGTGATGTGATGTGATGTGACTGTGGACTCAGTGTCATTCCTACACTAGACCCTGAATGCAAGCACATTCTAGAAATGGTGTGTGGGGGAGATTTAGAACAATCAGTTCTCCCAGAGATGGGCTATCATAGGACTTACTATGACCATAGTCTATCTTCTTGCTCTTCTAAAATGTTGAATAGCTTTATCTGTGAAAGTGTGGTCCCACAATACAACTTATTCAGCACAAGTGGAATGCATACTTTATCCATCTCCTGAGGACCTGTCTGCCTTCCAGGTCATTTCACCCACAGAAAGGTAGAGACAGGATAATCAGGTTGTTATTCCTCAAACCCACTGGGGATTGATATTCTCCATGTGCTAACAGTGTCCTATTATTATTGTTGTTATTATCAATATTATATTATTATTTTATTTCTTGATTTATAATCTATCTTTGGCCTGTATCCCAGTCCCCTAGTTACAGAAAAGAACTGCAGGGACAAAAATGCAGAAGGGGCTACTAGTGTTCTTTAAGACAAGGGCCTGGCCGGGCAGTGGTGGCACACGCCTTTAATCCCAGCACATGGGAGGCATAAGCAGGAGGATTTCTGAGTTTGAGGCCAGCCTGGTCTACAGAGTGAGTTCCAGGACATCTAGGGGAACAGAGAGAAACCCTGTCTCAAAAAACCAAAATCCCCAACCAAAAAAGAAAAAGACATGATTTTTGCAATGAAGTCCTCTATGGAGGAAATTCATTCTGCATCTTCTGGTTCATTGACTCTGGATACAGCTCCATGTCAAGACTGTTTCCTCAGCATTGTAGCTCTGCCTCAGCACCTCAGCACTGTTTTGTTACAAAAGCACACGCATATTGTATTTTATGTTGTGTTGTTCAGATGGTGCCAGCCTATAGAGCAAACTCATTTACTATTTATAGACTATTGAGTACTGTGCTTTCTGGTGTGTATCCTACCTCAATTTTTTACACCTTAGAGGCAATGGAGATTGTCCAACAGATTAGAGCACTTGCTATGCTTTTACAGTACTTAGGATTCTTTCCTGCTACCAACCTGTAGGCTCTTATCCTTCCAACTCTGTGGAACTCAACTTCCATTCAATCCTATTCACACATCTTAACTCCTGTGTGTGTAATGAATATAAGTGCATGCATGCAAAACATACACATTACACAGAGAGATACAGACCTGTGTAACGCAGTTAAGATACCATTCCCAGCCCAGGTACTACCACCCTAGCATTCCCACATCAAGCACCTAACAATCTCTAAAGTAAAAGGAAAACTCATCCTGATGTGCAGAACAGTTCTCCATCCTTCCTCACCTGAGCAACTTTTTCAGGTGGTGTCTTTGAAAGCAGACACTGTTTACCTGTGTTCTCCTGTATTTCTTTAAGGGGGTTATTTATGTCCTTCTTTAAGCCCCCTATCATCATCATGAGATGTGATTTTAAAGCAGAGTCTTGCTTTTCTGGTGTGTTGGAGTATCCAGGGCTGGCTGCAGTGGAAGTGCTGGGTTCTGATGTTGCCTAGTAGCCTTGGTTTCTGTTGCTTATGTTCTTGCCCTTGCCTCTCACCATCTGATTATCTCTGGTGTTAGCTGGTCTTGCTGTCTCTGACTGTGGCTTGTCACTCCTGCAAGCCTTTGTGTCATACTCCTGGGAGGTCAGTTCTCTCCAAGAAGAATGGGTTTGGAGAGCTGTGGCACAGGGTCAGCTCCTGGGTGCAAACAGAAACTGGAAGGATCCTGTTCCTGGCTGTTCCTTCGTTCCTGAGTCCTGGTGGCTCTGGGTAGGTCCATCTTGGGTCACAAAATAGAGCAGAAGTGGTGGTTTTACCTGTTCTCACAGGGGTGTAGGCACTAGTGGGAGACCAGCTCTCCACGTATGGTATTTGAGTGTGGAATGCTATGGCACAGGATCAGCTTGGGCTCAGACGGAAACCTGAAGAATTCTGTTCCAGTTTACTGCTTTGTTCCCATAGCCTGTGGTCTCTGGGCAGGTCCTCAGAGCAGAAATGGTGATACTATTAATGCTCACAGGCTTGTCAGTAGTCCTGGGAGATGCACTCTCTTCTGGTGGTATTTGGGCTGTGGCACAGGATCAGCTCCAGGCACTTAAATATCCCTTAAAACATACAGCAAAGCTGTTTTGAGGGACCCCATTCCAGGACACACAGGGACTGAGGAGCAGCCTGGGACAGGATGCACCTGGTTTCTGTCTGTGCTCAGAGCTGATCTTGTGCCACAATGTTCCATACCCAAACACTGCCTGCAGAGAGCTGGTCACCTAGGAGTGCTGACAGGGCTGTGAGCACAGGCAAGACCACCACTTCTGTTCTGAGGGACCCACCTGGAGAATTCTAGACACAGGATATACCCAAATATGGGAGAGAGCTGTTTTCCCAGGACTGCTGACACACCTTTGACTAAAGGTAAGACTACAACTTCTGCTTAAAGTCCTGACCCAAGAGGGACCTGCTTGGGGCCATCAGGACACAGGAACCAAGGAAATGCTGGGGATAGGATCTTTCCAGCTATACCTTGAAGCTGACGCTGTGCCAAGCTCACCATATCCAAATTCCTCTCAGAGAGAACTGGTCTCACAGGGGTGCTGACACACAGACTTGTAGGAGTGACAAGCCACAGTCAGAGACAGCAAGATCAGCTAACACGAGAGATAACTAGATGGCAAGAGGCAAGGGCAAGAACATAAGCACCCCAAACCAAGGCATGATCAGAATCCAGTTCTCCCACTTTTCTTGTGGGAACCTTGAACAATCTGGTTCATAAATATTTCTTTCCATGCAAGCACTCTTACAATGTTTCTGCCCCCTCTTTTTAAATGTTCCCTGATCCTTAAGTGTAGGAGTTGGGATCTAGTTGTATTAATTGGAGATGTAAACTGATCAGTTAGTTTCCCACTCCATTTTTAAGAATGTGTGCCAGCAACCACATAGGAAAAGCCAAACACCACCAGGTAATCTTTCTGAGATGGTTTCACTATGGACTGTAACGACAAGATGTATTTGCTGCACTTCTAGGCAAGGCCAACGGGATTATATATGAGGAAGGATTCCTGATACTAATGTACTTTTCCTGTTGTTATTAAATATATATAATAATAGCTAGGTATTTACCCATTATTTTGAGCATATTTGTACAGAACAGTGAAAAAGTATTGTCTTAAAATGTTGCTATATAGACAAATTGGTAATTTCTTAATTCTTTTCTTTAATTGGATTTTTTTACATGCCAAATGTTATCTTATATCCCAGTTTCCCCTTTGCAAACCCCCTATTCCATGGCCCCTTACCCCGATTCTATGAGGGTACTATCCCACACCCCCAGGTACTCCCTCCTCACTGTCCTAGCATTTCTCTACACTGGTGCATCAATCCTTCACAGGACCAGGGGCCTCCCCTCCCATTCATGTCAGATGAGACTCCTTCAGATCCTTCAGTCCTTCCCCTAACTCCTCCATTGGGGTCCCTGTGCTCAGCCTGATGGTTGGCTGTGACCATCTGCATCTTTATTGGTTGGGATCTGGCAGAGACCCTAAGGAAACAGCTGTATCAGGCTCCTATCTGCAAGCACTTCTTGGCATCATCACAAGTGTCCAGGTTTGGTGGCTGCATGTTGGATAAATTCCTAGGTGGGGCAGTTTCTGGATGGCCTTTACTTTAGTCTCTGTTCCACTCTTTGTCCCTGCATTTCTTTAAGACAAGAGCAATTCTGTTTTTTGTTTGTTTGTTTGCTTGTTTGGTTTGGTTTTTCGAGACAGGGTTTTTCTGTGTAGCCCTGGCTGTCCTGGAACTTGCTCCGTATTGTAGACCATGCTGGCCTTGAACTCAGAAATCTGCCTGCCTATGCCTCCCAAGTGCTGGGATTAAAGGCGTGTGCCACCACTGCCTGGCTAACAGGACCAATTTAAAAATTTTGAGATCGGTGGGTGGCCCCATCTCTCTTTGGAGGGCCATGCCTAATCCCTGGATATGGTCTCCACAACATACTCTCCCCTTAGTGTGGTATTTCAGTTAATTTCATCCCCACTGCGTCTTGGGAGGCTTTTGCTTTCCTGGCATATGGGACTTTCTGGCTGCTACCCTCGGTTCCCCATCTGCCATTGCTACACACCTCTGTTCAATTACCTAACATTCTGTATATGTCCTCTACCTCTTCCCATACCTGATTCTGGCCCACTTTTTTCCCTTCCCCTCCTCTCTTCTTCCCAACTCCCTCCCAACCTCTTTTTCCCTTATTTATATCATTCCCACTTACAAATAGGACTAAAACATCCTCTTTGGTTTTGTTTCCTCTTGAGATTCATGTGATCAGTGTGTTGTATCATGGGTACATTTTGCCTAATATCCACTTAACAATGAGTACATACCATGTGCATTCTTTTGTGACTGAGTTACCTTACTCAAGCTGATATTTTTTTAGATCCATCTATTTGTCTGAAAGTTTTGTGAAGTCATTGTTTTAAATAGCTGAGTAGTACTGCAATGTGTAAATATACCACGTTTTCTGTATGCATTCCTCTGTTGAGGAACACCTGTGTTGTTTCCAGATTCTGGCTATTATAAATATGGCTGCTATGAACATAGTGGAGCATGTGTCCTCCTTACATGTTGGAGCATCTTCTGGGCATATGCCCCAGAGTGTTTTACTTGGGTCCTCAGGTTGTATTATTTCCAGTTTTCTGAGGAACCACAAGACTGCTTTCTAGAGTGGTTGTTCCAGCTTGCAATCCCACCAACAATGGAGGAGTGTTCTGTGAGCCATGGGTATTTTGATCCACTTTCCAATAAGGATCAAAGTATCCACACTTTGATCTTCCCTCCTCTTGAGTTTCATGTGGTCTGTGAGTTGTACCTTGGTACAAGCTTTTGCACTAATATCCAATTATCAGCGAGTACATAGCAGGTGTGTTCTTTTGTTATTGGGTTACCTCACTCGGGATAATATTTTCTAGTTACAATTCAATATAGTTCTCAAAATCCTAGCCAGAACAATTAGACAACAAAAGGAGGTCAAAGGGATTCATATTGGAAAGGAAGAAGTCAAGAATCACTATTTGCAGATCATATGATAGAATACTTAAGTGACCCCAAATATTCCACCAGAGAACTCCTAAACCTGATAAATAACTTCAGCAAAGCAGCTGGATATAAAATTAACTCAAACAAATCAGTAACTGTTATATACTCAAAGGATAAAGAGGCTGAGAAAGAAATTAGGGTCATTTTTGATTTGTATTTCCCTGATGGTTAATGATGTTGAACATTTAAGGTGCATCTTGGCCATTTGATATTCCACAGTTGAGAATTCATTTTTTAGCTCTGTACCCCATTTTTAATAGTCTTATTTGGTTCTCTGGAGTCTACCTCCTTGAGGGTTTTTTTTTAATATATTAGATATTAGAGCTCTATCTAGCCAGTAAAAATCTTTTCTCAATCTGTTGGTGGCTGTTTTGACACCTATTGACAGTGTCCTTTGACTTACAGAAGCTTTGCCAGGTTATGAGGTTCCCATTTTTCTATTGTTCATCTTAGAGCATAAGCCACTGGTGTTCGGTTCAGGAAATTTCCCCCTGTGCTCAAGTGTTGAGGCTCTTCCCATTTTTCTTCTATTAGTTTCAGTGAATTTGGTTTTATATGAAGGTCCTTGATCCACTGGACTAATACTCCTCCTTCTCTTTCTCCTCTTCCTTCTGCTCCTCCCCTTCTTCTTCCTATTCTTCTCCTTCCTTTTTTATTTCCTCTTCATCCTTCTCTTCCTTTTCTTCTCTCTCTTTTTTTGAATTTATTTTCTATATTCTTTGTTTACATTCCAAATGCTTTCCCCTTTCCTGGTTCCCACCTCCCCATAAGTCCCATAATCCCTCTTCCCTCCACCCATTCCCCAATCACCCCCTCACTTTATCTTTTTTCTTTTCTTATTTTTGTTTTTTGTTTGTTTTTTATTTATTGTCTATATTCTTTGTTTACATTCCAAATGCCTTTTCTTCCCCATTCTCCTCCTTTTTCTCTTCCTCCCCTCTTAGTCCACTTTTTTCCTCCTTCTACTTATTTTTGTAGGAGGAATTGAGAAGAACTGGCCATGGTGGATTGGACATCTTCAATCCCTTCACAGAGGAGGCAGAGGTAGATAGATCTCTCTGAATTTGAACCCGATCTTCAATGAAAACTCCAGGATAGGCAAGGGTACACAGATAAACCCTGTCTCCAATCTCCTCCACCCACAGCATAAGTATAAGAAAAGAAAAATTAAACTCCTGGATGACTATAAAACTAGGACTTTTTGAGTCTGGTAGACTAAATATCTATCTGGCTTGGACTTCTTTAGCAGGAAGAGTCTTGATTACTATATCATTTTTTTTCCTTTGTTAGTGTTTTATTTAGTCTCCTGAGTTTTTTGTTGGTTTGTTTTGGTTTTTTTGAAACTGAGTTTCTCTGTGTAGAACTGCCTGTCCTGTAATTCACTAAGTAGACCAGGCTGCCTTGAATTTAGATAGAGATCTGACATCCTGTGCCTCAGAAGTGTTTGGATTAAAGGTGTGTGCCTTTATCATTACCAGTCTATTGATTTCTAGTTGGTTAATTTTGTTGCTTTGACTGAAACTCAAAATTGAACTATTCTTTATGTTTTCCAAATTCATGGAGTACCGGTTTTTAAAGCAATGACATATAATTATTCTTAGAATATTACAGAAATCTTAATTTCTCTGCTGATTGTTGCAATCTTCAATCCATGCTGGCCTCACATCTTGTTAATCATGGTGTAGTCTTAGTTCCTTTTGGATAGTTTAGTCGGGGTTCTGTCAATCCTGTATATCTTTCCTAAAACAGACCTCTTAGATTTGTTTTCTTTGGTATTGTTTTCTTTGTTTCGATTTTATTAATTTCAATTATTTGTTTGTTTGATTTTCAAGACTGAGTTTCCCTGTGTAGCCTATTCTGTCTTAATACTCATCCTGTAGAGCATGTAAGCTTCAAACTCAGCAATGCATTTCCCACTTTCTACCTAACTATTCTGTATAGCACTCAATGTTCTAGCTACAGTGATTGGAAAATAAAATAAGATCATGGTGACACAAATAAGAAAAGAAGAAGTCAAGGTGCCACTGATTGTGGGTGATAGGATCATCAGCTACCCCCAAAAATTCTACCAGAGAGCTCCTATAGCTGATAAACAACTTCAGTAATGTGGCTGGATATAAAATTAATTCAAACAAGTCAGTAGTCTTCCTTTAAACAAATGATAATTGGGTTGAGAAAGAAATTAGGGAAACAATATCCTTTACAATAGCCACAAACAATATAAATTATCTTGGTGTAACTCTAACCAAGCAAGTTGATCATTATGACAAGAACTTCAATTCCCTAAATAAAGTATATATATTTCATGCAGGAATTGAGAGCTACAAATTGCCCTTATAGGACTGCTTTCAATATCCCAGAATATGTGCTCTCTTTTCATTTTATTTAGATCCAGCATTTTCCTTCCTTCCTTCCTTCCTTCCTTCCTTCCTTCCTTCCTTCCTTCCTTCCTTCTTTCTTTCTTTCTTTCTTTCTTTCTTTCTTTCTTTCTTTCTTTCTTTCTTTCTTTCTTTCTTTCTTTCTTTCTTTCTTTCTTCCCTTTTTCCCTTCTTTCCTTCTTTCCTTCTTTCCTTGATTTTTACCTAAACCCATTCATCAACCATTATCAAATTGTTTCCTTCTACATGAGTTTGTTTGCTTAGTACTTATAGTTTTATTGCAATGTGTTAATATAGTGCACAAGGGCTGTCTTTGGGGCTAAAATATGGATCCAACATATTTGAATCCATAAGTTCTTCTTACCCATGATCATAGACCATAAACCTCCATGCCTTTTCCTTCAGATACAATATCCAAATACTTTAAATAGATGGCTAAGATAATGGCCAAGGAGGATGTCACATGTCAAACATTCAGCTCTCCTTACTCTGAAATTAAAAAGAAGAAGCAAGAAAGAGAAAAACACGATGTAACAGGGAGCATTTCACAGTGATGATTCTACCTTCCTCCAAGATGGATCAGTGAGAGGCTTCTTATCCACATGTGACCCCACTTTCTCTCACTCTACTTGTCCTCAGACTGAACTTTGTGGACCATTAGCTGGGTCCTGACTACCTGGGCTAATCTTTCTGTATAATGAAAACATCTAGTTCATCCAGCACAGCCATCAAATGTCTCCATGTGCGAGGTCCCCATGGGAGTCAGTGAAAGGGCCACTCAGCACACCCATGGATAGTGGTTTTTGTCAGGAGCAAAATGTGCATGAAAGTCAAAATCATAAGCAAATATGTATCTAGTCCTGGAAGAAGAAAACGTTGTCCTTAGCACAGAAGAAATATTCCAATGAAATTGTCCTGCTACCAACTCAATGGCTGACCAACCCAGGAAATAGTTCCACATCCAGGGTTCAGTGTTGGTCTCTGCTGTTGGTAGATCTGGCTCTCACCTGCAGATGTGGCCATGTCAGGCTTGGTGAGTGGAGGACTCTACTGTTACTCATCAATATCCCCACTACTCCCACCATGTCCACTGTGTTCATGGGCTCATTTGAAATGACAGAAATATTTAGGGGACTAGGCTGACTTCCCATAGAATGATCATCCTACCTACTTGATCACCGAGTGTTTGCTCAGCACATTACCTTTAGATGAGCATTTACAGGGGACACAAATATCTTTACATCCTTCAACCATTTTGAGAAATCTGTCCACATCTTCCATTTTGTCTTTCTCAACAATGTTATAATCATTCTCTTTCCAAGCCTCTGACAGTGACGTCGTTATTGTTTATAGTTCACGACTCAGTGAATAATCGCCCATTTCCAAACAAGTGTGTGCCCATGACTACTGCACGTAGCTCTGAACTGTGACGATTTCCCTTTACTGGTGTCTTTCAGGGCAGTCCCAGAAACATGTTTTCATGCTGCAGTTGTTCACTTCTGGATGGGGCCTGCGCAATAATATGGATATTCACTTAATTTCACTGTTACAATTCTAAGAGTGCAGTTTAAATGGCAAGAATGAATAAATAATGAAAATCTATTTTTGAAAAAAATAACTTACTTATATATAATGTGCTTTCTTCATTGACTCCTTCATTAAATGCATCAAGATTCACGCCATCTTGCATGTTATAAATAATCATAAAACAAAAGATATTGATAAAACTTTACCTATGTGGTTTGTTCACTCACGTTTACTTCGACAGAAATCCACCGGAATTTTGGATAAACTTGAACACACTCCTACATGGACTGCCTCTCATTTTGGAATATTCATAACTGAGAGAATATGCACACGATACAGGATTTGTCTATTAGATTTATTATTATTATTTAAGAATCATGTCTTCTCTTTTCATGTCTAAGTTGGGAAGGATACCAAACTTGGACAGCCCTAGTTTCTTTTGATTCTTATACAAGTCCTGCCCTCAGCATTTGCCACTTATGTGTAAGATCCACCTGCAGTTAATTTTGTAAAGCTGTTAAAAGGCATCTCATATATTGGGGAGCACTACCATATTAATCTGTGATGGAGAAGAGTAGAATTTATAATTAAAGGACTTACCAGGCATAGGAAATAGTGACAGTAAGTAGCATTTATTTGATAGAGAACTGCCTCAAAAATACCCCACAGATGAGTAGGGTGCTAAGCCGTCTGGCTAGAGACTAGGATGCTAGGATTCACATATTTGTTCACCAGCTTTGTCTAGATATATGACTGTAAACCATAACAGGTGAGACAACTGTAATATACAACACAAATGTCCATTTGCTTGGCACATGCTCATAGCAAAAATCAGGACTGTAATAAGCATTTCCATGGGTCATTACAACATCATAACCAACATTAAGGCCTGGTGTGCCTCAAGTGCCCATTTTCTAATTGAGAAAAGCATAGTTCTGCCTCATTGGAAAGACTACACTAACTGACAGCCATTTGAGAGGGAAAAACACCTATGTATTTCAGGAGCTGAGCAAGACTGTCTTCTGAAAGGCCTTAACAACAACTGAGACAGATGCAAATACTTACAGCCAATCATTGGACTCAGGTCAGAGTTAGGGGATGACTTAGGGGAAGGAATGAAGAGGCTCTCAGAAATGCCAATCCCTTAAGTAGACCAACAGTATCTACTATTCCAGCTCTCTGGGAGCTCACAGAGACTAAGCAATCCACGAAAGAACATCTATAGACTGGTGCATGGCCCCAGGAACATATGTAGCAGAGGACTGCATTGTCTGTACTCAGTGGGAGACTATACACCTAATCCTGTAGAGACTTGATGCCATCAAGAAGAATGGCAGATGTGAGGTTGTTCTGGGTGCTTTGTCTACCATATGGAGCTGTGGTTATCAGTTCTGAGGCCACTTTAGGCTTGGTCAGTAATGTTCTTGGGATAAGGTTATTCTCCTTATGCTGCATTGTTAGTGAGACAAGTTTGTCGTATGGTATTATAATTTCTCCTGGCTTCATAGAAGTCGCAATTTCTTACCATGTTTCCTCTGTGAGTAGTATACATGATGGTATTCTTAAGACCTTTACTTGGTAGAAGATATGACTTCTGCAAGACCTCCCCACCACAACTTTTATACACATTGCCTTCTGCTTTTTCTTTTTTTTTTTTTTTCCATTCTCTGGGATCTTTGACTTAGAAACATGTCACTGAATAATGACCATTTACATTAAAGCACTGGTGAACTTAGGGAATAATTTCAGAAATATCTTTTGTGTGAATCTCCTACCTGCCTCATTGTATAGACCTGCAGTCTTCTGACCCTATTTAAGTTGTCCAAAATATAACACAGGGCCTGAAACTAAAAGAGCATTAGTCAGAGCTGAATTTATGCTGTCATTAAAGATATTTTTTACATAATATTTAATTGAGTGTAGATTGATTTCTCCCAGGGATGGCATGTTAATTCTAAGACAGCTGTATCTTCAGCCTTTTAGAAAAATGTTTCCAAAAATTTTTGTGTTGACTCAGGTCACCTTGTTGTAAGTATGATGCTCCCCAGGGCAATGTCCTTGGATTCTTCTTGATTAAACTTCCTAAATTCTTCTGTTAAAAGGCTGTACCACAACAGAGTTTTAAAATTGCCCATTGGAAGCAAATGGTGAACTTTCCATTGCATCAACCGGAAAAGGTTTTTCATGTGAATCATGTATTCTGCCCTCAGACCAGACCACGAGGTACAGAGAACTGTGTATACTGCACAGTGAAACATGATGTGTCAGTGCTGTAATCTCTTATTTCTATTCTCCATGGTCTCTTCATCATTAAAAATTATAATTAGATGCTTTGATTTTTTTTTTTTAGCTGGAATATTTCTGTTTAATTTTGGTCTGGAGAATTTGTCCATTGGTGAGAGAGGGGTATTGAAATCACTAAGTATAAGTGTATGAGGGCTATTTTGTGCTTTTGTTTTGTTTAGAGGAGTGTCTTCTGTAACTGACAGAATGAATATGAATCCATCTGATATTTAGAGAACATTCTACTGAAATATAAGAGAATATACCTCCTGCTCACCACTTCATCAAACTTATAAACTGAGCACATATTTAGACTCATTGTAAGTCTTTATACATACAAATAACTTGAAACACCATGTGTCTTATCAGACCACCATGAATTACAACTGGATATCAACAAAACAAGAAAGAACACAAGGCTTACAAACTCACAGAAGCTGCACACCACACTACTGAATTAAAAATAGGTTAAAGCAGAAATAGAGGAATAAATTAGAGATTTTCTAGAATTCAATGAAAATGAATATGCAATATGCACAATCCTATTTAAAACAAAGAAAACAAAAGTGGTGCTTAGAAGAAAGAAGAAATAGCACAAAATCCTAGATTGAAAAAAAAATTGTAGAGCTCAGATATTGACAATTTAAAAGCACAATTTAAAGTACAGAACAAAATTAAGTCAATCAGTAATTATAAAATGTAGGAGACATCAAGAAATTATCCAACTGGGGGCTGAAATCCATAAAAGAGAAAGAGAGGAAAACAAGGAATCATGGAGTTGGTCCTTTGAGCATTTTATTAGACAAGACAGGCAATCACTTATTGAAAGATAGTGAATCTGAAAATTAATGAAATCTAAATGAAAATGGGGAAAATAACAGATACTGAAGAAATTCAGAGAATGATAAAGGCCAAGCTTTTAAAAAACGGTCCTCCACCAAATTGGATATCTTAAAAGAAATAGGTAATTCCCTGGATAGAAACAACTTACCACAATTAAATCAGACTCAGATAAACAACGGTTTTTCAAATCCATTTATTTATTTATTTATTTATTTATTTATTGTATATAGAACTAAACAACATTAGGTAATTTCATTAAGTGATAATACTCTGAAAATATCCAACACTACTGTATGGGAAAAAAATCTTGGAGTAAATAACGACACAAGGGATTTACCTAAACATACTAACATCACACTTCATCAAGCCTATAGACAACATTAAATTAAATGGAGAGATATTCCAATCAATTCCACTAATTTACAAAAAAGACAGGGTGGTTCATTCTCTATTCAAAGTACTATCTAAAAGTTTAACTAGAGCAATATAACTGAAGGTGATGAAGCAATATGTATTAGAAAGGAGAAAGTAAAATTACATTTATTTGAAAATGACATGGTCGTAAGCATAATGAACCAAAATTACCCAAAGACAACTCCTGAGCTGATAAACATTTTCAGGAAAGTTATTGGATACATGTCTAACTAAAAATACAAACAAAATTCAATGGCTAAGCCTCTGAATATGTACTTTGAGGTCCTGATTAATGAGTAGCAAGTCGACTACAAAACATTCTTGTCATTTGAACTGTCCTGGTGTTTGAATTGTGCTGGAAAAGCTCGCCCAGGTGTTTGTGGTTTTGTGTTGGTAACACTGTTAAACTTCGGGCTTTTTCCCTGCACCGAATTTGCCTGAGCTTCCTGTGAGATCTGCAAAACTGAATGGAAGCAAATCAAAGTGTATGCCAATGCGTGCAAATGACCTGCTGGACACAAAGGAAGCACTGATGTAAATTTATGCAAATGAACCCATGGTCTAATGAATATGCATGAACGAGAGGGCTTACACAGATGAGCTCGTGGTCTAATTAATATTCATAGTTAGGGGTGTATGCAAATGAGGTAAAGGAGCGCTTGCAAATTTATGCAAATACACACATGTATGGGCTTGCACAAGGGCTATATGCAAACTTGTGTGGAGGTGAATGTGGAGCCATGACAGTGGTGCTGAGATGATTTGTGTGTGTGGATCCTGATGACTTGTGTTGCCTTGGTGATTCTCCATTAGACCCCAGGCTCATTTGCATACCGCCTCTCATTCATGAATATTCATTGAACTGCGAGCTCATCTGCATAAATTTGGGGGATCTGTCCCAGCATCAGAAGTTTTCTACGTAGGCTGAGCAGGTTCCTTGGTACAGAAACGAGTGATTGATGTGGGGGCAGGTTTGTCTGAATGTTAGAATGTTTCTGTGAGATCTACAGAGTGTACGAATACTTGTGTCAAGGCAAATGAAGCATGTCACCATGGTGCTTTTTCAAGATTTGAGTAAACATTGAGGGTTGTCATGTTTGTGTGTGAGCTCCACCTGCTGGTTGGTTGTTGTTACTGCAGTCTGTATCCTTTCCATCCAGGGCTGAGTGGTGCCACATTCTTCTTCTGTGCGCGCCACCTACTGGTTAGTTGTGTTATTATAAGCTGTGTTTTTAAATGGTGTTGGTTGATTTTTGTTGCTGGTTGTGCCTTTATCTGTTCACTTATTCTACAAGTTGTCACATCCTCCTGGAAACAAGGCCTTGATTTTGCATCTGTGGCAGGTTTCAGTTAGGAAACATATAACTGGGAGCTGTGGCTATGGCAGGGCCAGGGGGCGTCCTGAGACTCATTCTAAAGTATGCGATTTTCTGCTGATCATCAATCAGGTATTGATTATCAATCGATAGATTGATTATCGATCAGTGACCACCAATTAGTTGTTGGCTGTTGATCAATCAATGATTGGTTATTGATCAATGACTATCAAATGTGCGTTGATTATTGATTGATCGATTATTGGTTATTGATCAATGATGGATCCACGTCTTGCACCTTGCTTGCAATCATCCCCCAGCCTCACACACACGCACACACACACACACATATTTTCTAAAAACTGCAAATGTATGCAAATTTATTCAAATTCAATAATGCATGGAAATTCATTAATTGATCCTGGGCTCAGGGCGGCTGAGAGATGTCTGCAAGATGGAGGAGGAGTCTGCTTGACAGTGAGAATGGGGAGCTTAGAGAAGTGAGAGAGAGGCCAAAGGAAGCTGACTTTCCATCGCACTGTAAACCAGCAAGGAATATGTGGTCCTGGGAAAGGCACAGTGAGTCATGGCACAGTGATGTGAAAATTTCTGTTGTAGGCACACAAAAAGAAGTGAGGGAGCTAAGAAAACAAGGAGTCGCAGGCAACTGGCGCAGTAGTGCCGCCTTGGGAGAAAAACCAAGAATTGATCATCTCGAGTTAATGTAAAATTCTCTGACAATATTCAACACCACTTTATGATAAAATTCTTGGAGTCATTAAGGATACAAGGGACATGCTCGGGGCTCCGGGGCGCGCGAAGTTGCTGGGGTTAGGCGCAGAGCGCGGGGCAGGCGGGGCCGGGCCTCGATCGGATTCCCACCTGGGTGGGAGTCTGGGGGTGCCCGGGGCGGGGGGTGGAGGGGAGGTGGGAGGGCGGGTCGGTGACAGAGGAGGGGCGGGAAGGGGTCAGGACGTGAGGGGCTTCTCACCGCGCCCCCCGGGCCCTTGTTATGGGTCAACGAGGTCTCAGGAATGTGGGGCTGCAGAACGGTGGACCTCAGGCGCCTTGCGCCCCAGCCCAGGGATGGAAGACCCCAGATGCCACAGGGAGGGAGATGTACCCCAGTTCCCCGGAACCTACTGGGATCCGGCAGACCGGCTGGTGACAGTTCGCCCAGGGCCGCAGACTTGGTCTGGGCCTGTCTACAGACCTGCTGGAACCCCCAGCCATTCCTCAGGCTACTGCTGGCCGAGCGAGCGGCTCTCAGAGTGACAGGGCTTTGGCACACCCCTGGATCTGAGATGTAGCCCATATGTGCGCTCAAGTTTGGGCCTTAAAAAAAACTTTTATGTGGTTGAAAAAAGAAGAGTCTAAACAAACAACAGCTTGTGACAGGGCAGTTGTAACTGCATCATGGACCCGAGTTTTGGGTCCCTTCTGTCTATTGTGAAGGATACTGCTCTCTTCAGCATCTTTCTCCGGATGGCTGGAGAAGTTGGCCTTCAGTGTAGTGAGCTCCCCTCAAAGCTGGAATTATCTTGGCTCTTCACACCGCGGGCAGGAATGCATCAGTTTACCTTTCGTGGCTCAGAGAACTGAAGTGGCCTTTTTGACCTGCCTCTGCCCCCTCCCCTGGAGTGACATAGACATTTCCTCCTCCAGGAAGCCTTCCTGGACTAGTGGAAAGCACAAAGACCTCGTGCTTTGAACCTATCTGCTTCTTCTCTATGCAGAACAGCCTCCGGGAAGGGTGTGTGTGTGTGTGTGTGTGTGTGTGTTGTCCATTCCAGGTGCGAGAAATAGGAGAGGGATTGTGAAGCATCTCAAACAATGGATTTGGCAAATCATTTCTATTTAGCTGAGGAATGCAGGCAGGAGTCAGTCCTCTATCAGCCTGGCCCTGGTGCTTAATGTGGCTGAGTCTAAAGTTGGGGGAGGGGTGAGAGAGGGAAGGACATTGGGATCTATACAACTCCGTGTGTTACTCGGGTCTTTTAACTGAAGACCTACTGTGCGCAAGGCCAGGACCAACGGGAGTGCTTCAGGATGGAATGCTGTTGTCTTTTCTTCTAGTTGATCTGCTTGGGAGGGCTCTTGAAGTCTATGAACAGAGATGTAATATTAATACTAATAACTAGTTTTCATGTGGTCATTTATGGTAAGCCAAATGCATTTACCTCACATACGCTGGATTTACTGTTAATGATCTATACTTGTCCTTGGAGTCTTACTTTTACACGCCCTACTGGTTAGGGAGATGGCACTAGAATAAATTATCTGTAATGTTACAAAACTTACCGAGAGTGAAGTAGGGCTGGATCTGGAAGCTTCTTAGTGCACCTGTCCGTCTCCATCTCGACAGAGCCTATCTGCTCCCGCCCTTCAACCATGCCTGAAGCCTTGGGCAAATTTCTGTCCATCTCTGCTTCCCATTTTGAAGGACCAGGTTGAAGTCTCCAGGGCCTCTTCCAGTAGCACTTAAACTAACAGTGCAACATGATCTCAGCACCCAGTTAGGTTTTTTTCTATTCATGTTTAAGTTAGCATACAAAGTAATAGGTTCCATTGTGGCATTTTTGCATGCTTTTTTTTTTTTGAGCCTTCTCGCTCTCCTCTTTCCTGTTCTTCCTGCCCCACCACAATATTTTTTTTAATTTTATATTGTGTATGTATTATAAGTATGTGTATGTGTTTGCATGTGTAGGTAGAATCTAGAGGTCTCTATTGGGTGTCTTCTTCAATTGTTTTTCATCTTCTATTGGATTTATTATATATTATATACATATCCATATATAATATATGCATGAAAGTAATATATATATAATATATATACATATATATTATATATATAATATATATACATATATATATTTGAGATAGAGTCTCTCACTATGTATATGTAGCCCTGGCTAGCCTGATCTTATGCTAACCAGGCTGGACTTGAACTTACAGAGATCTGTCTGCCTCTTAAGTACAAGTTTAAGGATGTGGCACCTTCCCTCTACTTTCTGCTCTCTGTGTGGGTGTAATGTCTTCTTCGCCTCTTGCTGTGTGTGTAGACCTTAAGCTTGCTCTGGCCTTCTCCATAGGCATTTCAGAGAAGCAGCCTGCTTTTCTGGTATACAGGGTGGCTGGGGTGTGGCCTGGTTTACAGGGGTTTCTCCCTCCTCCCTGGCTCTGTGACCCCTATCTTCATCATCATCATCACCATCATCATTTTGTCTTTATTATTTTGAGACAGGGTCTTGCTATATAGTCCAGGATAGCCTTGAACTTGTGATCTTTCTAGCTCTGCATCCAGAGCTCTGAGATGATACGCATTTACCACTATGCCTTGCATCCTATTAAATTTTTATGTTATGTTCTGCTGATATATAAAATAAAAATGATCAAAGTTGCTAGGCATGATACAAATAATCCCAGCACTCTGAGGCTGAGGCTGGAGGATCAGGAGTTTAAGGTCATCTTTAGCTACCTCCTGAGTTTGAGGCCAGATTGGACTGAATGAGACCCCATCAAAAAGAACAAAAACAAACCAAAAAAAGGGTCCTTGTTTTTTGTTTTTTTTTTTTTTTTTTGGACATTCAGTCAAGAAGTTAGGAAGGGGGTTCACAAAAACCACAGTTTAAAGTACAAAGTGAGATATGGGGCTGTGTGCCATAGTTCCAGATATTTGGGAGGCTGAGGCAGGGGAATGGCTTGGACCCAAAATTTGAAGCCAACCCTGGATAGCGTAGTTTAGTGAGTACTTCTAAGAGCAGGATGTTGTGAGAAATCGAAGTTTCAGGAGTACCCCTGATGGAGGAGGTATACTTCAGGCAGCAGGAGGTGAGAGATACCAACTTCAAAGGGGCCTGGTTTCCTGGGAGGAGGGAGGAACAGCCTGAGGACAGATGGGAGAGTAGCTCTGCAGGGCCAGTGAAGACACCTGGATGAGCCACACTGAAGGTGGCATCAGTTGTCCAGCCAGGGGATGAATTCCATCCATCCATCCATCCATCCATCCATCCATCCATCCACCCATCCATGAGAAATGGAGTGCCTGCTGTGTGTGGGCATGGGTTGGCAAACCTTGGGAGATCCTGGGATGCTTGTGGTTTTGGCATGAAGGTCACAGAAGCAGGTCTGGGCTCAAGGAAGTGATTGATGCATGGAAATCATGGTGAGTGGCTGGGACCTGCCCGGAGTGGTAAAGATGATGAGACCCAGAGAGACTTTAGGAGCAGGACCATTTGTGAGGGCTGGGGTGTGGCTCGGTGGTAGAGCACGTTCCTAGGATGTGTGAGGCCCAAGGTTCCATCTTTATCATTGCAAAAACAAAAACAAACAAAGAATCCCAAACCAAACAGAAAAGGACTGTGAATTTGTCACTGGTAAGGAGATGGACAGACAGTTCCAGGCTGTAGCCCTCAACAGCTGAAGGAGTTTCCATGATCTTTTAGCAACCTTGACTCAGGCCAAACCAGAGGTTATGGCTTCATCACAGACAAGAATTTCAAGTATGAAGCAGCATTGGAGACTTTATAAAAAGTATTTTGATATAGACAGAGTTAGCAGGGAGAGAGGTGCTTAGAAAGAAAGCCACTGGTGTGGGTTCATCAGAGGAAATCGTGGGTATGGGCTCTTCAGAATAGGATCATCGTTAGTTGTCTTAGTATTAATCATATGTGCACTTTTGATGGCTGTCAATTTATATTTTAAAAGCTTGCCTAGACCCCCCATCCCCTCTTAAATTAGAAAGAGTTGAAGTAAAATATTTATTTATTTTGTTGATGTTTGTGGATGTGGGCATGCGCATGTCTCTGTGAGTGTGGAGTCAGAGGACAGCTAGTGGAGTCCATTCGCTCCTTGCGCCCTATGGGTTCCTGGGGCTTGAACTCAGGTCATCAGAGTCTTACCCCTCAACCACCTCCCTAGCCTACTCAGCCTGTTTTGATGTGAGGTTATAGGGTAGCTCTGGAGAAGCCTCGGATGGAATTATAATATGATCAGGTAAAATTAAGAGCCACCAAAGTTGCACAAGGAGTTTAATTAGTCCATGTTCTTTCCCTGCAAATAAGCTTTCTGGTCAGATTCCTAGAAACTCGCAGACACATCTGGGAATGGGGAAAGGCTTCAAGCAGTTGTCATTGGCTACGGAACGCTTGCTTCTCCGCTGTGAGAGGTTTTAATCAGAACCTTGGTGAGGGGCTGCTCTCCCTTCTCATGTCCCTGTGATTTTCTGACATTCTGTCTTGCTTAACATAGCTTGGCAGGAGCTTGGAGAGATGGCTTAACAGTAGAGTGTTTGTTACTCTTCCAGAAGATCTCTTGCTGGTTTCTAGCACCAATACCCACATCAGGTGGCTGACACCTCCAGAAGATCAAGCATCCTCTTCTGGCCTCTACACACACACACACACATACACACACACACACACACACACACACACACACACACACACACACACCTTCCCATAAATAAAGACAAACATATGTAAAAAAAAATGCATAAACCTTACAAAGAGTTTCTTGGGTTGGGTCAGGAAAGAAGCATGCTTGGGAAATGGCACTGGATCTGAGTGAGGTCTGATTGCTACACTGTTTCCAATGAGTTTCATTTTTCTGACTAGTTTCTGAGTATCTTTAGGATGTGGCTTCTAATAGCCAGTAGGCTGGGGAGTCTAGTTGGAGGGGCTTCCCACAGGCAGGCAGGCTGGAAAGAAGCTTTGGGAACCTCATAGTCCCGGGTGCCTCCCTTCCAGCCAGCACCAGGAGCGCCCACCTTAGCTCCTCCAGACTCCTGGATCCTGCTGATGGAGTGTCTTTGTTCCCAGGGCTTACACATTCGGGCCCCTGCTGAGCTTGTCTTCCACAAGCTGCTAGCCAGAGTGGAGGGGATGCTGCTGATTCAGGTTCCCTGTGGGAGCTGCCCACAGACCTGGCCACCTTACGTTTTAATTTATGCGGGTTTTATCCCCTGGCTTCTCCCTGCTGGGTGCCTTGTAAATCTCTTACCTTCTGTGAAACCTGGAGTGTGGTTGGTGGAGGAAGGAGGAAAGGCTTTGATGGTACATGTCTGGTGGCTTATTTCTGCCAAAAGAGTCCCTGCCTGTGACTGTTGAGTGGCCCAAGAGCCTCTTGTCCTGGCAGGTTTTGCAAATTGACGTTAGGGTGTCTGCGTTTGTAATTTGTTAGCATTTAGCCCCAGGTTTTGGGTTTTTACATGTATCCACCATGAATTTAATGTGGTTCTGTTTAACAGTGGCTTAAATCTCATTTTAAAATATGAGGCTAACTAGGTTAACATTCATAACAGTCCCAAGAGGTAGCATTTCACAGGAACAGTGGCTAAGGCTGAAGTTCTCTTTCTTGTGGAGGATAGAACAGGGACCAGCCCAGGAACTCTCTGCACCTTGACATCTGCTCACCCAGGCAATTTCTTATCAGCCCCTGGGAATCAATCTCCTGCAGGACTCACAGACAGGACTCAGACAAAAATCAGGAGCTCTCGTGTGTTTTGGAGTGGGGTGGGTTAGCTCTGGGTGACCTGGAACTCCCTATGTAGACAAGGCTGGCCATGAACTAACAGAGATCCAGCAGCTTCTGCTATCTGAATGTTGAGATTAAAGGTGTGTGCTCCCATTTTTAAGTCCTTCTCCTTCTTCCCTGGCCTGCAGCCCTGTGGTGCCCGCTCTTAAGGACTTAGGAACAAAGGATGGTTTTCCTGGGCACAGCCCCATCCCAGACCCTGTTGTCTGTGCTCCTGTTGGGCCTCACAGGCTGCATGTGGAAGGGACCTTCCCAGGAGACTTGCGTCACCCCGGGCAGACAGACAGCTTCTGACATCATGCCTTTCTCAGCCAGGTGACTGAGGCTTCCTCCTGCACATCTGTGTTGACACCCCGAATGAGAGAGACCTTGTGAAGGGCTTAGCAGACAGGAAGTTTGTCCTGACTGATGGGCTGCGGCTTCTGGGGCTTGGGTTTTGCCATTTCTCGTCATGCTTGTGAGAGTCGGGAATGACTCTCTGTGGAGGGCTCAGATTCTGGCTGCTGCCTTTCATTGCAGGTGGCCTTTGTAAAGTCATTCGGGCTGGGGGACTGGGCACTAAGGTCCCTCTAGTTCTTGCCCAGGTGGTTTTCAAGGTGAGCCCTGTCTGGAGTTAGCTTCCAGACCCAAGCCTTACTAAATCATCTCCTCCAAAGCTCTCTTTGCTGCTGACCTAAAGCAGGGAGGAAGAGGGAGGGACGAACGTTAATGAGTAACTGCAGCTCTGATTTCTGATGGAGGACAGGGATTGTTTAGAGAGATGGCTGATCATCTGGAGGTGGCCTGTTCCGCAGCCTCCCTTCTGGCCTGTCTGAGTTGCTTCTCTTCCCTTCTCAAGGAATTTATATTTGGGCTCCCCTTCACTTACTCTGTCCTGCTAGGTTCTTCTCTTTTCTTTTAAAATCTGCTCTGGGAATGAGCCCCAGGGTCTCATGTGTGCCAGGAAAGCTCTCCACCGGCTCACACCCCAGCTTCCGATCAGCAGCCTGCATTTGCAGTGTGACTGCAACAGGGGCCAGTGGCTGCTGGCCTGAGCATTGCAGCTTCAGCTCCTGTGGAGGCCAGAGGCAGTGAGGAGAGACCACCACCAGCTCTGCGCACTTTGGCTTCTAAACCAACACAAATCAAAAAGCCAGGTAGAACTGGGCTAGGTTGTGAGGACGGGAAGGGCACACAGGAGTGTCCTTTGGCCACTTGAGCCTCACATCCTGAGAGCTCAGTTTGTACTCCAGAGCCAGAGGAAGCATTTTGCTTCTTCTGATCTATCCCTTGGTTAACACTGTGTGTGCTTTGACTTTGTCATGCCCTTGCATCCTGTTTCCCCTCTTGCAGTGGTGTATCTGGAAGTGACTTTCTGAGCCTTGACACTGTCTCTGCTCTCAGAGCCAGTATTTACTAAACGGGTTAGTTTTGTGGGTGAAGTGGGTAGAGAACAGCCAGGAGACCTTGAAGGTCAGGAAGCCCCTAGATATTTCTGGGCCACCTTGATGTGTTGGGAAGATCTGACTGTCCCTGCAGGATCTCTGAAGGGCCCATGATCTCTGGGCAGTATTCTGTTTGGTTTTAGTTTGGTGACTTAGAGCAACTTTGTGCAGATTTGAAAAATAAAAAAGGCACTTCCCAAGCTGGGTGTGGTGACACATACCTTTAAATGCTTTAAATTAAGGCAGAGGTAGAGGGATCTCTGTGAGTTCAAGGGTACTGTAGTCTAAATAGCAAGTTCCAGGCCAGGCAAGGTATAAAAGGAGACCTTGTCTCAAAAAATAAAACAGAAACAAAAACCATAGAAAGAAAAATGGTAATTTCTTAAATTAGAAAGAAAAACTGAAATACACGCATGCACACACACACACACACACCCTTCTCATATTATGGAGTACACACAATATATTCCCCTCTTAATGATGGGAGTATTATTGTTGGTTCGAGGTCAGAGCCTCCGGAGGAGTGGTGCATGGGGAGTGATCTTGGTCAGAGGTAAGCCCAGAGTTCACTTGTAACAGGGTCTGATGATGCACATGTGTGTTAGTGTGTTTGTGCATGCCTCACTGTGCCCATGCGAGTCTGCACAGACAGGAACGTGGTGGTGGTGTTCTGGGACTCCGCTGGGAAGCCCAGCTGTGGCCTCTCAGTGGATCAGCGTGTACCTGTGCCTCTCTTTAGCAGGCATAGTACTGGGAACTCTGCCTGCTCCCGGTGCTCTGGTGAGCTGCCATGGAGTGGTGTGCCCCAACACTTCAACCAGCCTGAGGGTGGAGGTGCCAGGGACTGATGAGTAGATCTTGTCTCAGCAAGCTGCTAGCCTCTGCTGGGGCCACAGCCTATGGGAGGAATGCTCTGAGTGGCAGGGTGTCTGGCTGGGTTTGAGTGGAGTGCGTGTTTTTGGGTGTGTACGCACTCAGAGTGACATGTTTTGTTTTAGAGAAAATGAGGTTGAGGTCTGGGCTTGCAATTTTCCACTTGTCTTAATCCTGGGAAAATCTAAACAGCTTTGTTTAAAAATTGGACATGGAGATTGCAGGGACCCGAGTGAGGAAGAGCTCTTTGGTCTCTCAGGAAGGCAATTAAGTTTGCAGCCAGCCTGTGGACTTGTGTGGCTATTATGTATGTATGTATGCATGCGTGCATGCAGCACGTGGAACTCCTGGTTAACGAGGCAGAGCACTTACGGCATAAACCGTGACACGAGTCACTAAATAGACAGTAGATTGTCACTGGGTCTCACTGGTTTGCTGCAGAGGATAGTTGGGAATGGGGGAGGGGGAAGTGCCAGGCTGGGAGGGGCAGAATAATACAGGGCAGTCTATCAAGGGAGGACTGTGGTGAAGGGGCTGGGGTTTGGGTAGATTCAGGAAAGGGGCTCTGTGTGCTTGCAGGGGTAGGGGTTGGCAAGCTTGGAGATTGGTGGAGACAAGTGCTGTTGCATAGAGAAGGAGTCTGCTGGCCAGGAGGGTGGGGTCCTTACTCCCAGGTGCCTCAAGTGCTCCCCAGAGCAGAGCGGTTTGGGTTTGGGAAGACAGCACTGGGAAGCAGAGGCTGGGGAATGAGAAAGGATGCTTCAGCAGACACAAGCTTAGAGCAGACACCAAAACGAAGTTTCTAAGACAGCAACGGCCTCTGCTTCTTCCTCCTCCTCTGTCTATTGTTGTAGACATAAAACAGACATTCAGAATTACATATATTATAGAAATGGAAAATCTCCCCTACTTCTGCCCTTCAGGGATGATGGTCATTCATCCTTTGGTTTGTGCTCTTTCCAGATGAAAAGGTATTTTTTCATGTTTGTTTATTGATGGTGTACATACGTGTCAGAGGGTGCATGTATGAGGTTCAGAGGGCAATTTTGTGGGAGTCAGTGTCTTCTACCATGTGAGTCCTGGGATGAAACTTAGGGTTTTTAGGCTTGGGAGTGAGTACTGTTGCCCACTGAGCCATCTCTGTGACACTTTCCAGATATTTTTATGGTAAGCTGGCATCCGGCCGTTGCCCCGCTCGACTTCTCCTTCCACAGGTCGGCTGGCTCATTCACTCACTCTTCAGCCATCTTTCCACAGCAGCATGACCCCATTCTTCTCAGTGGCTGCGCAGACTAGCTGAATGGCTTTTGTGTCAGTTTTCTAAGCAGCAGAATAGCCGGCTCCAAGACTCAGTGGGATCAGGTAACTGCTGTCCACCTCTCTGTGCTGTGGGTTGGCTCTGTCTTCTCTGAGCTCGGCTGCCTGTGCCCATGCCAAAGCTTTAACACGGCCGGCAGTCCACTGGTCACTCTTCAGATCCTGGAGGGTCCTGGGGATCCTGGCTCGCATGTGGGGCGGTTGACTCTGGCTCTCAGGTGGTCCCCTACAATATGCTTTCTCACTATGAAGGAAGCTAGTAGTCTTTCAGTTGAAATCTGTTAAGTGGCACTGAGATCTGGGCTCTGGATGCTCCCAACACAAAATCCAGCTACTGCTGGGAAAGGGAAGACTCTGCTATCTACTATGGTAAAGACACTGTTCTAGGGTGGGAGAGAGGTTATGTTTCTTTGTAACACGACTGGCCAGGCCACATTCAGGGTTGTGTACCCAGGGATGGAACTATATAGGAGCACAGTTCGTCCCTGTATACAGGGGTAGGAGAATGGACCAGGGATCAGACCGCACAGACTGCTGGGCAGCAGCGGAACAGCCCCCTTCTCTGCCTAGGATGCTGTTCCTCCTAGGCCAGTCACTTAGGGTCATCGCTAAGAAGGGGATTCTGTTCCCGTGCTGCTTCCAGGCGCTGTCTTGGGTAGATTTGGTGTGTGTGCTCCGTGTGTGGGGAGGGGGTGTGCAGATTGTCTAACAGAGTCCTGGGTTTTGTAATAGATAGTGTCTGTTGTCCTCAGGCTCCTAAGACTGCCCCCATACCCCCTTCAGCCTGTTTGCCCTTTGAAAGTAGCCAAGAGCTTAGCTTCTAGATACCCGCTGCTGTTTCTTATTATCTCTTTGAAAAAACTGTCAGTCTGGGTGACAGGCCTTTAACAAAGCCAGATGGGCACCCCAGGTCCAGGTCTGCTGGGATTTCATCCGTTTCTTTGTTCAACAAATCTGTCCTAGGTTCCAGGCTTTCTCTTGTCGCCCCAGCTGTGGAAGAGGAGGATCCGGCCCTTCTGACTCACAGATTTCACTTTCCCAAATTTCTCAGGCAACTCACCACTGGACTCGCATTTTGACTTCCCACAAGGTGTTCTTTTTAATGGTTTTCTCGTGCCGAGCCTCATGCCTCCGTAGCTCTTCTCCCCTGTGAAAAGTCATCTGTGGCCAGGAGGCAGGAGGAAACAGGGAAGAGTCAGCAGCAGGGCACTAATGAATCCCGCTCCCAGTTCTGAGGTTGCTCTCTCCTAGCTGAGGAGAAGCTCTGCCGGGCTCTGGATAGCTTATCCATTATCAAACTCACCTCTCCCTGGGGCATGGCTGGCCCCAGGCGGGCCACACCCCTAGAGCTCAGCCCTGCTCTCCTGCCTTCTGGCCTGTGTGCATTCTTCAAAGAAAAACAAAGGCTGAGTGGGCCTTTGAACTCCCTTTTCTTTTCTCCCAGCTTCCTGGCAGCATCTTTTGGAAAAGAAATGTTTTGCAGCCAAGAGGTTCACTGGGAAAGCATTCTGCACCCCAGGCATAAACTCGCAGCAGCCTCCTTGGATAGCTCAGCAAGGGGACTTGGTGAAGGCTGTAATTTGGGAGGGAGTGCAGCCTGGTGCACCTGGGTGAGTTAGGGACACCCCGTATGTTTCTGTGGTGACACTGGTGGTACCAGCTTATAGGCTCCATACATCCCAGCGCTAAGTGCGGATGGGCATGCGTAAAGCTGACTCTGCACTCCTTTGAGCGCTCTGGCATTCTGGATAAGGCCATAAAACCTCAGCCAGGCTTCTGGAAAGGCTGGGCAGAGGTTCTCAGCCTGCTGTTTTGGGTGTTTGGTACTTTGAAGCAAATGGGAAGTCAGCTTCCCATAGAAGATACCTGACTCCCTGGTTGCAATCTTATTCCTCCTTCCCCGGGCCCCGTTACTGGATCTCCGTGGCTGGGGGGAGTGATGAAGCTTTAGTATGCTCTGGGGCCACAGTTTCAAGGAAGCAGCAGATAATTACTAGACAGTCCAATTCCTCAAGCACTGAAACAACTAGGGCTAGGTGCTCTGAGCAAAAGGAGAGCTGTAGTTATGCTAGGGTTAGGTGCCTAGGTTTCAACATTCTCTGCTTGTTTTATCTAGATCTCTGGTTTCCTGCTGGGATGGTCCTATAACACTGTGTGGTACCCAGGAGTGGGCTATGGGCCATGATGACAGCTCACCAAGTAGAGTAGGAATCAGTGCAGAAGCAACCAGTACCCTCTGTGTAGCACTCAGATGAGAAGGCCCATCTTTGGGAGAGCTGGGGTTTCCATAGTTACGCCAAAATTGGGCATAGAACAAGTGTTACCCTCCACCCCATGCGCTGGTTATCCCCGAGTCATGGTTGTTCACATCCTAGCAGAAAGGGATTATTCTTGCCTGAGGATGCTCACTGGACCATGCCTTGAGCCATGGGGAAGGTGACAGTCTCAGGTAACACTTCTGGGATACAGATGTGGCCAAGAGGGAGTTCACAAATGGGGAGGCAGGCCACCATGCCCAGGGCTGGATGAACTTGTGGGTGTCCTGTACCTTCTCTTGTAGAACACTGCAGTCTGCGACAGGTCAGGTGGGACAGTCTTTCTGTCTGAGGAGCTCACATGTTGACATGCAGAAGAACCCTGTGCATATGCAGGGCTGGTGAGGTCTTCTGTATTGTCTTCTTCCCAGGGAATTCTTTTAGGCTTACTGGCTTTGGGAAACATTAATTGTAGGGCACACGGGTCAAGAAAGGTAGTCGCTGAATTGGCTTCAGCCCTGGGGGACTGTAACACGTTTGATTTTTTTTTTTTTTGGACCTACACTGCAGCTGGCCCTGGTGGTGCTGTCCCCATCAGAAGAGGGGGGTGGGCCCCCTCTGTCTGCATGTGGGGGAAGGGAGCAGGGACTCTAGTCAGGGAAGGTGGACAGTGACTCTGGGCTAAAGGGCCTTTCTCCTTTAGGAGCAGGTGCTCCCTAGCCTGGTGTGCTGAGTTTGACTCTAGCCCGTGGCCAGAAGAAGGAAGCAGACTGGAAAGGCAGAGTTGTTTAGCTTACCATGAAAGCTGTGGTTTACTTTCAGAGAAGTGTGGAAAGAGTCAACTGCAGAAGGTGACCGTGCCTCCAGGCTGTCGACCGACCACACCCTGAGGTGGCTGTGGGAGGGTAGTGGAATCTCCCCAGAAGAGCCACACCCACAGGAGACCTCACTAAGTGTTTGTTGATGAAGATAGGAAGAAAATAGTAACAAATTTGCAAAGAAATACAGCAGGGCCAGCTGTGGTCTGAGGGCCTTGTAGACCTACCTATCTGTCCCTAGTCTGGCGAGCTGCCGAGATCCTGCCACTTGCTATCTGTCCTGTGGAAGCTCCCTGATGAGGCAGCCTGTGCCAGTGGTGCCAGTAGCTTGTCCAGGCGTCTGGGGATGAGATTTGCAGGGAGGGTCAAGCCAGACACACATGTCTGGATCCTTCCCTGTCTTGCCTCCAGGGGAATAATTCCTTAATCTGTTCCTCTTGTGGATGCCGGAGACCGACTAGGAACTGCTCCCTGGCCTTCCTGAGGCTGCTGTGCAGTATGAAGAACCCTCTCAGAAGGTGCTAATTCGGGGGTAGTAGTGCTTTTAAAACAAGTGTCTTTAAAACAGTCTTAATTCATGCCAGGATTGGAAACCATGCTGCTGCCACATTCTAAGCCCAGTGGGATGACAGGCCTGGTCTGTAGCCTCTGCTCCCACAGAGTTAACATCAGTCTCAGGATTAACACAGCCTCTGCTGGCATTCTCTGCTCGTGGGGCACACACACATGTACACACAGAAACACATAGACACACACAGAGACAAATACACATAGACATACACAGACAAACATACCACAAGCTGGGCGGTGGTGGCGCACGCCTGTAATTCCAGCACTCTGGGAGGCAGAGGCAGGTGGGTTTCTGAGTTCGAGGCCAGCCTGGTCTATAGAGTGAGTTCCAGGACAGCCAGGGCTATACAGAGAAACCCTGTCTCGAAGAACCCCCCCACAAAAAAAAACCAAACATACCACAGACTCATAAACATACAGAGTCACACACATAGATATACACACAGACACACACAGATATGCACACGTACATAGACAGACAATACACAGACACACACACATACACAAAGACACACACAGATACACACATAGATATGCACATATGCCCATAGACACAGACAAACACATATGGAAACACATAGACTCACACATAGATATACGCATACACAGATGCATAGACACACACACACATATAGACACACACACACACACACACACACAGAGGCAATAGCTGTTTTAGTATTAGGGGTCAAACCTATGACTTTGTACATGCTAAGCCTGTACTCTTTCGGTGAACTACACCCCCACCCCCCTATATTTTTGTTTTAATAGATTAATTTATGGGGTACAGCATGAGATCCCCAAATATATGTCTAGTTTGTAGCGATCAAATCAGGATAATACCTCGTGTGGAAAACATTTATCGTTTCCTCGTGTGGAAGATACTCAACATCTTCTCAGTCATGAGGCCTGGGGGCACACATCTTTAATTGGAGCACTTGGGAGGCAGAGGCTGGTGGATCTCTGTGAGTTCGAGGCCAGCCTAGTCTACAGAGTTCCAGGGCAGCCAGGGCTGCATAGTGAGCGAGTCTGTCTCAAACAACAACAGTAACAGCAAGAAAACATCCTCTCAGTTATCTTGAAACATTTGCTTTCAATACTAAATACTAAATATGGCTATTATTGCTGTGTGTGTATATGTTCTCTGTGTGAATGTGTATCTGTTTGTCTGTGTGTATCTGTGTGTGTGTGTCTATGCGTATCTGTGTGTGTATGTGTCTGTTTGTGTGTGTGTGTTTCTGTGTGTGTGTTTATGTGTATCTGTCTATGTCTCTGGGCATGTCTGTCTATGTATATCTGTGTGTGTGTGTGTGTGTGTGTGTGTGTGTGTATCTGTGTGTATCTGTGTGTCTGTCTGTCTGTCTCCCTCCCTCTGTTTCTCTGTGTGTCTATCTGTGTGTGTGTCCGTGTCCGTGTCCGTGTGTGGGGGTCTCTGTGTGAGTCTCCGAGGGTATCTTGTTTCTGACATAGGCACCTTTTGTGCTCTACAGCGTTCCGTCTGCACCCCGTGTCTCCTAACCCGTCTTCCCTCTCCCTTGCCATGCCCACATTCTCCCAGGCTCCTGAGACTTTGCGGACTTTAACTTTTAGCCTCTACAGACAAATGAGCACGCAGGAGACAAGTCTGCTCCGCCCTGGATCTCCCCCACTGCGCATGTGCACATGGCGCCGTCCTTTCTGAGGAGCAGAGCCTGGGATTCTCCTTCCTGCTTGTGTGGCTTGGCACCTGATGGACACTCACATTTTTTTCCTTCTTTTGATGCTGGGGGCAGAACCTGGCTCTACACAAACTCAGCACGTACTCCATCTCTGACTGACCTATGGCCAGGCTCGGTTATTTTATTTTATTATTTTTAAATCAAGTCACAGTTTACTTACAGTCCAAGGCTCCTTTGGAATCCTGACCTTCCTGCCTTGTCTTCCTGAGCGTTGGGCAGTATGCTACCTCAATGACCCCCTCTTACATATTGTGAATGAGTAAATGCTGTGGATAGACTCTAAAAAGAAACATGCCCCTGATGTTATGTCTTGGTCCAGGACGTAGTTAGTGCCTGCTGGCTGGGTTTAACCGACTATCCACCCTCGGTTAAGCTTTTCCTGGGGAAGAGACAGGAACCTGCCTCAGGTCAGGAGCTCTCTCTGAAGGTGCCCAAGCCCTGGAACAGAGAGTCACACTGCCTTTCCCAAAGGCTCTGGAGAGGATGCTGAGGGGAAAGGGAAGTATTACTTGAATGTCTTACACTTGGGGAAACTAAGGCTGGCTCTCTTGAGTCCTGGGCAGTTGGGCAGAGAAGCCTGGAGCCAGGCTTTCTTGATCTTACCTGCGTGGTTTGGTCTCTCGTGTCCCTTCCACAACCTAGAGAGTCCTTTTCCTTTTCTTCCCCAGCACTGCTCCGCCCCTCCTCCTCCCCACCTTGGGTGAGTAAGGCTTGCAGTGAGGTGACCTCTCTGGCCTGTAGGCAACTTTGCAGGAAAGCATGTTCCCGAATTACCAAGACCATAAGGACTTGAGACAGACATGTGTGGGGTTATTTTGGGGTTGGTGGGTTGGACTGAGATCTCTCTGGCATGCTCGGCCTCTGGCCTCTCAGAATTGACCAGAATGGAAGGCTGGTAAAAAATCAAGGCTCCAGGAATAGCCAAGAATTCGCTTACCCTCTGAGAAGAGATGCCACTGCCCTACCCGGACCCACAGTGGAAGTGGGGCCTGAGGGAGGGTGGGATGGGGAGAAGAAAGTTCCAGAGCCTTCCGCTTCCTCCCTCAGCCTGCCCAGTCAAGGGGATGGTGAGTACAGTCCACGGCTCAGGGCCAATCTGATAAGGAGCAGGACTCGGGGACCAGCTGAATGTCACTAGTCCTACTCCAGTCACTCTCTGGGGAGTTGCCTGGTAACAGCCCTTGGCGGAGCCTGTGGCTCACACTCTGTCTCTCTGAGTCTCACTGCTTCTCTGTCCTTTTCACACTGAGGCTGAGCAGCAAAAGCTCTGCCTTCAGATCTTCAGGGAACTTTCACTTCTTCCCGCCTTCCCTAGAACCTGTGGGTGAGTATGGAGCACCCTCTCGGTGGGACTGGGAGCACCCTCTCTGTGGTATCTTGGTGCCCTTCCTCCTCCTGCTCCTCCTTTTATATCTGAGGAGAGATCTCACCACATAACCCAGGTTGTCCCCAGTTCATGACCCGTCTGCCTCAGCCCTCGAGGGCTGGATGCCAGACATGAACCCATACCTATGCTAACCTGTCTGTGGGGAGCTGCAGTGGACAAGCAGATCGTGGACACATGATGTTGACTAGAGCAGTGCAGAGGTCAAGACCAGGGCACAGGGTCTTTGCTGGCTTCTCTGAGCCTTAGGTGTGTGTGTGTGTGTATGCTAAGTAAACATTCTGTTGTGAAGCCTCACCCCGGTCCTTTTTTATTTTTGGTTTTATTTTTCAGTAGTTCTCACTTTGTAGCCCTTGCTGGCTTCTGGCTTGTGATCTTCCAGCCCCAGTTTCCAAAACTAGGACTCCCGGCATGCACTAGCGTGCCTGGCTAGCCTTAGATTTCTTTTATGCATAAAGTAAGGGACCTGCAATGCCTGCAGTGATTTTTGGCTGAAGAGCGAGAGGAAAGGATGGTAGGATGTTTGTGCTGATTCTGTGCTGCACCATGGGTTCATCTGCGCTAGCTTGACCCCATGGCGATGCTGCAGTCTGAGGGTTCAAAGGTCACACCAGTGTCTCAAAACTCTCTCCTGTTCTACAGGCTCTTATGCTTATAAGCAGTGTTCTAGCAAGCTCAGGAGTTACTTTTAGCAACTATCTATCTCCATCTCTTTCTCCTTGTCTCTAGAACTCTGGTGCCATGGCCGCCAGGCTGCAATACTGTCTGTGTGGTTTGCATACATTGTGTGGACTTTCTGTGCTCGTCTTTGGACAGTTTCTGCTCTTAGGTCTTCAAGCACTGGGCTCTTTTGTTTTGCGGTTTCTGACAGGAATGAATGACCTCCGGCCTATGTCTCACCTCAGACACCACGGTTTTCATCTCTAGATGCTCACAGCAGACTTTCACGTCTTTCCTTTTCTTTTGTCCTGTTTCCCTTGGTGGCTGTAACACACCCATAAACCATGTTCATCTCTCCTTGCCTGTGAGGCTCACCATCTCTCCTTTTTGCTTGGGGTTGTACCCATTGATCTTTACTGCTTCTGTAGTGCTTGCTGAGTTTTGATTGGATGCCAGTTGGTGTGAGTTTAATATTGACAGATGCTGGGTTTTGTTTCATTTCTTTAAATAGTATTGGACTTTATTCCGGCATGCATTTACATGACTTGGGATCAGTTTCAGACATTTCAGTTTGCTTTTAAGCTTCTTAAAGGGTAGATCTAAAGCAGACTTGCAGTCTAGGGTGAACTTAGCTTCACTTCTTAGGCAACACCCTTCTGAGGACTCTGCTGAATGTCCGGGGTGAGGTCTCTCTGGATGTGTGTGCTCCACAGATGGCGTGGGTATTGCTTTCCACTGCTTTTCCCAGGATTTAGAATTTCACCCTGGTGAGTGTAGGGATCAGCTGGACACTCCAGAGAGTGCACTGCTCTGCAGTCTCTCCCGTCAGTCCCCTTTTCTCTGGTGTGTTGCCCTCAAAGTCCTTGTCTCATGAGCTCTAGTTTTTGTCTCCTCAGCTGGGTGAGACCAGCAGACTGTACCTGGAGTCCTCTGAGAGCCTCTGTCTTGGAGGAACTGCTGAAGCTATGGGCTGTGGTCATCTGACCTGCCTCCTGTGTTTCCCTTCTCAGGAATTTCAGTCCCTGCTGCCCCTAGTCCAGCGGCTGAGGCAGTTTCAAGAGTCTGTTTAGTTTCTTAGTTGTAGTCTATTGTGACTGGAGCTCTGCATAGTTTTAACTCCAAAACTCCAAAACTGGGTGTGACTCCTTCTCTTGGGCCTCAGCTGGACCTGGAGCTACCCTTCCCCACCAGGTCTGGTATCTTCAGCAAGATGTGGACATGGATCCCATGTCTGGTATCTTCAGCAAGATGTCTCACGAAACCCCAGCATGTCTCCTCCCCTCCCCCACCACATACATACAGTTTTATCTGGTTCTGTATTTATCTCTCCAAGGTGGCTGCCCCCTTAACTACAAAGACAATAAGGCAACCTCAGCGCTTAACCTATAGTGAGGACCTAATGTTTGTTGAATAAATAACTGAGAATACATGGAAGAAAATTTAAACTACCCAAGGCTTTTGGTAACTAAGGAGATTTTAGATACTGTTGTTTGTTTTGTTTTTGTTGAGTTGGAGCCCAGGGCCTCATGTGCACTAGCCAAGTGTTGTACCAGGGAGCCACACCCCCAGCATGTTATAAACACCACTAGCCTGGGTGCAGTACCTGTTTTATTATAAGGTAGCTTTGTCCTGTAGCCAAGGGTGCTCTGGAACTTACTGTGTAGCTGAGGTACAGAGGTTGGCCTTGAACTCTTGATCCTCCTGTCTGAGCCTGCCAAGTGCTGGGATTATAGGTGTGTACCACCGTTCTCAGCTCAGCATTGGGTTTCTTGAGTCTGCTTAGGACACAGTGGAATCTGCATTCATCTAGAGGAGTTCTGAGAGAGTAGAGATGACATGGCATGGGAATTCGATGAGACTCCTAAGAATGTCCATTTTGTCTGGAAATTACTTTTATGAGGTGTGATGGAGGAGGGCATGCAAATGTTGGCCTTCATTGTGTGAGGGAATGAGAGCCCAGCCTACAGATACAGGCCATGACCAGGACAGGCTCTCCCACGCTTCAGGCCATCTAGCAGAGGAAGAGGCATCTTGGGAGGTGGTGAGCTATCAGGATTTAAGGAAAGTCCCATGTCTGGTAGTGACGGATGTTGTGTTTGGGGTGCAGCAGTGTATGAAATAATCTCTTAAATACTGCGAACTCAATGCTGAATCTTACAACTTAATTAGGGCCCTGGGATTCCTGTCTGCCTTTCAGTCTTCCATCCTCAGTCTGTAAGTATACACACACACACACATACACACACACACACACACACACCTTAAAGTGTGCTTCTTCCCACTGCATGTCAACTGTGAACACTATTTCCTTACCTCAGTAGGTTTCTTCTCAGGAGCCTGCAGACTGGCAGCTCCCCCCCACCCCCACCCCCAGCTGTCACCTGCTCTTGTCTTTAGCATCCTGACTGCCCTCTTGTCAGCAGCTTCTCATGTCCTCTCCTTATTTGGACATACAACGTCCTGGAGACAGAGATGGCTCCCTGGCTCATCACTTTCCCACTGCCTGCCTTCCCTACCATGTGGCCTGGGAGCCCCGTGAATCCTTCGGCCTGCCCACCAGGCTTCGGTGCTTCCGGTCTAAGGAGCGTCCCTTGGGTCCTCCGGGTCTTCCTTGGGGGCTTCCAGGACTAGAAGCTGTCATTGGAGATGTCACTCACAGGTTTAGGACGCTGCGCACTGTGGGCTCAGTGAGTGGTTGTCTAGCAGGTGTCTGAGAGGCTCTTCAAGCTCCTGCCCTTTCCCATTTGCAGGGAGGTCAAGCCATATTCCACCCCAGGAAGGATGGTGGCTCCGTGGCTCCTGGCTGGAGAGGGGTGGAAGAGAGGCCAGTTTGGAAGAAATCAGAGGCCAAAGAACCTTCTGGGTGGGGGCGGGGCGGTCTTAGGTCCTCTCAAGCCCTCGCCCGGACTTCCTGCTCATGGAACCTTTGGGGTAACTTCTTAGCCTGTTTGCTAGGAAAATGCATGGCGCCTGTCTGGTTCTGGTCCTTCTCTGTTTCTTTCCTGGTTCAAGGGGCACTGGTGAGTCAGAGGGGTGGGCTATGGAGCAGGGGCTGTGTAGAAAGCAGGACTGACAGAGAAAGTCCAACAGGTGGCCGAGTGCCCATGAACACCCTGGGCCCTAGACTCTTGCCAGCCTCCTCCTGCCTGTTGGCCTCCCTTAGCCACGACCACCAGAGAAGTTTACTATGAGTCAAGTCCTATTTTTTTCTCTGCAAAATGGGGGCAGGGGGAAGGGGAAGGATCCTTCAAAGGACTTTTGGTAGTAACTTCCCAGAGGTCATGTTATCCTGAAGACTATGGGAGACTTCTATCTTCCTAAGTAAACTGCCAGCCCCTCTATAGAACCACTCTCTGCTTCCTTATGAAGGAGAAGGTTCTTGAGGACTCGATGTCCCAGAGGGCTTGGGCTAGACTGCATGTGGGCTGCAAACATCAGTGCCCCCTTGGGAGGGAGCACTGGGGAGGAGGAACGTTGATCTTTGGTCCCAGCTGTATGCCCAGTGTCTACAGAGGCCTCTGATAGAAGCGGTCACTCAGCAGGTACTGTCTGTGACTGTGTGGACGGAGTCTAGGGAAGATGGTCCCAGCATCAGGTGGGATCTATGGTGCTCTACCCTGTCTGTCGGCTTTACACATGATGACAGCCAAGTTCAGCAGAAAAGCAGTGCGCCTGAGGCCACATGCTGCTACTGGGATGGGCCTGCCCTAGAACCCAAGAGTTCTGCTCCTGTTCTATCATAGGATGTCAAGACAGTGATAGAGATGACATCATTGCAGTCAAAATTGAGTGTGTGTTCTGTCATAATCTCTAGGGCTTTGATAGCCATGGGAACTTCTTCCTCCTCTTCTTTCTTCTTCCACCTCTCCTTTCCTTCCTCTGCTTCTTTTTTTTGTGGTTCTGTTAATGGAAGCTAGGATCTCACCTGCAAAGCAAGCACCCACCATGGGGCCACGCCCCAGTTCCTTCCTTACCTCTTTTCTTTTGTTTTCTTTTGTTTTCTTTTCTTTCTTTCTTTCTTTCTTTTTTTTTTTTTGTTCTGAGTCAGTCTCCTGCTGTGTAACCCAGCTGCCTTGGAGCCTGCAGGGGTCCTTCTGCCTCAGCCCCCAGGCCAGGCTCCCACAGCCACCTTCTTAAAATGCATTTTCTGAAAGAAATTTTCCTGAACTTGTTTTTTATGCACCTTGGCCGACTTCAGCAGTTCCCTTGTGTCTGATCCAGAACATCCTTGCCCTTGATGTGACAGTAATGGAAGTACAGGTGCCTCTCAGGGTCCATGGGGGCAGTTTCCAGGGCTTCTCTGGGGACATTAAAGTCCAGTGATGCTCTAGCTCTTGTATAGCTTGGTGGTGTCTGCATACAATCTGTGCACTTTCCCTACTGCATACGATCTGTGCACTTTCCCTATCTGTTTGGATTTGTCTCAAGGTTACTTCTGATTCAACCCCTTCCCCAGAAAATCCCTGAACCCTTTGCAGAGTAAAGTCCTTCTCCTACAGGAGGAGAAAGCTGTGCTACTGGGGGATGGATTGTGTGTTATGATATTCAGTACAATAGAAGTATCCTTATACTGTAACGTAGAGGAAATAATGGCGAGAAGGAGGTCTGTTGGATACAGAAGCAGTTTTATTCTTTAAATACTTTTGGTGACCCTCAGGTATGGAATTAGATATAGAGGGAGGTTGCTTACTTATAAGTTTTGTCAGCTGTATCCATGGTAGCTATTGCCTGCATACTAATAGTTTACAGGAGTTTTTGTGTCATTAGGCCGTCTGCCTTCATCTGCATGGTTATAGGTGTGGAATATGTTCATTAAACTTCCTTTTTGACACTTAAGAGTGTGCGGGCAGGTCTTGGGAATTCGGGAGGGGATGGGACATAATATACTGGGTTCCCCGAGGCAGGGCTGTGTGGCTCTGGGTCTCTCAATGGTTTTCTCTTAGCATTCAGGGCTCCCAGTTTAGGGGCTGGGGACAACGGTGAGAAGTCATTTCAGTCTTCCACTTCTGTAGGGCTCATCACAGTGCCCAGCCCCAAACTGTATTCCTCTGCCCTATCTTGTCCTCGTCACATCTTGGTGACCTTGAAGTGTGGCTGGGATGAAGACTGGCACTGGAGGCTGTGGCACTGCATGGCTATAGTCTGCGTATGGACAGCGTAGGATGCACTCTCTCCATCCCTCGCCTCTGCCTCATGCTAGATGGCCCGGGTCTCATTCATTCCCAGGTCCGAGGACCTCTTCTGGACCAGTCACTGTTCTAGGCTCCGGGGTACAGGAGTGCAGCAAAGTCCTGCCCGCAGGAGCTTACTTTGTGGTGGAGGAGTAGATTGGAGGCCTGTGGGTAACAGGGGAGCAGGGTATACTCCCTTCCCAAGCAGGGTATACCAGGACAGAGGAGATAAGAAGGCCCTGGGGTACCAGCCTGTGAGACTGCTAAAGGCCCATCTGCCTAGAGGAACATGAGCCCCAGGGATGATCGCCAGGCTAGGATCATAGAGCCCCGATGCTGTTCTAAAAGCTACAGCTTGTTATTGTTGTTTGAGACCGGGTCTTACTATGTAGCTCAGGCTAGCCCTCTTGCTTGCCTTTGTCTCCCTGAGTGCTGGGATTAAAGGCATATGCTCGCACACCCAGCCAAAAGACTGTAGCTCTCATGGATGTGCAGAGGGGAGCCCCGTGGGGGCCGGCTGTAGGAGTGACAGCCCCCTTGGTTCACGGCTGCGATGTCAGTTCTTCCTCAGGCACCTAGTCTGTCTGCCCTGCCCACTCAGTCCTCACAACTTGGGTCTCCATCTTGCCGAGAAGGAGGCTGAGGTGTCTAAGGACCCAAAGGTGCTGGCCAGTCTGAGCTAGCTTGTGCTCTGGGTCTCAGGCGGGGTCAAGCTGACTCGGTGCCTGCCCCTGGGCTACTGCTCTAGCTCGGGCAGCAGGGCGAGGAGCAGCCCCTCCTCTCACTCCGGTTTGGTGGAAGGAAAGGCAGATGGGTTCCAGATGAGGAGGCTGCTTGGGAAGGGGAACTTGTGCCCCATCTGCAGACAGCAGCCCTCCCGCCCCGCCCTGACCCTGAGGCTTTGACTCACCCTGCTGCTAAAGACCTGAACTTTCTGCTGCTGATTTGGGCTGGACTTGAGCTCCTTGCCCGAGGCAGGAGAGTGGAGATCACTGCCTTGGACTCCCCAGGGGAGGAACCTTCCAAAGTTACCAGTGAAGCTGGCCCCTAAAGCATTTTATCCACCCCCTCTCTCTCTCCTGTCTTTGCGACCTTCCAATCACAGAATGTCACTCTGTAATCCCTGATTTTATCTCTCCCTAAAGAAGCAAGGAGGCCTTTTCTTGTTGTTTTAAAGAAAAATTAGGCTGGGAAAATGGAGGTCACAGAGTGAGGCTGAGGGAGGAGCCAGAGAAAGAACACAGGCCAGCGCTGAGGAAACTGCCTGCATCTGCGTGGGGCACCGAGGAAAGAGCTGGTCGGATGGGGGTGGGGGGATGGGGAGAGGGGGCCAGCACATGGGCACACGCCGGATTTCTATCTAGATGTGGGGTTTATTACTCTTATATTGACCGTGAACATGGGTGTCTGAATTCAAGGAAGTTCTGTGCCTTTCCTGTCCTCATGTCACGTCACATCAGCTGTCCCCAGGAGTGGGGACTAGACGTGTGTCTTCCACGTGTATGCAGGTTTACATGCACACTCATATGTGACCTCTCTACCTTCATATGCACATCCATACACAGCACACGCATTTGCTTTTATCGTATGGTGCTTGTGTGTGTGTGTGTGTGTGTGTGTGTGTGCACACGCGCACGAGAGAGAGAGAGAGAGAGAGAGAGAGAGAGAGAGAGAGAGAGAGAGAGAGAGAGAGACTGACTGATTCCAGGTCCAAGGAGAGGTGCATATTTGACGTGAAGCTGCCACTAGCAATTGCCCATTGGCTGACAAGACACAGTATTTCTGATCAGGGTACAGTCTCTACTATTCTGGACGTCACTCTGTGACTCAGTTTACCTATTTTATGTATAAGAAGAAAGAACCTGGAAAGACTGAGCACATAGTGGGTGCTGCAGTGCTCCCAGCTGTGTTGACTGAGGTGTCAGATGCCAGCTATGTCCTTACCAAGAGCAAGAAAGAGAACTGGCGGTGGGATGGGGGCATCCTGCTGTGACTCCCTGCCATATGAGGCAGGGCCTGGCACCTGCAGCTGGGGCAGCTGTCCTGACTTGGAGTATGCGCAAAGAGCCCAGCCCTTGGCCCCTGAGCCTGGGGGCTTGCTGTTGCTTTGAAAGGTGAAGGTGACAGTTATCACTGAGGGAAAGACTCTTCCCAGCTTCTCAGAGCCCTCGGGTTCCCAGCCACAGAGCCAAGTCACAGTGTCCTCGACTTCGCTCCTCTTCTGGAAATTAGGCTGCTGAGAAGGCTCTGCAGGTAAAAGCTCTTCCCACCAAACCTGAGGAACAGAGTTCAGTCCCTGGGACCTCATGATGGGAGGAAGGAAATAACTCCCACAGACTCTGTCTTCTGTCTTACAGACACACACACACACACACACACACACACAAACACACACACACTCTCACACACACACTAATATAAAAACAAAAAGCCCAACAACCTAACCGGTACCACTGCCAACAGCTTCAAAGTACAGAATCACCACGCAGCTGCAGAAATCAATTAGACTATCTCCCCTCGCGGTGGCTGTGGAGAGAGGGAGGAAGGTACTGTCTCCCAAGATGCTTCCATAAATTCGATCAAGCGTAGTGCGGGGCCAGGCTGTTACTCATCCTTGACTATGTCTCAGTCTCATGGTTGAGAAACCCAGCAAGTAAAACCCAAGGGTAGGGAGGCAGGGCTACGAGAGGAGAGGGGGCCTGACGCTCATGTCATAGCTCAGCCTAATTTGTCATCCTTCCTAGTCTGCTCTGGCATCTTCCCAGGGCTTCAGGCTCTGGCCTTCCATGCAGGTGGGAGAGAGGGACCAGGTATGGGCAGTCTGCCCCAGCCCACAGTAGGTGCCGGTCCCGTCTCCCTCAGGGTCTGGCTCGTCCTTTCTGTTTAGGACAATAGCTGCCAGCGCCAGGCTTTTGCTTTGGGGTCCCCAAGCATCATATTTTAGGCTGCCTCTTCTGTTTTCGGTCCCTTCACATTGTCTCACACTGTCGCCCAGGCTGGCTTTGGGGCCGTCTTCCTGCCTCAGCTTCCCAGATGTGAGTCACAACGCCCGACCTAACTCTATTTTTCTTTCTTTACCATGTTGTTCCAGAAATGAACACTAAAGTGACCCCCAAGTAGAGAGGTGGGAAGATAGCCCAGTTGCTAAAGTGCTTGCCATGTAAACTTGCAATTCTGAGTTTGATCCCTAGCACCTGTGCCAAAGCCAGCTGTGCACATCTGTAAGCCCATTGCTAGGGAGGCAGAGACAGAAGAATCCCTTGACAAAAGGCCATGTGAGCCTGAAGGTTCAAAGACAGATCCTATTTCAACAAACAGAATGGGCAGTGACTGAGGAAGACACCAGGTGTTGATCCCTGCCCCCCCCCCCAGTAACCCCCAAATAGCATATTGGCGTTATAATACTTTTTTCTTCTTTCTTTCTTTCTTTCTTTCTTTCTTTCTTTCTTTCTTTCTTTCTTTCTTTCTTTCTTTCTTTCTTTCTTTCTTTTGTCGGTTTTGGCTTTTTAGAGACAGGATTTCTCTTGTGTAACCCTGGCTGTCCTGGAACTCACTCTGTAGACCAGGCTGGCCTCAAACTCAGAAATCCACTTGCCTCTGCCACTCAAGTGCTGGGATTAAAGGCGTGAGCCACCACTGCCTGGCTTAATAATACTCCTTAAGCATGACTTGGTTCATTCCTGCCTTGCATTTCAGATGTCAACTAGAACTTTTGTCTGTGGTCAGCGTATTGATGGACATGTGCCGAGGCCCTGAACCTCTGCACCCGTTCCTGCTGCGCCAGCACCTCGTGTATCTCCCTTACGTATCCCCAAGGACTCAGTTTCCATGTCTCCTCTCTTCAGATACTCCTGCATCCTCCTTTCACAGTAGCCCCCAGCTCCTGTGCTCACTCCCTTCTGTACTGTGGGATGTGGACAGGGAGGAACATCAAGATCTTGCCTTTGCTGTGGAGTCAGGTGCGCAGAGAGTAAGTGATCTGTCATTTCCACCACTGGGGCAAACATGACAGGGTGATGTAATAATCTGTCATGTCGTAGGTGCTCTCAACAGAGTGAGATGTACAGATCTGAGCTAGCTATTCTGCATGCATAATGTATTGATATTGGCTTAGTGTATGCTGGGAGTGTGTGTGTGTGTGTGTGTGTACACGTGTGTGCACACAATGCATTGCTTAATTTTCCTTTAAATCCTAGGGTTTATGTCAGAAAGTTCAGTACCATTATGCTTTTTATCCGTTGCAGGTGGCCTGACTTTTCTCTCGGAATCTGACGTTTTGTGAAACACCAGCATTGCCTTTTGTGGGTCAACTCTCACCCAATGTGTTAGGCATTCTGGATTCTTTTAGTTGTGAAACCAGTGCTATTCAGTTATTAGGGGGAATTTTCTTACATTATTTCATTGGTGATTTCCTTCTTTTTCTCTCTTTCTCCCCCACCCACCTCATTCTCTTTCTCTCTCTTTTAAAATTTGGATGGTAAATCCCCCAGATTCTTTCATTTAAAAAGACTGGTTTTAGTCCTCTCTTTTCCTCTGTGTGTGTGTGTGTGTGTGTGTGTGTGTGTGTGTCAGGGAAGGAGGAAGCAGGTCTGTGGCTGGCGGGCAGATTCCTCAGCTTTCTTTCCTTTGCTGCATGGAGACACCCGAGGTGAATGCATAGACGAGGGGGCATGTTCTTTGGCTGCTGTGGTGTCAGAGGTTTTGATCCATGATGAGCCAGCTCTGTTTCTTTTGGGTCTCTGGCAAGGCAGCATGCCACGTCAGGAAGATTGTGACAGAGCTAAGCTCTGAGGAAGCACAGAGAGGAAAAGATTCAGAGAGAGGGAAGGATGCACGGGCACACGCCCTGCACGGGAACATCCCTGTGGCTCGCTGCCTTTCACTGGCTCTCCCCTGGGGAGACTGTACTAGTGCCACGGTCTGGGGTCCAAGCCTCCCCCTAACACATAGGCTTGGGGGACATTGCAGATCCAGACCGAAGCCCTGGAGAGGCACACTGCAGGCATTTGTTGTCAGGGAAGGATCCTGAGGTCCTGTGAGCGCTTGAGATTCACATGCCACTTCTCCCTGAAGACCAGAGGGTATCGTTTTCTACTGTGTCCCTGATGATGCTGGAAAACAAGCAACTAGTCCTTTGTTGGGTGATCGGTACTTAAACATCAGCTGCTCCACTCCTCCCCTTTCTTGTCCGGTCTCCCGGCACAAGGTTCCGACACCACCAACTCTTGGACTTCTACCACATTCCCTGGGGAGTTGGGCTAGCAGGGAGGACAGCAGCCTCCATTCAGGCCCTGCCCCCACCCTGTTCTTGGACATGATGGCAGTAGCCTTTCTGAGCCAGAGCTCGATCTCCTCAAAACCTTTGCACACGTGACTCCTGCCAGCTCCTCCAGGTTCTCAGTCAAGCCCTCTGGGGGACACATTCATTGGCCCTGGTGTGGGGCTGCTCCCCGAATTCTGGGCATTCATGGGCCGTAGATGTCTTCCTGCATGGCCATGTGCGTCTCTACTGGTGTTTTTATACTCACGGGTGTGGTTCTCAGACCTTCCTGGTCTTCACTGTGCCCTCCAGTGTCTGAGGGGAGAGGCCTGGGCTGCCCTCTCCCCTCTCTTCTCCCCTTTTTCTCCCCTCCCATCTGGTCTAGCACTACCTGTTTGCTATAAGGACCTGCTTGTGAATACCGTGGGCTTTGCAGACTCTATGATCCGTGTTGCAGTTCCTCAGCTTGGCCCTTGTCTCACACAAGTGATCACAGGCAATACACCATCGAGTGAGTATGGCCGAGTTCCCATTATATTTATTTATGGAATGCTGAAATGCAAATTTCTTATGATTTTCACATGTCAGGAAACACTGTGCTGCTTTTGATTTTTTTTTCAACTTTATAAAATATAGAAACCATTCCTAGCCTGCAGGCTGTACCAAAATTGGCAGTGGGTTAGATTGGGCCCACAGACCCCTGACCCCCAAGGCAGGGTAATACATGCCTTATGTTTTCAATACATACTTGTTGAATGACTGACTGACATCTTGGACTCTGGCAAGAGGTAGTGAGTTGTTGCTTTCCCATAATGAGCTCCATAATCTCTGTCCTTTATCACATTCCTTTTAAAGTACTGAAATTAAGAAAGAGGGCCAGCTGGTTTGCTTTATTCATACGTAACTCACTTCCCTAAAAACTTAACCTATCTTAAGGCTATGGTTCAGTGGGATTTTGTTTGTTTGTTTTTGTTTTTGTTTTTGTTTTAGCATATTCTGTTGTGTGACCATTACCACTCTTACTTCTAGAACATTTTTGTTGCCCAGAAAGAACTCCCACTGGCAGCCTCTCCCATCCTCTCCCTGCTTCTCTCTCAATCCCAGCCCTGGACAGCATGGGTGGCGCTCCATCTGTCTCTCTACATCTGCCTGCTCCACACATTTCTTCTAGGTGGAGTCATGTAGTACGTGGTATTTTGTGACTGGCCTTTAATTCGGTGGGATCCATGCCGTAGCACTCGTCAGAACTTCGTTTACTTTCTTTGTGAGATACTGGGGGATTTGAACACCAAACCACTGAAGAAAGTTCTAGCGTTGAAAAGGGCACAGTCTCTGTGTGTTGTCTGCTCATCATTAGTCAACGGGCAGAGTGGTCTTTTCACTCAGAACACGCGCCTCGAGGGCTGACTGCAGGCTTTGTTTTGTTGAGGTTTTGAGATAGGGTCTTGCACAGTTACCTGGGCTGATCTTTACCTCCCAATCTTAAGCAAGGCTCCTGTCTCAGCTTCCCAAGTAGCAGGCTACCACTTTAGGTTAGCCTTTGTTAAGAGAGTCTTCTTACATAGTCCCGGCCAGCCTTGAACTCCTTTTGTAGGTGAGAATGTTCTTAAACTTAAATCTTAAATAATTGCCTTAAATCCTTCATTTTATAAGTCTGGTTTCTAGGATAAGAATTGCATAAAATATTACCCAATTTAGAAGTAACTTAGAGACCTGTTTCCCTGCATAGGCTCATGCCACATTCACAGCTATTCTGAGTTAAAAGTTTTAAGCCAACATTCTTTTACCAATGTTACAAATTTATAAAAGTGACACCTGTAAGTTGCAGCTCTTATAACACAAGAACTTAAAATGATAAGATGAGTGTGAAATTGCAGAGCCAAGACCAACTCCATGGTGTTTGAAACAATATAGACATATTGTCCAAGAATCCTTAAGAGATTTTGACCAGGGGATTTCACAAGTCATTTCTCTTATTGGTCATCAGAAGTACTTCTGTAGTCAGCCTTTCATTTCTGTCTTTACCTGCTTCACTTTGGGGAGGGCTGCTTGGGATGATGGTCATCCAACAGCATTTGTAAGTACAAGAACACAAGTGATCTTCAACAGATAGAAGACATACAGAATGGACAGAACACCATGAATTAATTCCAAAGAGAAGAGAGTATGCCTGGCATGCCTGGCACCCGCTATCTCACCAAAGATTTTGGTCCAGGAGAGAGATGCCTGCTCTAAAGGTCACATCTCTTGCATCTCTGTGGGGAAGTGGAGATCTAAGTAGCAGGTGTTTTCTCTGCCTTCCTACTTGTGCTTCAAGCCACCACAGGAAAAGTCTTTTGAGGCTTATTCCCTACGACATAGAAAGGTCCTTCTTCTTAGAGGTCTCCAGCCCATGGTTTCCATAGTCAGGAGAACAATGTCACAGTTCACATCAACTTAGGTGCTATGGAGATGCCCATATCTCCATCCTGGTCACTCTATACCTATGAGTAAATTAAAATTCTATGCTGGGGAGAACATGGTCAACAGACAGACCAATTCACCCCCACTGAAAGACAAATTGCTATTATTAAGAGATCTACTTACCATAGGCATAAGGCATGGCTTCTATAAAACTTTCCCACCACAAATATATAGATATTTACCTCCATTTTCATCCTTTGAGACTTACGACTTACGACCCTGTCACTGAAGAATGACCCTTTGTATGAGGGCACTGATGTACTTAGAAATAATTTCAGGAATATCTTTGCTGTATAAAACTTCCATCCACCTAATAGATGAGACTTTCAGTCTCCTGTCCCTATTTAATTGTCTAAAGTATAATGTGGGGCATGAAACTAAAAGAGCATTAGCCAGAGCTGAATGCATGCTATCATTAAAGATATTTTTGCTGAGCCATGGTGGTGCACGTCTTTAATCCCAGCAAATTCCCAGCATGTATTAATGCATATATGTGAAAGAAAACACACCAGATTGTGGGGGTGTAAAATTTGGCTAGGTTAGCTTGAGCCAGTGAATATTGAATTACCAATTAGGGGATTCTCCTGTAGAGATATGTGGAATGTTCAATGATATAGTTAAGTCAGCAAACAAATTTGTGAGACAATGCATTCCCTGTGCTGTGATTGGCCCCAGTAACATTGCCCATAGGGACAAAGTCAAAAATTATCTTTTTACTGTCATGCCCTCTACCAACAAATGTCTGCTCTTTTTAAATGTTAATATACCTATGTGTCTTTTTCAAAGATGTTTATCATTTTAAAAAGTCAATGGTTCCTATTGCTTTTTGAATTTTATTTTCTCTATGTGTAAATGCTCTAATCACTTATTTGTTTCTATTCTCCATAGTTTCCTCATATTTAAGAATTTCATTCTTTTTGCTCAGAAGCTTTGGTATTTAATATTTGTTTCTTGTTAGAGCAATGTCTTCTATAGCTGAGACTTGGCTTATTATTTGCAATTAAGACTTGCTTTGAAGATTTAATCCTGCCTCTGCTGCAATGTGCCTTCAAGATAGTCACAAACCTCCTCTAAGGCTGGGCCCTACTGCTCAGTGTGAATGGAAAGACATTAGTGAATGAGTGTCCCTTAATCTCCATGGGTTTTGTGGGAATTACAAAAGCTCAGAGCTATGAGTCTTCTTAGCAGTGCTTTCATTGTGTGCCAAATTTTGGGTATGTTGTGCCTTCATTTTCATTAAATTCTAAAAAGTCTTTAATTTCTTTCTTTATTTCTTCCTTGATCCAGATATCATTGAGTAGGATGTTGTTCAGTTTCCATGTTTATGTGGCATTTCTGTTGTTGTTTTTTTTTTTTTTTTCAAACCCAGCCTAAGTCTTTGGTGATGTGGTAGGATGCACTGGGTTATCTTCAATCTTCTTGTATTTGTTGAGTCCTGTTTGCTACTGATCATATGATCAAATTTAGAGACGGCACCATGTGCTGCTGAGAATAAGGTATATTCTTTTGCTTTCGGATGAAATATCTACAAATATCTGCCAGATACATTTGGTTCATAAGTTCTGTTATATGTTCAGTTTTGACTCTAAGGAGGATGGTTCCAAGGATGGCCACAGCTACACCTAAATCCAGACCAGAAGAAGTACATTTTAACTCGCCCTGACTGTGCTCTGTCTCAGGGCTAAGACAGGACTATAGTTAATTCATTTTTAGTGTCATTTTTTTATTTTATGTGTCTGGATGTGTTGCCTGTGTATATCTTTGTGCAGTACCTGCAAGGCCAGAGAAGCATCAGATCCTTTGGGACTGTATTTACAGGAGTGGATCACCTACCAAGTTGTTCTAGGAATGAAACATATTTTCTTTCAGTTCACAATGTTCTTCACTAGCATTCTGCCTGTCTACTTGCACTTTTATTGAAAAATTATTTGACCTTTTAATTAAAGTATATTTTGTTATGTCTTGTACTCTCTCATTGCCTTCACTACATCTACCAAGTCAATCATTTTAAGTATGTTTTAGAAAGTATGTACAAATATGAGAAGACAATATGCTGAGTGCATTTCTGTTGGTTGTGTGTATACGATCCAGGGATGAACAATTAGATGAAGACTTGTGTTGGATAAGCAATTTGAAAAGTCTCTCTGCCTCAGGCTAATTCTCCCACTTGAGAGACACTTGCTGTGTTTCCACTTTCATGGTGAACCCATATCCCTCTGGAATCATAAACCAAATTATACTTTTTCAGAGGTAACCTTAGACATTATAATTTATGATTACAACACAAAAGGCACTAGTACATGCCATAAATTTTTACAACTGCAAAAGTTCTTTCATGTAACTTAAGAGTTCTCATTGCAGTTTTCACTATCAGAAAAGGACCTAATAGCATCCCCACTATAAAAGAGCTTAATAATCACAGACACAATTTTAGGAATTCTTATAGGATCATCATTAAGACTTAAGAAGTCACTTATTTGTCTATATAGCATCATTCCAAGAGAGTACATCTTCGTGTATCAGCAGAGATCTTCTGCTAAGGGGTGTACTACTACTTAGTGATTTTTATATCTTTATATAATGATATTTTATATATGTTTAATAATAACAGGAAAAGCATATTAATGCAGGAATATAATATAATATAATATAATATAATATAATATAATATAATATAATATAATATAATATAATATAATATAATATAATATAATTAAAATAATATAATATAATTAATATAATATAATATAATATAATATAATATAATATAATATAATATAGCAGGAATCTTTTGTAAAACGAATCCCTTACAGCCTTGCTTAATAAGGGCGCACCTGTCACAGATTATATAAGAATCTGAAGAAGGCATTTTCAGGAGGATCACCTGCTAGTGTTTAACTTGTCCCATTATAGCTCCCGAGAAGGTCCAGGGCAGCCAGGGATCTATCACACAGAGAAACTGTCTCAAAAAAACAAAACAAAACAAAACAAAATGAACATTAAACACTAGAAATCCTAAGGTTCACCCTTAGAGCATCCCACAGTAGAAGTGAATAGGGAACAGGCCTTAAACCCCAGCTATCTAGGATAAGATATTCTCACCACTACAATTGAATAAAGATTCATTTGAGCAAGTAAGTTACTACATTCCTTGGAGGAGCTGTCCCTGAACACATCTGTGCAGAGCTGGACCACTCGGTTTTCCCTGATTCTTGTTTGGCAGCGGTTGTCTGGTTATTACACGAATGATCCGTTATTAGATTTGTAGAAGTTGCTTAATAGAATCAGAAGGTTGCTTTACCACCTCCTTAAGAACAGGAACCCTGCCTGGCAGTGGTGGTGCACGCCTTTTGTCCCAGCACTTGGGAGGCAGAGGCAGGCAGATTTCTGAGTTCAATGTCAGCTTGGTCTACAGAGTGAAGTCCAGGACAGCCAGGGCTACACAGAGAAACCCTGTCTAGAAAAACCCTGCCTCAAAAATCCAAACCAAATAAACAAAGAAGAAAAACAAAAACCAGAAATCCTGTTTGTTTACTTTGAATCCCCGCCCCTGACATATTGCAACAGCACTGTATCCAGCACAGTCTAGGAGCTCGGAAGCCAGGGGTCTAACAAAGCAGAACAGATTCAGAGGAAGATTTCAGAAGGAAGTGCATACATTCCCCATAACCTAGCTTAGCACACAGATGACCTCAGAGGTGCTCCACCTACACTCAGAAAGTAGGCAAGGGACCCACAACCAAGGTAGCATTTTCCTCCTTGTAGGTGACACCGACTGCCAGTGTAGTGACATGGAACCCCTCAGTGTGGGATAAGAGAACACATCCCACAGCTTGCCATATGGGGATTTGGATAATCATCTTGGCAGTCTCACCCCTTTTGTGTCCCCTTGGTCTCAGGACCCTGCCTGATTGAAGCAACTCCATGGACTCAGGTACAGCAATGGGTTATACAAATGCAAGAAGTTTGGAAACCATGGCTCTACTGATACTGCGCTGGGTTAACACCACCCAAACCACTGCAGTTTAAATGCTCCCAAGCCAGCATCCCTGTGACATCACCAGTGACAAGTACTGTAGAGCATTGTGGGATATGTAGTCTTGGTCTCCAGGGCTATCTCAGAGTTACTTGCAGCTTCTGCTGCCTCCCTAGCTCGACAGGGACACATTTCTCACTGCATAAATTATTTAACAACAAACAATTCTCAGCTCTAAAACCAAAGACATTATTTGTTTAAAACCACCTGCGTCTGAGAAGGCTGCTCTTGCTTGTCAGTCCCCTCTACACACAATTAAAACATCTGGACATTTACTGAAGTCCCGTGCTGCTGAGGCTGCTGCTGCCTATTCTCAAGCTGCCCTTACAAACACACACACACACTCACACACACACCACACACACACATACACACACAAAACAGGAACCTCTTGAGGCCAGAGTGCCATCCAAAATCTCACTGATCACTGTCCGGAAACATTTAATAAATTAGTATGTCTCAACTCAACAATGTTCATGCCAGACCTTCCTGTCCTCGACTTGAGGGTGAGGATTCATTTAATTTCCTAACAAAAGCAGTATAAGCGCCCCACACCGGTAGCATAGCAACATTGTCACCTTTTGTCCCTAAGCCCAAAGAGCCAGGGATGAGATATTCAGGTTATGCACAAAAGTTTCCTAAAAATCCCAGGACAGCTGCAGAGGCAGAGGAAAGTGTGTGACATGCAGACACATTGGGTGCCTGGCTGGACAGACTCTCTCATTGAGGTTATTATTATTAATTAATTAATTAATTAATTTGTTTGTTTGTTTGGTTGGTTGGTTTGGTTTTTGATTGTTTTCTGTTTTTTTGTTTGTTTGTTTGTTTTTGTTTGTTTGTTTTTCCGAGACAGGGTTTCTCTGTGTAACCCTGGCTGTCCTGGAACTCACTCTGTAGACCAGGCTGGCCTCGAACTCAGAAATCCACCTGCCTCTGCCTCCCAAGTGCTGGGACTACAGGCGTGCGCCACCATGCCCAGCTATTATTTATTTTTAATAGAAAATAATATAAAATATATCTGAGATTTCTTATTCTTTTGGCTGATTTTCTTTCTTCCTCTACCAAATAATATAGCAGGACCAAATATCTGTGTTATAGGCCACTTCATTAAGGTAAGTTCCAGGACAGCCACAGATATGCAGAGAAAGACTACATCAACTCTGGAAAAAAAATCTCACAAGGCAAAACTCCAATATTAATACAAATGAAGATTCTAGAGTGTGTAATTGTGGAATCACATACTCCTCCACGGATAGGAACAATATAAATGTCTATATAATTTGTGTTCAAATTCAGCAGTTGAGTCCTAGAAATTTGAAATAACACACAATGTTTTGGGTGAGAATGAATAAATAAATAAATATTTTTTCCAAGAGCATTTTATTTTACATAGGTTTTAGGAGAACATCAAGGACTGCAGCTCATCAGTAACATAGTATAATTTTAACTTGTTGATACTCAGAGCTGCTTTAGATCTAAATATATTAATTTTTTAATTTTATTAAGATTGAGTAGATATGGTCTTCCTCTCTCTCTTCATCTGTTTCTTTGTTTTTTTTTTATAGTTGATGTTTATTGTAAGAAATGTTCTCTTTTTATTCCTATAAACACACATTTACCACCTAAGGTATTTAATGCTAAATGTATATGTGAAAAGTAAACATAACAGCAATTGTAATACTTTTCAGTTATTAGCACAGTGAGTAGCACATAGGCATGCACACTGTATTTGACTTGTTTAGCATCTATGTTAAAGAACTTTTATTTCAGCGATAATGCATTGTACTGTGTAAGGTGAAAAAAGTATCATCAATTAAAAAAACACATTCAGTACATTGCACTTTCTAATTTCTTTTAGTTTAGAAAATTTGTATGTCATCAATTTTATTTTCACAGGAAATTTTCATTTTACACTGTACTGTATTACTCTCCTTTTCTCTTTCCTTCTTCCTCCTCTGTCCCTTCTCTCCCCATTCACTTCCCCTCCACCCTCTCTCTCAGTATTCATGGCCAGCCTCTGTCCCTCTTCTCTCTCTCTCTCTCTCTCTCTCTCTCTCTGTGTGTGTGTGTGTGTGTGTGTCTTCCTGCCTTTCTGTGTCTCTACTGCCCACTCAACTACTCTTTCCATGCCCTAAATAAAATATTCTATTCTATATAAAAAAACAATTGAGAAAACATAAATAATGCTAATCTTAGATGGAAATATGTCTATGTGAGAATATGAATCCAGTGTAATCCAAGACCAAATTTCCATTTAAAGGTATTAACTGAACCCCTCCAAATATAACTCAGCATATGCCACAGCAAAATATACCTGATTATTAATACTACTGTGGCAAGGAATTAAAAAAAAATTGACCTACCACAATCAGTTACCTTGGACAGACATTCATTTCTGCACCACAGGCTATGCCCACCCAGGTACGATGCTTACCATGGATATCACCCACTCTCTATCCTCAAACAAACCCACTCCTTATTTGTGAATTCCTGTGTATCAACCCCCATCTATAGCAAGCGTGAACTTGCAAACATACCTCTTGTGAGACAGATGACCAGGTAGGCTGCCTACCCATGCACATCCAATACTCTCCTGGAACCCAACCCTGACACCACCCACATTCATCCCTAACATCCTTGTCACCTTATCCCAGCCAGTAACTTGAGCAGAGACTCACTGCTGGACCAGAGGCCACATTGCATTCTTCCAGGACTCCAAAAACACTGATTATCCACTGTCTTGCTGCTCCCAACAGTATCCATAATAACACGATCCTGCCTCTGGAGCATGAAGAACTTCCACTTTTGATGGAGAAACCCTTCTGGTTCATCGACCACTTAGTCTGACAAAACTCCAGGTGGAGTTCCAGCACCCCAAGTCCTTCACTCATTCGGGGCCTCTCATGACACTACCCCCAGTTACCCTGCTCCTCTTGTCACTGTGTCCCATGCCCCAAATAAGATAGAGATACTAGGTTCAAGAAGCGACCACACCAGGGGCCACAACAAGAGCCCCCATTTTAGGTTTAGAACCCTTGTTCAGCCACAGACCACACAGACAGAATGACAAACAAACAGGGAGAAAGGACCAAAACACACATCTAACAAAGACAAACCCAAAAATCAGCACCTAGACCTATAATCACCTCAAACCCAGATGGCTTTTCTTATTTAAAGGTGTATTTGACCGTGTTATTCCTGGCAGATTCAAATTTGTAATTAACTAGTAAAATATATTAGCATTATCTGACATGAGAAGTAATGAACACATTCCTGTCATAATAACTCATTTAATTCTGTGGTGCATATATAAAGTCAGGGGTTAAATACAGTGTGATAATATATTTTAAATTAAGGTGAATGTTCAGTAAAGCAGATGTTACATGATTTATACTTTCTTTTTCAATACTCACATTATATACAAATGTATAAAAGTATGAATGCCACATAGAGTCTGTGAATCTTATTTAATATACTAAATCTCTTTGTACCACAGAGCCGTTTATTCATACGGAAATCACAGAGTAAAATGATTTCTCAGGGAGTGCATTAAATTTCTGTCTTTATGAGTAGTATAATTGTTATTTATCATATAAGTCAGATAAGTATCCATTATCCAATTTTCATCTTTGCAAGCAGTGTTCTGATAAATGGTCTCTCCCAAAAATGATCTCTAAATCATTGAGAACACAGTCTAGGAATTGCTATTTTCAACTTATTCTAGATAAAACAGTGGGATCAGAAATAAGCATAAATATGAAAAAAAACAGAATTTATAAAAGCAACAATGTAACTTATCATTCTGTGTGTCTCTGCAAGGCTAAGAATGGAGAGGGTTAGTTAGTAATAGCCCTATTACACAAAGAATAAATGTCAGGGTTAGGGTCAGTCTCAGGATTAGATCTAAGGATTTCTTTGTTTTGCTGTGTGAACTCAGCTTCTTTTAGTTAATCTTTTTTTAGTTAATCTGCCTACCTAATCCTCTTTTTTTCACATTATCAAAATTTCTTTCCTACCCCAAGGAAAGAGGGCAGTGAGTTATCCACTAATCTAGAATTCCCAGACTGGAGATATCTTTACATTACTATAGGGCCCAGTTCATATACAACAGAAAACCTCTACTGCTTTGGTTGTTTTAGTTTCAACTGGGGATTCTCATTAGATGGATGAAATCATGGGACTTGGCGCCCTTCTTTGGTAATGATATCATAAATATCACATGGGCCGTGTGTCTTCACCACAGCTTTAGTCAATATAACCAAATGGTACAAGACAAAATGGTGAAGATACTTATTCTTCATGGTCTCAGTGAGTCAATAGGATCCCTATTACACAAAATATCAGACCTATAAGATATTCATTTTATATCTCTATCTTTTGATTTATTCTTATTCTGATAGCTTCTTCCTTTCTTATTTAATGACTTCTCAAAAGATCCTTAAAGTTGATCCATACACATACTTCCAAAACTAGCATACTAACAAAGGAAGTGAAAATTTTGATATTCACAAAACCCAACCGATAATCATAAGATAAGCTTTCAAGGGACAGACAGACTTCTACTGGCAAAGAATATTTGTGCTACACTGTGCTGATTTTCACTGTCAGATATTTCTGCAGCTAATTTTCCTCTGACATAAAATTCCTTTCAGTACTCTTCTACTCTACACATGCCTGGTTTACTTTCTTCTGAGACTAGCAATATGTTTACTGAAAAACTTTATGTGAAATTTGCATCTGACAGTAAAAATATGGAAATTTAATTCCAACAAGCAATAAACACAAATTAATGGCTTACTAAAATATGTCCCTTTATTACCTATGGATAGATTATACACATGAGATCATGATTTGTATTTAATATCATGTACATAATAGCAAATGGATTACAAGTAAATTCAACTTGCTAACAGCATAATTTCATTATGACATTACACATAAAAAACATATGAAAGGATGAAAATATATTTAATCAATAAATCCACACAGGTAAAATAAATATAAAATAATAATATGTGTATTAATCATTCTTTGGAATAGGTAAAATAAGGATGTATTTTTAAATTTTATTGTCTACTTTTTTTTTTTAAAGGCTTATTTTATTTATATATGTGAGTACACTGTAGCTGTCTTCAGACACACCAGAAGAGGGCATCAGAACCCATTACAGGTGGTTGTGAGCCACGATGTGGTTGCTGAGAATTGAACTCAGGACCTCTGGAAGAGCAGTTAGTGCTCTTAACCACTGAGCCATCTCTCCAGCCCTATTGTCTACTTTTAAGGACATGATATATGTAAACATGTAATTATGGTCCATATGGTATCTCATTGATCCCTATCCAAATTCTAGCTCATAACACAGTCTGCATCCCTTAAGGTCCTAAATTAATTTTAAAGAGTTTACAACTCCTAGACCAGTAGATGTAATTCATATTAGACATACTTCTCACTCATACAAGAAAAACATAGCTGTTCATTAAATTATGACATATACCTATTTGAAGTTTTATACAGACAAAAACATGTTAATTTAAAAATATCTTTATCTTTTTAAAGTCTTTCTTTCAGCGATCTCTTATTGTGAAGATTCCTAGAAAGTGAGTCAGAGAGTTAATGTGTGGTACAGGAAACCTGAAGGGTCTCCAGGCGGGAGTGTAAAATCACGGATAACAGGAATCTACTGTCACCAGATTTCATGTGCGTGGGGTGGCAGGTCTTGGCATACAGAAGCTAAAGCATCTGCTTTTCCATTCCTCTCTAAAATGCCAAATCTTTATTGTCAGACTTCATTTTAGAAAACCAGACATAATTTTGAACTCAGTAAACTCACAGGCACTAGTTTCCATGTTGTCCCCAACAAAGCCTGAGCCTAAATCCAGTTTGTAGGTTAATCACCAACAAGACTAGAGTTTCCAGGTTATACCCTCATCAAGACCAGTGTCTCAGTGTATTCCCTCCAACAAACCTGCATCCCAAGTTTACAGGTCCATCCCTTGCCTAATGACCATCAGTGCAGATGGGAGCAGAAGTTAAGTTTATGATATAACTTCCAGCACCAGCCAATTATGTTAAAGGCCACAGTAGCTTTCCAATTAGATGCTTGCATATGTACTGCCTGCTTGATGCTTACCATAAAGGGTTGCCAATATAGACATTAGGGGCTCCCCCACCATCAAAAACATTATGTGAAACGGTGGTGCATTGGGGGACGGGGCCCGAGCTAGGTCTAATAGAAAAAAGACCTGCTTTGAGCTGTGTCTAATCAGTTCCTGCATGTGCCTTTTTTGGTAATCACTAACATTCCCCTGACTCAACATGTTCAATTTCCACTAATGTGGAATAGCAGGCCAAAACCTGTCCTTAAAAGGGAAAATACTGGAATTGAGGTGATGATGGTAGAGTATTGGTCCAATATTCAAAACCTATGGTTCACAATAAGAGACTGCAAAAGGCTCCAAACAACTTTCCTATCTGACCATGAAACTGGTAAAGCAGCCTGCACAGCAGCCTGGACCTGTTACAGAGCCTTCTCCGGTTTTTAGCCCACAACAGAAAGCTAGCAGCTTTCTGGTCTACTTGTTGTACTGGCTGGGGTAACAAATCCAAGTGAGCAGTTAGGTGTCTCCAGAGTCCTGATATGCACACTAACTGTTGTGCTTCTTCATTTGTTTTTGGGAGTGTCCAAGTGCAATGACTTATCTTTCACCTTGGAATTAGTGTATCTGAATATCCTACATTACTATATTCCTAAATATGTTGAGCACAGGTTCTCTGCCCATGTTGATGAAGAGAAACAAGATGAGAAGTAAGAGCTTGGGTGTTGGGCAATCCCTGGGGATTGATGGGAAGCATTAGTCAAATGTAGCCAGATGTTTGCATCTGAGAGGTCCCTTGTGGTACTCCTCACTTGCTAGATCAGGCTGTGACCTCTGAATAACTTCACTATCAGGGCTTAATCTGCTCAAAACATTTGGACCAGGAATTGATTGAAGAAATGTATGCTAAGCAGGCCGGTTAGAGACTAGGATGTTAGGATTCTCATGTTCGTTCACAAGGTTTTTCTAGAAATCTGTCTCCAAACCATAACAAAGGAGACAACTCTGCTGCACAACCAGTCACTTTGCACATGCTCACAGCAATAACAACAACAACAACAGTAACAACAACAACAATAACAATAATAATAATAAATAAAACAGGTAAGTAGCAAGCTGCTTAAAGTGTCAATACAGAGTCATAATCAACATTAAGTCCTGGTGTGCCTGAAGTCGTCATTTTCTAATTGAGGAAAGCAGAGTTCTGCCACAGGGGACAGACTACACTGGGTGACAGCCATTTGAGAAGAAAAAGCATCTATGTACTTGCAAACATGAGCCTAGCACGGCTATCCTCTGAGAGGCAACACCAGCGATTGACTGAGACAGATGCGAATACTCACAGCCAACCATGGGATTCAGGTCATGGATCCCTATGAAGAGTTTGGGGAAGGATTGATGAAGCTGCATGGGAAGCCAATCCCTTAAGAAGACAAACACTATCAAGTAACCCAGACCCCTGGGAGCTCAGAAAGACTAAGCCATCGACCAATGAGCATGGGCTGTTCCATGGCCTCAGGAACATAAGTAGCAGAGGACATCATTGTCAGTACTCAGTGGGAGACTATACGGCTAATTCTGTAGAAATGTGATGCCCCAGAGAAGGAGAATGGGCGAGGTGAGGAGGTGGTCTGTGGGTGGATGAGAGGAGTAGAGGTGAGTGTGATGAATTACCCTCTCAAAGCAAATGGGAGGGGGAATGGGGTAAAGAGCCCTGGGAGTAGAGACCAGAGTGTGGGGCAACAATTGGAATGTTAATAAGTAAACCAATTAAAAAGTAATTAAGAGAGAGAGAGAGAGAGAGAGAGAGAGAGAGAAACAGAGACAGAGACAGAGACAGAGACAGAGAGAGACAGAGAGACTGTTGTATGGAGGGCTAGCCTTATCCAGCAAGTCTTTCCATGAGGTCCTCATGCATGGAGAATGACAAAGCTCCTTTTCAAACCCAGGAACATACTTGGCAGAGTCAATAACAGCCTGGGGCCTGGGCCTTGGGAGATTTTCCAGAGGCCACAATATACTGACAATAAAATAGAGCTCCTTTTCTAAAACTAGGAATATGCTGGAGAGAGCTGGTACTGGTCTGAGGTCAGGGCCTTCAGGACATTTTATGTCCTCAGAACCCAACTCTGTCCACCATATGGGGCTGCAGTTATCAGTCCTAAGGCCACTTTAGGCTTAGGCAGTAATGTTCCTGAGATAAGGTCTTTTCTCCAAGTGCAGAATTTTATGATAGCTTCTGCTGACTTCCTGTTTATTTCCATTTTCCCTCTGTAAGTAATTCACAAGATGGTTTACTTCAGAGCTTTACTTAGCATAAGACATGGCTTCTGCAAGATCTCCTCATCACAATATTTATACATAATTTTATCATTTTAAAGTTTTATTTTAAAAGACATATATTTTATATTCATATTTTTGTCAAAAATATATTTTATATTTATATAAATACACATTTATGTTTTATAATCATATTTTTATAATTTTATTTTTATTTAAAATATAAAATAAATATATAAAAATAAATATATATAATACAGAAATACATACACAAATATATGAATAAATATGTAAATATATGCTTTTCTTAAGAGCTTCATTTAGCATAAGGCATGGCTGCTGTAAGACCTCCAGCCCACAACTTTGATTCTTACGTTTTTTTCTTTTTAAGGATATATATATATATATATATATATATATATATATATATATATATGTGTGTGTGTGTGTGTGTGTGTGTGTGTGTGTGTGTCTGTGTGTGTGTGTGTGCAGTACTTATTTCCTACATACACTTCCTGAAAAATGAGGTTTGGAGAGCACATACTGTATATACACATATATACAAACATATATATAAACATATATATACAAACATATATATATATATATATATATATATATATATACATGTATATGTATATATTATGTATATATGTGTGTACCATGAATAAGGACAGTCTCCTTTCCCTATTTAAATTGGGTCTATTTCATTTACAAATTTTTTAGCATACAGAATAAAATCTGACTGGAGATGTTGCGAGTCTCTGCAGATATCCACTATATATCATTAAGTCTGCCTCACATAGTGACACTTTAGGTAAAACCGAACCACAAGTATTCAGTGTGTGCATCGGATGCATGGGGACCCATCACCTGCGTTCACACAATGCCATCAAGACACACAACCATTTACGGGTGTGCACAGCTCAAGGCTTTCTCACAAAATGATAGAACTACCATGATTGTGGATGTCACCGACAGGGGTGGTAGACAGGGTCAGCGTGTCTTGGCGAGATTGTGGGCGTCACTGACACGGGAGGTGGGCAGAGCTCAGTGAGACTGACTGTTACTGTGGGTGTCACTGACAAGGGAGGTGGGTGAGCCTTCATGTTTTTTAAGCCTTACTACTGTTGGTCTTTCTTAAAGTTTAACCCCTCAGTAGGTTAAATCATGTACCAGATTAGAGAGTGGTCACTAAGCTCTCAGTGTGAAGAGGACAAATAAGTATCATTTCTTACAGTTTGCTCTCCAAACCTCATTTTTCAGGAAGTGTGTGTAGGAAATAAGTACTGCACAGAAATACAGACCAGCATGTTTTTCTTTAAATATTCAACATTTTCTTTAATTCACACCACCTGAAATTTTCAGCAAAGGTGGGAAGACTCAGGTAATACATCTTGGATTCACTGAGAGAATGACTCATCTCTGGGCAGCAGGCTGTTCTGTGAATATTTAGGAGCGAACCCTGGCTTCGAATCAAGTCCCATTGCAGCTTGCTGGGCATAATCTGATTTGGTTGTCAAAACAAAAGTACCAAGAAACAAAATCACCCACACAGTTGGAAATGATTTCAGCTTGCACAAGCCAAGAGCCAAGAAGAAATTGGCTGTGTGGGAAATTCGCAGTTAGCAGAGCCCTGAGCTTCCAAAGATGTGCACTTTGGCATTCCTCTCTGGAGAAAGAGCAGCCCCCCCCCCACAGCGACCCCTGCTGTGAAGAAGTGGCAGTACCTGGAGCTCAGAGTCAGAGCTGGGGATCTAGGGAGATTTGTGTCTTCTGGATCCTTCCTTGGTCCCTGCTCCAGCCGTGGCCTCTATAAGTGTGGACAAGCTGACAGAAGGACTAACTATGGACCTGCCCTGCGAAGACTGCAAGACTATCCCGAAACTTGGGGGAGTGTGAGTGAGTCAACCAGGGCTGTCCTGTGTTTTCCCTGTCTGTCAAGTGTACTCTTGGGCCATGGACCAAAGGCAACAGGGAAACTACAGCTAGATGACAAGACCAGCTGAGACAGAATACCAGTTGAGCACTTGTCTGTGCCATCTCAAAAATCTTAGAAGAACAGAAAGGAAAGCAGCTGCAAGGAGATTTTGTTTGCACTGAATTTGATGCATTGTGTGAGAGGGGGACAGTGTGGCAAGTCTTTGCAAACTTTGTAGGGCTGAATGGGTCATTAACCTAAGGTAGGCAGTATGAAGTCTGCTTTTTGAAATGTCAAGAGGCTGAGCTGGTTAGAAAACAATCTGAACCCACAGCACCTGCAATGCAACTCCATCCTTGAACCCAGGGGCTAGGCGTTTTGGTCAGCCTTTAGGAGCACACATTCCAGAACCTGAGTTCCTGCAGAATTCCACCTCTCCCTGGCTGGCAGAGTTCAATCCTGTCAGTGAATGTTTAGACGAACAAAATCACATATGAGGATTCAAATCACCTTTGGAAAACAACTAGGGCCTCCTGACAGCCTAAGGGAATATGGCTTGGGTGACAAGTCATAGCTACTAGAGAAGGGGGTCCACATAATGAGCACTGAGGTCCCCATCACCTGTAGCACCAGTGAGGTAGCATCCCTTGTGGTGAAGAAGTCACTGCACTGCAGCTCTGTAGGAGAAATGAGGATCTTCACATGGAGACTTTAGCATTCTTGCCAGGCCTCATTCCTTGACTCTGCCTCCTGCATTGCCCTCAACCACCACAACCATCCTGCATGACAGCGGTTCCTTGGAGGGGACCAAGATAACTCGAATAAAATAAAATAAAATAAAATAAAATAAAATAAAATAAAATAAAATAAAATAAAATAAAATAAAATGAAATAAAATAAAATAAAATAAAATAAAATAAGGAGCATAATATTAGTTATATCAATTTGGCTCCAGTCTGTTATTTTGTAGATCATTAACATTTCCCTAGCACTACAAATATCTTCTCACCTCATTGGAACTCACTTTGTAGACCAGGCTACTCAGAGAGATCCACCTGCTTGATTCACTCCCATAGTGTTTGGGTTAAAGGTCTGAGTCGCCACACCTAGCAGAAGACACTCACCTTTAACCCAGAGATTGAATCTGGAACACACACCTTTAATTTTGGCCACACCTTCATCTTGAGGCCTATATAAGAACACAGAGGAAGCAAGTTTTCACATTGCCTGCTTACTTTCTCCTAGATAGCAAGGCTTAGGACTTCCCTGGCATTATTGATTACTTGTCTGTGATTCCATCTTCTACTGAAGACCAGCTGAGACATCCAGCCTCAGGGACTGAGACCTTCTGGATTCTTGGACTTTGCTTCCCATCCAGCTGTTGTGGAATAAGGCAGACAGCATCATGTAAGTCATTCTAATATAATCCCCTATCTGGAAAGAGAGAGTGAGTGAGAGACCATTCTATGTGATCTTTTAGTCTTTAAAACAGGCACCCCATGTAGATTTACTGACCCATGAGCACTTCCCCTATTGCCTGTCTCATCAGTGCACTATAATTTTAACTCTAGAAAATTGCATCTAGATTGGTAGAATCTCAATTTGAGAAGCTTCCTTCTTTTCTTGTTTTCATTATTTTGATTTTTGAGACCATGCTTTCCTGTGCAACACTAGCTGTCTTGAAACTAGTTCTGTCTACCAGGTTGGCCTTGAGATCAGAGAGCCTTGCTTCTATTCCCAATCTGCTTCATTCCTATAGGTGCTGAGATTAAAGTCTTGCACCACCAGACTGGGCAGAATCTTGCCTCCTTAGGCAATGCTAATAGATGCTAGTATTGTGGGTTTAACACCCAATTTACCACAGTGCAATGCTTGGGAGGGTGTAATTAACTAACTGGAGATTTCTCTATATCAGAAGGTCAAGGACTTACCCTCATCATTCCATGGATAACCTGAAGGTTCTCAGTTTTGTCAAAAATACAGCAGATTCTGAAGAGCATTTACTGCTGAGTGCACATGATTTGCCAGCTGTGAGTTCAAGATCTTCCACGTCTCAGCCACTTTCTTTCTGTGGAGATTCAAACCACAGATTTGATGATGGCTGGATTGTTGATTGGGATCTATACCCCTTTTATTATATATTTGAGAGTTTGGACAACCTGAGATACAGCAGCAGATTGAATTGTGCCATGAAGGGCACAGAGTTCTTCCAAACTGAGGGTCAGAGGGAGCCACAAGTGCCCTCAAGAGATGTGGACAACAACAAAGTCAAAGGTATAGAGGAGCCAGACCAACCCTTGCCAAGCTTGCTCAGGAAGAAAGCCCTGGAACTTGAGACCTGTGATGGTGGAGGCTGCACTGACCAGGATCGTGCTTCTGACATTTCCAGGAATCTAGGCTATTGGGGATGGCTTCAAAGGACTTTCAGCTAAAATAAGAAGTGAATGAATTCACCCAGAACTCTGTTTGGGGCCCAGGAACCCTGATGCCTGCTAAGACTTTTAATTGGAGGATCATCTGTAAGCTCCTGTATTACAACAAAGGAACTCGCAAGGAAGCTGTGTCTTTGAAGCCAGTTACTTCATGTTTGGTATTTTACAGCTTTCTTAATAAAAGTGTTGAAATGCTGGAAATTTGTGTTCTTGTTGAAATGGACCTAGGGAAAAGATGAAGTGTGGAGTGGATACACATCTGGATACACTGTTCTCTAAACCAGGTACCACAAATAGACTTGTTGGCCCATTATCCTTTTCCCTATCTAATAAGTTGCCTATTATGTTTAACTATACACAATTGTACCCAGAGTGAGAGGAATTTTACTTTGATAACCTTCAGTCTTTTGTTTTGTTTTCTTGTTTTCATTTTTGATACTAGGTCCCAGGACTAAATGGTGTTTTATTAAAAAGTTTTCAATCTGGGCGGTGGTGGCACATGCCTGTAATCCCAGTAATCTGGGAGGCAGAGGCAGGAGGATTTCTGAGTTCCAGGACAGCCTGGTCTACAGAGTGAGTTCCAGGACAGCCAGAACTACACAGAGAAACTCCGTCTTGAAAATTAAAAAAAAAAAAAAAAAAAAAAAAAAAGATTAGAGGAATTTGATCCTCAGTACTAGGGAAGGTAAAAATAAAGAATATGGTAGGCATTTTGCCTATGGTATGTGTTCATATGTAGTCACAGGTGATTGTGAGCCCCCATAAAGGTACTAGATGCAAATCTTTTTTTTTTAAAACAATCATTAAGTACTCTAAATTGTGGAGCCAGTGGGACATTTCTCTAGCCCATGAAGGGATTTGTGTGTGTGTGTGTGTTTGTGAGTGTGTTTGTGTGTATGTGTGTGTGTTGTTTTCTTTAAGTGTATAGAATGATAGTAGACTGTAGAGTTGGTTAGGTTCAACTCTTTTTCCTTTTTTTTTTTTTTGGTTGTTTGAAACAGGGTTTCTCTGTGTAGCCCTGGCTGTCCTGGAACTCACTCTGTAGACCAGGCTGGCCTCAAACTCAGAAATTCGCCTGCCTCTGCCTCCCAGAGTGCTGGGATTACAGGTGTGTACCACCACTGCCCTGATCCCTGATGACTTTGAACTTAGAGATTTCCCTGTCAAAATATTCTGGGATTCATAGCCACTGTGTCTCAAGATCTCTAAGCCAAGATCCAGGTCAGGTTCATTCCAGATATAATCAAGTTGACCACCAGGGATAGCTACTACATGGAATATAGTTGGTCTTGCCAGTTGCTTCTTGCCAGTTACTTCAGTCCACTTCACAGATAAACTAAAGTGAGGTGGGGTTTAATTTCTGGAAAACTTGATTTGTTTACTTCTAGTTTGTTCTTATTTCTGAGATACTAACCCCTTATATAGAGATCAGAATATTTGGAAGATTTGTAGACTGCAGTCCTCATTCTTTTAGTATGGTGTTTGTTAAAAACATGGCTACTTTTCAGCCACTCCTCTGGAGTTGACAGATTGGACTTAGAGGGGAAAGAACCCCATTTGGGGAGAATTAGCAGATCTTTGTAAATTTTGTTCTCTTCTGATACTTGACTAATTTCCATTATTTGGGAGGCATCTTTGGTTGGGACAATTTTGTATAGAAAACAGTTTTAGTTTCTTGTGGGCTTTGCTTGGTGTTGTTTTTCCTTCAATATAGACACCAAGCTCACAGCCTCTTGAAAGACAGGCAAGTACTGCATTCCTGATCCATATCTATAGTCTAAGCATCTATCTGAGTATCAGACCTGTCTACCCTCCATATTACACCATCAATAAGGATTTTCTCACTGGCTTTTCATAGCAGAAACCTTGGTGAGCATAGGTGCTCTTAAATGAGCAATCAAATGAATTACTATTTTTAATTTTTTATTTATGTATTTATTTATTTATTCAGAACGGATACTGTTTCTATAGTCTAGCCTGGTCTTGAGCTCATTATGCAAATGAAGCTGTCCTTGAACTCCTGATTCTCCTCATTCTACCTCCCAGACACTGAAATTATAGGTGTAATAACCCATACCTGGCTTTAAATTTGAAGATATATTTTATTATCTGTAGAGAAATGGCATGAGGAGATTGCTCCCAGCTTGCTAGTTTCCAGGCAACCTAGGGTCTTTGTCATTCTCAGCCTACCAAGACAGAGGAGACACACTTCCTCATGCAGAGAACCTGATGTTCTCCCAAGCAAGCTGCAAACCTGAGGAAGTGACCTTCCTGCTCCCTTTCCCATGAGAAAGTAACTTTGCTTATAGTTTAATAGACATCATGATGGGCAGCAATGCAGCAAGCAGCAGGCATGGCAGCTGGAGTAGAATGCAGAGAGCTCACATCTGCAGGCACAAAGTGCGAAGCAGAGAAAGCAGACTGAATATGGCAACAGTCTTTAACCTCTCAAAACTGACCTCTGGGGACTCACTTCTTCCAGCAAGGACGCATCTGTTAATCCCTTCCAAGGAGCACCACCAGCTAAGTGTCCAAATATCTGAGTCTGTGGGGACATTCTTATTCAGTTATATTAATGACTGTGACGTGCACATTAGCAGAATTCTGAAGTCATTTGCTTTTAAAAGTAGGTGTATAGATTCAGAGTTTCTTGGAAACAGTAATTTTCTAATAGAAATTTCTCTGACTCTTAAGTGATAAAGTCTTCAGGACTGGTAAATAAGCTACTTAAGGAGAATTTAAGAGAAACATATGGCAGTTCTGGGCTTGTAATGAATACACCATTGAACACCCTCACACCTGCCTGGAACAAATTTGAAAGCAAAACTCTTCTGTTCACAGAATTAGTAATTTATTCTCAGGGCCTTTTCCATATGCCCCTAAAACATTTAAATTTTCTTTTTTACTCCTATGACTTAGCTGACAACTTCTGTGTGTCTTTAGCCATATTTATATGTCATTAATACAAATTTAAGCCATATATTTTTAGCCATATATAATATGTCATTAATACAAATTTCAGAAACAGAAATCAAATCAAAGGTCATTTTAAAAACTAAAGAGTCATGTGTATGGATAAAGTATGTTTTAAGTGTTAAAGATTCTTATAAATCTTACAAAAGCTAATTTGACTTTGATAGGGTATTTAATGCTTCATATAATAATCTTTGATATAAACATGCATAATTACCAAAAGCACTGTAAATATTGTATTAATTTATGAAATATAATGCAGTGATAGCCTAAGTTGTGGCTAGAAAAATTTGACTTTGTGCCTCTTTTGATCTAATAATGAGCTTACTAGTTAGTCCCTAAGACTGAAGCTAGAGACGTGTCAGCATTTGGTAATCCTGGTGTTGTATGGTACAGTTTAGTTCTGCCAGTGTTTTCTGTCCTCTGGCCCCCTCTTCCCTTATCTGCCCTCATGGCTCTGCTCTTGTCTTTGTCTACCCAGTCTGCAGGTCCTCACCCCTCTGCAGTCTCCCAGTAAACCTCCTTACACCTGACCTCTTGCATGTAGTAATTTCTCAAGAGCACATCTTGGCATGGGTGTGCAGTAATACCCCCTTGCTGTATTATATTTCAGCCTCATGTATTACATTTGTTTTCATGATAATCAGTCCCTTGTGGTGTGTTCTTTTAATGAACTTCTTACGGGGTGCAGCTTGTATGGCAGATGTGTTATACTGTGTGTGTTTTCTTGAGTGGCTAGTATGACCTAGTTTAAGAGCCATTTTCTGTCAGATGATGAAGGATGTTAGCATTCTGTCCAAACTCCACCCCATAGTTCCCTGGCAATAGCCAGGTAGGCCTGACCCACTATAAAAGAGGCTGGTTGCCCCCTCTTTGCTCTCCTGCCCTCTTGGTCTCTTGCTCCTCCCTTGCTCTTTTCCTGATTCCCCTTTTCCCTTCTCTCATTCCCTTCGCCCCTCTCTCTCCACGTGCCATGGCTGGCCTCTACATCTCTACTCTACTTCTCTACTCTCTCTTTCTCTGCCTCTACCACCCTCTTAACTCCCGGCCCCATGCCCTTAATAAACTCTATTCTATACTATACTATCATGTGGCTGGTCCTCAGGGGGAAGGGATGCCTTGGCATGGCCCGCTGAGGCACCCCATTCTCCCATACCTCAATACACCACCATAGAACATATCTCCTCCTCTCTGTATCTTTCTACAAACACTCCAAAGGAAATATTTTAGTAGATTGTTTAACTAATTAGTGGTAGCAAGTAAGTGACTATTAATTTGACTTATTGATGTTTTATGCAAAGTGAATGTTAAGTGTTGTTATTCAGGAGGGCATGGAATCATTCTCTATAGACCTAACTCACCCAGTTGAAAGGTTGAAATGTTTTCAAATATGAGGCTTAAACTGTAGAGAGGAAGTTCTCTGGACAGATTGTACTGATAAAGCATCCTGAAAATAATGCATTTGACAAAAAATTTACTTGGCATTAATCTTTTGTCTTGCATTAATTGGACATTTGAATTTTCAAATTTCCCATTTCCTTTGATAAATATCAACGAAGAGTACATTATGATATCAAATTGACTTAATTTTTTCTACCCACCACGAGGCAGTGCTGTTGGAGGAAGCAATCTGAGAATTATGACTGGGAAAATGGGTGTGTTTTAATGAATAAAGACAGTTACATGTCTAGATAATTCTTTTCTTTTTAGTTTATGATATGGTTTCAGGTATGATGTGACTTTATACACTAACTCTGTGTTTTCAGTGTTCATAAACTGTAACCGTCAAAGTTCATTTTCCTGTCAAGTATTTTGTCCTGAGGAAGTAGATATTTTGCATAGAACAATTTAACGTATTTTAGTTTATCTCAGTATTGCTGGTAATACTGAGAATTAGGACCATTGCACAAGTATCTAGTACATAGTGTCATCTGTATATAGTAAAACATTTTCTTTTTATGTCTCTAATTTTTGAAAAAAACACAGTGAATGTATACTATTTTAATAATCTGTTAAAAACAAGTTGTTTGCAGTTTGGACAGCACATACCATTGTTGTCACTTATAGTTTTACATCAAAGACAAAATAATCAAAACAGTGAAGCCTAATTATTTTAGGGTTAAAAACTGAGATTGCACTTGTAAATCTGTCGGGGGTTTTAAGTAAATTGTGTGGCAGGAGCTGTAACTGTTGTTTGCTGTCTTGCCTTTTCTTGGTTGTGGCTGAGTCCAGAAGCTGGAGCAGCAGTTCTGTCACGCAGGAGAAGGGACACTGGCTGCAATAGTCAGTGCAACACAGACTGTGCATACATTTGACTTTTTTGATGCCTAATTTTATCATGAATTTTTTAAGATTAAGTAAAAATTGTTTTAATCTTTGATTATTTATAGCCTGTATTATTAACCTTTATGCTGCTGGAATAAAATACTATGACCAAGGGAATTTATGGAAGAGATTATTTTGGCTTGTGCCTCCAGAGGGATGAGACCATCATGAAAGGGAGCTGGGAGATCACATGTTAAGCCCCAAACATGAACAGAGAGAGTGAACTGGAATTGAGGCTAGTCTACATGCAAGTCTCAGAGCCTGCCCCTGGTAAGGTATAGCTGTAAAGTCACCACCAGGGTTCTGATATTTGAGCCTATGGGAGACATTCTCATTCAAACCACTCCACTCCACTCCCAGGCTCCAAAGGATAAGAGGCTGTTATTATAATGCAAAGTGTATTTAATCCTGCTTCAGAAGCCCCCATAATCTTCCACAGTCTCAACAGACCCTGTGAATTCTAAATGTGTATTAATTTCAGCATGCATTGGCACAGATACACATTACTATTCCTAAAAGGAGGACTGGGGGCACAGTCAGAAAATGCTGGACCCAGCAAGACTGGTAAGGCTGCATGTAAATAGCTAATCCCCATCTCAGCAACTCCCAGCTGTGGGTCATGACCCATATATAGGGGGGGGTTGCCTTAGACCATCTGAAAACAGATGTTTGCATTATGATTTATGACAGCAAAATTACAGTTATGAGATAGCAATGAAAATAATTTTGTAATTGGGGGTCCCTACAACACAAGGAACTGTATTAAAGGGGTTCAGCATGCTCTTCCCCCTTCTGCTGCCTCAAGAAGAACCAAGAAGAAAGAAACACTTCTGCCAGTGCTGGCTCCAGGCAGAAGACTTATCCACTGTGATGATTTGAATAAGAATGGGCCTCATAGGCTCATGGGTTTGAATGCTTGTCCCATAGGGAGTGGCGCTATTAGGAGGTGTGGTGTTATTGGAGTATGTGTGGCCATGTTGGACGGAAGTGCATCATTATGAACGTGGGCTTTGAGGTCTTAATTTATGTTCAGGCTACACTCAGTGGACACAGTCTCCTGCTGCTGCTTACAGATCAAGATCTAGAACTCTCAGTAACTTCTCTAGCCCCATGTCTGCCTGGATGCTGCCATGCTTCCCACCATGATAATAATGAACTAAACCTCTGAAACTGTAAGTCAGCCCAATGCAATGTTTTCCTTATAAAAGTTTCCTTGGTCACGGTGACTATTTACAACAATAAAACTCTAAGATACCTACTCACCCACTTTTTTGCTCAGTGAGACTGTTCCATCAGTTTCTCTCCACCTCCCAGATATTTATTTATTTATTTATTTATTCCCTTTGATTCCAAATAACCTCTTTCTGAGCTTTCATTTACCCAATCTAAATTTTTTCCTTGCTGATCATTTTAGTACTTGTCTTTGTTTATTGGGTACTACTCCCCAATTTTTGTCTTAATTTTGAGTCTTCTTAGGGTCACTTTTGTGTATGTTTGTCCCCACAGCAAATTGTTCTCAATATGTTTGTCAGTATTACTTTTTTTGACCTGTTCAGCTGTCCGATGCACGTTTAGCATTTAAGATCTCTGTTCATACATCGCTGCTCAATTGCCTGGCTGTCTTGCTGGTTTAGATGATTTCATTGTTTCTGGGCTATGACTCTTAATATATGTGATTATTAGCACTCTTTAGTCCTTAGTGTAGGTCCTTGTTCTAGAGACAAAAGCTAGAGCTACATTTTCTTTAGTATAGTATTGTACTGTTGTCTCTGTGATGACTGAAACTATTAGGGGCAGGTTTGTTGAATTAAAACTAAGTACTAATCAATCAAAGTGTTTGCTTTGCTTAATGATGGTAGATCATATTGTTTATAATTACAAGTTTTGCTGGTAAAGTGTTACTTCAGAGTCTATCCTAGTACAGGTTTTAGAGTTAGTCTCTAGAAAAGGCAAAATATTCTTCAATGTACCTTGGCAAATTTAATTTCTAGACTTCGGTCACATATACTCTGAGAAACAAAAAATTGCTTAAAAAAATCATTGCTTTTTATAATCACTAGTTAAGAAACTCCTTAATTCTCTGTAGCACCTTATTCATGTGAGAGGAAATGAATGAGCAAACAATTGCAGTAGTTACTATTTATTTCTTATTATTTGGTCTAATTATTTGGTATGTTTGTTTCCCTCTGGTGTTGGATTTAGAAAATTGTGGTTCTTTTATTATTAGTTTTTTATTAGTATTTATTTTTGGCCTTTTTATTAGTCTTTACTAGTATTTATTATTGGTCTTTTATTAGTAGGGAGGGGCTGACCTCACAAGAGATCCTTGGCTTTTGTGTTTTTGAGCGAGCCCTCTGGATCTTTTGTCTGGCCTATAGCCTTCAGCATGTGTGTTGATATTAGGCAGCCTGCAGTGTAAGCATTTGGGAGAGCTGGTTTGTCTGTCCTGTGCCCTGTTTAGAAGTGTGGTGGGGGGATATTGGAAATTCAAAAGCTGCAGGGTAAGGTTGGCTTGAGGCTGAAAAGCCTAGATCAGCCTGCTGTGTCTGTGAAGAAAGCTTTGGAAAGATAGCTGTTGTTGTTCAATTGCTGATCTTCAGCTGTGAATGTTGCTTTTCAGGCAGCATTGATTTTGGGTCCTTGAATTTTTCTCAGGCTCAGGGAACCCCAACTATGCTGTGACATTGGTGCCACCTTGTGGCCCAGCTCAGGGCTGCGTTGTTACCTCTGGTTGTTTAGGATATAGGGGGCTGGATTTTCCTCTCAATTTAGTTCAGTTCTAAGCTGGATATAAGGTGCACGAATTTGTTGCTAACATTTCCAACCCTTATAGCCCATATAAATGACACATAATCCAAATATTTTAATTATAAGTCATATGTCTTCATTGGCATAATACTTACTTCCCAACCACTAAGATTTGTGCTTTCTCCCATCCACGTGGTCCATAGTGGCTTCCTCCTCTCCTCTTCCTTCTCTCTTTTTCTTCCTCTACCTGCCCCCCTCCCTTGTTAGTTATTTAAATGTGTGTTTTACTATATTCCTTACACAGCTGTTTTCCAAATATGCCTTTGTCTAGTCTGCTGTAGCAGCATAGACATGTTTTGTTAACAGTGTATTTTCTTGCCAGTAATACATGCATATGTGTTTGCCGGATATGCTACTATTGCTATCTAGAGTCATAATGTTTCAACACTAAAGCTAATTGTCAGAATTTTGTTTTGGTTTTGAGTCAGGGTTTTCTGTATAGCCCTGACTGTCCTGGAACTCACTTTGTAGACCAGGCTACCCTTGAACTCACAGAGATCTGCCTGCCCTCAGTCTCTGAATGCTGTGGTTTAAGTCCTGCACCTGGCTTGATTTTTTTTTTTTTAAATACATCATTTTGTTGACTTCTGGGTGTTTGGTGATACCTAGTATAATTTGCACTTTAAATATATTTAAGTGGATCTTCACTTCCTGCTCAATCCTTTATCTTAACAGGCAAGCTTCCTCTGATTTGGGACAAAATGAAAACAGGCTGGTCTTCCCTTGTACCTGACACAGGTAGATACTAAAATTGTTTTCTTCAAAACAGTTCTATTTGATGCTTTCATTCTGATGTTCTTACTGGTATTCTAATTATTCCAAACTTCTTAATATAAAAAACCCTCTAGGAATGTTAGGTTATATAAGTTACAGTAACTATAACTGAAAACTTTGCCGCTATGTTTCCCATTAAACTTAACTGTGGCTACCTCAAAATGTCAGGTCCTTTCAGTGCTGTATGCACTGGGATTCCAAGCTTTCCTTCTTCATGGGGACTTTATGAGCTGTATAAACGTGACATTTTATATTCCGTTCCTAATCTCCTGTGAGAATGATGCTGATTGCTAATGGTAATTGAGATTTTCTAGAAGGCTGTTTCAATAATGCACTCTTAAAAATTAACATTGAAATAGAACTGTTGTAACTATGTGGTAAACTTAGGGAGATTGTTTTAACATCTATGTAGATTGTCTCATTTCTGTGTGTGGCTAACACTTGTCATCCAAATCCAACAGGAAGCTGTTTTGTGATAGTTGTTACTTAAACTAGATTCTAGTTCAGTTATTTTTGACAAAGGTTTTGGTCTTTTTGTGTGTGTGTGTGGGCAAAAAGTAAGGTTCAAGATTATATGATAGTAATTTTTATAACTGTGGAAAGGGAGGCACAAAGAGGGAGATGCTAATGGGGTTTTAGAAAGTTGCAGGGTCTTTCTATGTGAATGTTTGTTGCTCTTATGTTATTTGTTTGTATATCTAAATAGGCTTTTAGTCAGTAGTTTGGAATATTTCATAATAATGCCATCTGTTATTTGTTTCTTGGTTTTTTTAAACCAAAGGTCACTTGATCTTGAAAGCTTTAGAATACTATTATGAGTTAGGTCAATGAATGGGAGTAAATTTTTAAATTTATTTGTTGTAAGAAACCATGTGATAGGCATTTTATTTATACCTTCTGTACCCCTTAAATATTTAACATTTTTTAGGTTGTTTACCTTCTGTTTCATAGTACTTTGAACAGTAGAATTGTGATTGTTGCTTGCCTTACATAATCAAGTCTCTGAGTTTGATACCTTGTTCTACAAAAGAGAGATCATGATTAGTGAAATTTACATAGAGTATGGCAAGAGTTTGATTTAGTGTAGCCTGGATCTGAGTCCTCGCTCTGCCACTATCTGCGACAGGAGCATGCATGGGTGTTTGCCTTTCTTGCCTATTTCTTTTCTGCAAGAGGAACGACAGGAATCAGTGATGCCCAGCATACGTCTGCTTAAAAGCAACATGGAGAAAGGTTCAGTGCCTTGCACCTAGTGGGACTAGACAATCCCCTCACAGTTAGTACATGAAGTGGCTCAGTTGTTCGGGAGTAAGTTTTTTATTTTGTTTTGTTTTGTTGTTTAAAGCTGATACACAAGCATATTCTTTGAAATCTGGACTTCTTACAAGCTTAGAAAGTTCTTAGAGTTTAGATCCTTAGATTTAGGACCTGTACTATTATATTTTGCAACACCATGATGGGTATTCGTAATAAAATTTTTATAAAGTAATATTATCCTAATAGTTGGATTGTAATAATCCTTATAAGCAATCTTTGGTTTTTTGTAAGTCAGTAATTGTCCTTACGAGATAATATTAACTTTCAGGTCCATTAATGCAAGAAACGTGCTGCAGAACTAGTAACATCTAATGGTGAAAGAAAAATTCCCTTTGTATGTAGATTTTTGTTTTTTTCTGTGGACTTTTTGAAATATGTCTAATTAAAAGAATAGTATGATAGCCTAAGAAGTTGGAAATCAAGATGACTGGAGTTAAATTGCAATTTGGGCATTCATCAGCTGTGGGACTTAAATTACTAGTCTATAAAAGGTGGGGGTGGTAGTAATGTTTTCCATAGTGCTGTGAGAATTAATCTATCCCCCTGTAAACCTCTTTGTTTTAATACTTATCAAGAACACTGGGGGCAGTAGCCATTGTTATTGTTGTTTCATTAAAGAAAGTTTGTAGAGTTGTGCAGAATGGAGCTTATTAAAGCTAAGTATGTGAAACTTCACATACCAAAATTGTTACAAATAATCAAATTTATCTTGTAAAATTAAATTTTAAAAGAAGACAATTAGAAAATAAAATAAGAGAAAATACCATGGTGTTGTTAGAAGTGATTTAAAATTCTATCAGATAACTAGAGAAACTGAAATTCGTCTATTAAGGTGGTATACAGTCCATAATATATTCTATATTATGTTAAGATACCATTCTTCTTGAATGTAATTACTAAAATTAACTAAATCTGTTTTAAAAGAGAAGTACTAGTTTGGCTTTGAATGTTCTTTTTTCCTTTTAGGTAAATTGAGCTGGCCCAGACAGCAGAGCTCTGTAAGGCATGTTGGTATTGATTGCTTCTTTGTCTCAGGGGCTATAAGAAATATAACAGATCTCAAAGGTCTATATTCTTGTTTGTTTTAATAAAGTTGATACATATCAATGTGTGTGCGTGTGTGCATGCGTGTGTGTGTGTGTGTGTGTGTGTGTGTGTGTGAATTGATAACAATGTATTCTTTGGAAAGTATTTTGATTTTTCTCAGTCAAATCTATTCCTCTGTTCAAATTGGCTGGAGTCTATATTCACAAGTGTAGGAAAATTAGAAACTACTGCTTGGTGTAAGCTGAAATATACAGAGAAGAGTATCTTAAATTGAGGACTGTATTATCTCACACAGATGAGGATATTTTCCATATCTTTTTATTGTTTGTTAAAGGGAAATTTCTATTATCCTGTGTCTTCAGACTTTCTGTTCTTCTGTTGAAGTAACTCTCCTTCCTGAATGTAGGTAAACATACTAACCTTTGTGATAATTTTATACTCTAGAGGTGAGTCATCTGGGCAGTCTGCTTTTTTTAAATAAAATTTTAGGTTTATGTGTGTACTACTTACTAGTATTGAAATTTTTATTTAGGATTTTTCCTTAGTTCTTTCTTGACAAGATAGCTACACTAGCATTTTCTTTTTAAAGTCAGTTTTTCTCTTATGTGAAAATCCTAGAAAATTCTAGATTCCCAACAAGGCTTTATTTTTGTCCTAGGTAGTTGTGACTTAGCTTTGAAAGGTAGTATTTTGAATTTGAAAGAATTGATTTCAGCCTTGGGTCAACTTACCTTCTAGCAAATTGGTCTTTTTTTCTAGTTTATGTGGAGAGGCAGGAAGGCTTTCTGTGTTATGTGTTTCTTTGTTCTGAGTCTCCTGCCCTCTAAGCCTGTGGTGTTTTACTTGCACATCAATTTTACAACATTATTGTAGTCTTGACATTTTATACATAAAAGGAAATGATACATTAAAGTAATGTTCTTAACCAAAGCAGAATCTGGGGTTCTGAAATTCACATTTGGTTATATGTTAAACTTTAGATTTTCATTGCTTTGCATGAATCTCCAGTTTGTTTCTATTGCTATAAAATTAAAAAAATAATAAAATAGGAGGATAAACGTATTTATATCAGAATTGTAAAAGTCTATTTATAGTTTTTGTTTTGTTGTCTATTCCTGCAATTTGAGCCTGGAATCTGAGTTGTCTGCTTTTCATTGTAAGAAATGAAAAGGCATGGAAAACTGACTCTGCTGATTTTAGATTGAGTCGGTTTATCAGAAACATTGCTGGAGCCATGCGTGGTGCATGCTTTTAATCCTATCAGGTGAACATCAGTGAGTTCCTGGCTAGCCTAGTTTACATAGAGAATTTCAGGAGACCCTGTCTTAAAAAAAAATTAGGTGATGTTATATGGTGGTGCTTTTTAAGATTTAATGCATAAGTGATTAAAGAACAAATGTTATATAATTAAAATTCCATGAAAAAATTCCATTACATGACCTTAACATTCTTTTGTACTTAGAGAAACAATTCAATTTTTTTTTCTCACAGGAAAAACAGTGGCTCTGTCAGCAATCATGGCACAGGAAGGTCACCTTTTCATCCTGGTGCTAACATCCAGCTGGAGTGGCAGTATTACCAAAATAAAATCCTGAAAGGAGAAGCAGGTACACATGAGTGTTTAAAAGCCATAGTAACCTCTGAATGTTGCTGGTGGTGTTGGTACCTTAGAAGTACAAGTAGAATTAGAATAATTAACAATTTGAATTTGAAGGTTTTAAGGATGCTAGTGACTGTAGAGAGAATATCTTGTCTATTGTACTAAAAGAAAACTTTGGCCTATAGGAAAGTGTAGAATACAAGATAAGACATTCAGAAGGCAGAAAGAATTCTGGGATAGAGCCAGGGATGAGATATTTGCCTGGGAAAATGCGATGAGACTGACACATGGTACCTGAGCCCAGGTAAGTAGTCATGTGTCAGAAAGTAGATTTGAGTAAGTGGGTTATAATACATTGGTGGCCTAGGCAGAGAAGACTAGCTATAAGGCCAAGATATTTGTAAGTATACATATTTTGAGTCTGAGTTTTATTTCTGGGAGCATGGGGCTGGGAAGAAGACCTCGGTCCAAACTTCTACAAGTGACAACTTGAATCACAACAAAATCTAAATCTGAGCAGATGACCAGTGCATAGTTATGTTTTCTGGAATTGGATGATGGTGTTTTCCTGAAACCCAATCTACTGTGTATAAATTTAGATTGGGAATGAAAAGCATGGTGTGAATTGTTTTCATATTAACTAAATAAGTTATTAGCTGTTTGGCTTATGTCACAGTGAAGACACTGAAGTTTGTGTTCTTCAGTATTTTTAAAAATTTAAAAGTAGACACGGTTGTACCTGATCCCAGCCTTTGGGAGATAGCACCAGGAGAACAGTATTTTCAAGGGAAGGCTACAGAGGAGTGAAACCCTGATTCAAGAAAGGACACAACCCCTTTTGGAACCAGAATCTAAATGCCTCATTTGAGTGAACTTGTTTTTTACAAGAAATATTTTCATAGCTGTCTTAGAAAACTAGTCTCTTTACATTCATAAGACCTTTATGTGTTTTTATTACCTTGCATTACAATTTGAAAAAAATTGGGAATTCTTTCTTATTGGTTTCCTTGTGGAATAAATCGTTAAAACCAGAAATCTTTTTTAAAAAAATCATTATTTTAGAGAAGCATTTACCAGAAGACAGATATATAGCACAGTAGAAAGGATATAGAGTTTGGTTTTATCCAAGTTACTTTGGTTCCTTGTTTTGTCAGATATAAAACACTGGGATTATTTTATAAAAGACCCAGATGAGGCAAAACAGAGTCTGGGCATCTGGATTTCTTTTCTGGAATTAGTCTTTCTTGATTGTAATCATCTGCTTACACAGTGTATTGGGAAGCATAATTGTAGGCACACATTTATACTTTTATCAGTTTTTCAAGTTTTCTAAGGCTTTTATTAGCTGTTATCTGTTTTCAGAATATTTTGAGATTTAGTGATTTTTGTCAGTAGATCATGGGGTAACTTTCTGAACTTGTTTAGGCCTTGCTTCATTGTTTATGGTTAGTTTCTTAAGCATACCTTTGTACAAGGTGGCAATGGAGTCTCCCTTTCTGGTCTTCTCTAGCTACCAGTACTACTTCCCCTGCTACTCCTTCAGAGGAACCATGTGGACTGTTTCCTGTGGCTGCCACTTCTGCTATCCACTGGTCTTGTACAAGCATATTTAAGTTTAGAGGTGGTAGGGGAGTTGTAGGTGGAGCTGAGTGTCATTTATCACTCCTATCCTACCAAAGCCAAGAGCATCCTTTCAGAGGTGCAGGCAAGGGAGAAGGTGAGGGAAAAAACCTATGTCTCTCTGGTGTCCAGCCCTCACACCTTGCTTGAGGTTTCTCTTTGTCCTGGAGGGATGGATAGCTAGTTCCTTCAAGCTGGGAATAACACAGTGTCTTGTGGACAGAGGTACTAGTCTGCTCATGGAAGGACCTGGTCCTCGTGTTTCTTGTGCCCCAACCCATCTCTGTGTTTCATCCTGGGGCACTGGAGAATTGTGGGAACCTTAGCTTCCTAGGCTTGGTGTCCATCTAGATGGGATGCGCGGATCTCTGGCAGCAGGCACTTTCTCCACTCTCTATATTCCCTCAAAGCGTAATGACAATATGGTACATGTTGGGTAGGGGAAAGGCAATGAGAGGCACTCGGTCTCCCCACCCCCACCCCTGCCTCCTTATGTCTTGAATGTTGCTATGTTTTTTAATTTATTTAATTATTTTAATTTTATTTTTTTAAAAGACATTTATTTATTATATGTAAGTACACTGTAGCTATCCTCAGATGCTCCAGAAGAGGGTGTCAGATCTCATTACAGATGGTTGTGAGCCATCATGCGGTTGCTGGGATTTGAACTCAGGACCTTCAGAAGAACAGTCAGTGCTCTTAACCTTTGAGCCATCTCTCCAGCCCAGTATATTGCTATGTTGACCAGATTTCTGCCCATCTGGATCATAATTTCCTCCATCCCATGTCTACCAGATGTCAAATCTGGACTTTTTTCTTTCTTTATTTAAATGAGGTTTAAGTTGGCCATTTTCCTTAACTTTTCTTTTCCTAAGAGGATTGTCAACTAGTTGCCTGATTGTTGTGTATATCACTCTTGGTCTCTAGTATTAGGGCAATGGTGAAGCTGGTATTCTGTTCTCCATGTCACCTTGATTCCTAGCTGACAAGTTGTCCTTTTTATTAAAACCAAAATTTGTTTTTAGTACAGTACTCATGATACAACAGTGAATAATAAGATGAACCAATTTTTTTTTAGAAAAGTGGACCGATTTTTAATATTTAATGATTATTTATTAACCATTAGAAAATATAGCCATTAACCTTTATTTTGTTCCTTCTTTTTTAATAATAAAAACCATAATGAGTTCAAGCAGTTTACTGGCTGTTTTCTTGGTTTTTTAAAATTCCTTATTAAATTATGGGGGTGTTGACCAGGTATCCCTGTCTTACTCAACAGAATAAATTGTATTAATAAGTGTTAAAGTAAGATGGGCCAGCTTTAATTTTTAAAGTCATTACTTTCTTATTACAATAAAAAGTGGTAAAAAAAAAATAGATCTTTTCATCTCTCTCTCACTATGTCTCTCTGTCTCTGTCTCTGTCTCTCTCTCTCTCTCTCTTCCTTTTGGATGATTGTGTGCTTTTTAAAAAGATTTTTAATACCTGAAGAAAAATAAAATATTCGGCTAGGTTTGTTTTGTTTCATTTCACTTTTTCTTTTGATTTTGCCTTAATAAACATAAGGAGGTTGACCTCTCTCTCCAGTCTTCCTTGTTTTCGAGGGGCCATTATGAGTCGTTGTTAGCCTTCTTATGCTCTCTCTTTTTCCTCTCTTCTTTATCTGTCTATCTCTGTCTGTCTCTGTTTATATGTCTATCTGTCTGTCTATCATCTATATTTTAGCATTTTTATTATGTAGCCTTGGATCTCTTGGTTAATTTTATTTAATCCTCCTGTGAGAGTTGTGCTATAGATCACCCACAAGCACACACAATTTTAAATTTTAATTATTATAATAAAATGTGATTGACAAGTATCTTTTGTTGTTGGTGGTGGTGAAGATGATGGTGGCAGATGTTGCTGCAGTGGCAGCTCTTTTTTTCTTATTTCATCCTATGAAAAGAAAAAAGAAAATATTCGGCTATTTCTATAGTTCCTCCAGCTTTCCTGTCTTGTTTGTTTATATTTAATCCTCCAGTGATGGTAGTCCTGTGTGCATGTGCGAGCATACACACACATAGACACACACACACACACACTTACACACACACACACACACACATTCACTACACAGCACCCAGGGATGGGGGGCAGTCATGGAGAAGGAAGAACTCATTAAGAAGCATTGACTTAGACATGTGAGAAAGGTGATAGTGAACCAGAGACTTTGAATGTCAAGCTATTATATTCCTTAAAACTTACATAACTGTTCTAACAAAGAAATATTGAGTTTTTTCTCCATCTGTTTCTTTTCACTCCAGAAATCATGCTGACCCAGAAAGTGGAGATCTGATTGCTGAGATTAAAGGCTTGAGCCATCATGATTATCTGTAATAAAGTGAGGTGTTAGAGCCTGTGACCTAGTGAAGTGAACATCGGGGCTGGGTGAGTGTGGACTCAGAGATGACCAACTCTGTGTGTGTGTGCTACACTCAGTTCTCTCCTTCCAGCCAGGGATGAGTCTTAGGCTCACAGATTTGTGAATGTGAGCTTGCTCTGTTGCGTCCAACATAACATGTTTTCTGGTTTGTTTTTTCCTGCATGCTGGCTTCCTTGGTGTGGTTTTGCTTTCTATCTGTGCTGGATTCCTAACCTGCACTGGGGAATGAGAAGCAAGGTCAGAGTCAAAGTCTTTTTGATAAAGAACCAGGAATACATACCAGCACATCTGGGCTGACTGTCCTTCTTCCCAAGGGATGGATCAATCTCAGAGAAGATGGTCCTTCTTCTTGATCTACAGGTAGTACCCTAAATATGGTACAGCCCATTTTCCTTCTTGCACTGTACACTTAATAAAATTAAGTAAATTAAAGAATGAACTTTCCAGTTATATTATTTGTTCAGGCTAGTTAAATTCACCCTCAACACCTATACCTGCCACACACACCTAACTACATATCCCTGTATGTGTGAGGGGGGTTGCCATGTCTGCTGTTCTGCAAACTATTTGAGAAAGCTTGGTGGCCACAGAGGCTATGAGAAGGGTGTCAGTTGGCCTGGGAATGGAAGAGCAGTCAGTGCTCTTAAATTCTGAGCTATGCCTTTCCAGTGGACAGTTTTCAGCATGAAATCAGTCATAATTTTAGTGTGAATGTTTTACAACTCATTGTCCTTTAATATATGTAAGACTAACTAGTATTGATGATGGTTCACTTTTCTTAACCTCGAAAGTCAAACTAGGACAGACTTGCACACTACCTAGCTATTGGGGAGATAATTGATGTGCAGAAAAGGAACTTGTCTAGTCAGTAAAGTGTCGTTGTTTTTTTGGGGGGGGGGGGTTAATAATAGAAATTGTATTTTGTCTCTATATTTTATTACAAGTTCTTGTTTTGATTCTCATATTATTTCAAGGGTACTCTCTAGATCAGTAGAGCCTCCTTACAAGTCACCACATGTAAATTGGATTTACATGCCTATCATCTAGAGGATAGCAAGCACAGAGAACAGCAAAGACAAAAAAGAAAGGACAAAGAACTCAGAGGGTGACACATTAATCACTTTGGGTCATTTTTTTCCTGTTTTACCTTGACTCTGACTTCCAACAAAAAGAGAACATCAAGAAGAAGAAAATGAAAGAAACAAACGTCTTTGGAGCCCTGGTGTTGTCGTCAAGTCAAATTTTTAAAAGACAGAGAGGAGTTGTGAAAATCAGCTTGCTTAGTGGAAGTCCGCAGTGTTATATAATCAGTACCATTGTGCTTTATCTTACAGAAAGTTAACATGGCCGGTGGTCACACAGTTACTGAAGAATTGAACTGTAACCTACAATTCTTATTCTCTCTCTCTCTCTCTCATGAATAAAATTTGAAATTAAACTACATGTACAATGAAAAAAGTGTGGTGCTGTGTGTCTTTAATCACATGACACAGTAGATGGAGACAGGCAGAGCTCTATGACCTGGAGGCAGACCTGATCTAGGTACTGGTCTCAAGGGCTAAGCACCCTCAACTAATGAAATGAAGAGAAAAATAAATAGATATAATTAACCTAGAATTAAGGAAACAAGTAAAGAAACAAAGTAAGGCAATACTGGGTGGCCTGGCTTGGAGAGAGAGAGGGAGAGGAAGGGGGCAGAGGGAGCTAGAGAGAAGTGATGATGATAATCAGAGTGGTTAGAGGGACTAACCTTGTCTTCTCTGCCTTCAAAAGCTCATGCCATCATCCGCAAGCCAGCCTTCTTCCTTTGGTCCTCCCAAGGGTCAGCCAGGCATCAGATGCAGTCAGAGAGAAAATTGGGAACCTCGTGGAGATTCTCAACTGAGGCCTCTCTGGCCCCTTGGAATAAAGCAAACAGGTAGACAGTCTAGTGGTGTGAAAGGAACTGCTGGGATGTCATTGGTAATGGGAGTACATACATTCTTTCTGCCCTTGTAGACCCTTTGTTCCTGGCTTGGAGAGATCAATGTTCAGGGGAGCAGTAATAAGAGGAGGAGAGATCCTGAAATGCTTCCAAGAGTCTAGAAGTGTCAGATAAACAAATAGCTTAGAGCTTGTGAGAGAGTGTGCTACTCTAGTGGGGAGGGCTCTGGTTCTCTGCTCACTGCTCACCACCCAGTGTCATTTTGGTTTCTCATGATCTCAAGACAGGGGCTCAAACAATCAAGCATCTGGAATGTAAGAGAGAGAGAGAGAGAGAGAGAGAGAGAGAGAGAGAGAGAGAGAGAGAGAGAGAGAGAGAGAGAGAGCCTGGAGTCAGTCCCAGCAGAGTTTTTTTCTTCTTGGTTTTTCTTAAGGTAGTGGAGGGGGGGAGAGCATCAAAAATTTAGGGTTGCTGTATAATAAAAGGTTTACTTATCTGTAGGGAGCTTCTTGCCCGTTAACTGTCGTTAACAGTTAACAAGTCCTTATTTGGGTGGAGCCTGTTGAGTCTTGCGCCTTCTGCGTGGATACAGCCTATCAGCAATGCCCACCTGGCTAAGCCTGATTAGCTGGCTATTAGTATTTAAGGGCTGGGCTGATTCTCTCCGGGGTTAGAAGAGGGAGAAGAAGAAGTACAGGGATCCTGAGTAAACTGCTTGAAGAAGATCTTCCTGTGTTGCGTCATTCCTTGCAGGAGAGGGTGGTCGCGACACTTATCTAAGTCTAAGTTACTATGCTAATGTAGATCTGCCTTTTGTGTTCCTCTGAAGCCAGAGACTGCAGTCTCAGGCACTTATCACTTCACCCCAAAAGAGCAGGAGATTAAAGGATTAGTGGCTAGAGCCTTTTCCCCATTGTCCAGATGCCTTTTGCTTGTCAGTCTAGGGTGAAGTGAGGAGCAATAAACTTCTATTGAGCCAGGAGAAGAGAATAACACTTGCAGAAAGAACAACTTTTACATAAGTGAATATGCATAATCTCACAGAAATTCATATATACAGCTCCATACATATTTTCATGAAGTAATCTGGGCCCAGCTTGCATGCATTCTCACAATTCATACTTATACATACATACATTCTCATAATTACATACTTACACACACATCCATACTTACATATGCATATGGAGCAAAAGACCAGCACCAGTGCAGAAAGAACTCACTCATTCTGTATGAAAAATGGACTCCAGTATTTATTACATCGAGAAAGAAAAAGTTTCCACCTTTTCAATGCTAAATGAGTCAAATCCATATTTGTAAGAAAAAGGCTTTGTTTCTCTGAATGGGACCTGTCCTGTCCCATGGTAAGAAGACTGCCTGTTCCTTCTGCTTTCTGCAACATCTTCTTTTTTCCTCTTTCCCTCTGCATCCTACACATTGTTTTCTTAGTTATTTATGTTACCTATAGTTTCTAAGTTATTCCACTCTGCATTCACCTAATCTTGTTCTCTTCTGACTAAAAACTTCTCCTTAGTTCAGTTCTTCTCTCAGCTCTGTTCCTCTCCTAAACTCTTCTGCCCTGACTTCTCTTGTCCTCAGCCCTTAAACATCTTTCAGAATACATGATCACATGTTACAAAGTTCATCACAAGTTCACACAAAATACCGTCATAAATTGAAATAGAAGTTTACAACAGAGAATATTTACATGCATATCCATTAGGAGTAATTATCTAGCTAGACATCTATTATTTGTCTTCTCTACATTATAAGTGAAGTTTTGTATAGATAAACCCAGTCAATATTTTATCTTATAACACCTATCCAACTTCCCTTTTCATGACCTTTGGTTAACTGTTTTTTTGTTTGTTTGTTTGTTTTTGTTTTTGTTTTTGTTTTTGTTTTTTTGGCTGTCCTGGACTCACTCTGTAGACCAGGCTGGCCGCGAACTCAGAAATCTGCCTGCCTCTGCCTCCCAAGTGCTGGGATTTCAGGCATGTGTACACCACCACCAGCAGGGAGGTTAACTGTTTTACAACCTCTTGGAATGTGCTGAGTAGGAGAAAGTCTGATTGCCATCTAAGAGCAATTAACTGGTGACACTTGGGAGACTGGCAGAGTTCTCATTTTAGTTGTAACTATCAGAAAAGGACCTAATAGAAGTTCCACTATCAAAGAGCTTAATAATCACAGATATAATTTTAGGAACTATTATAGGATCATCATTAAAACTAAAGTCATCTATTTGTCTACATAGCATCATTATAAGACTTCGTGGATCTGCAGAGATCTGCTCCAAAGGGGTGTGCTATTACTTATTGATTATTATAAATGCATAATGATAACAGGGAAAATATATAAATAGCAGGAATCTTTCCTAAAATTAGTCCCCCACTCCTGACAGAGTGAAATGATAGCCAGACACTTGTCAGGACATTTTCTTCAGTTTCTCATATGAAATCTGAGAATTTACAGGACTTGAAAGACAGATCAAAATAAATAGAGTAGTGGGAGGTGGGCTTACCAGGAAAAGGTACATGGATTCAAGAATATGAACATTTTTGAAGACATACTTTAAAATGCAAACCTACACAATTGTGAGATATTTCATTTTAAACATCAGAGGCAGAAGACCCATGGATCCAATGCTGGCAAGTATGATCACAAGGTGTTTTATAGTCACAGTATTTATTTCTTTGTATATGGGAGCCACTGCGTTTATGATTTACCACACATTGGCACACGTCTAATATCAAATGTATAGTTAATTATGTTGTGTTTTATGTTGTACTCACCTGCATAACAAGCAGTTCCTTTCATTTCAGCTGTAGCTAGTCTTTTACCATGATCCCATTTTATTATTATAATTATTGTTTATTTTATAAGAATTTACATTTGTTTACAAGGCTTATTAATTTCTGGTTTGTTATATTCATAGTGTAGTTTATTTTCACTTACATCTTTAATGGTCAGTAGAGAAGGATGCAGTTTGGACTGAGGTTGTGTATGAGGCCCAGGACACGAACAAAGCTGTCCTGATAAGATCTCCTTATCTGGCCACTCTATAGCACTGCAGACGTGGGCTAGCACATTTTTTCTCTCAAAGAAAATATACTGTTTTGTAAAATGGAGTTACATTCAATCTTTCTTTTTCCTTAGAGATATGAGGTAGTCATTCTTCTTTCTTTTCCCTTAGAGATATGAGGTAGTCATTCTTCCTTGGGACTAACATTGTTTTTATGTTTTCTAAGAACTATACAAATCCTCACTTTGAAATCTTTAATGATTTCCTTAAGACAGCATGTTCTGGGTCCACTGTGTCCATGGTCTACTTCCTTCGCTGTCTTGGCAGCAGGCTGCTCCGGGTATAGGAACTTCTGTCATACTTTTTCTTCAGTTTTGTTCTTTAGATATTTTTGAAGATGAGAATGTGGAATGTTTCATGTTTGGAAAGCTTGTTTGCAAAATGACTCTGTCTTTACATATTTCAGCATACAGATGAAGAAAAAGGAACAACTACTTAATATTTGTCAATTAAAATAATACATATCTTCATGTATACTCTGCTACTCACACCATTATTAGCTGTAGATAAGAAATGAAAAGATTTTACTTTTGTCTAGAGTAGAAGATTGTGAACCAACATCCTTAACTTAGTATTGGTTACAGTGCTGATTACAACCACCATATATTTGTTAAATTTAAAGAAAGAGAGAATTATGTGACTTTTAATATCACAAAGGATGGAGCTGGAGAGATGGCTCAGTGGTTAAGAGCACTGATTGCTCTTCTAGAGGTCCTGAGTTCAATTCTCAGCAAGCACATGGTGGCTTACCTGTAAAGGTGCCATCCATAATGACACTCTCTTCTGGTGTGTCTGATGACAGTTGCAGTGTACTCATATGAATAAAAATAATAATAAAAAATCCATCAGAAAGGATGCCTCATGCAAAAAAAATTACCTTACCCTACCTAAAAATTTTTAGCCCAAACACTACATTTAAGCCCTTTTTTGTTTTGTTTGTCAGTAAATAGCTAGTAGGCAAACCTAAGTTATTGAGAGCCTTAGTTATTAAACATGATCAAATAGGAAAAATGCTTAATTTTACTTCACATTATATAGGGCAGTTTATAATTATATGGCATAATGCTAAATAATATTAATAAATCATAAACTATAAAAATGATTCTGCTTCTTCTAAAAGAAACAGCAGTAATCTTGGGAAATGGTTGAGGAAAAAGGCCACTGAAAATGACAACATAGAAAGCTGTAAGTTAGCCGGGCGGTGGTAGCGCATGCCTGTAATCCCAGCACTCTGGGAGGCAGAGGCAGGGGAATTTCTGAGTTCGAGGCCAGCTTGGTCTACAAGAGTGAGTTCCAGGACAGCCGGGACTATACAGAGAAACCCTGTCTCGGGGGGAAAAAAAAAGAAAGCTGTAAGTGAGATGACCATGGAGACAGAATTGGAAAGAAAATAGCCTAATAAAAAGCTCAGGGTAGGAACAAATCACTTTTAAAAGGTTAAAAAGGGAAGAGAAACAAGCAAGACCATCTTTTTTAAGGGACACCAACTGGCAGACACAACAAAGTCTAAATTGTACTTTAGATTACACCTCATGACAGTGTCTTGCATATATGTAGACTATCTGCACCAAGTTAGATTATAACATGATCTAATGTCCACATGAGATAGTGACCTTTACTGGTTTTCCACAGTACAATAAAATAAGTAAAATGCTATTGTATGAATACTAATGTCATTAAATGAATCTGTGTTCTCCAGAAAGAGACACATGTTAAAGACAGGCAGGTCAGTGCTTTGAAAGAGGGCTAGAGTCCTTCTCTACATCAGTGTCTCAATGCAGCTCACAACCTGCTATTTACCAGCATGGAAACAGGACAATGGTCAGCAAGATTCAGCAAATGATAAAGGACATTTTCAGCTTGTAATATGAAATTTAGGTGCCCAGAGGCCTCAGAAGACACAACCTCATGGATAAGTAAGGAGCACATGGTCTTGTGAAAAAGCCCATGAATTCAAGAAGATAAAAATTTGTAAATACGAGGCTGGATCAGTTAAGAGCACTGACTTGCACTTCCAGAGTTCCTGAATTCGGCATCGGATCACATTACAGATGGTTGTGAGCCACCGATGCCCTCTTCTGGTGTGTCTGAAGACAGCTACAGTGAACTGTAATAATAATTACTGTAAAAAATAAATAAGTACTGTAAAAAATAAAATAAATAAAAAATATTAAAAATAAAAAATTTGTAAATACAACTTATACTTAAAAATGCAAGCTTATACAGATTTCTGAAATATTTAAATAAGAGCACCAAAGACAGAAAAGCCAGAAGAGCCACTCAGCTAGTGATGCAAGACTTTCCTTTAAAGTCATACACTATTCGTAAAGTCACATGATTCTATCTTTTAATCATGGGAACCATAGCTCTTTGGTGTATGAGGCTTAGGTACATGTCTAAGATCCAATTTTCATGTCATTGTATTTGGCTTATGATGTTATTTACATAGAAAGCATATTAGCTCCTTTCACTCAACTGTAAATCCTATAGAGGTCTTTATCATTACTTTTTTATACTGTTATTATGTAAGAAGTCTACTCATCATTCTTGAAGGCACACTTGTTATACTTGTTATGCACTACTTTCTTCACTTAAACTTGAGGAGGTCATTGGCTGGGGTGGGCCGTGTGGAGCATGGACAAGCCTGGGGTGCTGTGGGCTGGAGTCTCTGTGTGGCACAGCAGACAAGGATGCACAGAGATCTCTTCCAACACATGACATACATTGCCTAAAAGCAGAGGAAATTACCCTTAACTCATTACTATCTTAATTATATATATAAATGAAAGAAAATGATTTCTTAAAAGTATCCTGTAGGATTTTTACCACATTTACATAAATTAAGCTTAACTAATTTTTAAATTTTACATGGTTACAGGATTTTCATCCTCATGAATCACCTCTCAAGGGGAAAGACAATACATTATTTTTAATAGTATATCTTAGATAGGCTTAAGACCACAAGCAGTAGAACACAATTCTATTCATTGGGCCAAACAGCTACAGACACGATTATATGAATTCAGTTGCTTCTAAGAAAGAGGAGAAGCAGTTGATAATAAAGATTTGGGGATAATAATCGATGAATAAAGCCATAGATGCCTATTGCACAGGGAAACAACTAAATCAATCAACAATAGAGACAGAAACTTTCAAGAAGACCAAATCTGTTCTGCAAAAACAGTTCAGCATTGGTGCAAAGGATTTTTAAAAGGTGGGAGGACAGACAAAAACAAAACCAACCCCCCCCCCCAAAAAACTTTCTGTCTGATGGACACCAAGCATCAGGCACAACAATCACACAATTTTATTTCAAACTACTCACTGGGACCATGTTGTGCATGCACATGAGCTGTCTGTATTACAACAAGTTCTACTCTTGTCTGTGACAGTGAAATAATTAACTAGAGTGAGGCCTTAACTTCAAACGTTCCACTCTGGAAGGTGAGGTTCTCTTCCTTAGCATTGAGGTGGATTCAGGAATTTGTTTTTGTTTTTGTTTTTGTTTTTGTCACCAAGGAAAGATTAAAATAACAGAACTTCATTGCCAGTTTGGTACTTTGGTACTTGGTACTCTGAGGGTGGACTGGAGACCAGAACTAATGAAACTTCATTATTTCTGTGGTATTGACTGGGTTAAAGAAAACCACAAAGGACAGAGCAGAATGATAGCAGACAGGTTTCAGAAAATGGCAAGGAAAGATGTTACCAGAAATTAAGACACCCAGAGGGCTTAATATACACTACTCTATCAATTCATTAGAAGAAGAGATGACCTTACTTGGGAAAAGCAAATGATTTAAGAAGATAAACATTTGTAAAGTATGTTAAACCTACAATAAATGCAAATATGCACAGAAGTTTGAAACATTTAATATGAAACAAGAGAGAAGAAATGTCTTAGAATTATTTCATGCAGCTCTATGGCCTCTATTGACATACAGTGTGGTTGTGTTTTTTCATGTTTCTTTCAAATAGTAAAACAATGTCTTGTTTTCTCAGACTTCAAACACTCAGAAAAAAATATTCATTGGACGAAAAGGAATCAAGAACAGGGGAATAGTTCTGGTTGTAGGAAATCACAAACATTGACCGATCAGGCTGTTGGAGGTGTCTGGGTTCTGTTCACCTAGAGAATGGTATTTTAAACGAATCTCTTCCTGATGGACGTTTAAGATTTGCCAGGGAAAGATAAAGATAGGTGACCAGTTTGACTCTGGGGACACCCCAAAGGCAGTGGCTGTGACCCTTTTGTGGGTCCAATGATCCCTTCACAGGAGTTCCCTAAGATAATTGGAAAACACAGGTTTTACATTACGATCCATAACAGTAGCAAAATTATACTTATGAATTAGCAACAAAATACATTGTATGGTTCATGGTCACTGCAACATGTGGAACTGTATTAAAGGGCCACAAAGTTAGGAAGATTGAAAACCTCTGCACAAAGGGGTCATGACCCCTGCTTGAGATCCCCTGCTCTAGAGGCTCTTGCTGGCCAGTCTCCAGCATGAAATGCCTTCATATTTGTTCCTACCTCTTCCTGAAGCATTTGGCATGTCAGGGTGATTGGGAGAAGGAGAGCAAGAGAGAATAACAGGAGAGAGAGAGACAGACAGAGACACAGAGAGAGAGAGAAGCAGGAAGGGAGGGAGGGAAGGAGGGAAGGAGAGAGGGAAGGAGAGGACATGGAGGGAGGGAGAGAGAAGGAGGATGGGAGGGGAGGGGAGGGAGGGAGGGAGGGTGGGAGGGAGAGAGAACTATTGTCATATCAGTGATCTTCTTAAAAAGATATCTTGCTGATGCTCAGTCCCTGAGAGGAGAGGCCTCGACTTCTCCAGTACCCATCACTGCTGCATGCACTTTTAGCCTCCTCCCTCCTACACCTTGTTTATCTTAAAATGACTGTTTGATGATAGTATACTGCTGCATTTCTGTGGCTTTCTGTCTTTGCCAGGGTCTGTCTGTCTGTCTGTCTGTCTGTCTATCTATTCATCTATCTATCTCCTTTCTGAGAAACCTCCCAGGCCCACAGCCACTCTGGGACCAACTGTACTTTTTTTTTTACACAGTTATATTTTTGTAAACATTACTATTTTACTTTACTATTAAATATGCCCAGACATCTCCCATCTCTTTTGATTACTATTATCCAAAATTCCCCAATTTATTTCTTAAAAATGCAGCATACTATGCCTGTATATCATGCATCATCTTTGAAACAACTGGTCTCTATTTTTTATGAATAAATTAAACTGAGTAATAATTTATTATTTAGGATTGTGTTACCCACGAAGGAAATTGAAATTAGGAAATTTAAATCTTATCTTTTTCTGTGATTCAAGGCTTGGAACTAATAAGCAAATAAAAGTACAAAAAGTCCTCTGATTTCAACAGTCGGTCTGACTAATGTTTCAAGCTTATAAAATTATTAAAAGCAACAGCCAAAAAACCTGTACTTGAGATTTTGGATGAAGCTGTTTCCTGGGATTATTGCTGTGCATGAGGAACCCAGTAATTCTGGGTGAGAACATCCAGTGTCCAGCTAGCCCAGCCTCTCAAAGCGACACAGCTAACTCTGTGTGTACTAAACTAGGATGCCAGGAAGCTTGGGGAGATTCTGTGTCTTCTCATGTGCATAGTTCAGAGAACAGCTGTGCCTACATATGAAAAGCTGTTCTTCATTCACATCAGCCCAACAGTGTGATGCTCACCTTGGACAGTGTAGTAAACTGCCTCAGGTAAGTTTTCTCACTGTATGTAACTAGAGATGCCAGACAAACATAAAATATATATTAAGTAAATAGCTGTAAGAATTGGGAGGATCAGGAGTGTGCCCACTATTTGATCTTATTTTTTTTTCAGAAGATATTTGCCAATGAGACCACAGACCCTGAGACGCACATGCCAGAGTGAACAGTGGCAGCAGAAAAGAATGCGTAGCACACAAGAGTCCAGGGAACTGAAAGGAAACAACAGAAGCCATTTTCTTTCATCAAAAATCTAGAAAATAGTCATGTTTCCAGTTTAGACCTCAGAAGAGCTGCAACTCAGCGGTGCCAGAAATGGGAGGACCCCATCATGGGAGCAAGCTGCAATCACCTCACTCTACCACCATACTAAGTAATGCACTGTCCAAAAAAGCAAATGAGATTTGTTTTGGTCTGGAAAAAGATACCATTAAATAGACTCTCAAACTAACTATGATTATAGAGTAGGTAGGATTTATATAACAATTAGTAAAAAAATATACAAAGACCTAGTGAGTGAATATGAAAACACAGGAGAGCTTCTCAAGAGAGCCAGAGAAAAGGCATCAGGTCACCGGAAGTTGCAACAAAATTGAACATAGTCTTCTCATCAGGAGTACAAAAACCAGAAGACAGGAAAATGAGTCCAGCACACTCTTGCGGCTTAGATATGAAATGTCTCCAAATTTCCACTTGCTGAAATCATGGATGCCTGTTTAGGGGCTTTTATAATTGATTCATGAAACCTCTGACTTCATCAATGAGTAATTGATAACAGCACAGCCCACAGGGCATATTAGGAAGTGCAGCTGCTAGGAGAAAGCAGTTCACTGCGGACAGGCCTTTGGGAAGTATATTCTGTCTCTGGGGCTTGCTGACTTTCTGCTTCCTGACCTTCAGGGACCTTATTCTGCCTCACCCTTCAGCCATGATGCTACACCTCACCACAGGCTGAATATCTAAAACTACCAGCCAGAATAAAACTTACTTCCTTTTAAAGAGTTGTTTCTCTGACCCTATTGACTGAGAATACCACCAAAGGACGAAAACCAGGTATTATTATTAGTGTATGCCCACATACTGCTTTCAACATTGGAGGGAAATGTTCAAACTTTTCTGCTTCCAGCAAATGGTCATAGTTCTAGCCCCTACATCTTTTGCACAAATACATTGCTCTGAGTGAGGAATCAATGAATCATTAAGGAGAAATAGAGTATATCATACATTAGGGAGGCCAAAGCATAGTAAGATTGAATACATTGTTTTTCTTAAAGGACAATTAATTCTGAATAGGTTGACTACACTGTAAGTAAGCAGAACAATCATAAAGATCTCAAAGCACATTACTAACTTGGTTGTAGGTTGGATGAAAGTTTGATATGTAATGGAAAGCTGCAAACAGCATTTCTTAGAAAAATCATTCACAGTTTCTTCTCCTGAATTCACTAACGTGGGTATGTAGAGCTCCTGCTTTACACTGAGGAAGCATGTCAACATGCCTAAGTTTCAAACTGGAAAAACATGCGTGCTTTTCAAAATAATCTGAGCCACCATATGAAGAAAACAGGCATCTGGCCAGCACTCCTGAATGTAGGAGAAACAGCAGGCTTCACTGACAAGGCTGTGGCCACTTCCACATAAACAGTGAGTGGGGCCGCACAGCTGTGGAGGTAACTTCCATATGAGGGACCAACTGAAGCCTGCGTGAGAGCTTAGGGATTGGTGCCGCAGACAGTGACAGCCAGTCGGGAGCTACGCTTGGAGGACATGGTTGCTTGGGACCGATGGAACACCAGTGGAGGGCAAAAAGGGCGCTCCCGAGAATAAACGAGCTTGCCGCACCATTCTCACTTGCTCCCAGAGTCTGAGCTCCAGGCCTTCTCACCCACTGCACCCAAGGGGGACACAGGGCAAGACAGAGGACTAAAACACTTGAAGAGGTTTCTCTGTCTCATATACTGTGCTAAGAGTCAGGACAGAGGCAAGGAGCTTTGTCCTTAATTAGCAATCTAAAGGTAAGAGAAATCGCAACAAACATGGAGGGTGGAGGTGGGTGGGGATAACAGTGTTGCTACAAGGGAACTGTGGGGCCCAGAAAGTTTTGCAAGGTAGTTCAGAAAAGAATACTTTTCTCTATTCAGATCAGGTAGAGTCTTAATTTGCATATGTCAGCTTGAGAGTAGGAATTCTCCTTTTCCAGTGGCGATGCCAGGCAGGTCAGCTCAGCTACTTTAGCTAGACCTCAAGCAAGCTGTGAAATCCTCTTTCTTTAAATTAAACAGGTGGCAAAATCATCTTTTGAACCTGTATTATTTCTCAGACTTTATCAAATCAGAATCCCTTCACTATTTTGACACAGTCCATAAATCTATTTGTAATTTCCAAAAATAGTTATCCTGGGATTTCTATCAACACTGCAAATGTTGGTAGATCATCCTAAAAGTAGGAAGAAAAGGACTTCAGAGATCAGAGTAACTGAAGGGCAGCCCTTCCCATGGTATTGACCTGCTCGGATACAGGAGACTTCCGTAAATAAGTAACTGGAGTTGGGACAGGCCATTAACAGGGTGTCAATGCAAGAGGCAAAGTCAGGAAATTCCTGGCTGAAAGTAGAGTTCCTTCAGTGAAGCCATCCATTGAGGAAAGGAAGCTCTGGGGATGTGGCAGAGAGGATCTGGTGTACTCCTACTTAGTGAAGCCTTGGTGCAGCAAAAAAGATGTTGCACATGGTTTCCTTAGCAAATAAGGATCTGAAACACTTTACACAGTGCAGTATTTTCACAGGTCTCTTTGCTCTTTAGGATACAAATTGTGAAACAGTTATTGCTTTCTTTGATGAGTTATTCTGATTAAAGATTACCTGGAAATGATCTACCATCCAGTCTACTTTCTTTCTTCATTTCTATACACAAATATCAAACTACAGGAGCAGTTTTTGAAAAGGGAAACCAAGGAAGTTTTGTAGACAGCCCAAAGGGAAAAATGTGAAGCCCAAATGCTTCAAACACATGCACACACACACACACACACACACACACACACACACCTTTAGAAGGAACCTGAAAACAGTTGAGTTTTAATGAAACTCAAGCTCAGAATAATTATAGTGAGGCTTGCATTTGAGAAAGAACTGGAAAGGCCATGCTTCACACTCAGCCCTTGTTCAGTTATGTCCTAGTTTTTATGTTTCCTCAAGAGGCTGTGTCCAACCTGACCCAAAAGTTCTGTGCCATCTCTGAGGAAAACAGTCTTCTGCCATCTTGTGTCTTGTGCCAGTATTTCAGTAGCAGCACTAAGGACATTGTGAACCAAGTGATTTTTCACTGGATGGGGCCAGGAATGGAAGAGCAGAGCATAACCCATTTCTACAGCTCCAGCCACTGGAATCAGCAACTTCCCCTCCTTTGCCACACAGTCAAAAACTGTATCTTGGGGTTGGAAAAATAGGTTGATGGCTAAAGATCTTGCCACACACAGAAGCATGAGAACCATAGTTCATACCCCCATCACCCACATAAATGCCAGGTAGGTGTGGCAGCCTGCCAGTATTTCTAATGCAGGGAAGGCAGACAAGGCTTGCCTGGGAAAGCTGGCTAGCTATACTAGCCATACCTGAATGCTATGAATTCAACTTAAAGACTGCTTCAACAAATAAGGTAAGAAAAGAAGACACATAACACCAACCTTGAGCCTCCAATACACATGCATGTACATCACACATGCACATGAGAGAAAGTAAGAATCTTCTCTAGATATTGTCAAAGTGTCCCCTGCAGGGTGAAATTTTCCCTGGTGGGGAAATGCTGCCTTGCATCTGTGCCTCTGGAAGAGCTTCACATGACAAACTTCCTTCAAGAATTGATTGTTACTGAGTATTGTCATTACACACTGATGAGAATTTTATTTAAGGTCTAGTAACCCTCAAGAGGCCCCGCTTCTAACAATGTCATCTTCTCAAAAGTCAAAGCTGTACACACTCAAAAACAAAACAAAACAAAACAAACAAATAAAAACAACAAGAAGACCAGACTCGCTTCTGAGCTTCACAAAGTAAAGATTTAATCTCTAAGAGTTGTTGTTGATTCACTGAAACTGGGCCTGTGAAATGGCTCAAAAGGTAGAAACTGCCATTGTCAGAAGATACAAGCTTGATGGTCAGGGTTCAATCCTAGAACCCACACAAAAGGGGAAAAAAGCACTTATTCATCTGCACCATTGCATGCACACTACACCCCTACTGTTTAAAATAATAATAAGTCAAAGAAAAATAGTTTCTGAAACTTTATACTAGTAACACATTACATTCAGACTATAAAATAGCTTAGAGATTAACCAAATTATGATCATTATGATCATTATTATGATCAAATTGTCACTACTAAGGATTCCTATTTGAAAAAGATTTCAGGCTAAAGAATGAACCTAAGTGTCTGTCAGGAGCCATGTAGGAGAGGCTAAGGCCAGCGGTGATTTCGCTGAAGGTGACCTGCCTTTTTGCATGGCCTAACATAGGTGAACTGTCATACTGGGAGGCCAGGTCCCGAGAGACTTCATCCCAGGATGGCTTCTTGCTGCCACTATACCTTCCCTGTCACTATTATATCGCCTAAGGGTTCCTAGACATTGGCTCACCCCATTGAGCAGGTTTCCTGCAAATTAACATAAAGATGAACTGTCATGAATTTATACTGTTCAGATGAATTAATTATCTTATAGAATTCCTGACTTGATTCAAATAATTTTAGGAATAAAGTTTTAAGAAATGGTTTTAGTTGTTTTGCCAGAAAGATCTAATAAAGTTAGAATCAAGAATAGAATGTACAGACTCCTCACAAAATAGTACTAAAGGCTGGATTATAAGGAATGCAATGAAACTTTTGAACTCATAATGAACACTGATTTGAATTTAATATCAGTATCCTTTTGTAACTCCCCTTTTATCTAATACTTTATCTATGAGGTGATTTTCTAAGAATTTTTGTCTTTAAAAAGGCCAGAAAATAGAAATAAGGTGGTGGCTTGGGGGGGCTCTGTCCTATACATCCATTCAAATGTATGTGTGTGGCATTTGGGGCTCAGGTCCATCCATTGAATATAGATATGTATGTCTCTTTGTCTGTGTGTAGGTATGCATGAACACTTGTGGAGGAGATGAAACACATGGTTAGGCCCAAGCAGAATGTGTGTGTGTGAGTGATTGTGTATGATGTGTATGCATGAATGTGTGTGTATGAATGTTTATGTAGGAATGTGTGGTGTGTATGAATGTATGTATGAATGTGTCTATGAATGTGTGTATGAATGTGTGTATGAATGTATGTATGAACGTGTGTGCACGAATGTGTGTATGAATGTGTGTGTATAAATGTGTGTGTATGAATGTGTGTGTATAAATGTATGTGCATCTGTGCACATTTGCCTGTGTGAAGGATTTTAATTTTTCTCCTTTCTTTATAACATTTTATCTGTGAGATAATTATTTCTTATACAGAGATCATTTTGTTGAAAAGTTATAATAAGCTAAAAGTAATTTTAAAAAAAATGGTGGTGTATCCATTTCCAGCTTCATCTAGTATGTGTTGTATATGTAAGTGACTTCTTTCTTTCCTTTTCTTTTCTCTCTGGTTCAATAAGAGTTAACGAGCTCTGAGCCTCTCGCCTGGGCAGTGAGGTCCTTCTGGCTGGCTTGCCAGAGAAAGGAACACTAGCAATTAATCCTTTACTTAATTCCGCACTGCTAAACAACATGTACTATTCGCAAGGAAACTCTACCTGCCTAGCCATTGGCTGTTGACTCTTTATTGGTTGATCAAAAACCAACGGAGACAAGGACCTTCAATGTGTGGATAAGAGGATTCTTGATTTTGGGCTGGATTAATTCAAAGCATTAGAACCAATCCCAACAAAAGCTACAGTAAAATGATTTTAGTTAAAAACATTACAACTCTGGAAGGAAAGAAACTGGAAGGATTTTTTCATTCTTTTCCATACTTTTTTGTTACATCCTCTAACACTCATAACTTTCATTTACCAACCTTAAAACACCTTCTTAGACCCTCAAAAACTTTCTCAGAACTTTTGAACCCTCAGTCCTTACATAAACTTTAAATTTTACACTTTTTTCCTATCCAGTTATTCATCATGAGATGTCCTGGCCCTGCCATAGCCACAGCTCCCAGATATGTCTTTCCTAACTGAATCCTGCCAAGATACAAAATCAAGGCCTCATTCCCAGAAGACTGTGATACAGTGTAGAATCAGTGAGCAGATAAAGGCACAACCAGAAACAAAAATCAACCAAAACCATAAAAATAAATAAATAAAAATTAAAAAAAAAATGCATCTTGTAATAGCACAACCAACCAATAGGTGGTAGTCACAGAAGACAAATGTGGTAACACTCAGCCCTGAATGGAAAGGATCCAGCCTGCCATAACAAGAAACAACCAGAAGGTGGAGCTCACACACATGACAACCCTCTGCACAAACCTTTACTCAAATCTGAAAAAATCACCATGGCGACGCGTGTCATTTGACTCTCTGATTCTCTGTCCATCTCAGTAATCAGACTCTAGGGATCTTCACATGAACAGAGCCCTAGAATAAACACTTCCTCTGTATTCTCTGAGATCTCCAGCAGTAAAAGAGCAGTGCTAACCAACCCTTTCCATTCTCAGTCTTGCAGAGACACACTCCACCACATGCATGTGGGCCCTGAGTCAGGCTCTTTCCACTCCTGCTAGAAGTTAGGTTCCTCCCAACATTACTTACCAAGATGTTCAGCATTCTCTCTCCTACCTTCACATCCAGGAGGGTCTTCTCAACTGTATTTGTCATCTGATGGACCTAATCTGCATTGATATCGTAGATGAGAGGTGACAAATCTGTTGCAAAGTGGCCATCAGTGATTCTGTGGCTGGTTTCTGAACTCACCGGAGCCTCACATGGATGTGTGGCAGCCTAAGACAATTAGCATGCCTACCTCGTGTACAGATTTCCAGAATTTTCTCTCTTTGACTGGGAGTGATCCAGCACATTTGATGGGAAGGACAAAAGTCAAGTGTAGTGTGGGCTTAGGAGATGTGTTCTCCATTATGAACATTTGTTCCAGTCTCAGAGACAGACACTAACCTCTTTAACTCGAATTCTGGTGGAATCTAACACCTGCTTCTGGCCTCTGGGAATTGTATATATATGGTAAAAAGACATTCAGGAGTCAGAACACCCATGTATTACAATATTTTCTTATTAAAAATGTATCTAATGTTATGTTTTATATAAGTGTTTATTGTCTACCTTGCCGGTGTAATTTTCATCATGTGCGCTGTTCCTCAGGGGATGCTTCTCTTGCACTCCTACTTAATTTTAATAGATATTGATAGGAATGATAGTTTGGTTTTTTGTGTGTTTTTTCAAGACAGGGTTTCTCTGTATAGACCTGGATGTCCTGGAACTAAATCTGTAGACCAGGCTGTCCTCAAATTCAGAAATCCACCTGCCTCTGCTGGCCAAGTGCTGGGACTAAAGGAATGTGCCACCACCGCCTGTCTAGTTTTTGTTTAATGTGTACAAAGACCTGGTCTGATTTACAAGTACTGTACAATTAGACTTAATGCCCATGCTTATAACCCCAGAACTCAGGAACTGGAGCAGAAAGAAAACCACTGAAGAATATTTTCAGTCAGGGCACAATGAGGTGGAGATCATCCCTGATCACAGTACATTACTAAATACATATAGTGAGAACAGCATGTAAGCCTTTCCCGGTATGAAATGGTAACCCTTGTCACATGGCTTCTCTATGTTCCTTGCTCCTTCTTTTTGGCCTGGACTTGCTTTGAATATTGTATAATGATAGTAGTTTTCAAATATCCTAAACTTTGTCATATAAACATACACTTTTTATACCTATCCTGAGCCAAATTGCTTCTACTTTATAAACTTCTTTAACTTACAAAGAAGGAGAGAACTTTTTTTGAAATTGTGGTTTAGTGCACATCTCAGGGCAGTTTCTTTAGAAAATAGATATAGCATCTGAATAAAGTCAAGTTCCTGATGTGGTAGGAACTTATCTTTGTGTGTGTGTCTGTGTTGAGTGTGTTCCTGTTCTCTCTCTCTCTCTCTCTCTCTCTCTCTCTCTCTCTCATTCTCTGAGTGTATGCTCAGTCTCTCTTTGTATGTCTGTGTGTGTTTGAGTGTGTATTTGTGTGTGTGTGTGTGTCAGGGTGTGTGTGCGTGTGTGTGTCTGTACTTGAGTATGCCTGTGCTTGGAAATTTTATAGTCTTTCTTTACATGATGTGATAGACCAAGAGATACTAAAAGGATAAATATATCAGAGCCACAGAAGATGATCTGTATGGCAGATTCTCTCATTCCCCATCACACTCAATGGATCTCCATATACCCCGTAACTCACACACAAAATATTAGTTCCAATCAGCATCTTAGGTTTTCTTCAAGCGCCCATGTCATGGAATGCAGACACTCTGGTTTGCACGGCCACCACAAACACCTGAACCTCCTTCCTTAACTGATTTGAAGAAATGGTTGTATAGCAATGTGTCCTACATTCCTGTATTTAGCCTTTCCCATTCTTCAGGTTCCTCACAAATTCGGCTGCATTTCTATGAATGCAGCACTGGGGCTGGCATGGCAAGAAGGGTGTGAGTGGGCCGGCACTGTAGTCACGTGTGAAAGGACATCTGTACATTTTGGTGTTTGTACAGTGGATCCTCCTACACTTTTAAACTGCCCAAAGGGGTGATATCGAAAGAGCTGCGATTATGGTGCCTCAGAGAATAGTCCTTCTTAGGAGTCAAAATGAAACTAAAGAGAGGACAAAGATCCTGCTAAAAAGACAGTCGTCAAAGGCAGTATGCATGGAAGGAGTCTGTGATGCGAGTGGGGTAAGAACCACAATACACAAAAGTCGGGCAGTGAAGACTGTTATTTCTATTCAGGATGCAGTCAAGATGACTAGGGCAGTTCTTGCACTTATTATAGGAAGAAAACAGTCAAGAGGACAATCTAAAAATGAATGCCATGGTTTGTGTCGGGTGTTAGAAAACTAATTTTTGGCCTTATTGCAAGGCCAATAGTTTGGTGGAAAGAACTGAAGAATTTTGCACTAACCAGGATAAGTTTCTCTACAACCGCCATGTTGCCTACACAACAACTTTGTGTTATATGTGAACAATTAAATTTTGAGAAAATATTCTTAGCATTAAGAGTCACATGTTTATTATGTTCAGTATGGGGAAGTGAGCTTCTGGTACGAATTGGACTATAAGAAGATTGAAATAATCCCATGCCTCCTATCAGATCACTATGGAGTAAAAGTGGTCTTTAATAACAATAAAAACAACAGAAAGCCCACATACACATGGAAACTGAACAATACTCTACTCAATGATACCTTGGTCAAGGAAGAAATAAAGAAAGAAATTAAAGATTTCTTAGAATTTAACAAAAATGAAGGCACAACACTATGGGACACAATGAAAGCAGTGCTAAGAGGAAAACTCATAGCTTTGAGTGCCTCCAAAAAGGAATTCGAGAGAGCATACACTAGAAGATTAGCAGAACAACTGAAAGCCCTGGAACAAAAAGAAGCTAATTCACCCAGGGGGAGGAGGAGAAGGAGGAGAAGAAGACAGGAAATCATCAAACTCAGGGCTGAAATCAATCAAGTAGAAACCAAAAGAACCATACAAAGAATCAACAAAACCAAAAGCTGGTTCTTTGAAAAAATCAACAAGATAGATAAACCCTTAGCCAGACTAACCAAAGGGCACAGAGAAAGTATCCAAATTAACCAAATTAGAAATGAAAAGGGAGATTCTACAACAGAAACTGAGGAAATTCAAAAAATCATCAGATCCTACTACAAAAACCTGTACTCAACACAACTGGAGAATCTGGAGGAAATGGACATTTTCTTAGACAGATACCAATTACCAAAATTAAACCAGGATCAAACTGACCATCTAAACAGACCCATAACCCCTAAAGAAATAGAAGGGGTCATAGATAGCCTTCCGACCAAAAAAAGCACAGGACCAGATGGTTTCAGTGCAGAATTCTATCAGACCTTCAAAGAAGACTTAACACCAATACTCTTCAAACTATTCCACCAAATAGAAACAGAAGGAACACTACCCAACTCCTTCTACGAAGCCACTATTACACTGATACCAAAACCACACAAAGATCCAACTAAGAAAGAGAATTTCAGGCCAATTTCCCTTATGAATATCAATGCAAAAATACTCAATAAAATTCTTGCCCACCGAATCCAAGAACACATCAAAACGATCATCTACCATGATCAAGTAGGCTTCATCCCAGGGATGCAGGGATGGTTCAATATAAGGAAATCTATAAATGCTATCCACTATAAACAAACTCAAAGAAAAAAACCACATGATCATTTCATTTGATGCTGAAAAAGCATTTGACAAAATTCAGCACCCTTTCATGTTAAAGGTCTTGGAAAGGACAGGAATTCAAGACCCATATCTAAACATAGTAAAAGCAATATACAGCAAACCGGTAGCCAACGTCAAACTAAATGGAGAGAAACTTGAAGCAATCCCACTAAAATCAGGGACTAGACAAGGCTGCCCCCTCTCTCCATATTTTTTCAATAGAGTTCTTGAAGTCCTAGCTAGAGCAATTAGACAACATAAGGAAGTCAAAGGGATACAAATTGGAAAGGAAGAAGTCAAACTATCACTATTTGCAGATGATACGATCGTATACTTAAGTGATCCTAAAAAACTCTACTAGAGAACTCCTACAGTTGATAAACAACTTCAGCAGAGTGGCTGGCTACAAAATCAATGCAAGCAATTCAGTAGCCTTCATATACTCAAAGGAAAAGCAGACTGAGAAAGAAATTAGGGAAATGACTCTCTTCACAATAGCTACAAACAGCATAACGTATCTTGGTGTGACTCTAACCAAACAAGTGAAAGAACTATATGACAAGAACTTCAGATCTCTGAAGAAGGAAATCGAAGATCTCAGAAAATGGAAAAAATCTTCCATGCTCGTGGATTGGCAGGATTAATATAGTTAAAATGGCCATCTTGCCAAAGGCAATCTACAGATTCAATGCTATCCCCATAAAAATCCCAACCCAGTTCTTCATAGACCTAGAAAGAGCAATTCTCAAATTCATCTGGAACAACAAAAAACCCAGGATAGTTAAAACTATTCTCAACAGTAAAAGAACTTCAGGTGGATTCAGTACCCCAGACTTTAAACTTTACTACAGAGCAATAGTGATAAAAAACTGCATGGTATTGGTACAATGTTAGGCAAGCGGATCAATGGAATAGGATTGAAGACCCAGAAATGAACGCACACACCTATGGTCACTTGGTCTTCGACAAAGGAGCTGAAAGCATCCAGTGGAAAAAAGATAGCCTTTTCAACAAATGGTGCTGGTTCAACTGGAGGTCAGCATGCAGAAGAATGCGCATCGACCCATTCTTATCTCCTTGTACTAAGCTCAACTCCAAATGGATCAAGGACCTCCACATAAAACCTGACACACTGAAACTAATAGAAAAGAAACTGGGGAAGAACCTTGAGGACATGGGCACAGGGGATAAGTTCCTGAATGGAACACCAATAGCTTATGCTCTAAGATCAAGAATTGACAAATGGGACCTCATAAAACTACAAAGTTTCTGTAAGGCAAAGGACACTGTTAAAAGGACAAAATGTCAACCAACAGATTGGGAAAAAAACTTCACCAACCCTAAATCTGACAGAGGGCTAATATCTAATATATACAAAGAACTCAAGAAGGTAGAACCCAGAGAACCAAATAACCCCATTAAAAAGTGGGGTACGGAGCTAAACAAAGAATTTTCACATGAAGAACTTCAGAGGGCTGAGAAACACCTTAAGAAATGTTCAACATTGTTAATCATTAGGGAAATGCAAATCAAAACAACCCTGAGATTTCACCTCACACCAGTCAGAATGGCTAAGGTCAAAAACTCAGGAGACAGCAGGTGTTGGCGAGGATGTGGAGAAAGAGGAACACTCCTCCACTGCTGGTGGGATTGCAAGATGGTGCAACCACTTTGGAAATCAGTCTAGCGGTTCCTCAGAAAACTGGACATGACATTTCCTGAGGATCTTGTTATACCACTCCTGGGCATATACCCAGAGGATTCTTCAGCATGCAATAAGGATGCATGCTCCACTATGTTCATAGCAGCCTTATTTATAATAGCTTGGAGCTGGAAAGAACCCAGGTATCCCTCAACAGAAGAGTGGATGCAAAAAATGTGATATATATAAACAGTGGAGTACTATTCAACCATAAGAAACAATGAATTGAATTCATGAAATTCTTAGACAAATGGATGGAACTAAAGAACATCAAACTCAGTGAGGTAACCCAGTCTCAAAGGATCAATCATGGTATGCACTCACTAATAAGTGGATATTAACCTAGAAACTTTGAGTACCCAAGACATAATCCACATATTAAATGATGTCCAAAAAGAATGGAGGAGTGGCCCCTGGTTCTGGAAAGACTCAGTGCAAGAGTATAGGGGAATTCCAATTCCGGAACAGTGAAGCGGTAAGGGGTGGATGGGGGAAGAGGGGGAGGGAAGAGGGCTTATGGGACTTGCAGGGAGTGGGGACCCAGAAAAGGGGAAATCATTTGAAATGTAAATAAAAAATATATCAATAAAAAAAAAAAGAAAAAAAAAGAGCCACATGCTTATTATGTTCAGTAAGGGGAAGTGAGGTTCTGGTATGAGTTGGACTTTATCAAACCCCGCCTACTCATTAGCATAACCGCCATCGATTTGAGAGTCCTCCAGCATCCTTGCCTCTTCATTAGCATATTGTTTGGAAAATTGGATTTGTCATCAAGCCACGCCCTCTCATTAACATTACTGGGGTCTATTAGGGAGTCATCCAGGATCCACGCCCCCTCATTGGGATAAGACAGTATAAAGACATTTTGCCGACAGGCCACGCGCACAAATTAGCATAACTGCTGATGGTTAGTGATTCGCTGTCTAGCAGAGACACAGAGATAATGACAGGTTCATGACCCAGGTCAGGGCAGGGTCAGGGCATGTCCATGGCCCTACCCCAGTCAGTCACCCCGAGGACACGCCCACGGCCCCGCCCTCTTCCCCAGTCAAGTGAATCCTTTCCTCAAACTTCCAGATCCTTGGAGAGAATGGGAAGTCTGGCTGTGAAGCCACGCCCTTTCGGCCCAGTTCCGTGATGACAAACATCCTTGAACGAGAAGCCCCACCCCCACTTCCGGTTTCCGCCAGACATTTCCTATCCTCGGCTTCACTCCCTGTTAGGGATTGCCGTTTATACTCCGCCCTCAGCCCTGCCTCCTGCCCACCCGGTCCTGCATTCTTCTCATTTCAGTTTTTTTGGCTCTGTGAACCCTGGGGCTGGCAGAGTGCATGTGCGTCCTTGCTTGTGATGTCAGGACGGGGGCGGGGACCGGGTCAGCGACCAACTTCGCGCCTGCGCTGACAAGGTCAAACCTGAGCCGAATGCGCGTGCGTTCCCCTTCTGCCCTGCCCTCTTTGCGGCGCTGTCGCAAAGCTACTGCACGGTTCTGGCACAGACTAATTCGTCCGCTCGTGGCCCCACCCACTGAGCAGCTGAGACCGCAGGGAATGTGCTGTGACCCCCAGGGGTCGGAGGTGAGGCCGTGGGGAGGCTGGGCGGGGCCTCCGGTGTGGGCAAGGCCGCTGAGCAAGCGTAACTGCGCCGACCAGAAGTGCCGGGCCGGGCCGCTCATGGCTATTCACCATATCGCACCCATGCCTCATTAATATTCATCCTGGGCGGGGACGTTGGCTTGTGTCCTTGCAGGACAGAATGGGGCAGGGGGCGGGCGTATCTCCGCACATGAGTGATGGGACGCCCCTGGCAAGTCTTTCTATCCTAACACAGGAAGTCCGGTCCTGCAGGCGCAATGACTTCTCCCAGCCACCAGAGCCTCGGGTGAGCTCTGACCCCTACCCACCCGCCCCTCCCCCTGTCAGCCGGGACCGCCCACAGCAGGGGTTTCTCCAATCAGAGGTGTGATAATTGACTGTTGCAAAAAGTTGGGCAGGTCTTGTGACCTAATGAGGTTATGAATAGAGTCGATTTGCATACACAGTATAGTGTGTGCAAATGAACTCATGTTTATGCATGACGTGGTTTGAATAAAGATGGACATACTTATTGCATGCTAAACAGTACTTGCATAATCATGACCCTGATTTACGTAAAACTCCACCTTTTCCCCTTGAATAATAGGTGAGCTCAGTGCCTCATTAATAATCACGAGAACAATTTGCATAAACGCTGACTTGCTTCTGTGATCGCTGTGCTAATCTGATCATTAATAGTCATGAACCTAATTTGCATAAAACGCAACCTTACTTTTCATAAACCCTGACCAGTTTATATAATCAACACGCTAATCACCTAAAGCATAGTCCCGCCCTTAATTTGCATTATGGCCCTAGGCCTTTGCGTGATTCCTATACTAATGAGCTCATGTATATGCATGATTTTAATTTGAATAAGGTTCCACCAGCTTGTGTTTTGGACATGCAAATAAGCTCCTGCATAGTCATAACCGTGATTGCCATAAAGCTTAACCTGCTTGTATGATGGGTGAGGTCATTGGCTGATTAACAAACATGATTTTGATTTGCATAAACTCGGTTTTTTTGCAGTGTGTACTAATCTGCTCATTAATAGTCGTGAGGTGAAATTGCACTGACCCAGTGAATCCTGGGGAAGTGGTGACATCACAAAGGGTTCTGCCCCAACCCACCTGTGTCCTCCCCTCCACAACCCTCCCCAGCCTAGGCCCTGTGGCCATACTCTGTGTGCTCCAAGACCTGCAGCTCCTCACTGCCTTGCTGCTACCGCCCCCGTCCCGCCCCAACTTCCTCATCATCATGGCGGACGACCTTGGCTTTGGGGACCTCGGCTGCTATGGCAACACCACACTCAGGTGCACACACGGTGAGGGTGAAGTGGGGCGGGGCATGAGGTGGGCAGGTTACCTCTTTGTAGTGGCTTGTCATCCAGCCACTGCGGGTCAGGCCAGGTGAGCCCAGGTTAGCCTGTCGTTTTCAGGTTCATAGGAATGGCGCAGCCTAGCCCATGTTGTCCCGCAAGGTTAGACCACAGTGGTCACAGCTGAGCCTCTGCCCCAGTCTCAGGTTAGCTCAGATTAAGGCATCGCAGTTACTGTTGTACATCACAGGTCCAGGTTAGAACATAAAGGTTACAGGATAGCCCAGGATAGTCCACCACAACGCTGGCCACCCAATTCACCCCCACCTACCCCACAGGACGCCCAACATCGACCGCCTGGCGGAGGATGGTGTCCGCCTCACTCAGCACCTAGCCGCTGCCTCCATGTGCACACCCAGCCGTGCAGCTTTCCTTACAGGGAGATACCCTGTGCGCTCAGGTGACACCCTGCCCACCCGGACCCAGCCCACCACACAGACCACGCCCACCAACCCTGCCTCCTCCTGTCAGGAGGCTTCCCCCACAACAGGGAAGTTCTGGGCTCACTGATATGCTAAACTGCTCCTGCATAGTCATTAGCCTCATTAGCATAAAGCCAGGCAGCCCACTATGCATGCATGCTTATGAGGTCGTGAATATTCATATTGATTTGCATACGAATCCAGCTACTTCTGCTCATGAATATGCAAGTTATGATTTGCAAAAAGACCAACCCTGTGGAGGGGGGTGTGCTAATTAATGACGGGTACTAATGATGTCGATTTGCATAAGACTTGACCCGTTTCTATGACACTCCATTAATATTCATGACATTGTCACAAATCTCCACCTTTACAACGCCCGCCCACCAACCAGGCCCTGACTCCCTCATGTGTGAGGTCACTCCACGCCGCCCCTCTGCCACCCCTCTGCAGGCATGGCGTCCACATGGGGGCCCCGTGTGCTGCAGTGGGCAGCGGGTGCTGCTGGGCTTCCCCCTGAGGAGGTCACCTTTGCCCGGGTCCTGCAGGAGCGTGGATACACCACAGGGCTTGTGGGTAAGTAAAGGTTCGGGGGCGGAGCTGGGGCTGATGACGTCACATGGGTGGGTGGAACTTCAAATGATATTGCTCCTGTGGGCATGGCCTCTGACTATGATGTTGCACGGTAGGCGTGGATTCAGTCAGTGATGTCATCCCCTGCCCCTCTTCCCTCCCCCCGCCAGGGAAGTGGCACCTGGGTCTGAGCTGCAGCTCAAGGTCTGACCTGTGCCACCACCCACTGCGCCACGGCTTTGCGCACTTCCTGGGACTGCCGCTCGGCATGATGGGAGACTGCGCCAGAGCGGAGCCATCTGAGAAGCGCACTCGGCTGGAGCAGGGCCTGCGCTGGGTCGGGCGGGGCCTGGCGGCCATGGCAGCCATCATGGCCTCCATCACCCTGGCTGGTCGGAGTTGGGCCTTGTGGGCGGTGCTGGCTCTGGGCGCGACCTCGGCCACCCTGGAGGTGGGGTCGCGTGTGGTGGGCGGGGCCGTGGCGCGCCTGGACTGCTTCCTGATGCGCGGCGCCAATGTCACCCAGCAACCCCTGAGCCTCAGTCGCCTCACCCCGCTGCTGCTCCGGGAGGCAGAGGACTTCCTGCAACGGTGAGGGCGGGGCCTCCGGGTGCATTCAGAGGGTCAGATGTTATGTGCTGACCACTGGGCTCCAGGGCCAACCGCACACACACTTCAGCTGCCCACTGGGCTAACCTGTGCTAACAAAGCAACACCGAACTCAGGATGGTGGGGTATCCTGTGCCAACTATGGTGCGTCCTGGTGGAAGGAGAGGGCCTGGGCTGATCTTGTGTTTTCCTGTAGTGATGGGGATAGCCTTCCCCCCTCAGGCTTCCCTGCACTAACCACTCAGGCCTCCTTGACACGCTGGAACATCCTGAGCTGTTCACCGTCCTCTGATGACAGGAATTCCCACACTAACCTCGGATGAATGGGATATCCTCAGCAAAAGGCTGAGTTCTTCCATCCCAAAGGCGAATCCGCACTGTGGAGACTGAGATAATCCACTTCCTGGCGTCATGGGATGCCCCACGATAACCACTATGGGCCCTGGGAGTCAGGGATATCCCAAGCTAACTGGGAGCGACAGGCCTAATGGGGTTGCCCACGTTCAGTGCTGAGATTTTCCTGTGCTGTTGGGCTGTCCTGCACTAACCACTTAAGTTTTATGGCCAGGGCGGGGTGCATAGCAAGGGGCTGGGTCGGGCTGTGAGTGACTTGACGTGATGGTACCTGGGCCCCGCCTCTAGGCACGCCCACGCCCCCTTCCTGCTGTTCGTGTCCCTGCCACATGTGCATACACCGCTTGTGACATCGCCCGCCTTCCAGGGCCGCAGCGCCCACAGGCGCTATGGCGACAATGTGGAGGAGATGGACTGGGTGGTAGGTGAGTGGGCGGGGCCAGTGAGGTGATGGACAGGTAAACTGAGTGACAGGCAGGGCTTGTGTGAGGAGCTGAGCATGGTATGGGTGGGTCTTATGATAACAATGGGGATGGTTGGGGAAACTGGGTGGGCCATCTTCATGAGGGGCGGGGCTGACATTAGTGACAGGCAGGGACTCAGGGCAGCTGGTAAGGCCCTGGGTTAATGGACAGGGTGGGGTAGCTGATGGGCGGGGCTTTCCAGGATGATTGTGCGGGATGGTGATGGGCGGAGATAAGCTGAGTGACAGCTGAGTGATTTCTGTGATGGGCGTGGCCCTCAAGTCCCCTCACCCTGGCCCCGCCCCTCCCCTAGGGCGTCTCCTGTCCGCACTGGACCGCGGGGGTGTGGCTGACCGCACGCTCGTCTACTTCACTTCTGACAATGGCGGCTGGCTAGAAGCTCGCGCAGGTGGAGAGCAGCTTGGCGGCTGGAATGGTGGCTTCCGGGGTAAGCATTGGGGGTGGCAAGGGCAGGGCCTGCATAACCAGGAAAGGGGCAGAAGGAATTGGAAGGAAGCCCCGCCCCCCTACATCCAGTTCTCACAAATCACTTCCTGTCCCGCAGTCTGCAGTCCGGTCCCTGCCTTGAGCCTTGAACTCCAATTTCTGGTTCCCCTGAGTGAAAGCTGTGCCCCGCCCCCCATTGCTTGCCGCCCTGCTGTTCTCACATTTCCAGTTTCTGGACTGAAATGCGACTTCCTGTTCTGCCTCCTGCCACTTCCTGTTCTCAACCTTACTTCCTGTACCTCGTTGGAGCATTTCGGGTCTTCACTTTCAATATTTTCCCTCCATTTCTTGTTTCCCCCCACCAGCCCCACCCACTTCCTCTCCCGCCCACCCACTTACCATAGGCTGACCCCACAGGTGGGAAGGGCGCAGGCGGCTGGGAAGGCGGGGTCCGCGTGCCTGGCATCTTCCGGTTCCCGGGCATTCTGCCGCGGGGGCGTGTCCTCGCCGAGCCCACGAGCCTCATGGACATTTTCCCCACCGTGGTGCGCCTGGGGGGCGGGGCGTTGCCTGAGGACCGGTGAGTGAGGGATGGCCCGCCCAGCATAAGTAACTGGGGGGCTGTGGTGTCAGATCAGAAGTGGGCAGGGCTTGAAGGCAGACCTGAAGTGGGGTAAGACAGAAAGTGAGTGAGCAGGGCTATGATGTCATACAGGAAGTTAGGTTTAAACAGGACGTGGGCAGGTCTATGAAGCTTGACCAGATGTGGGCAGGGCCTCAAATGAGACAGGAAGTGGGCGGTGCCATTATGTCACAGGAAGTGACTGCATGGCATTGGGCATGGCTTCTCACACCAAACCCTCTCTGGCCCTGCCTCCCCCCACTTCCCACAGGGTGATCGATGGCCGTGACCTCCTGCCCCTGCTGCGTGGTGAGACCCCACGCTCTGCCCACAACTTCCTGTTCCACTACTGCGGGGATGTCCTGCATGCCGCCCGTTGGGCACATCGTGAGAGTGAGTATGTGTGGGAGGTGGCAGGGGCAGAGCTTCCGGTTCACTTGTCAGGTCAGAGGGGTGGACCAGTACAGCCCGGGGTCACTTCTTGTGGGAGAACAAGGGTCACTCCCGAGTTACGGGTTCACTTCCTATCTAGGTGTCATGAGTGAGATGGACAATCCCTGCCCCTGGAGCTGACTTCCTCTGGGAGCACACAGGATCATTGCTGGGTCCTGCCTCCCAGGGTCACTTCCGGGTCAGGGGTTTACTTTCTGTGAGTTTACCAGAGTCACAGGGACAAGTCCTGCCCCTTGTGGTCATTTCCTGTGAAAGACCAGTTTTCCCGGGTTCACTTCCTGTTCAGGGGTCACAGGGGAGATGACCAGGGCCCGGCCCTGGGGCCCCTTCCTGTGAGGAAAACCGGGGTTGTGTCCTGGTCAGTGGTCACCTGGGTTAATTGGATTAGCCTTTCACAGAGCCACTTCTGGGCTCACTTCTGCCTCTGACACCCCCACTTCCGGTCCTAGGAGGGAAGCTGTGGAAGGTGCACTTCGTGACCCCGGTCGAGGACCCGCCAGGCTCAGGGTCTTGTGCAGGGTCGCCTGAGTCTCAGGACGCCATGGTGTGCGCGTGCGCGGGAGGTGGGGTCACAGCACATGATCCCCCACTGCTCTTCGAGCTGACCTCTGACCCAGGAGAGGCGAGGCCACTGACGCTGCACAAGGAGCCGGCCTTCAATACCATATTGCAGGCACTGAGGCAAGGGATTGCCCGCCACCTTGAGACACTGGGGCCTAGGCCAAGGGAAGTGGGCGGGGCCCTCGACCTGTGGCGCCCATGGCTGCAGCCTTGCTGCGGAAATGCATGCGCCTGCGACCTGGAGGGCGGGGCAAGGGAAGGCAGGAATGATGGGGATGAGGACCTGGAACCCTGGGGGCGGGGCTTTCTGTGAGACCAGAAGCCGAAGTGAACTCAGCCTGTTCTCCAGTGTTGTTCCTACCTGCTTGCTGCATGCTTCCTGCTATGATGGGAGTGGAGTGAACGTCTGAACCTTCACGCCAGGCCAGAGGAAGTGTTTGCCGTTGTAGGAGTTGCCTTGCTCATAGCATCACAGTGCCTGGAAATCCCATCTGAAATAGATGACAGTTCCCCAGATTTAATTATCGCTACTATAAGCCTGGCCGTGTTTCTCTTTGGAGCAATGTGGATTTTTAAACTTTGGACTTGTACATGCATTAATTGGAAATTAATTGGCCACCTTCAGAGGATTACAGATCACATAGGGACTGAGAGGTGATTTGTATATGTGTTTTATGATGTTTGCTTAAGAATGTTGTTGCTGTTTGTCCTGGCCTGAAGAGTGACCTTGAAGCTTAGATAAAGAGATTTATATTACGTGCAGTGGCAAAAGAAGTTTCTGAAATGCCCCATATAGATTTTACCCTGTGTTTATGATTATTGTTTTGATCAAGCAAATAATCTTAAGGAGATAGGTAAAATGTAATATTCAAAGAAAAAAGAGTCACCAGGAAGTTGAATGAAGCTTAATCATGTGACCAAGTTATTAAACAGTATTATATTAAAGGAATGGTGACTTAATGGATTTGCAGTGGAAAAAATGTGAACTTTATCACGTTAGGCGTTATTATCACCTGGTTATAATATAGAAATATAAGTATATGTCAAATTAACAAGACATGGATTGTGATTATATTTCTGCATTTCAGTTTGTGATCTAAAAGGAAGTGCTTAGGTTCAAGAAAATTGGTACATGCCTTATATCCCAGGAGAGTCAAGCAGGTTTCCAGTCTAAGTACTCCAGGTAGAGAACAAGTTTTAGGTAAATGTACAGAGCCATATTGGGGCAGTCTTGCACTTGGTCAGAGTTTGACTTTGGTCAAGGTTAACTTCTCCCAGTTAGCCAGGATCCTGCTCCACCTAGGGTGGAGCGCACGTAGTAAAGGTTAAGTTCATTGTTCCTCCAGGTATAGGGATTCCTGAATTAAACAGGTGACCCACCCAGCTGCCGGAGCAGTCAAGACGAAGACCTCCAAGAGAAGCTAGACAACTTCCACCGGAACTCAGCCTGGAGTCTGGGGGGAGGGTTTGCCCGAACTGTTAAAAGGTCCGGCGCCATTAAAGTTTACGGCTTTGATCAGTGAACATTGACTTGGCCGTACGTTCTTTTCGCCGCTCTTCCCTATGACCCCAAAATTCTCTCAACAGGTAACCCGGTTTACATGTGGCTGCGGGCAGCTACAGGTAAAGAAAGGCTTAGGTACTGGTGAAGTGTTACACACATTTTATCCAGCATTCAGGATACAGTGACATGCAAATCTCTGTGTTGAAGGCAAGTCTACCGAGGATGTTCCAGGACAGCCAAGCTTAGGCAGTGAAGTTGTTGAAACATAAAAATCAGGCTGGTGAGATGGCTAGCAGTTAAGAGTACTGACTGCTCTTCCGAAGGTCCTGAGCAACCACATGGTGGCTCACAACTATCTGTAATGAGATCTGATGCCTTCTTCTGGTGTGTCTGAAGACAGCTACAGTTTATTTACATATAATAAATAAAGTTTTTTAAAAAAGAGAAAAAGAAAAATAGAAATCTTGTGAGAATGGAATAGAAGGGGCCATCCATGTTCCAGCCCCAGCTAACCGCAGAACTCACCAGGTTTGTCCATGTTTCTCTGGCTTTAGAGTCAAGAATAGAAGGGAATACTGAGACAATTGATGATACTTAGCTGAAATGAGGAAATTAGAGATGACGAAGAAGAAACCAGCATCACTGGGGTGAAATCTTCTGAGAGGACAGAGAAGCTATTACAGAGATAGCCAAGGTAGTACCATGTGGAGTACCACCAAAATCCAGTACCACTGGATTTTGTCATGTGTAAGTGTATTAGTTTGCATTCTCTAGTGTCATAGAATGTGTGGATAGTCTTTATATAGTTAGGGAATTCGTCAGTGACTTACAGTCTATAGTCCAACTCCCCAACAATGATCAGCAGCAGCTGTGGATGGAAGTCTAAGGATCTAGCAATTTCTCAGTCCCATGAAGCAAGCAGGCAAGGAAGAGTGAGAGAGAATCTTCCTTCTTCCAATGTGCTTATATATCTCCAGCAGAGGGTGTAGCCCAGATTAAAGGCATGTGGGTCTCCAGCAAAGGGTGTGGCCCAGAATAAAGGTGTGTGCATCCATACCTTTAATCCCAAATGATCTTGAACTCAGAGATCTCCTTGTCTTAGCCACTATGCTTTAAGGTCTCCATGCCAAGATCCAGGTCAGAAACATATCTCTGAGCCTCCAAATTAGGATCATAGGCAAGCCTTCCAATTCTAGACTGTAGTTCATTCCAGATATAGCCACTACAATCCACCCCTTGTCAACTTGACACAAATAATAGCTCATGTCCACATGAAACAATAACAAGATTGTGAATATGCCTAACATGATATAACTATTCCTCGTACAATCGCAAACACATTTGTAAATTTAAAATGGGGAAATGTCCCTTGGGAACATTCTTTTAGTGTTTCAATACCAATTGATGTTAAAGGGATTAGAAGAAAGACAAAGTATCTTCAACAAAATAAGATAGAAGCATTCATATTACTTATAATCCTTGTTTCTACAGCTGGTTACATGGCCTTAGCTGGTATATATAACTACCTTCCTCTGCTACCCATTCTGTATTTCCTTCACCTTCGGCAAGCACCTCAGCAGGTCTTGGCTCTTTTCCTGGAGGATTGATCCATACCTTCATTCCTGATGGGTCTGTGTCCTTTGTCATCCTGCTTGGATTAGGCTGTTGTAGTTTCCCATTGACTTTAATCACAGGACACGGTAGTACTAAGAGACACCCTAGGGAATCTCCTGCACTCCAGATATAATCCTGCTTACATCCATTGTGGAGAGGCAATCCAATTTCCCCATGGTAATCTGGAGCTATTACCCCTCCTAACACTGTTATTCCTTTCTTAGCCTGTTGGTTTAAGGGCATTAGAAGCCCAAAATGGCCAAGGGGAAGTCTGAGCTTCCAGTTCAATGGAATGTTTATTGTGGCTCCTGGTAGGAGCACTCCCCCCCTCTGGAACCAAACCTTCTAGGCCAGCAGAACCTAAATTTGTGGGGACAGGAAGCAAAAATTTTCCTAGAGGGTCACTAGGAGTGATAGTGAGTGGAACTATTCCCTTTTCCACCCCTTGATTCCTGGACCCATGGATCCTGGCTATGGGAGAAACTGTACCATATATTGAACGCTGATTCAAAGCATATACTGCCTTCTGAAGAACTCTGCCCCAACCCTCCATGCTGTTGGCACCTAATTGGCGCCGTAACTGTGTCTTCAAAAGGCCATTCCATCTTTCTATCAGACCAGCTGCTTCAGGATGATGGGGAACATGGTAAGACCAGTGAATTCCATAATCGTGGGCCCACTGTCACACTTCTCTGGCTGTGAAATGAGTTCCTTGATCAGAAGCAATACTGTGTGGAATACCGTGATGATAGATAAGGCATTCTGTGAGTCCACAGATGGTGGTTTTGGCAGAAGCATTACGTGCAGGAAAGGCAAATCGATAACCAGAATAAGTATCTACTCCAGTAAGAACAAAACGCTGTCCTTTCCACGGGGGAAGTGGTCCAATATAGTCCACCTGCCACCAGGTTGCTGGCTGGTCACCTCGAGGAATGGTGCCATATCTGGGGCTCAGTGTTGGTTTCTGCTGTTGGCAGATCTGGCATTCAGCAGCAGCTGTAGCCAGGTCAGCCTTGGTGAGTGGAAGTCCGTGTTGCTGAGCCCAAGCATAACCTCCATCTCGGCCACAATGGCCACTTTGTTCATGTGCCCACTGGGCAATAACTGGGATGGCTGGGGAAAGAGGCTGACTGTCCACAAAATGGGTCATCTTATCCACTTGATTATTGAACTCCTCCTCAGCTGAAGTCACCTTTTGGTGAGCATTTACATGGGACACAAGTATCTTCACATCCTTTGCCCATTTGGAGAGATCTGTCCACATACTTCTTCCCCAGATGTCTTTCTCACCAATTTTCCAATTGTGATCTTTCCATGTCCCTGACGATCCAGCCAATCCATTGACTACAGCCCATGAGTCAGTGAACAATCATACATCTGGCCATTTCTTCTTCCAAACAAACTGTAATACCATGTGTTCTGCCCATTGTGAAGATTTTCTTTCACCTGTATCTTTCAGGCTTGTCCCAGAAAGGGGTTGTAATGCTGCAGCTGTCCACTTCTGGGTGGTGCCTGCATAACGTGCAGAGCCATCAGTAAACCAGGTCCTAGTCTTCACTTCTTCAGTCAGCAGGTCATAGGGAACACCCCATGAGGCTATGGGCGCATGCTTGGCAGCAGACGGCATTATAACAGGAGTAGAAACCATAGGCATCTGAGCAACTTCTTCATGTAACTTGCTTGTGCCTTGAGGACCTGCTCTGGCCTGATCACGTATATACCACTTCCATTTGATAATAGACTGCTGTTGTGCACGTCCTACTTTATGACTTGGAGGGTCTGATAACACACAGCTCATGATGGGCAGTTCAGGTCACATAGTAACTTGGTGTCCTATTGTCAAACGTTCAGTTTCCACTAAGGCCCAATAGCAGGCCAAGAGCTGTTTTTCAAAGGGAGAGTAGTTGTCTGCAGACAACTTTGGGATTTGGAGCTTTGCTCCAAAATCCCAAAGGTCTCTTCTGTGATTCACCTACAGGAGCCTGCCAGAGGCTCCAAACATCATCTCTATCTGCCACTGACACAGTACCATTGGGTCTGCTGGATCATATGGTCCAAGTGGTAGTGCAGCCTGCACAGCTGCCTGGACCTGTTGAAGAGCCTTCTGTTCTGGGCCCCACACAAAGCTAGCAGCTTTTCGAGTCACTCCATAAATAGGCCTGAGTAACACACCTAAGTGAGGAATGTGCTGTCTCCAGAATCCAAATAGACCCAGTTGTCCCTTCCCCCCACAGCATTTAGGTGTGACCTTCCTGGCTGGCCACCCCCACCCTTCCCCAGGCTTCTATCTGGGGAATGCCTATTCAAGCTGCGGCATTCCTGGCCTACAGCCTCCACCCCTCCCCAGGCATTATCTCCGGCCTATTCAAGATAACAATACAGCCGATTTCACCTCAGCACAGCTCCACCCGGAGACCAACAGAAAACTGCATGACTGAAAGCAGACAACCCGCTGAGAAGAAGATCTATGAACTCTCGGCCATTTGGGGGGCAGGGTGGTTTTTCCTAAGATTATAAATATTGGCTTAATGATAGTAAAGTCGGTCTCTATGGGTAACTGTCCTCTTGACTCATTTCTCTTTCGCCCCCTTCCCGTTTACCTCAGAATTCTCTTCCAGGTAACCCGGTTCACCAACACCCAGTAAACGTAGTGCTTCTTTCTTGGTGGTGGGAGGGGCCAGGTGCAATAACTTATCTTTCACCTTAGAAGGAATATCTCTGCATGCTCCACACCACTGTAGTCCTAAGAATTTCACTGAAGTAGATGGTCCTTGAATCCTGGTTGGATTTATTTCCCATCCTCTGATATGCATATGTGTTACCAATGAATCCAAAGTGGTTGCTACTTCCTGCTCACTTGGTCCAATCAGCATAATATCATCAATATAGTGCACCAATGTGATATTTTGTGGAAGAGACAAATGATCAAGGTCCCTTCTAACTAAGTTATGACACAGGACAGGAGAGTTACTATATCCTTGAGGCAAAACTGTAAAGGTATACTGCTGGCCTTGCCAACTGAAAGCAAATTGCTTCTGGTGGTCCTTATGTACAGTTACTGAGAAGAAGGCATTTGCCAGGTCAATAGCTGCATACCAGGTTCAAGGAGATGTGTTAATTTGCTCAAGTAACGAAACTACATCTGGTACAGCAGCTGCAATTGGAGTTACTACCTGATTTAATTTTTGATAGTCAACTGTCATCCTCCATGATCCATCTGTCCTCTGCACTGGCCAGATGGGAGAGTTAAAAGGAGATGTGGTGGGAACCACCACCCCTGCATCTTTCAAGTCCTTGATTGTGGCAGTAATTTCTGCAATTCCTCCAGGAATACAATATTGTTTTTTATTCACTATTTTCTTTGGCAGAGGCAACTCTAAAGACTTCCATTTTGCCTTTCCAACCATAATAGCTCTTACTCCACAGGTCAGAGAACCAATATGAGAATTCTGCCAATTTCTGAGTATATCTATCTCAATTATACATTCTGGAACTGTGGAAGTGAGCACAGGATGTGTTCGGGGACCCACTGGACCTACTGTGAGTCGCACATCAGTCAAAACTCCTTTAATCACCTGTCCTCCATAAGCCCCTATTCTAACTGGAGGGCCACAATGTTTCTTGGGATCTCCTGGGATCAGTGTCAATTCAGAACCAGTATCCAATAGCCCCCGGAAAGTCTGATTATTTCCTTTCCCCCAGTGTACAGTTACCCTTGTAAAAGGCCGTAGGTCCCTCTGGGGGAAGAATTGGAGAAAGACTAACAGCAAAACTTTTAGGTGCCTTATCAAGATCCTTCCTCAGGGGAACCCGGCCACCCCTTCATCCAAGGGGTTCTGGATCTGTAAACTGGCTCAAGTCTGGAAATTGATTCACTGGCCGAGATTGCCTTTTGCCACGATCCAATGCAGCCTTTCTATCACTTTTTTGAGGATTTTTCTGCTTATACAGATCAAACAGATATGCAGTAGGTTTCCTATGGAAACACCATGATCGATTAGCCAGCACCAAAGGTCCAAACGAGTCATACCATTATAAATTCCACCTCTCTGCCCATTACATGGTATGTCATTATAAACATTGTTTTGTCTACGCTGTCCATTATAATAACTACGATCACCTTGTCTCTGGCAATTCAGTGCTGCCACCTGGCCTTTGTTAACTCGGGACTCAATTAAACCCATTGAATTTAATTCATCTAATTGAGCAGCAGCATCTCCAACCCTAAGGTCTGGCACAAGGAAAAGGGCAAGAACAAAACTCTTTAAATGTGCTGGTGCCCCTCTCACCAGTTTGCGTCTTATAGGACTGGTGAAGGGCATATCTTCTGGACCTTCCCACTGTGGAGGATTAGGTTTTACACAACGTATCCACACTAGCATTGCAATTTCCCTAAGCCATAAAATCCCTTCATCAACACTAAGCCAAGGGATACCAGGCATCTCCAACTCCTTTTCAGTAGGCCATCTTTTGATAAATACTTCAGTCAACCAATCAAACAAACTTTTGACACCTTTTTAAACTGTGTGAGCTTCCATATTAAACCTAGAATCTCCACTCAGAGGGACCATGCCAATAAACTCAGCCTGCTCTAGTTTTATGTTCCTTCCACCATTATCCCACACCCTTAAAATCCATTCCCACGCATATTCCCCAGACTTCTGCTTGAATGAATTAGCAAACTCATTAAGCTCCTTATTAGTATAGTGTATTTCCTCATGGACTACACTTTCTACCTCCCTTTAGGGGCCTGCTTTGCCTTGAGTCTGGTTATAGGTCTAGAAGAAACTACTGGTGGGCCCTGAGAAACATCAGTATTGTCAGCCAAAGTCACTGCTGGATTATCAGGCTGTGAGGGATTAATTTCCTCAGGTGGAGAAGGCATTATTTCAAGGGGTGGGGCTGAGGGTACTACTTCTTTAGGTGGAGCAAATTCTTGAAAATCTGAAGATTCAAAATTCTCAATTTCAACAGGGCCTTCCCACACATACCCATCCCAAGTTATAGGATCCCATTCTTTGCCAATTAATGCCCTTACTTTAACTGCTGACACCTTCTGACATTGAGACTTATATTTTCGCTGTAATTCAGCCAACCTTATAATGAGGGCTTCAGTTTGATTTTCTGCTACTTGAGCTCTATGGCTGCTAGAGAGTAGATTCTCTTCAAGGGTACACTTAGCAGCTTTTAAATTGTTTACTTGAGTCTGGAGCTCTTCGATTTTATCACACAACACCTTCCTTTCCTTCATTGTCTTCCCCCCCCCCCCGAGATGCTAAGAGCAACCAGCCAGCAAAATCATTTTCTGATTTTTTTCCCCAACTTGGAGAAAGTATTGTATACAACTAAATCACCTAATTCATCAAGATAATCAAAGGCATTAGCTTCTTTAAGCATGAGATGTAGTTTCATCCATGGGTCTTCAATATTCTCTGAGCTCCCAGGAGGGAGAGAATCTGGAGAAGTTTCAGTAGTTGAAGGTGCTATTGGATCAACCAACCAACTCCAAAATTTTGAAACATTCATCCTTATACTTCTGCTCCTCTAGAACCACCCCACTTCTGGTACCAACTTCTGTATTAGTTTGCGTTCTCTAGAGTCACAGAATGTATGGATAGTCTTTATATAGTTAGGGAATTTGTCAGTGACTTACAGTCTATAGTCCAACTCCCCAACAATGTTCAGCAGCAGCTGTGGATGGAAGTCCAAGGATCTAGCAGTTTCTCAGTCCCACGAAGCAAGCAGGCAAGGAAGAGTGAGAGAATCTTCCTTCTTCCAATGTGCTTATATATCTCCAGCAGAGGGTGTAGCCCAGATTAAAGGTGTGTGCATCCATGCCTTTAATCCCAAATGATCTTGAACTCGGGGATCTCCTTGTCTTAGCCACAATGCTTCAAGGTCTCCATGCCAAGATCCAGGTCAGAAACTTATATCTCTGAGCCTCCAAATTAAGATCATAGGCGAGCCTTCCAATTCTAGACTGTAGTTCCTTCCAGAACTACAAGTTGACAACCAGGAATAGACACTACAGTAAGAATCACCCTGGTGTTACTGGTTTTGAAGGCATGAAGTTTGCATACAGAGTAGCTATGTCTTGACAGCATGAAGGGAACATTGAGAAGAAAACAGTTAAGCTGAGTTGCCACAGAAGAACACAGAATATTGAAGATGCCAGTCACATGGGATGAGCAGCAAGAAGAGCAGCAGTTGTAGAGTGGAGTTGACCAGATCCTAGAGTTCTGTGGAGGTAAGAGCTGTAGAAGTGACCCAATCTCTTGAGGAGTGCAGATTATCTTGTGTGGATCCCAGAAGTTACCATACTTTCTCAGTTCCACCACACAGTTATCTGGCACCAGCCAGATAGGCTTGGCCCACTATAAAGGGGGCTGCTTGCCCCATCCCATCTCTTACTCTTGCTTCCCACTTGCTTCTCTCTTCCCCGTTAGCTCTTCCCTTTCTGCTTCTTTCTGCTTCCCTTCCCTCCTCTCCCCACTTGGATATGGTCAGCCTCTACTTTTCTAATCTCTCCCTCTCTGCCTTTCTCTGCCCCTGCCACCATCTTAACTCTCCTCCTCATGCTTAAAATAGACCCTATTCAGCCATTGTGTGGCTGGCCTCTCAGGAGGAAAGGATGCCTTGGCATTGGCCCCTCAATGTTCCCACTCCCACACACCTCATCACACCCCATAGAACATACCTGAATATCTTTTTACAAATCACAACACTAGATACTGGACCAAGAAGCTGTAATATTGAATTTATCTTAGAAACCCCAAGATTTTGAGATGCCAGGGCTGTGAAATATATCCTGTATATTTGGAAGTATATGATATGCTATTTGTTTTTGAAAATATAGGGGATTAGAGTTACATGACTTAATGAATCTCAGAAAGGACTTTGGACTTTTACTATTTTGTGACTGCTATAGATGATGGGGACATTTGAAGCTGGAGCTCATATATTTTGCATTATGCGATATTTAAATATTATCCCCATACACTCATATCTGTCCATGCATTGGAATGTTATAATTTGATTATTCTTGGCTCAGGGAGTGACATTATTAGAAGTGTGACCTTATTGGAGGAAGTGCAAAATTGTCGTGGTCGGCGTTGAAGTTCAACACAGTGTTGAAGAGACCCTCTTATTAACTCCCTGAAAGTCAATCTCTACCTGGCTGCCTTTGGATCATGACACAGAACTCTCAGCTCTTTCGTGAGCATTATGTTTACCTGCCTGCCTACCATGCTTCCTGCTATAATGAAAATGGTCTAATCTTCTGAACCTGTAAGCACTAATTAAATATTTGCTTTTATAAGAGTTGCTTTGATCTTGAAATCTATTCCTAACAATGGAAACACTAAGACAGAAACCTTGTGCAGGTATTTAATATGGTGAAGCCTTTGCACAATACTTTAGTCTTCATCATGAAAAAATGTGTACCGAGGAGAAAACTTGTGAATGTATTTTAGTATAATGAAGCTTTTGAACACCTCTATCATCTTCATCATTGTGAAACTATTCATACTGGAGAGAAATTCTCTGAATGTCAACACTGTTGTAAAGCCTTTATGTTTTTGGCTGACTGTTTTTGGTTGACATCAGTCCAACACAACTCATACACAGAATAATGTAAATGATATTTTATTATAATCAAGTCAATACTAATAAATCAGGGCCACAGAAATATATGAAGATGCTTAGTGGAATTATCATACTCCAACCCTGAACCAAAAATTACATAGCTCCAAAATGTGAAAACCACAAAGTCATGTGCCAAGTTATAGCTTCAATTTTTTTCTCAATCACAATATTGTCTGTTCTTAATCTCTGTCAAATGCTACAGAATGTAGTTTTTATGCTCTAACCTATGATAGTCATTTGTTCTTTTGTGGTTAGGAGTAGGTATTATATTTTGAGGAATAAAACAAGAGTGACAGAAATTATGGTTAGGAATAGTCCTTATGTTTTGGGGAACAAAACATGAATAAAGAAAGATGGCCAGATATTGGTAAGGATGCAGGTCGCCTATGACCTGGAACTTAAATTTAGTTTCAACTTATGGTTAAATGGAGGTTAGTAACCAAAAGCGATTTCTTAGGACCAGTTTCTTTTTCATGTTCCCAACATTTTTATAGCATAGTCATCTTTGAATATATAGCAAAACATATTGAGGAAAAATGTTACAAATGTAATTAAACCATTTCACAACACAGTTTTCTTTGAATACATAAAAGAAAACATTCTTGAGAGAAATGTTATGAATAAGCAATGTGGTAAAAGCTTTGAATGTAGCCGTAGTCTGAGAAAGCATGAGAAAAGTCATAATTCAGAGAAACCCCATAAACATAGTCAATGTGTTAATGTTTTGTACTTTTTGCTATGTTTATACAAGAGTAAACTCTTTAGTGTGTAACTACACTGTTAAAGGCTTTGCATATCACAATAGTCTTTCAGAACCTTAAAAACTAATCTACAATCAGAAAGAATTTGGTAAGATCTTACCTAAAACACTTACTTTGAATTACTCAAGATTATTTTTTCAAAGATTTATTTATTATTATATATAAGTACACTGTAGCTGTCTTCAGACACTCCAGAAGAGAACATTAGATCTCATTACAGATGGTTGTGAGCTACCATGTGGATACTGGGATTTGAACTCAGGACCTTGAGAAGAGCAGTCAGTGCTCTTAACCACTGAGCCATCTCTCCAGCCTTCAAGATTATTTAATATGTAGAAAAACTGTGACAAGCATCAATAATCAGTTCAAACTTTATGATGCCCCTCTATTTTGTTTGAACTTGGAAACTCATATGGACAAATGTCACATGAAGAAAACTGTAAGAAAACCTTTTTAGATTTCAAAAAATCTTGTCAGTTACCTGAAATAACTCTTGAAGGTGTAAAACTTTATGGCTGTGTATTAGGGCCTTTACTGGGGCAATGATAAAATACAATGTCTGAGGTGACTTAAGAAAGTTTAATTTGGTTTATGGTTCCAGAGGGATATGGGATCACCATGAAAGTGGAAACACAGCAAGTGACTTGCAAGTGAGAAAATTAGCCTGAGGCAGAAAGAGCTCTAATTGCTTATCCAATAAAAGTGTTTATCTAATTGTTCATCACAGGAGCATATTCACACAACTAACAGGAATCCACTCAGCATGTTTTCTTCATATTTTTGTACACATTTTTGAACCATACTTAAAATGAATGACTTGGAAGGTAAGAAGTAGGGAAAGCATAGCGGGATGACAAGAAATGACAAAATATACTTTAAAAGGTCAAATATTTTCAATAAGAACACAGCAGGAGAGGCAGCATATTAGTCAAGAGCATTGAGGTATGTTAGAGATTTTCATCCCCAGATCATTTGGTAGGTAATCATCTCCTTTAGCTCCAGTCACAAAGGATCTGATACTACTCTGGCCTTTCAGTTACTGCACACAGATATATTCAGGCAGCACATCCATGCACATGAAATAAAATGAAAGTTAAAAGAATTCTCTTTATTGCTGACTTAGTTCTGAGACAGAGAGTGGTCATGGGTAATTAAAAGGAAGCCCATTTGGTCTGGATTTAGGTGCAACTGTGGACATCCTTGGAGCCAATCTTCTCAAAGACAAATACCTCCATGTTCTAAGGATAGAATAGCACAACAGCATACCTGTTCATCTGAGATTTCTAACCAGAATGCCATTAGATCACTTTTCCTTGATGTTTTCCCTGTCTTTGCATGAGTGAGAATTTCGCATTGGTACTTGTTTTAAGTCCATAGTTTAGATCATACATTATGATTTAGAAGAGAGAATTCCTTTGTAAATCTCTATCTGCCTTACTGAGTAGAATTGTACTCTCTCGAACCTATTCAAATTGTCTCAAGTATATCACAGGGCCTGAACCTAAAAGAGACTTAAGGTCAACAACATTTGTGAAAAGAAAATTTTCTTCTAGGCTGGGTCTTCTTTGAGTGTTAGCCAGAGCTAAATGCATGCTATCATTAAAGTGATTTTTTTTCTTTATTACTGTCTTAATTGTGTGGAGTGATTTCTACTTGGGAAGGGATATTAATTCTATAACAGCTATATCTGAAGTCTTCTAAAAAAATGAATCTGAGACAAACAGTCCAATATTTTGCTGGCTCATGTGGCTCCATACGTCATGAACTCACTGTCCGCTTAATTAAACCAAATAAATTCTTAAACTAAATGGCTGTATCAGCACTCATTTACCCATTGAGACACATAGCCAACTTTCTATTCTGGTCATAGAAGAATTTGTCTGTGCAATATTGCTTCTCCCTTCAGAACAGAATAGGGGGACTAGCTTATTTACATTCTTAGTACCTGCAGTCTTGGTGTTCTTTTCAGAAAATGGTCCCCTGTGCCAGTAAGTTGAAGATTATTCTCCACTTTTAATTCTATCTTGTTCAATGTATCTGGTTTTGTGGTGAGTCTTTGATCCACATAGATTTGAGATTAGTTCAGCATCATACACATGGATCTGTTTGAATCCTTCTGATACAAACTGACCTACACCAATTTGTAAAGATCCATTCTGGTATGTATGACAGCTTAAAATAAAAGAAGACCCTGTTTCCAGGAATTCTATTATTGTCCATGATTGTGTTAGATATCCTGGTTTTCTATGTGTATTTCCCTATGAATTTGAGTATTGTCCATTCAATGTCTATAAACAATTTGAGCTGGAATTTTGAGGGATGGTTATAGTAGGTTGCCATTTTATTATGTTAAGTCTATATATTCCTAAACATGGTAGATTGTTCAATTTCATTTATTTTTTAGATTTTTTATTGGATATATTTATTATTTACATTTCAAATGTTATCCTTCTTCCCAGTTTCCCCTCCTCCAGGATAGCCCCTATACCACCCTCCTTCCCCCTACTTCTATGAGGGTGTTCCTCCACCCATCCCACTCCCACCTCCCTGCACTTGATTCCTCTACACTGGTGTATCTATCAACCCATCATAGGACCAAGGACATCTCCTCCCATTGATGCCTGACAAGGTAATCCTCTGCTACATATGTTTCTGTACCCATTTATTCCCCTTGGCTGATGGCCTAGTCCCTAGGAACTTTTGGGGGGGGTGGTCTGGGTGGTTGATATTGTTCTTATAGAGTTGCAAACCACTCCTGCAACTTTAGTCCTTTCTCTATCTCCTTTACTGGGTACCCTATTTTCAACCCAAAGATAGGCTGCCTCTCAGGGACTCTCAGTAGACAGCTATATCAGGCTCCTGTCAGCAAGCATTTCCTGGCATCCACAATAGTTTCTGGGATGGTGACTGTATAGACTGTATATGGGATGGATTCCCCAGGTGGGGTAGTCTCCAGATGGCCCTTCCTCAGTCTCTGGTGTACACATTTTGTCCATATTTGCTCCTATATTTAGTTCTCCTTCTCAGAAGAACTGAAGCACTCACACTTTTGTATTCTTTCTTCTTGAGCTTTATGTGGTCTGTGAATTATATCTTAGGTATTCTGAACTTCTGGGATAATATCCACTTATCATTGAGTCTTATTTTCTGAGGAGCCAACTAACTGATTTCCAGAGTGGTTGTATCAGCTTGCAATCCCACCAGCAATTGAGAGAGTTCTTTCTACATATACTCACTGGCATCTGCTGAAACCTGAGTTTTTGATCTTAGTCATCCTAACTTGGGTGAGGTGGAATCTCAGGGTTATTTTGATTTGCATGTTCCTAATAAAATCAGAAAATTGGATATAATATTACCTGAAGACCCAGCTATATCACTACTAGGATTATACCCAGAAGATACTCCAACATGCAAAAAGGACACATGCTCCACTGTGTTATTAGCAGCCTTATTTATCGTAGCCAGAATCAGGAAAGAACCCAGATGTCTCTCAACAGAGGAATGGATGCAGAAAATGTGGTTCATTGACACAGTGGAGTACTACTCCGCTATTAAAAACAATGAATTAATGAAATTCTCAGGCAAATGTATTAAATTAGAAAATATCATCCTGAGTGAGGTATCCCAATCATAAAATATACTCACTCATAGGTGGATATTAGCCCAGAAACTCAGAATATCCAAGATGTAATCCACACACACACAAGCTTAAGCAAAAGGAAGCGCAAAGTGTGGTTATTTCAGTCCTTTTTAGAAGGGGGAACAAAATATGCATGGAAGAAAATACAGAGACTGAAGGAAATGTCATCCAGAAACTGGATGAATCCTGAGATCCACCCCATATACTGTCACCAAAACCAAATAGTATAATGGATGCCAACAAGCACTTTCTGACAGGAATCTGATATAGCTATCTCCTGAGAGGCCCAGCCATTGCCTGACAAATACAGTGGGGGACACTCTCAGTCCAACCATTGGGCTAAGAACAGGGTCTGCAATGGAGGAGTTATAGAAAGGAGCAAGGGGTTGAAGGAGTTTGCAGCCCTATAGGAGGCACAGCAATATGAACCAACCAGTACCCCCAGTATTTCAGGTGACCAGAAAATATATAGGGACACATATTTAAATGTAAAAAAGAATAAGTAAATCGTATAATTTCAAGACTGGAATATAATATAAATATAGTATTAGAGGAGATCAATTATTATAATAAATTGTGTAGAATTCCCTTAAAGTGCAATTTTAATATATCTTTGTGTAAATGACATCTTCCTTGAATTTTCAATGAGTGAAATGCAGATGTGAATGCAGAATGTGTTCCTCAATGTGACACTGTTAAAGATCATGTTTCTATGAAATATGTAAAATGATAGTTTTTGTTAATGCTGTTGCATTTTAGACCCATCCATTCAGCATCCCATTGTGGGAGGAGAATTGACAAATGTAAAGGATTTAGTGCAGCAGCAAACATTCAATTTTCTTTTTGGAAATGTGATTTTCTATGGAGTAGCATAATCAAAGCATCTGGCTTCCATTTTACCCTTCCCAAATTTTCTGAGACCATGATATCAATCAGAAGGGCACAGTGAGGGCTGTCTCCAAGAAAAGATAGGTACATATCAATATCAGTATTCCATAACTATGAAATAATAGCATGTTGGCATATCTACAAGCTTAATTTATTTTATTTTATTTCCTTTTTTTAATCTTTAATCTTTTTTGCAATCCAGTCATTCTTCCTTTCTCAGTCTGCCTCAACTCTTCCTCATCCTATATCACCTCCCCCATCTCCTAGTGGATATCCCACCTCCCGAATCCCCCAGACTTTTCCAATCCCTCAGGCCTCAAGTCTCTGAAGGGATTAGGTTTGTCTTCTCTCACTGAGATCAGACCAGTCAGTCCTGTCCTGCATATGTATCAGGAGCCTCATATAAGCTGGTCTATGCTGCCTGGTTAATAGCCCAATGTCTGAAAGATCTTGATTTTCCAGGTTAAATGAGAATGCTGAATTTCCTATGGGTCGCCCTCCTCCTTGTCTTCTAATTATTCCCTATTTAATGACAGGGGCCCTGGCTTCTGTGCATTGTTGTATATTATACTTTTGTATTTAAGAACAGACAAAGAACATTTCACCCTAGGTTATTGGCAAATAGCTTGAAGGGCAGCTGAAAAAAGGCAGTATCTGTCATGAATATGCTCCTACTGGAAATCAGATAATGTGTTTTGATTTTTTATTTCTTGATACTTCATTTTTTTGTTTGTCTGATTGTTTGATTTGATAGATGGTTTATCTTTGTAGCCCTGTCTGACCTGGAAATCACTTTATACACAAGGCCACATATTCAACTGCCAAATCAAATTCTACTGGAAGATACCAGGGGAGAAATCTCCATGAATGCAAAAATGATGAATAAAATTGTAATAATAATTTGAGAATTTTTGTTCTTCCAGAGGAAACAAAGCAAGTGAAAGAGTACAAGGTTTGGTGCACAATGTATGCAAGATCAGTAGATGATACTTTTCGATATCACTAGAGGAATCAATGAGAGTGATTCTAAAACTAGATACACGTACTGGAATCCAGTATTTGTTGGGTATGTAACAACTTTACATTTGACAGAATTTCAGAAATATTTGTCCAGAAATATGATTTCTCTCTGAGCTTTTAGATTGTATTTCTGTCTGGTGTCATTGAAATGATGTAGATCTTGGGGGCAAAGATGCCTCCAAGCATCCCTGAACTGGATGCCAAGATGGAGAAGATCTCCACAGCAAACGTGACCTTGCACTTGGTGCTATGGTAGACAGGAAGGAAGGTGACCCAGACACTCCAGAACATTAGCATGCTGAAGGTCAAGAACTTGGCTCTGTTGAATGTGCCAGGCAGATTCTTTGCCAAGAAAACCACTATGAAGCTTCCATAGGTCAGGCAGTCCAAGTATCCCAGGACACAGTAGAATGCAGAAACTGAGCCCTTGTTGCAAAAAAGGATGATGTGGCCATGCTCAGAGGGTACATCAATATTAACAAAGGGAGGAGAAAATGCTAGCCAGATTCCACACAGAATACATTGGAACAGGGAATATATGGGGATAATGTAGTTTGTTGTCTCTGATACTAGGAAGTTTCTCAACCTTCTTCCTGTGTCTATGACTTTGAAAGCAAGAGCCACAGTTATTGTTTTGGCCAGAACTATGGAAACAACCACAGTAAATACAATTCCAAATGTGATTTGCTGTAAGATATAGGTTCCAGTGTTTGGATGGCCAATGAAGAAAGAGGAGCACAGATAACAGAACATGAGTGACACTATTAACAAGTAGCTAAGGATTCTTTTATTGGCCTTCACAATAGTAGTGTCATGGTGCTTGATAAAGACCCAAAGCACCACAGCTGTGAATACAGAGAAACATAAGGCTATTAAGGCAAGAGCCATCCGCAGCGGGTCTTCAAAGCATAGAAAGATCACACCTTTCTTAATGCATTTGTTGTGTTCTGTGCTGGCATACTGGTATTCTGGACAAATAACACACTGATTCATATCTGATGTCTAAAGGACAGTCTAGTTAGTGCTGCAATAGAGATTTATTAATAAGGTATTTTAAATAAGGGTGTTGACAGAAGCCTTTCAATTATGCCTTTGATGCTAAGAATGTAATTTGAAGGAGATTGCTGAACAGCATTGCTTTCAGTTCACAATATTCCTAAAGATTTCAGGGAAAATAAAACCTAGCAATTTTTTCTTTGTATGTGTGACTTTGTTGATCATATCATTTATAATTTTATCAGAAAACAAATATTTCCTAAACCATGTTTTAGTTCTATGTTGGTATTAAGTTGAGCATTGAATTCAGAGATGATATATTTATAAACCAAAATGTGTTTGGGCATATTTTATAAATAAAAAAACCCTACACTCACTGTTTCCTGAGATCATTGACTGTTTTATGAATGTATTCCCTATGATACATTGAGACTCTGACTTATACTAGGACAAGACTTTTAATTGGTACTCGAGAATTCACTAGCTCAAACTCATTGACATAAAAACATCCCTCAATTATTGAACAGGTAGACTGTATGTATGTATGTATGTATGTATGTATGTATGTACGTACGTATGCATGTATGTGTGTGTGGTTGTGTGTGTGTTCATGTAAAGGTAACAATTGCATTATCAAATTTAAGAGATTCTTGCCATAAGACATAAGTTTGAAAATGAGAGGTAATAAAATATTAATATTTAAAAGGCAAAAAACATTTAAAAATTATCCCTCAGGTTTATCCTCATCTGGCAATAAGTAAAGAAAAATTTTAAGTATTATTCATGAGATACACTAAAATTAGCTCTGAAGAAACAAAATATCTTTAGTTACTTTGTACTGAGAAGTCCTTCACCTTGATTCCTTCTTCATCTGGAATGCTGAACCCTTTCATCCTTGTCTCACCTTTCCCAATGGGACTCAGTGTCTATGAATGTACTCAACTATGAAATTAGTATTGAGAAGCATTATGATCAATATGAGAGGAATCCTCAAGTAAGAGTGGTAAGCCAGATTATTTTTCTTCATCAATAGTACCCCATTCATAAGTTGCAATTCCCATCATGGCAACAATATGAACTGTGGTTGTAACTGCATTTTATTTTCATGTCATTTCAGAGAATGTTGATGCACTTCCTTGGTTTTCAGAATTCTTATCTAGAAGAATGTTTTTGTGGAGAGCTATTATTTGACAATTTGCCTAAAAGGCTTAGAAGTTGAATTAGCTATAAATAGAATATTTGGCTCTAACAAGGAACCTGGTTCAGATACCAACACCCATGACAGCTGTCTCATAAGTGCATATAAGTGTAAATACGGTGATATGTCTTTACTCATATGTGTACCTGTACATATGTTACCCATCTCACACACATAAGCTATTAATATAATACAAATATTTTTTTTTGAATTTGTGTGGATGCAATTTTTCAAGTATTTATTCTTTGTTTTTATATCTAAAACAATTTCAGTATTTAAATTGTTTAAAAACAATATTTAAAAATTTATTTTCAAGTATAGTGCATGTTTGAATACAAAACATGAAAAGGCAACTTCTGAGTAGGTTGTTTGGTTCTACAATGCTTCATAGGAATAAACTGAGATTCTAAGCCTTGGCTACAAATGATTTAACTGTTGAACCATCTCACAGGCATGATATGTCTTTCAAGAACGTTAATTCATTTTACAGAATGAAAGGTAAAATAGCTGAAAAGCTAACCATAAACATTTTGCATTTCTCAACCATAAATAATTATTTTAATAATGGCTATGGTATGTAATATACTGAGTAAGAGTCTTGTCATATATTCTAGATTTTGGATCAACACATGCCCTAGTTTCTGGATTCATATTATATCTGGCTTTGAACATGAACTTCTGAATGTTACATACTTAGCAGTTTCTCATAAATTTGCAAATATTTCAGTCCTCTATATTAATCTTACAGAGAACATGGATTGTGTATCTAGCATTTTCATGACCTAGTCCAGTATATTTGATATTATATTACATGGTGTGCATAATGATAGGTAGGTTAGATATATTCATGAAATAACAGTAAATTAATACTCTTAAAAATTGTGACTATAATGTAATGTACATATTGTTTTACAATAGATTATTGGGAAAATCTTATGGAGAATTCCTTCAAATTCAAATTGCACTTATATTTTGGAAAGTATTTTTTTGTCAAAGTATAATCTGCAATGAATTTGCAATGAGTCAGCATGCGAGTCATGACACAAGGTATGTGTGTGTGTTTGTTTATTTTTGGCAGGAATTTGTTAATGACTTTTATATCCACAACTAGTAAATTAGATATGTGATACATTTTATATTTGCAGTGGGATTTTAGTTGAAGTCATTATCACAGTGTGGTACAGCAAACACTCACTTATGTCATTAGAAATTACATTTTCAGGGCAGGGGCAGCAAGCAAAACAGCAGGCTGTCATTCCCTCTTTCCAGAATCTTCTAAATCCAGGACCACAATCTGCAGTGCACACAGAGGATAGAATATGAAAAGAAATTAGACATATACTGTTTTCAATAAGCTTATTTTACGTACACCCAATATGTACATTATTTTATGAATGAATATTGACATTCCACTCTGTCCATTGTTTAATGACCAGTTGTCAATACTGGAAAAATATTGAAGAAATATTGGATAGTTTCTGAATGTCTAATAACTGACTAAATAAAGCTGATAGTGAATCATGTGCAAAAATTACAGAGAATTAAACCTGATGTTTTTTAGTCAATTATTGTCGATTATTTGGCACTGTGTACTAAGAACAGACAAAGGGAACTTTTGTTGAGATATTTTCTCAGCCATAACTAACCTGTCCTCCTACCTTTGAAGCATTTTCTTAATTTTAATCCATATAGGATTGCTCATCCCATTGTGGGCAGTTGAGCCAGTAAGTAGTGTTTGATTAAGATCTATGCTTTAATTCCAGTTTCCAGATATTCACACTTGTCTTTCAATGACTATAAGCCATATGTCAAGTCACCTCTTCCTCCTCACTTTGCTTATGATCAAAGTTTAATTAAAACAAAAAATAAGCAAGTTATTATTTAAAGAAATTTAAAATAGGAAAATTGTGTCTTTAATTCGCAGATTACAAATATGACCTTGAATAAATTAGCCTTGCAAATAATGAGAAACTATTTAAAAAAAACAGCAGACTATGCAGCACTGGTTTAATAAGGTCAGAAATGAGAAATTAATATGTAGTAACCTTGAATATGAAGTGTTTCATGAGGTCAGAATACTCTAGACTGGCTGCTAATACTGGGAAAAGCTGGGTAAAAATTGTATAAAATTAATTAAAGATTTGAAGAATTCTTCCTATGTTCTTCATATTGTTGAAACAAGGTCTTACCATGAAGTATCAGTATATTAATACTCCCAATGAAGATCAGGGTACATTTTCTTGTTTTCTCCCATCATTTTCTTTAAATGTATGTTAACGCTTTGTAATTCTTTAAAGAATATTTGGAGTTAGAGTAAGGAAAATGGGCATGCTTTTATACTTTATGTAAATTTATTTTAAGGTAGTGTCTCCATATCACACATAGCTGGTTTGGACTTAGAATATAGGGCAGACTGGCAAAACCCAGACAGAGATTTTTTTAAACCACTGCCTCTAAAGTGCTTGGATAAAAACATAAACAAAAAAAAAAAAAACAACAAAAAAAACCTGCCTGACATTATTCCTGACTTTCATGGAATTAATTTTCTCTGCATGTATTATTGTACTCTCAAAAGGTTCATGAAAGAAAATGTTCTAATATTAATATGTGTTTCTGCTGGTCTGTCACTTGCTTTCTTTCTTTAACTCTAAATGAATGTTGGGCTTGATTAAGAGCTATTTCTGATGTTTTTGGAAAAAATGCAATTCTATATTTTGTGGTATATTACACTTAATGGATCTGTATATGTCAAACAATGCTTGTGTCCCTGGAATAAATTCTCCCCACGAGGAGGAGTAAAAGGGGACAGGAGAAGATCAGAAAAATGAAGTATGGAAGGAGATGGAGCAGAGGTTCAGTAAATTGAACAGAGTTGTATAGCATAGGAGATGGGGCACTGAGCATAAAAACCAGAAAGTCCCATATGTCAAGAAAGCAAGAGCATCCCAGGACACCATGGGTAAAACATTAGCTTAAATACCAAAGTAGAGGGAGAACCTATTGAGTCCATATCCAGAGGTTAGACATGGTCCCCAATTAAGCAATGGGGCTACTCATCGATTTTCAAAATTAAAATTCACAATTGTTCCTGTCTAATGGAAATACAGGGACAAACAGTGGAGCAGATGCTGAAGGAAACACCATTCAGAGACTGCCCCACCAGTGGATCCATCCCATATACAATCTCCAAATCCAGACACTATTGTGAATGCCAAGAAGTGCTTGCTGGCAGGAGCCTGACATGGCTGTCACCTGAGAGGCTCTGACAGTTTCTGACCAATACAGATGCAGGTGCTCACAACCAAACATTGGAGTGAGTAGATGGACACCAATAGAGGAGTTAGGGGAAGGACTGAAGGAGCTGAAAGGGCCTTATCTGGAATGAGTGGGAGAGGAGTACCTTGGTCCTGTGAAGGCTTGATGCTCCAGTGTAAAGAAATGCTAGCAGTAAGACAGAATTGGGTGAGTGGATGGGAAAGCACCCTCACAGAAGCAGGTTAAGGGGGTGGGATAAGGAGTTTGCAGAGGGGAAACCTGGAAAGAGGATTACATTTGAAATATAAATAAATAAATATCCAATTAAAAATGTAAAAAAAAATACACTAATAAAAAAATCACAATGAAAATGGGACGAAAGCTCATGTAAAGCCTCTAGCCTAACACATAGTAGGATCAACCTTTAACTATACAAAAGTAATAAACAACAGTAATATAAGGCCATGTTTTGGAGCAAGGCTATATGTGTCTTGCTTGTTTTAAGCTAAAGGTATTAATGTTTTTTAAGAGCCAAATGGTGGTCTATACTTCTTATAGACTTTTTACCTTATAGGCTATATTCAGACCACTGCCATGCTTATTCGAAATTGTTACCCTCATTTTACATCATTAATACAGCTAAAAATATTAAATGTTGAGCTATCATATTTAAACATGAATCTTAATGTATTCATTTGCTCACAATTAAGATAGAGGTTTGCAACAAAACTCAAGGTCACCTTTTCTTGGAGCACAACTCTAATAAAATATGAGTTGAAAGAAGAAAATTTGTTAGGGAAGGAAAATCCAAGAACAATGCACTGCTTAAGATGCCTTGATTACACACTGTGGGATGTTTCAAGCAGCAGAAGCTCAGAATAAGAGCTCTGAATGCCTGGAGTAAGAATGTATGTCAACAGATAATTCTCCTTACTATATTGCCTTAAGTAGGTTATGCACTGATGTTTTAAATGTGAGAAATAAGGAAAGAAGTAGGACCTACAACTAGAAAATGAAAACCGATAATAAATACTAGTTTTCTTTGTCTCTAGCCTCCTTCAAGGAATATACCAATTGAATGTTAGGTGATGATTGCAAATTTTTCTATAAAAGTCTTACTACATATCAGACCATATTCTAGGCACAAAGGTAAAAATAATAAATTTATGTATATAAAATCTTGTTATTTATTTACTGTTTCTTCATATAAAATATTAAAGTGCACTGTGATAAATGGTGCAATACATGTCCATGAAATGGGCCACATGGACACATATGAGGAGTATGTAACTAACATTTATGGTCGAGTCGCGCTTTGTTAAAAATGCTATAAGTAGCACAACTCCAAAAAAAACTATTTTTCAGGACTGAATGGAAAGCTGACAAAAATCAAAAGTAGGAAAAAGAATAAAAAATCTAGGGGGATCAGCAGTTGTGGAGGTGTATTTACTCTGATGTATTTGCAGGCAACATTGTTAATTGGCTCAATCCCAGGAACCTCAAGAAATCATGTCTACAATAGGTGGAATTGTCAAGTACAAGCAATGACTTGGTTGAATTTGAGCACAAATGTCAATGTGATTTTATTTTCACACTTATGCTCCAAAGGCCTGTGAGATTCAGTTTACTTAAGATTTATTTCCAGCTAGGGCAACAGGTCATTTATGGGTCCCAAAAATTTGCCCACTGTCATTTGCATTTGGGGATTATTTTATGGTTAATCACTGGTAAAAGAAGATAACAATCTTGGGGTAACTCTAACAAGTGAAAGATCTGTATGACAATAACTTCAAGCCTCTCAAGAAAGAAATCAAAGATCTCAGAAAATGGAGAGATCTCCACTGTTCGTGGATTGGCAGAATGAACATAGTAAAAATAGCCATCTTACCAAATCAAACTACAGATTCAATGTAATCCCCATCAAAATCGCAACACAATTCTTCAAAGACATGGAAAGAACAATTCTTAAATTCATCTGGGAAAGCAAAAAAAGAAAGAAACAAACAAACAAAAACAGAATAGCAAAAACAATTCTTAACAATAAAAGAACTTCAGGGGGGACTCACCATCCCTGACCTCAAGCTTTACTATGGAGCAATAGTGATAAAAATTACATGGTATTGGTACAGACACATAGATCAATGAAATAGATTTGAAGACCCAGAAATAAAACCACACATTTACAGACACTTGATCTTTGAAAAAGACAAAAATATACAATAGAAAAAAAGAAAGCAGCTTCAATAAATGGTTCTGGTCTGAATGGCTGTCTTTATGTAGAAAAATGAAAATAGTCCCATATTTGTCACCTTGTCTAAAGATCAAGTCCAAGTGAATCAAGGACCTCAACCTAAAACCAGATACACTGAATCTAATGGAAGAAACAGTGGGAAAGAGCCTTGACTCATTGGCACAGGGGGGGGGGGGTGGCATTTCCTAAACAGAACTCCAATGGCTCTTGTTCTATGATCAAGAATTAATAAATGGGATCTTATAATCTGGAAAGCGTCTGTTAGCAAGGACATAGTTAATAAGACAAATCAACAAATTAAAGAATGGTAAAATATCTTCACTAACCCCACATCCTATAGAGGGCTAATATCCAAAATTTATAAACAAATCAAGAAGCTAATTACCAAAAAACTAAACATCCCAATAAAAAAAATGGGGTATAGGTGTGAACAGATTTCACAACTGAGGAATCTCAAATGGCTGAGAAGCACCTAAAGAAATGTTCAAAGTCCTTAGTCATCAGGGAAATGCAAATCAAAAACGACCCTAAGATTCTTCCTCACACCAATGAGAATGACTAAAATCTAAACCTCAGGTTACAACACAGGTTTGTCTGGATGTGGAGAAAGAGGAGCACTCCACCATTGCTAGTGGGATTGCAAACTGGTACAAATACACTAGAAATCAATCTGGAGGTTCCTCAGAAAAATGAAAATAGATCTTCCTGAAAGCCCAGCTATACCACTCTTGGGAATATATCTAAAAGATGCTCCACCATGTCACAGGGGTATGAGTTCAACTATGTTCATAGCAGCTTTATTCATGATTGCCAGAAGCTGGAAACAACCCAGATGCCACACAACAGAAGAATGGATATACAAAATGTGGTTCACTTACACAGTGGAATACTAATCAGCTATCAAGAAGGAGGAAATTCTGAGCTTTGCAGACAAATTGATAGAATTCAAAAATATCCTGAGTGAGATAACTCATATCCAAAATGACAAGAGCATGGTATGTTCTCACTAATAAATTGATGTAATAAGAAACAAACTACAGAATATCCGAGATAGAGTCCCCAGATATCAAACAGGTCAACAAACTGAAGTGCCCAAGTGAGGATGCCCCAGTCCCATTTGTGAGGAAGAAGAAAGCAATCACATGGGAGGAGGAATGGAGGAACCTTGGAGGGAAAGTAGACTGGGCTGGAGAGATGGGGGAGAAAGGGAGGTAGGGAACCTGATCTGACATTGGGGGAGGGAAAAGGACTGAAGCCCCGAGGGCCAGCAGAAGGAAGGGAAACATGCAACCTCAGGATATAGGAGGTTTGGAGGACCCTCCAGAATGCACCAGAGAACTAGGAGATGAGACTGTCAGGGATCAAAGGACCTTAGATGAAATGCCTGACAGTAAGGAGAGGGAAATTGCAGAGCCCATTTCCAGCAGGAAGACAGGGCATCAAATGAGGGAGAGGGGGACCATCCCACAGTCACAACTATGATCCATATTTGTACCTGTCTGAAAGAATTACAAGGATGGAAATGGAGAGGGGCCTGAGAAAAAGAATGTCCAGTAACAGACAAGGTGGGAGCCAGCTAAAGGGGAGGTGCCAACGTCTTACACTGAGGATATAGAGAACTCACAAAAAGAGACCTAGCATGACAGTAGTCCAGATGACCCAATAAGCAGCTGAAAGAATCAGATGCAGATATTTGAACCCAACTAATTGACAGAAGTAGACAACCCCTTCTGTTGAATTAGGAAAGGCTCATTGAAGCTCAGGGCAACCCTTTAGGAGGACCAGCAGTCTCAATCTGAAACCCCAGTATCTCTCCAAAACTGGACCATAAAACAGGCAGCATACACTAGCTGATATGATGCCCCTAGCAAACATATAGTAGAGAACTGCCCGGTCTGTGGTAATTCATAGATGATGCACCTAACCCTCAAGAGACTGGAGATCCCAGGGTGTTTAGAGGTCAGGTGGGGTGGGAGGTGGAGTCATACACGTGGAGATAGCTGGAGCAGAGGAGGTATGGGATGTGGAACAGTCAGAGGGCAAACAGGGTTTGGTGGGGTGGGGAATGAAATGTGGAGTGTTTAAAAATTATTAATTTTTTATTAAAAAAGAAAAAATTATAGTTTGTGCATATAAGAAATCTTCAAAGAATTAGTAAAAACATGTCAAAATGAAAAAATAAATACTACAGAAGCCTAAAAATTGTTTCCTGATGTAACAAAATATTTCATTTCAATATCTTGCAGAATATCCACATGACAGTGTTTACTGCTGTATATTATAAATCAGCAAGTTAGAATATACCCACCTTTCTACTTCCTGTGGCCAAGTCAATCATGTCTATATCTAAGTGTATGTTTTGACCATGTGAAAAATATGGGGTGAAGTTTGCAATCGTCACCCAATCTGTCAAAATCCCAAGGTTTTGACAGAGATTCCAAAAGTGAAAAATGTCACAGTCTTCTTTCAGTATTTTTCTCTGTTTCATAATCACTTTGCCTCCAAGAGGATTAGTGAAATATTTAGCAATTTCAGTTCTCTCAGTGAAGACTACCAAACACATACAGAAAAAAAAATGCAGAAATATACAGATATGCAATACACACATATAAACATAGCGAGCGACTCACATCTTTTCTGCATCACACATATAATACAGCCATACACTTATTTACACACAAATATACATATATGCTCAAAAATATATGTAAACATTCAGGCACAACTTCAAACACAGATATGAAATCACAAAAAATACATGCACTGGCACACATACAAACACACACAGGGAAAGGCATAAATATATAAGCACCAGGACAGAATGATTCTGACATACAGAGAAATTTATATTCACAACTAATGCAAAAAGGCAGGCAAAGGCCAATCCAAAGTAATAGGCAGACACAGAAAAGTAAAACAGATACAAATACATAAAAGAACATACACAAAATACATACAATGGTACACAAAGACACATACTCTGACAAAAACACAAACATAAACTCATATATAAATACACATAGTGAAAGAAATTCATATGTAGAAAAAATGTTGCTCAGATAAAATGATTTCTATATCATTGACAAATATAAATAAAAACTCATCTTCTCTTCCTGGAGAAAATATATGGGGAAGGACTGTTTATACCCACTATTGGAAGGAGTATGCTGATGCATTATTGGATGCTGTATATGAAACCACAAATTTTCATTGATAAACTGTACCTTCTTTTTTCATTCAAATTTACAACCATCACTATATTTCCTTTTTCTTTAGGAAAAATGTTCAGAAACATATCTATTTTGGAAAATATTTTCTATTTCCTTAAGTATGGCATTTGAGAGACCCTAAACATCTACAAACTTGAAGAAAATATATATCATCCAATAGAAGAAACTCTACCTTCAAACAGCGAGAACTGGCACCTTTTTCATTGCTATTGCCTGATTATCAACCTGTTGCAGATTAATCTCTTGGAGTGCGTGGGCCATGGCATACACAGCATTGTATATGTTATGACTACTTTCACTAAAGACCATGTCCAATGTCTGTTTCATTAACCATTCCAATGAGACATTAAATGAATAGTTCTTCAGTGTTTTACAGTTAGATGCTGAGGCTTCATACTTAAAGTACTTCCACTCTGGCATTGTTAAATATAAATCTGTGCTTCTGAGATGGTACCATGTCTGTATAAAAATTTTAAAGCCAGAAATCGCACCATGGTGGTGTATGAAAATAAGAGTTTCATAGACTGAGCCATGGGGGTAAGTCTCTCTTATTGGTAGGGAAATTCAATTGTTTTGTGATGACCCATATTCTCTATATAACTGGAAATGCCCACATTCTAAAGCTCAATTCAATTTTACTGTATGGTTCCCCATAGATGATAATAATATTTGTGGATGACATCACAATTTGTAGTACATTTCAGTTTTTGATGAAATGTCTTTTCATAGACTGACATCATGTTCACAAAGGTAAAGAAAAGTTCCTTGTTTTCACTCTCTTTTCTCATCTCTGAGAGAAATTGGTGGCCTTGAACATAATCTGAGATGACAAGGCCGACCCAGTTCAAGTTGAAGCAAAGTATGAAGAAGACCATTGCCAAAGCTAGAAATGTGTCCTTTGGGGCCATCTGATAGAAATATGGGAATTGTTCCTTATCACAAAAAATGGAATGTAAAGGTCCATAAGTAAGCTGAAGGAACTACAACACAGAGGGCAGCATGAGGTGTAGTGCACTTTAAAAATCTTGTAATCATATTTTTCTGCAAACAGTTGATTCCCTGTGATTTTCCCTCTAATCTCTGATCCAAATGAATAAATGAGGAAGCCTGGCACTTCTAATTCTAATGGGCACAGCAAGCATAGCTATTTAACAAAGATGTAACAAAACAGATTCACATGTTATAATAACTGCTTTGCTGTCTTTCAGTTTTAGATTTGATATCTGTGTTTTAATTGTTTGGAGGTATTTTAGTATATTTATAACTTAAGGATATTTTACTAATTTTTTTTAAAAAGAGATTTATACCTTTATCCAGAAATACTCCTTCTAAGATTTAACTGGAAAGTCCTATGCATAATACTGCTTTAGCTTTCAGGAAAATATATTATTCTCTTGCCAAGCTTGAAGGTATTCCTTGTACACTAGAGGTTATGACTCACATAAAAATGGAAGAGATCCCCTTTTTAAGGCAAGGGTTCGAATACTCTGTGAATATCTGCCTCTGTGTCTCCTCAGGAAACACACAATTAGAGAAAAGTGAATTGAAAAATGTAAGCAAAATTTGGCAGCCTAAAATTTTTAGCAGCAAATCAGATTAAAAAGCCTTATGTTATTAAATACCTAGGCAAGTATGTGGCAAAATATATATGATTCTTAAGTTATGTCTCTTGAGGAAAATATACAGAAACAAAGTTAGATTAAATGGAATTATCTTCTCCATAAAAAATGTCTTATAATGATGCAAAAATAATCACATGGGAAAATATGAAAGAACAAGGTATCAGAACCCCATAACCACTCTTTCTTATAAAAGCTTATTTTTAGATGTTCTACTCTTGATCTTCACTCCTGGACAGACCAGACAGACCCGGTACACAGAGTTATCCCAAGTTTAACATAGCTCAGAACACAGCCCGCCAGGCTTCTGCCTGTGCCCAAGGCCTGGGCAGCTCTCCTGGCTCTCTGTGTGCAAGCCCTGTCCTGGGCCATTTGCCCTGCAAAGTGAGCAGCACTTGGAAAGGGTCTCTGTAGCATCCACCATCTTTGTTCCCAGGCGTACCATACAGGCAACACCAGGAACACAGAGACAA